>NC_140280.1:17446850-18083879 GCF_964030765.1 Micromesistius poutassou
TATTGTTAGATCAAAAAGTGAGGGAAAGTGTGTGTGTGTGTGCGTGTGTGTGCGTGTGCGTGTGCGTGTGCGTGTGCGTGCGCGTGCGCGTGCGTGTGCGTGTGCGTGCGTGCGCGTGCGCGTGCGTGTGTGTGTGTGCGTGTGTGTGCGCGTGCGTGCGTGCGTGCGTGCGTGCGTGTGTGTGTGTGTGTGTACCCTTCCACCTTTTAAACCCCCTGGGCTCTCTTCCTTGTTTTTGTTTTTTGTTTTTCCAGGGAGGACGCGGAGGCCCCCAAGGCCAAGCTGGTGAACCCCAACTCCCTCTCCTCCTCCCGCTCCGGCAGCAGCTCCCGCTCCGCCACCTCCTCCACCCAGTCCATGGTGCACGGGGCCCCGCCTCCTCCGGCGCCGTCCCAGCAGCCCCGCGCCCAGCGGCCCTGCGTGCCCGCCGTGGCCGCCCTCCGGGAGGGGAAGGCCGGCCAGCCCCAACCCCCCCCGGCCTACCTCCAGCACCACCCCGGCCACACGCCCTGCCCCCCCCCCCCCGGCCACGCCTACGCCCCGGGCCCCGCCAGGACACCCGAGCCCCGGGCGGCGGCCGTGCCGGCGCTGACCCCGCCGCCGCCCTCCTCCTCCAACAACAACGCGGCCGGCTCCCACCCCGACCCCCGACCCAAGCCCGGGCCCAACCCCAAGCTCAGCCCCGCCAACCTGGCCCGCATGGGGGCCATGCCCGTCATGATCCCCGCCCAGTCCAAGGCCTTCCAGACTGTGTAGGACCTGGAAGACCCGACCAGGGGGGGGAGAGAGAGAGAGAGAGAGAGAGAGAGAGAGAGAGAGAGAGAGAGAGAGAGAGAGAGAGAGAGAGAGAGAGAGAGAGAGAGAGAGAGAGAGAGAGAGAGAGAGAGAGAGAGAGAGAGAGAGTCAGAGAGGGTGGGATAGAGAGTCAAAGAGAGCAAGACAGAGTAGAAGAGTCTCAGAAGGAGTTAGAGAGTAGGAGAGTCTGAGAGAGAGAAAGTGAGTGAGAGAGAGAGAGTAAGAGAGAGAGAGTGGGAGAGAGAGAAACGAAGAGAGGAAGAATTCAGAAGGTCAGGGCTGAGATCAACCCCAATTTACTTTGAGAGGGAGACGTCAATAACAATCTGCTTCTATTATCTACATTCATGCCTTGCCACCCTTTCAAAACTCGCCCCCACCCCCAACCGACACAGCCCCCCCCCCCCCCCCCCCAACCGTAGCGGGAATTACACTCAACGCTATTGGTTGGATTTTTGATTTCTCTCTTTGCGTAACACACACCCGCGGACACACACGCGCAGTTTAACAAGCAATGCGAGCCAACAACTCGCTTCATCGCCTCATTTCCTCGTTTGTCAATTGAGATAAAGTTTTTGTTTTGTAGCTCCATGGGCTGAGCTGGTTTAAAGGGAGGAGTGGGAGCATGGACCCAAAACAAAACAATGACTAACAGATGCTATCGCCGCTCCTCCTTTGCAGTGCTGGGACTATGGCCGACCATTGCTGCTTAATAGAAGCAGAGCAGTCGTCCATTCAGGCTGAACAAAGACACCTGGCTTAATATGCAGATATCATCTGACTGTCACTATCCTGTCCTCCATCTTCCTCTCGGTTGATTGAGTGTGTGTCTGTGTGTGTGTGTGTGTATGCGTGCGTGTGTTTGTGTGTGTGTGTTTGTGTATGTGTGTGTGCGTCTGTGCGTGTGTGTGCATGTGTGTATGTGTATGTGTCTGTGTGTGTGTGCACGCATGTGTGTGTGTACGTGCATGCGTACGTGTGTGTGTGTGTGTGTGTATGTGCGGGTGTGTGTGTATGCGTACATGCGTGCATATGTGTGTATGTGTGTGTGTCTTTGTATGTGCGTGTGTGTGTGTATGTGTGTGTGTGTGTGTGCTCGAGCTCACCATAGATGGTCCCCTGATTGTACAATGTAATGTTAATGAGCCCCAATTCATCTTCTATCAGCACATTTAAGCATCCACTGCGAGCATGGATGGATACAAGATGGTTTCCCGTGACTTGAGAACTGGGGAATTACCAGTGCTCATGTACAGATGTTCACGGTGAACCATGTCCTCCTCCTTTTTCTCTGTTTTCTAACCTTGTCATGACGGAAGGAGGATGGGTTTACTAGACTTTCAAGACTCACCCACCATTTCCTATTTCCTAAACAAAAGTAAAGAGTTTCCCAATCATTTTAATGTGCATGCATACACACACCACTGTCAAATACTTCAGAATTGTTAAGATTGTCAAAGTGTCTGATCAAATACCTTTCGAGAAAGTGCCACTTATCCATGGTCCAACCACTTTTATTTTACGTAACAGAGCATTTCTTTATATTCCAGAGTAACTTTAAGAATGTGAAGCTAGAATTAACATATTTAGTTGTGTAGTTTTATTTTTATTTTTAGAAGTAGGTCTTGAAAGTGGCTCATGGGAGAGCTCAACACAACACAGGCCTGAAGCATATCAGGCCAAACTAACGTCTTTCAACAGTGCCTTGTAAGACACATGGTAAACAAAACTCACCAGAGTTTCGGTTCGATCGAATGCATGCGTTTATGTGAACACAAGCAAATCAGGACAAACCCAAACCCAGCCAAACCCAGCCGTTCTCAGGTGGCACAGGATACTCATCAAGGACAACCAGGCTCTTCATGTTAAGAGCGCCCCCCCCGCCCCCATTTTACAGAACCGTAAGACACTGGCGCGCACCTGCTGAAGGAGTCGACTGCCACGCTGCACGCCTGACAGCAGGTTGTCTCCGCTCCCACGGGTCACGACGACCGGAGAATCAGTGAACAAGGTGATGAAACCTCCCCTTTGTTCTCGAATACGACTTCTATTTCCAACTAGCCATTAATGTATGGGTATGTACCTCTTCACACACACAACCCTGATTGCACAAACCTACTAATCAAACGCTATCCTCCTCCTCCTAGCTTCGCTTCAGAGAGAGAGGGAGGCAGGTTGTCATTGTGTTGATGATGCAGTGGAGGTGTGGGAGCTATAGGGCCAGGAAGTGTGCATAGCAATTAAGTGCATATGCATAGCAATTGAGGCTCCTTTCTGATTGTTGATGTTCCGGCTGTTTCCGAGGAGCTAGCGGTGAAGTGAACAGCAACAGGTGACTTTTAGTGGACTAACTCTTGACTCAAAACAGAAATTGAAGTGGAAATTGAAGTGATTGCATTTTTGTACATTTCAGAAGGATTGTGTTGTCAAAGGTAAATGGCAGACATGACACCCAGGGGGTGTAGTACGTCCAGCTTCTTGGTTCAAGGTTGCTTTCTGTATCTCGATTCTCAACAACTTTTTTCATCCAGAACTGTCATCTAACCAGTGCCATGCCAGTGGTCGTTTGCTGAAAGGGATGTGGTCATGGGGGTGAAAGCAACAAAAGATGCCTGTTGGGATACGTTGTCCAAGCTCTGTAGCTTCCAATCGCCCCACCCTCTGGCAGAATCAGTGACTGTCATGAAAACGTTTAATAACTGGGATTGGAATGTTCTTGAAGATACTGCCAGGGATTCCCCCAAGTCCTCTTTTCAGCAATTGGAACGTGGCCCTACGTAGTCACGTGAATTCCAGTAATTGGTCTTATTCCCCTATCTTGGCCTTCTTGGTTCAATCTTGGTCCTAAACGCTAGCTGGGTTGGGGAAATTACTGTGGAATTTCTCTTTCGGTTCCCCCTACTCAAGTCAGAACCGAGCACAACCAGTTGAGCTACGATGGCCGCTAAAGGGAAAAGTGCCGAACAGTTTCCTAAATAGCCAATGGCAATATTGGCTCTAGATAGCATGCAGCTTGACTGTGTGTGTACAGTTTGGAGAATGAAGTTGTGTGTAAAGAAGCCTATCATCGCTCTCCCAGGGGTGGCTACACAGTTTCCTTAATAACATTTTCCCCCAACCATGAAACAGCTCTCTTAAGACCTGTGATCTCTCTAGCCTGTTTCACACGTAGTAAATAGGTAACTGGATGGATTCACTGTTGCTTGAATGCTGGATCAAATTAACATTAAAATGCTGCAATCATTGCTCAACTCAGTCATAGGCTGCTTCTAGATTAAATGAGGGGAACGTAATGTTTGTTTATTTGCTTGCCTGGATCAATCGTTAAACCCTGTGAGTCAGGCGAGGGAGATGGAGAGATGGAGAGAAGTTTATTATATTCCCTGATTAAGCGAATATGATGTGTAATTGCCCGTACTGCAGCTGAAAGGCCAAGTGACTGATAAGGTTTAAATGAGTCAGGGGAGATCATTGAAATCTGAAATCTTTTCAGACCTGCGTTGCGGAAAACAGCCTGTAGGGGCAATATAACCGCATATTTCAATTTTTTTTCTTTTTAACTTTTAACTATTTTTAAGCAACCAAATTCCAAACTAAAGTCGACCCAGCACACCTTGTTTATCCATGGGGGATGACATCATTATGAGCTTATTTTCCACTAGAATAACATTTCACAGTCATTCACACAAAATTTAATTAATGAAAAGCTATTGTAGTCCAAGCAGAATACGTTGCTGGTAAACACGTCATACCACCTCCAGTAAACGAAAGTTATCAACTCTCCATTGATGCCTCCACAGTAAATAGGAACACTTTTGACTGTATGCGTCCGGTCAACGCAGGGAATGACTGCAGGTCCTTATGATAATATTGGAATGCAACATAAAGGTTAAGCAAAAACATGTAGGCCTACGTATGGAAAAAAAACCTGCAAAGCAGTCGAGTCATGATTATATGCATGTCACAGAAAAATTATATATAAGAAGTATTTTTTTGCCTCAAAACTTATATAAATGATATAGTAACAATGATATTATGAAATAACA
This sequence comes from Micromesistius poutassou, assembly GCF_964030765.1. NCBI lineage: Eukaryota > Metazoa > Chordata > Actinopteri > Gadiformes > Gadidae > Micromesistius > Micromesistius poutassou. Next base: position 17,451,692 of record NC_140280.1, read on the forward strand.
TGTAATGGTTATACAATGCAAACTGTAAATTCATCCATATTTTGATATTCAACTGATTATGGGTTTATTTTTTGTTTTTCAAGCGGTAGTATATGCGTAATACGCTCATGTCATCGCAATCTTGTGCAAAGGTCCCACGCAGGTCTCTTCATGCTGTCCCTGAAGGACCCTCTTCTTCATGTGCTTCCTTGTGCCCAACGATTGAAACATCGCCAGGCTTTTGTTTTGACTGGGGGAAAACCAAAAGACGCCATGTATATAAATCACCTATCCTGTTGAATATGTATATTTGTACAGTATCTACATTCATTTTTTGGTTTGTTTTCTAATAAAATCTTGTCGGCATCACCAATCTGCCTTCAGAGAGATTGTTTGTTGGGAGTAACCGATGGCAAGGGCGTACACAGTAGGACCCTATGCATAGCATCACACGGTAGCATGTGGACAAGAGGATCCACAGAATAAGACATAGTGGTTATGAAATGTGATCCCATATTAACAAGTATTACTGTATATCTGATTTAATCATTGATGAGGATGTAAATAAGCACAGATACATATAATATCAGGTCAAATGAATAGCAAACAGATAGACAGACAGACAGACACACAGACAGACAGACCGACAGATAGGTAAGTAGATAGATAGATAGATAGATTTTTTTTCATTTGATTGATTGATTGATTGATTGATAGAAATAACGAGTTTGTAGGCCTACTGAACTGATAAGGGATTTTTCTATGTATTTCTACGTTAGAGTAGATCTACGTTGCTGGTCTTCCTCTTATTATACATGGTTGTGTATAAATCATATTATAGTAGGCAGTAGAAGCCTATGGGTTTAGTGCTGCACTGCTGTCTCGCTACCAAATTGACCACCTGACCAGATTGACATTTTTACAGCTTTGGGGACAGAGATCTTGGCAACATCGAGTAGCCAGGCCCTGGTTTGATTAGAAGAGATGACATGGTTTATGGTTTATAGTCATTCATAGTGCTGAGGTGCATTGGCATTGATGACACACCGACAACAAGCTATAGCTTACCTGCTGGTATTCTTATACTCTCTAAGACCTACCAAGGCTTCGTTTAGATGCAGTTTCAGTTCAGTGAATGAGTTCAAGCCGATGCTGCTCTCTATTGGTGAGATTAAAACGGTGCAGTTCTCTTTTTCTCATCACAGCTCTACATCATACAGTCTGCGGTCCATCAGGATAACACTAGGAAATATATTTCCCTTGCAGTGTATAGTCTGTCACCAGGGGGCGTCTTTAACACTTATGTTACAGGTGTGTTGCTTCGGAAGATCACAACTTTTTTCGACACAGCTAGACAAACGCAATCGCTGCACTGAAAACGTTATTGGTATATCCTTTATAGTGGATTCATACATTTAGTTTTGATCCATTCGTGAAAAATAGAATCGCCCTACCATTAAGCAGGCAATTTGATCCAGCGCGTCGGACCTGTCCATACCTCAGCCAGCAAAAAGGTAATTGGAAACTTCTACAAGACCTGCTGAGTCTGGACCTTCAGTCTAGCAGCTTCAGATCGATTAATTGAGATGATTCAGAGACAAATATTGCATTTTCATGAATAGGCCTACTATCACATATCAGTTTACTCCTGGCAGTAAAAAAAATGGGGGGGGGGGAGGACTGCGATTCCTGTGGTATACTGATCTAGCCTTGAAGGGGCTGCGATCTGGACACGGTCGCAGTGCCAACGCAGTCAAACAAACCACTGCACCGTCCGCTGGCTTCAGGGCTGCAGCTGCAGCAGCATCAATAGCATCCCCTGCATCTGCAGTGGAGACAGGAAATTGGCAGAACACCGGCTTTTTTAGGCCTATGGGGCGTTACGCTGTCTTAAGCTGAATGGGCACATAACATCATGGTCGCAATGTTGTGCAGAGACCACCTCTCTATAAAAGGCAATGGGTTTTAATGCTTGTACTTCAATCATCGGGGTGAATGTTTGTAGGCCTATAGGGGGTTACTAAATAGTCGTATTTCCACTTCCTACCTAGGCTACAGGGTTTGAGGTTGCTGAAAAAAGAGCAGAGCAACTTTATGCCGCTGCTTGATCCTTCTAATCAACGTATCAGATGCTGAGGGTTCATTACATGGTTCTTAAGCGTGTAAATTAACGTTTTTACAGATCTGCACTACACTGCCCCCCTAGACTGGGCACTTAAACGTCTCGTCACGTCGCCTTGCGTCGAGCCGTAAGGAAACGTTCCGTGAGAGCTGCTACTGGCGCAGCAAAATGCTAAAGTAGACCACTTGACTGTTTTATGAATTGAAAGTATTCAGTGGTTGGTAGGCTACGTATGTTCAACCGTTTTAACACCTACTGATGTAGAATTGATTCAGGTCCACATTGAAGAGGTTGATGTTGATGTTACAGGAAGGCCTATACTGTAACCATATGAGAGCAGAAATGTGTTTTACACATGGAAATTGTATTAATAAACATGAAATAATAATGTTAAGAAAGGTATAACAGAGCAGAGATGTTTTGTGTATTTACTATTCGTTTTTTTCTTCTTATCATTAAGCAGCAAATAGGGCCCAAACATGTGCTCTGAGCAGAGATGAAGACAGATGTGGTGCAGTGTTGAGCAGTCTTCAGTGTACGAACGGTAAGGCCTGGAGGAGGAAAGGGCGGGGTCAGAACGCTGGCTGTGCTAACGAGGCAGCGTCAGAGCAGGTGTGGGAGAGAATAACCGACGCAGCACATGATGGACACCATAGAGAGGAACTGGGTCACTTGGAAAAGAGAAGGAGCCAGGAGAGGAGCGTCACTCGTGATGCAGGGAGAGGGGGGAGGGAGGGAGGGAGAGTTGCGAGGAAGGCAGAGAGGGAGGGAGGGGAGGGAGAGTTGAGGGGAAGGGAAGGCAGAGAGGGAGGGAGAGTTGAGAGGAAGGCAGAAAGGGAGGGAGAGTTGAGGGGAAGGTAGAGAGGGAGGGAGGGAGGGAGAGTTGAGGGGAAGGGAAGGCAGAGAGGGAGGGAGAGTTGAGAGGAAGGCAGAGAGGGAGGGAGTGGGAGAGGTAGGGAGGGAGAGTTGAGGGGAAGGTATAGCGAGGGAGGGAGGTGGGAGAGGGAGGGACGGGGAAGGGAGGGAGGTGAGATATTAAGAAGAAAGGTATGAAGTGGGGAAGAACGGAGAGAGGGAGTGGCCAGGGGAGAGGGAGGAGAGGGACAGGAGATAAGAAGGGGGGGAGGAGGTAGAAAGGGAAGTATGAGCTAGAGGGAGAGAGCTGTGGAAGAAAATGAGGCAAAAGGGTGTAAAGAGAGTAAGGAGAGGGGAAGGCAGGGGGGGATAGAAGGGGTGAGAAGAGAGGCAGGGAGGGAGGGAGCTTAATGAAGATGCAGGCTTGTGTGTGTGCAGCAGGTTTGGTTTTAATAAGCAGTAGAGGTGCCGCAGGTCCAGCAGGCAAAGGAAGGGAGGAGGAGGAGGAGGGAGATAAAAACCTGCACCACAACCCAATGAAACATTAGAACTCAACAGCCACACCAGCGGAGGGGAAAGGAGGTCCTGTGTTACGTGCGGGGTCGCCCCCCCCGGAAACCCACAGCATGACCCGTTCCCTCTGAGCATGCACGTCTCCATCTCGCTGTCCCGCATCGAGAGCTGCCGTTGGACCCCGGGAGCCGTCGGACCTCGGGGCGTCCCGCGCCGGGGGGGGGGGGTCGTCGCCAGGAGGAGACGTCGTCAGCGTCTCCGTGGCGGGGCGCCATGGTGCAGGGCTGCGGACGGGGCTGTCACGTGAGGATCTCCTCCCTGAGGAGGAGGCTGGCCTTCCACAGGGTCAGGTGAGGACCCGGGCTGCAGGACCCGGCAGCACTTTGACACTATAGCGCATGCACAGTGCAGACGACATCACTTCCTGTTGCTGTGAGTGGGTTGCGTTGCGTCCCGATCCCTAATTAGTTGGCGGTTTATTTATTGGTGAATTGACGTGCTTTAGGATGTCCAACGGTGTAAATGTATTGCTACATTATGTAACATACATATATGCATGGTATTGAGGTAATGGCCGGAAGTCACGCTTTTACTGTGTAGTTCAGATCATTTCAGGTTTAGTTTTGTAATTGACTATGCCACAAAGTTAATCTTAAGGTTTAAAGTGTAGTTGTTTGTATCAGTTTGGGCATCTCAAAGAAGGGGATGGTAGTTAAGGGGTAATGCAGTGAATGCATGTTTGTTTTGACACCGGTAAGAGCAGAACACACACACTTTATCAGGCTGATAATTATATATTTTGTTGTTGAGAAAGAATGAGAAGAATGAGAAACTGGATGATACAACACACAAACATGTATACACAAAGAATCAATGACTCGTTCCAGCAAATTCAGCAAGATTTAATAAAAAAACGGCACGTTTTAAGGAAGCCTGAGGTTACAACCCTTAGCCTACATCATTAAAAAATGCAAAAAGAGAGGTGAATGTCTATATGTGTCCACTCACACTATAAAATGCAGGACATGAATGTACCTTTCCCAAACTATTTCAAATAGACTGCAGTTTTACTGGACGATTTTCCGGTACGAAGAAACATTCTTTAGATTGCCTTTGGCGGCCTCTGCTGGTGATGTTATTTTGGCTTGCTCTCTGTAATGGCTTTACAGTTTGTCATTTATAGTTACATAGTTTGGACTAAAGAAAGTCTTTACCATCTGAAATCACGAGCTTCACTGGGAATAGAGCATGAATGTTGCCATGAAGCTGAAGGGGAAGAGGTTGATGATGATGCAGAAGATGATAATACACAAAAGGCAGCCTTGTGTCAAGATGACAACGAGGCTTGATGCATTTGAAATGGTTCTATATTTAAAACTCTCTCGTATGGAGTCCCCTCTGCCCAGAGTATTATTGATGCTGCTTTGTTCGTCTGGACCGAGGTGAGATGACCGGAGAGCCACACATGGATAGTCATGTTGTGTTCCCACACTTCTTTGCTTTGCGCCCTTGGCCATTACTGCCCTACTCAACATGTTTGTTGTTTTGTCGTCTCACGCTATTCTTGTTTTTCTCCCTCATTGGTTTCTTTGCGTCATGTTAGGTGTTGTGTGTGCCAACTGGGAATTTGAAATATCCTCTGAGGATTATAAAGAGTAAGAGTCTACCCTCTACTCGGGTCCAAGCGGGCAACTTCGAGTGAAAAATAATCTGACATACTTTACCTGGCTGGCTGGCTCTCTCTCTCTCTCTCTCTCTCTCTCTCTCTCTCTCTCTCTCTCTCTCTCTCTCTCTCTCTCTCTCTCTCTCTCTCTCTCTCTCTCTCTCTCTCTCTCTCTCTCTCCCTCTCTCATATATCTTGATTCTGCGAGTCAGTGGTCATTTGTTTTTGAAGCTCTCTAGCTGGAGCGAACAGCCCCCAGAGAATACCAAGGATGATTTAATTTATTGAACCTGTGTGTGTTTGTGCGCAGCGCACATGTGCATGCAAGCCTGTTTGTGTGTGTGTGTGTGTGTGTGTGTTCCAAAGAGGCTGCATGTAATGCGGGTAGATCTATTCAGAGGCCACAGGCACATTGTGTCCTCCCCGCTTGCAGCTTCCTGCCACCATCCGTCTCGTGTGAGCCCTGCAAAACACATCCCACATTGTTACGATCTCTCTTACATTACTGTACAACCTCACTTTGCATTACAAACACGTGTACACGAAGCTCCCCTAATCTCACTTGACAATTGAGCGATTAGCCGCCTCAGGCCTTCTGCAGGGGATCTCTTCCTGCTGGGACTCTGTGATTCCGGAGGGAGAACAGGTTAGGAGAGCAATTGGCAGCATGGGGGAAGGTAGACTCCACATCTGGGAGCTCATTGCAGCTTCCTACAGCCAAGATGCTCCATAGGCCGAGTCCCAGACTTCATCATTCAATTCGTAACCTTCTGGGGAAAAAGGAGCAGAACAGGGTTGTGTGAAGGTGGTCTGGGCATCCTTGCTGTCCGTCAGTCACTTCCACCAGAGGTTCCGCCAGCCAGTCTCCTGACAGAGCACCGTCCTCTATCCACCTGCAAGCCTGTCTTCACTATCAAGCACAAACAACGGCAGCACTCCAGTCCTTTAAATAACCGGATAGCAGGCCCAGCTGCCCGAAGGGGCAAAAAGGTGCAATGCCCTCTCATTTAGAATATTGTGCACCCTTTACTTGTATCCACATTTTCGATCACACAATCCGCCTCATCCGTCGTTCTCATCACGAATTCTGAGCGCTTCATTTACAAAACTCTTTTGGCCGCATGACGCATGCAAGTGTTTACAATAATTGTACCAGCTGAGAAAATGTTTTGTATAGAAGGCAGGGTCAAGGCGGTGTCAATTTGACTGTTGAGGTTTACTTTCAATGTTATGTACTACAACAACAAAAAACCTTCGCTGAGCAGCTGAGTGGAATATCAAATATTTTTGGCATTTCTGTCAAGAAGGGGATGAATGTTGTTTTATATGGTAGAATAGTCACCTGCTTTACATTACATCGATGAGGGTGGGCAGACCGTGACCATTCTCTGTCAGTATCATATGCAGAGTATTAGATCCCTTTTGTGGCAAGATATACATTGTGTGTAATTGTACTATTTTTATTAATACTACTATTATTATGCATGATGCTGCATGCCTTTGTGAAACTGATCACCTCCAAACCAAAGGAGTGTGTCTATAGAATAAATTCTGTATACATACAACATTAACAGCTGGGAAGTGCGGGTCACTTAAGGTGGCTACCTCCAGCTACCTCCAGCTCCAGCAGGTCCTCTATAAGATGGCAACGGTCCGTAGGACATTACTGTGTGTGTAGCCAAAACTAAGATCATTAAAACTGACTGCAATGGTGTATGGACTGTAGTCCCACTCACACAACAACACATGAAGTGGCCGGGACACATTTTCAGTAGGACTCAGGAGTGGCATTTCCAAGAGAGGGAAGAAAATCTATCATCAGCGGAGTGGCTCCAAACAACACTGGGTAATGGATTGGCCACAGAGCATCTGGAACACATCTCTTCTGACTGCTCCACCTGGCCACTGCTCGGCCGAGTTGGGTTACGGCTGGCTGAGGAGCGGAGGTGAACCGGGAACACGCACGACTACATCTGCACCCACTAGCCCTGTTCACACTTTCCGCGCCACAGACAAAATCTGTGGTTCCAAGAAAATTCCAAGACAATACAACCGCCAAATAACCAAAGCATTAAACTACCATCGGTTTCAATGGAAGACTGCAAAAGTGTGTGTGTGTGTGTGCACCTGTATGTGTGTGTTTTTGGATGCATGTGTCTGTGTCAAGTGTTGTGCCGCTTGCAGGCTCGTGTATGTCTGTGGGGGGGGTGGGCGTGTGTGTCTTCCAAATCTTTATTTATTTACAGATTTTGTTAATTTAAAATGCAAATGGAAGATTGCTTTGGTTTTACGGGTTGAGACAGAGATATATATGAATTAGCTTGTATGTAATGTGCTCTGGGTTTTCAGCTCCGACCATTGGTATTCATGTCAGCTTGCTTCAGATTTGGCTCACTTTGGATGTCAGGTTTCAGGTTCTCATTTAAAAGCGTAGCAAGTTTTTCTGGCTAAAGTAGTATATAATCAATAGTACTTGTGTGTGTGTGTGTGTGTGTGTGTGTGTGTGTGTGTGTGTGTGTGTGTGTGTGTGTGTGTGTGTGTGTGTGTGTGTGTGTGAACTATGGCTGAATCCTGTGGGGTGCTGAGACAGGAAACAGCATGGCTACCATTACATTGACTCCACAGCGGTGTAGCCGTAACAGGTCACCTTTCTCGTCTTGACCATGCTTCCATTTAGCACCATCCTGTTTTAGGTTTTACACACATGCTTTTATGCTTAAGGAATTTGATCATTGATGGCACCAATTTGGTGTGCAGCAGTCATTGCTGCTGTAAGTCAAACAAAACAATGTGTCAATGTGTCCTGAAGGACTATGTAGAAATGTATTCTGTGACCAGAACAGCAGAGGTTAAAGCAGGGGAACTCTAGCTCTATACTTGTAAACGATATACGATACATCAAATGTCACCCACACTGTGTGTGTGTGTGTGTGTGTGTGTGTGTGTGTGTGTGTGTGTGTGTGTGTGTGTGTGTGTGTGTGTGTGTGTGTGTGTGTGTGTGTGTGTGTGTGTGTGTGTGAGAGATAACTAAATGTCGCATCACACCACAATCTTTGTGTGTGCAGGTCTGTGTGTGCGCATGCATGTGTGTGTGCGTGTGCCAGAGCCTGATTTGATAATTCGGGGACAGACATATTTGAACACCGGGTGTCCCTCTACGTGCAGTGGCCCTGGCATCCGTTAGAGGTCTCCATGGTAACATCGCTATCCGTTTGTATAAGACAAGCCTCAGCTGCAATGCATGTTGGGCTTTGTGACTCAACACAAAAATTTATCCTACTGCTACGGGGAAATTAAGTGGGTCTTGACATGTTGTGGTCTTTTAGCCTAAATTATTATTAAAAAATATTTTAGGAGATACATATTTTGGTGAATTTTTGTATTGAGTATTCTCCCTTGCTCGTCTTACAAGCATGTAATGCCTTATCTACACACACACACACACACACACACACACACACACACACACACTCTAGAAGATTAGACAGCTGCTAGGATTGATTTACACATACACATGCACTCATGCACACTCACACACACACAAACACTAATCTCCTCAGAGCGGACAGTGTATATGGTTTGTACCACCATCGCCCCCACTAATAGTGAGTGAGATAGAGGGGTATTCAGTCGGACAGAGAGAGAGTTAGAGAACAAGCAGTGGTGTACTATTTGCAAGAGGAGGTGTTTGGGTGAACAGCAATAGAAGGACTATTGGATGGGAAAGATATAGAGCATGCTCAGTGTCTCTCTCCCTCTCTCTCTCCCTCTCTCTCTCTCTCTCTCTCTCTCTCTCTCTCTCTCCACCCCGGAAAGAGGCTCAGCTAGTGCGTTCATCTGCAGAGCAAGGACTCTGCTGCATATGAGAGAGGGAGCATGTGAGTGTTAGCTCTCTCTCTCTCTCTCTCTCTCTCTCTCTTAGCCGATGGAAACTGATCTGTGCACACCTAGACCTGCGCAAATGCCTCATGCATAGCCTACGTGCACACGACTCCCGGGACGGCGGCGGCAGCTGGACGGAGCCAGCCGACAGAAGTTTTTGAAGAGCTGAGCATCCCGGCATTGCAGTTCTTCCTCCTGATCCGGACTTGTCTGGCTGGAAGCTCTCTCACTTTCTCGCCTTTCTCGCTTTCTTTTACTCACTCACCCTTCTGCACTGGAGGGGGGGTAGACGTACACCTCCTCTGGCCCTCTCGATGGGCATCGCTTCCAGGCCCCGGGCACCTGTGTTTACCTCCCTTCCTCCTCTACCACCACCACCACCACCACCTCCACCCCAGCAACACCCACCATGCCCCCGACGGACGGGCTCGGTGAGCGGGGGAAACCTGGCTAAGCACGCGGGGAAACTCTTCCTTCACCAATGAAAGGCTTCAAACTCGCCTGGTAAGGCTGCTGTGTCCCGTGCACACACACACACACACACACACACACACACCCAGTATTGCACATATGCACACATGGGATGCACGTGCCACGTACACACATATAAACACACACAGGGACAAAACCCACCCCCCACTCCATCCGTCCATGCCATCTGCTCCCCCCCCCCACACCCCTCCATCACCATCCATCTCTCCATGTCCAAGCCTGAAGACATCCCCCCCCCAACCTAGTTCAACAACCTAAGCATGATTTTATTTCCCCGTCCGTTTTGCCCGGCTTAGAAACTCGTCCCCCAAATGCACGCATGCAGATCATTCATTTTGTTTTGTACTACTTTTTTGCCTGCATTACCACTACTTACAACAATGTGTCCATCGCTAGTCCATATTCAGTAACTCTAGCGTGGCGTTGGCACATGGGGATGGACATGTGCAGCAAACCTGCTGGCTTTGCATGTATGAGCTTCAAGCCTTGTTTTGCTTTGTGTCACCAACGGTTAGTTTAGGTTAGGTTAGACTAGGTGAAGTTAGGCTAGGCTAGGCCAGTCTATGCAGGGTTGCGTAACATTCACAATCCTGTGTACAAACAATGCTCTTGTTTGCTGTAAAACGTGATATTTCTATTTTCCACCATGTGTTCCGTCACCTCCACCCAAAATGAACCTGCTTGAGTTGAGAGAACCCATTTCTTTATGTGGAAACACATATAATGAATTTACATGTTAATTATCAGGAAACCTTCCCTTTACATGACTGTTAAGCTAATTCACCTTGAGTAATGGCACAATCTCAAGCAAATGTAATCCAGTGAGCTAAAGTAGCTAGTACGCTTAAACCATAATTGACACAAAAGACAGAAACAGACATAATTGTGGAGCACAGTTCCTTCAAGACAGGCAAAAGAGAATAAACATGATAGAATCAATTTGGATCACAGTATAATGAGGGAAATAAGCAGGGAAGTAACCAAGGGTCAAACATCAAGATAGATATCATATCTGGCAACTGCCCCTGGAGACAAAATTAAGACCTTGTGTGTGTAACCCCATATCCGGCTGAGGTGGCAAGAGGAATCTGGTAACATAAGCTTAGAATGTGTGTGCAGTTTGTGCATGTGTATGCGCTTGCATGCTTGTATATATGCGTATGCCTGTGTGTGTGTGTGTGTGTGTGTGTGTGTGTGTGTAGTTGTGTTTGTGCGTGTGTGCGCCTGCATGTGCGTGTGTGCAGCTGTGTGTGTGTGTGTAGTTGTGTTTGTGTGTCTGCACCTGAATGTGCATGTGTGTGCCTGCATGTATGTGTGTGTGTGTGTGTGTGTGTGTCTGTGCCGTGTGCAGGCCCAAGCGTGCGTGTGCGTGTGTGTGTGGGTGTGCGTGCATTGCAAAGCAGGGCTGAGGACAAGTGCAGCGCTGCTCTCTCATTAAGCGAGCGTCCGTCGGGGCAGCTGCTCCGCGTGACACCTAGGCTGCTCCCCAATTAGCCGACTGCGGAGGGCGCAGAGCTCAGGACAATGTGCATATTAAAAGCAATGTCCAGTGGGCATCCCTCCCCGCTGGCCCAGGCAGGAGACGTTAAAGCGGGCACTCCAAATAACACACAGTGGCTATGGGTGGGGTGGGGGCTTTGATTATGCAGACACTTTGATTCATCCAGAAGCCTGATGCACGCTCCTTGGTTTTGACGTGGAAAAGAGAGTTGAGAAGCAGCACAGATTTACACCGCCGATAAATTAAAAAAAAAGGGTTCGCGACAGAAGATTTTGTTTCTGTGTTTCTGTCTGTATGATTGTTTTTTCATAATCGTGTTAAAAAAAACAACAGATAGTATCACGTTGCAGTCTCCTGTGAAAGGAGGACTGTTTTCGTTGTTGCTATTACTGTTGTAATTATCTATAAGTCATTGATGATTGTCTTGGAAGAAATATAGTCTTCTGAAACAATGTGCACTGATCATGAATGCTAAATGCTTTTATTTTTTATCTCCAACAAATGACACTGGACAAAGCTTTCAGGGTCTGAGAACACATCTATCTGCAGCCCTGTTGTAAGCCCTTCAATCTGATGCACTCCGTTTAATTCTCCCGCTGCCCTCCCAGCCTATTGACGGGGGAGCACAACCACCTCACTGCCTCATCATCTCTGCTGGTGGTGCATTCCCCACCCCATTGGCTGCATCCCAGAGAGCTTAGCACTGAGGCGTGCCCTGATTGGTTTGCCATCCTGGCTCGGGAGGCAGTGATTGGCTGCCACTGTCTCAGGCCACATCATTAGGAGTGTTTCCCTGTGGGATGTAAAGGGAGGGAGGGGGAAGGTAGAATTGAGGTGAATCTGGGTTATTCAACGGAATGAGAGCCTTTCGGCTCTCATATCTCCCCTGTGTGTGTGTGTGTGTGTGTGTGTGTGTGTGTGTGTGTGTGAGAGAGTGTGTGTGTTTTTGTAAGACCTAAGGCACAGTGTAGCACAGTGTTGATTCTAAGGTCACCAAGAGGTCAACCTCTCTCTCTCTATCACTGTCTCGCTCTTTCTCTCTCCCGCTCCCATATTCTCCCTCATTATCTCTCTCTCTTTCTCTCTCTCATATTCTTCCTCTGATATTCTCTTTCTCCCATTGTCTCTCTCTCAGTTCTCTCTCTCATATTCTCTCTGTCTCTCTCTCTCTCTCTGAACACAATCATGTGTTTTGCATGGAGGGTGAGTATCCAGTCTGAGGGCAAACCAGCGCAGCTCACACTGGTTGGAGAGGAACACCAACAACAGGACCGGTCTGTTCTGTCCTCAGGTGGTTTGTCCACATGTGGGAGCCTCGGCTGTTCCGGGACCTCTCAGGTCCTCCTCCTCTTCTCTGTCCCTGATTACCTTTCCCTCTCAGAGACCGTTGATAACAAATCAATGGAGAGCGCCTCGCTATTTTTAGTCACCATCAATACGCCCACAAAAAATGAAAAAATGTGTAATGAAGATCAAAGGGGAGAACGCTTTTTGAGGTCTTGCTTGGAGAATGTCTATAAATATATGATATATGTATATATATATATATATATATATATATATATATATATATAACCGCTGGCAAGCCAAAGTGTTCATTCCGAGTCAATGAAAGGCTAGAGATCAGTCATATTCCTCTCAAAAATCCCATAGATCCTCACTCAGAGAGGATTCAATTATGTATATCAAAAAATAATGTAAATAACCTTTTCAATTATTATCGATCTGAGGCATATTTCTCTCTCACGCTCTTTCCCTCTCTCTTACAATAGATATATTTTTGACAGATATTGATATATTGACTGTGTGTGTGTGTGTGTGTGTGTGTTTAAGGGGGTGTGGCACAGACCATGGTGTGATGGTGAGGGTTAACTGACGTCTACAGCCTCCATTCATAAAGGCAATGAATACGTAATGAGGGGGGAGTGGCCAGACCAACCCCTCCCCTCCCCTCTCTCTCTATCTCACACATACATATTATCTCTCTCTCTCTCTCCTTTTCTCCTTTTCTCTCTGACACACATGTACATTCTCTGTCTCTTTCTCTCTCTCTCTCCTCTCCTTTTGTCTCTGACACACATACATTTTCTCTCTCTCTCTCTCTCTCTCTCTCTCTCTCTCTCTCTCTCTGTCTCAAGCCGTGTACACAAAAAAAGCAGCATCCATCCTCACGGTTGTGTTTGGCTCTGGCAACCAATCGCAGTGATGGAGATGGATGGAGGGGAAGGGAGAGAGAGAGAGAGAGAAAGAGAGAGCTTTGCTGCAGCCGCTAGAATCCACGCTTGCGATTCATTCTGCTGCTAGAGAGAGAGAGAGAGAGAGAGAGAGAGAGAGAGAGAGAGAGACAGACAGACAGGGAGAGGTAGAGAGAGAGGGAGACAGACAGGGAGAGGTAGAGAGAGAGGGAGACAGACAGGGAGAGGTAGCGTGGAGAGACGGAGAGAAGGATCACGGCTAAAGGAGAACAACACGAGGGAGGGGCGGGTGGTGGTGGGCGGGGGGGGGGGGTGCTCGAGATCTTCACGTCGGGACTCAGGATTTATTTTTGAAACGAGGGGGGTTGGCCGTGCCTCCTCCTCCTCCTTCTCGCCCCCTCCCCCTCCTCCCCGTCCTCATCCTCCTCCTCCTCCTCCTCCTCCCAGTCCCACTCCTCCACCTCCCCTCGCTCTTCCTGCTCTCCATCAGTGGGGAATGGGTGGATGCATGGAGCAGGCAAGAGACTGAGGCTGTGGCTCCAGTGCTCCATGGCTGCCAGGTTGGTACACAGCGTCGTACACGACATGCATGCGCTCCATCTCTCTCTCTCGTCACGCCGGGACGGACGTGCTCTGCACGCGCGTGCGTGTGTATGTGTGTGTTTGGATTTATGTGTGTGTGTGTGTGTGTGTGTGTGTGTGTTATATTTTCATAATGAAATTGGGCTTCTGCAACAGTTGTGGGTGTGTGTGTGTGTGTGTGTGTTTGTGGGGGGGGGATAGGTATAGCATTTGGAGGATGGGGTGTCACCTTGCACCATTTTGGTCCCCCCACCCCCATCACCCACACCACCACCACCACCACCACCACCGTGCCTACATTCCTTCACCATCAGACACGCTCTGATTAGCGTTAGCGTTAGCATCCGACTAGCCTTCGTCCGACAGCAGCGGGAGCGCTAGGTATGCGCTAACCACGTCCGTGCAGCAGCCCCTCTAGTGGCTGCGTTGGTTTGGGATGTGACACTCGGAATGACATGTTGGATGCCTTTGATCCATTCAACGGTCCACTTCCTTGTGTTGTGATTGTACATTTTTCCAAAACATATGTCGTCCTGTGTGTGTGTTTTGTTGTTTTTTCGACCTCCTTTGCAACAAAAAAAAACAAAACAACACACACACAGTGCATCGCAGGAAGCATGATAGCGCTTTGATGGAATGAACGTGACGGGGCATGTGGTGAGGCATCGCCGGTGCCTCACCGGTGGAGGATGTACGGACACATCGGTCATTCTTCGCCTCTCCAGATATAGCCGTACGCTGCTTTTGTTATGTCACGTTTGACCTTTGACTGAAGGGTGCATTGTGGGGGGAGGGAAGGGTAGCATAGGAATAAATGTCTCCGGTCATGATGGCCCAGATAAATGGTGAGGCACTCTGATTGGTCAATGGTCGACGCTCAGGAGCACGGAGGACCCTGGTTGGCCGGTGCTCTGCACAGTGTGTTTGGTGTTGCTCTTGGGTGAGTGGGTTTGGTCACTGGACACCACTGCCAAAGGGATTTCTCAGGCTTGATCACATCTTACGTGGTCAGCTGTTTTGTGGGCAGTAAACGTAACGCCTTGCTTTGGTCTTGGTATGAAATGCATGGAGTACGTCTACAATGTAGAAATATGAGGATTAAATCAGGAGATTCATTGTCCCAAGGGTGAAACAAAATGATGGCAGAGCGGTCATGAGCGATTCATCTGAATAGATTTATTTGTATTTGTGTTTAAATTGTTTACAAAATGGGTAGACATTGTGGCTAGGCTGATGTGTTAAGGAACAATGCGATGTATGGGACTTATTGCCATTACTGAAAAAACTCCATGTCTTTAACAAAGCTAGTTTGCATCGCTGTATGCACAAAAAGTATTAGACCTCTTCTACATTAGAAATGCAATGGAATGTGCTGGGTGTCCAAACTTCTTCTGAAGCATGAAGGACATAAAAGTGATGTGAGGCTAAAAGTAATCTAGTGCACTTCATCCCATATTCTCCTGGTCTTCGTTGGAAATTAAAATTAGCGGCCGGTCCAGAATCCTAATTTCCTCCCCAGGGAATCTCTGAATAGCTTTTTGTTCTGTGTCTGTTCTTTGAGTGGTTGCTAGTGGAGAATAAACCAGGATCACCTCTATCTATTATCATAGAGACTCACCACTAAAAACTGCATTCGATAGCAGGAATAAGTCTTCCATTATTCCCAGTCAAAAGGTAGTGGGTTTGATGACCTGCATCTGAATTCACTGGAAGTCGCTTTGGATACTTTGGAAGTGTCTTAGAATTGGATTATTTGTTGGCAATCGATTTTAAAGTCTGTTGACACATTGTGACCAACAAGACCTTGGGCTTTCTGTACAAGCTTTGTCACACAACAACAACAACAACAACAACAACCACAACAACAGCGTTTCTCTATCCTCCCACCCACAGCACCGCCAGTAACTCCAACCGGAGCACGCCTGCATGCTCGCCTGTCCTGCGGAAACGCTCCCGCTCCTCCACCCCCCAGCTCAGCCCCGACAGCGAGAGCTACACCATGGTGGAGAAGGGCTCACTAGACCCAGCCCCAGACCGGTCTCCCGCCACCCCGGAGCCCGTGGCCCAGAACCACCACCAGCAGCAGCAGCAGCAGCACCAGCAGCAGCAGCAGCCCCAGCAGCCGCAACAGCAGCAGCAGCAGCAGCAGCAGCGCGTCTACTCCCAGCCTGCCCATCACCTACCCACCACCAACACCACCAGCTCCCGCAGTGGGGGCAAGAACACCAAGGTGAGCAGGCATATAAAGGTACACACGCTTGCACACACACACACACACACACACACACACACACACACACACGGGATAGATCTATCTCTAAGAAAGGCCGTACTACAACCCAAACAGTTGTTAACCAAGAAACATTGTAAATGCTATTCTAGGTATACTCAGGGATGCATGAAGTGATGGATGTAGGTATATGCAGTCGTCGTAAAACACTGTGAGAGAAGCCTGATGCTGTGCATAGTTCCTTGTTCACCTTCACCTTCAAAAACACATGTCTAGATCTGAGCTACTCCTCCATTATTCTGGACCCCAGAAATGCCCCACAAAGATATTTTAGCCTTTGCTTGGGATCACACACGTGAGACGTTCTCAATGTTGGAATCCGAGGAGGCTAGGCTGCTCCGTGATAGCCCTTGGCTGTCACAGGGGACAGACTTCGCTACTCTGCTTTCATGTTCCTCCTGTTTTAGTATCGCGACCTGCTGTTGTGTGCAACACTGAATTTGATAAATGTAGGGGAAAAGAGTTCACCTGAGGTTACAATATTATCGGCTGTTTTGGAGTGATGAAATATGATTGCACTCGAGTGTAGAACTGCAAAGTGTTTGTACCGAGTACACTTACCGTCCTCAATAACCGTTTGCTTTACACTGCTGTGTACAATAAAAACACAACGGAATATCCTTGCAGGGCAATCAACTGTCGACTATCAAGGTCAATGATCTCAAATATTTCAAATGTATCAGATATTTGGCTGATATATGGGATACACACATATTCCATATATTGTAATAACAAACCACAAAACTCACCATCAAAATCGTAACCTTCTACTCAATATATAAGAATTGAGTGTTTATGAATGCTGGAACATAACTGATCTCTTGTCATGACGTTCTCATTGTCATATCACCATCGTCAACCATTCCACGCTTTGACACTTTTGTTCTTGACCCACACGGGGTTTTGCTTTACGATGCCTCTTATCGTTGGGCACCATAACCAGATGACCTGATGCTTTCAGTCGGCCCCTGCTCGTGTCAAAATGTGTCCGGGGCACACTCTGTAACTTTCTCCTGTCCTTTTTTTACTGTCATTTCTCTCTCTCTCCTCATGCATGCAATAGTCCCACAAGCGGCACACTAAAGTAAGCATCACTCTCTTTATGTTTTGTTTTTTTTGTGTTTTGATTTCAAACATGTTTTGCCTGCACATGCCTATTGACCATGTGATAAGGCGATCCTATAATTACCAGCTGATGTCGATTAAGTCTGTTGGTTACATTTGAAAACCCCAAAATGCATACACAGTCACATACACACACACACACACACACACACACACACACACACACACACGCCCATACACACACACAAACATGAAATAACCTTACGAGGAGACCTCTAAGCATAACAAAGACTCAAATCGTAGCTGAACGTAGCTCAAATTAGACCAGAGATATGCTTAGTGACACAAGTGAGCCCGCAGGGAATCCGTACTAAGAAGGACATGACAGAGTAAGGAGACATGGTGCTTGGTTCCCCTCTCATCACCATCGTTTTTTTTGGGTTCCTTTCGACCGTGCACCCTATTCTATACCATCTGCATGACCACTGTTTGTCTCTTTGCATGTGGATGACCCCAGGGTGACAGGCTAAGTCTCATTAAAGTAAGCACTCTAACACTTTCATTTTGTTTTAGTTCATTTGATTGTATTTCTTGTGTTGTATCTTTTGCATCTCCCTCACCTCCATCCATTTCCTCTTCCTCTCCCACTGTTTAGCTTTGGCCTCCACTCCTAACCCTGCTGTGTATGACCTTTAACCTTTGACCTATGACCCTCAACCCCCCCTCCCCCAGGCTTATCTTGTTCCATGCGCTGCAGTGGTCAGCCAGGCCTTCCCTTTGCTCTACTAGAGCTCTAAAGTATTTGTTATGTTGATGATGCCCCTTGCTTTTGCCTCGTGTGACCTCTATGCTGTGCTATATTTGAGGTTAGATACACTAAGATATATATACAACTCTATTTATTGATTCCATTAATAACGGGGAATCAGTGGCTTGAAATAGTATGAATTGGGTTATCTCTCTCTCTCTCTCTCTCTCTCTCTCTCTCTCTCTCTCTCTCTCTCTCTCTCTCTCTCTCTCTCTCTCTCTCTCTCTCTCTCTCACAATAACTCAAGAATGCTTGTTTTCTTGGAAGCGGCCTTCCTTCCATTGAATTTGTCAGATAATACAATTGATATAAAAGGACATAAGACAGTATCAATAAATTGTCCTTAGAGGTGAATTGTTCTTGACGAACACACCCAAGTGATTGATACACCACTCCCACTCATTAAGGACTTAAAGCATAAAAACACAGGATTACAATGACCGACTGTGTCATAGTGTTGGGCACTCTGACTGCACAGTGTGCCTCTCTGAGGTAACACTGCCACTTACTGGCCAAGATGATACGCTATAATATTGACATAAATGCACAATCTTTCCAGCAACCTTTTCCCGTAATCCAACTGATCTTGTAAATGTCCCTTACATTGTGTTGTGTGTTCCTCCTATAAAAAACGTTAATCTTTCTAATCATTGACCTTCCTATTTTTCCTCCTGTTTGTCATCTTTCTGCTCTCCTCTGACGACCGTATCATTGTGGCCAACAGAAAAGCCAGAGCTGGTACAATGTAAGTTCAATACCTGCTTTCCTACTTTCCTTATGCGCCTGCTTCTCTGTAGCCTACCCCTCACAGTGTCAGCATCCAAACGACTCATCCCCAAATAACTTTCTTTCTGTGCTCCCTCAACATTTGCATTTAGGCTAGGACATTAGACAACACACCACGTTCAGTCTGCAGGATTGGATGATGTTGTAATTCTCTGAATAATATCTACATCTATATTAGATGACTTCATTTCGATGCATTTCGAAGCACTTGTAGCAAACTACAAGTGAGGCTGAGAACTGAATGTTTTTTCTGAAAAACATTATTACCGTTCAGCTTCTGGGACAGGAAAAACATGGCAGTTATGTGCCTATGTTTACATATTTGCAAGTTTGTCTATTTGTTAGTTAAGCATTGCTTGGATGTGGGTGTTTGTGCATGTGGTGTAATTGACATTGGAAAAGCATAGGCAAAGCACACAAAGTCACACATGATGGAGCTTAATCTATAGGATCTAATCTATAGGAGGCAGCCCATGTTACGGAAGGATGTATCTTTTTCTCTGTCAATCATTTGTCTGCGATTAGTAGTTGTGGCGATCGCTGAGTATATAGAGAATGAGACTGAGAATATATTTTAAAAGGTTTTCTGTGCTGTTTCTGCCGTGCATCTTACATAATTATTTATCCAATCTGAGTTTGATACTTTCTTGAGATGTTCCGTGAGAAAAAGAGCATTTGGGAAACAAAAAGAAACATTTATGGAGGAGTTGTGCCAAAAGTTGGATTTCCTCTCCCCCTTTGTGCCTTTGTTACGGAATCAGCTTCATCCCACACATATAGCCCTGGCCCTGAACCCGACCCCAAACCCAACTCTCACACACAGCTCAACAAAGGCAGGGAAAGGTCCGTCAGTGGGAGGAGGAGGAGGAGGAGGAGGAGAAGACTGGAGCTGGAAGTGTGTGTGTGTGTGTGTGTGTGTGTGTGTGTGTGTGTGTGTGTGTGTGTGTGTGTGTGTGTGTGTGTGTGTGTGTAAAAAGAAGGACAGATTGTCCATGGCAATGCTACCTTGTTTACACCAGGAGCTTCCTCTTAACACTCACATACACACAAAGACAACCACACACAAACACTCTCCTCTCTCTCTCTCTCTCTCTCTCTCTCTCTCTCTCTCTCTCTTTCTCTCTCTCTCTCTCTCTCTCTCTCCCGCTCTCTCTCTCTTCCTCTCTCTCTCGCTTCCTTGTTCCTTCTCACATGAAAAAAAAACATGGGGAAAGAATAAATGGCAAAAACAAAAAAAAACAGAAATGGCAAATAAAAAAGTGGGACTAAAGACATGCACTGGCACGTGTGGGCAAAACATACACAGACACACACTCACACTTGAACTGAAGTGAACCTTCCTCTTGTCCCTCCCTCCCTCTCCCCCCTCCTCCTTCTCATTCTCCCTCTACCCACAATAACACAGTGACTCCTCCTACTCCACTCCTCTCCTGGAGAAGTATTTTCAAACAGTCCCATGCACGTTGTGGAGCAGTGAACACCTCTGGGTCGATTTTCTGAACATTCAGTGTGGGGGGAAACGTCCAGTTGTCCTGGATTATAGGGGCTGATGATGCGATAGTTTGATCAGGAAAGCTTCTTGTCTGGAACTTTTGGGAATATTGGAACCCCTTGGATTACAGGCAGAAATGAGGGTGACCAAAGGACAGTTTTTTCCATGTAATGTGATGAGGGGCCAGAAGTAAGACAGGGAGAGAGAGAAATAGAGAGACTTGCTCTATTTTTGCAATGGTTTGTGTTTTCATTGCATGACGTATTTGTAAAGTATGCATTGTTTTTGTTCTTGGTGGATTAAGATTAATTTGCCATGACTGTTACTACTCTCTCTATCTATCCATGTGATAAACAACCAAAAGTAGATCATCACTGCATATTCTCATTAGTTCTCTCCCAAGAGAACAAGAGTTAGAGTTGTCACGCATGACTTATAGGTTCAATTATAGTGCTTTCAGCAGTGGAGTGTCAGGAGTGACAGAGACGAGCGTAGCACAGCATTCAGGACTGTAAACAATGACGCTGGAGGGTCCAATGAGGGAGACCCTGTCGGACCTGGACGTGAGCTGGAAGGGTCCCTGTGTAGGGTTAGACCCACAGCCTCTGCACTGCTGGAGTGACCCCTGGCAGAGCTTGGACTGGGAGTCAGAGCGGGTACCAGCTGTAAGTCTTTCCGGGAGGGAAGCCATAAAATGTTACTTATTTTTGGTTGTGTGTGAGAAGATTAACATGTACTTCCAAGTTAAAAAAAGTAAACCAGGGTGGACAGATTGAGTCAACCATATTGGTCTAACCATATTGGTCTTCTCTGTGCCACAAAAAACATGTAATGACTTTTTGTTTGTAATGTAAATGTTACTAGATGTGGAGTTGACTATAAGTAAACATGGGTGTAACTCTGCAATATTGAGTTCAGGCAATATAGGAGGTGCAAACATACATGGTAGACGTAAAGAATGAGTGCAGAAAAGGTAAAAGAGAGAGAAAAGAGAGTTCCAGATAGGCTGGAGATCGAACAACCAATTTAGTATCTGGAGTTCCACATTATGGCATCAGTGTGTTTGCTGGCCCTCTCTTGTTCATAAACTTGGCTTGGAGAAAATCTCAATCATTTTTGTGTTTTGCTGCAGGTATTGAGTCCCACCTACAAGCAACGCAACGAAGACTTCAGAAAGCTCTTCAAATCGCTGCCGGACACTGAGCGACTCATTGTGGGTGAGTTGGATCCAGACACTCTCCCCGGGAGAAAGTTAGAATGTTTGTTGTCGAGATGATTAAAGTCTGTCTGGTTTTCGACCTTGCCAATAGTTGCTTCAGAAGTTTCCATTCCAGACCGAATGTCCACTGTTTACTCTGAATGGGATTCATTGTGTTCACCTTTGACCTCCACCAGACTACTCCTGTGCACTGCAGAGAGACATCCTCCTGCAGGGCCGCCTCTACCTCTCTGAGAACTGGATCTGCTTCTACAGCAACATCTTCCGATGGGAAACCCTGGTACGCTCTGTTACCATACTCTATATCAGGGGTGGGCAACCTTTTCAACATGCAGTGCCAGTTTGACATTTACTCGTTAATGAATGTGCCTTAAGCAACAGTATATTAAATATTAAGCTGAATTATGACACCGCGCCCAAAAACATTTCCAGAAGACCTGTAATTGTATTATTTCCATATAGTCCACAATCATGCATCAACATTTTAAAGGTTTTTTTTGTTGTTATATTGCAAATATAACAACAAAAAAAAACTTTAAAATGTTGACATGGGCTAACAAATTATAATTACATATATCCCATCTCAAAACACTGCTTTCAGAAACTCATTCAAAAATATATTTGCACTGTAAGAAATGTAAAAAAACAGTCATTTTATGAGAATGATGGAAACATCCACATCAATATATTTAAGACATGTACAGCTTTTCAAAAACCATGTGAAGGCCATGCATACAGGCCACTTGCAACAATATTTTAAATATTTTCTCTATTACTCACAACATGGTTTAAAAACAGGTTTAAAAACTATTAATTGATCCCATTTCAGAACACTGCTTTCAGTATCTAATTGAAACATATTTGCACTGGGAGGAAATGCCTAAAACAGAATAAAGTGCAAAAAAATCGGTAGTAATGATTATGCTGTTGCATTGTAGTGGTGAAAAAAATTTGTAATAATTAAAATGTGCCAATGATTATGCGGCCACGTGCCAGTGGTTGCACGCGTGCCTAGGGTTGCCGACCCCTGCTCTATATCATTCCTCTGTACACAGCTAGAGATGCACTCCATGTTCAGACGCTAAAACAGGTTTGCTTCACCCAATCAATACTTACAAGTCATGTTATTTTATTGTATTCATTTTATATTTTGAATGAGAATGAGTATCAACATAGTCAAATCTAGACTTATTCCGAAAACTGGGAGGCTTTTCTGAGTCATCATCTCGGAAATTTTACCTCACCCTTATTAGACTACTGATCTCTAGACTAACCAAGTGTCTATACTTAGTGTTGATTGTATGTTGAATCTGATGTGTGGATGGAATACAAAGGTTGTATTTTCTCATAACACACGACCATTTGGAAGAAAGTGCTCACTGACGCATGTTGAGTTATGAGCAGAGTTATAGTTAACGGTTCATGGTCAAATGGTTAATCTTTGGAAAGCTATGACAATGTTCCTCCTGCTTTCAGCTGATGGTTCGCTTGAAGGACATCTGCACCATGACCAAGGAGAAGACCGCTCGGCTCATTCCTAATGCCATCCAGCTGTGCACCGACAATGAAAAGGTGACGAGCAGGGCGTGTCGTGGGTTTGAGTGGTCAATGGAAATGGAAATAAAGGAGGACGTGAAAGGGCTCTGTCTAAAATGTATAATCGAAAACTGTATTAGTTAAGTGAATTCAGATGGCTCGTGTATGTGTTGGCAGGATACTCTAGCGGTTTAGCTTCTGTGTTCAAACCCCAATGTCCAAAGTCTACCTACAGGCATCCTAGAGCAAGACGTCCGATACCTGTACTTGCGCTTTGCACAAGAAACCTAGCTTCTATACTCAGACTCAGCCCATTTATTATCTTATCTTATTATCTTACTCAAGAAGACCTAATGTTTATGCCATTTAAATCTTCTAGCACTTTTTCACGTCCTTTGGGGCGAGGGACCGCACCTACATGATGATGTTCCGGCTCTGGCAGAACGCTCTCCTGGAGAAGGTGAGGATCCTGGGGTCCGTATTAAGGAACTTCTCGTCAAGTCAAGCCAATGTATTTGTTTTTGTAGCCTTTAATCCCTGTTACAGTCCCAACCGGTCCTCACAGGCCTACATCCTACCTCCCTCCCTCACCCTGAGCCCTATAAAGTGCAAGGTTAAACTCCCCCAAAATGAATGCTTCTGTTCGCTCGGTCTTCTGTGATATTTTGATCTCTCATCCTCTGTCCCCTCTCCCCCATGCTCACCAGCCCCTGTGCCCCAAAGAGTTGTGGCATTTTGTCCATCAGTGCTATGGCAGCGAACTGGGGCTGACCAGTGATGACGAGGACTACGTCCCCCCCGACGATGACTTCAACACCATGGGGTGAGTTTCACCCCCAGGGAAGAACAATCAGTGCGTTTACATGACACTCAAGAAAGTCGAATTATTGGCTTAGTCCAACCATGATTGGATTATTAAGATGCATGTATACACCTTAGTCAAGCTAAAATCAAATCGAATTGGGTTACTCATAGTCGAATTAAGACCCCTAGATAATGCGATTCATAGTCGAGTTAAGAGTGCATGTACGGAGTCAAATTGGATTATGCTTTGAATTGCGTTCTGCGCATGCTCGAGATCTTTTCCCGGGGCCGTGAGCCGGAAGTAGAAGGAGACGATAGTCGTGTTGTTGTCGCCGTCAGAAAACGAGAAACTGCGATTTATTTAAAAAGGTGGCGCAGAAGATGGAGGAAGCCGGTGAATGTAGTTACCCCCTATAAGAATTGTGTCCCGGCCGCAGGAGCGCACATGGCATGCCCCCCCCCCCTGTCGCCCCCCCCGTCGACAATACCGTTCGTCCCCACCTCCCCCCACCCCGTCAACATTTCAATATGGACCCCCCTATAAAGCCTCGGCCACCCTCGTGCCACCCCTTGAAAAAAAGTCTGGCTCCGCCACTGACGAGGTTGTAAAATAACTACGATCTTTATTCATTCATTGCGCCGCGGCCGAACTGACGGGGGTATTCTCTGATATTATGAATCTTATAGACTGCGTCGGGTTCTCAGACTCTCTGGTACTTCCACAACAAGTAAAGACTCCTAGTGGGGTTTATCTCGCCCATGGGGGAAAAAGGAATTGGGGGAAATTAACTTTGGCTTTGACTCTCTGAAGTCCAGATTGAAACGAACATGGAGGAGAAAGTGATGTTTCAGCAGATAGCTGTCAGTTCACTTCGGGTCCATATCATTTCTCCGACGCTCCATTGTTCCGACCTCTCGGCCGTATGCGGACATCTGTCTACTGAAAACATCTTTCTCGAATGCCGCCTGAGTTTGTTGTTGCTGGTGACGTAAAGATGTCAACCGATGGCTCTATTACCACTAGTTGAAATGGGCACAGCGCCACCTATCGTACCGGGGCATGACACGCTTCGGCCAATGAACATTGGACAATTGGACAATTGCAGTTGTCCAATTGCGGAGCATAGTCGAACTATGGCTTTAATCGGATTAAGCTGTGCATGTAAACGTACTGAATGACAACGGACAAATTGATGCTGAATTGATGGGAATTGTTGCAAAAGACAAATTAATCATTATTTAGGCCTGGCATTTAGAGAAAGCTCAAATATATCGGATTGCAAGTCCCCAGAAATATATCGGATTGCAAAGCCAGCGTCAAAATAAGTGGTGGCTGTAACACTTTGGAGTGCTGAAAGAAAAATGATTCTCAGCCAGAGACTTTTTTTGTCGATTGCCTAAATGGTCTCCAAGTAGGGGAGCAAACAAAATGACTTGTGTCGTCATTCATAAAACCGACACAGGCATGCCCTCATCAAATTCAACTCATACCTACCAAACCCAGAACTTCTGCTGCTTTCCGCCTTACCGCTACAGACATGTGTTGTGTTGTGGAGGACGCTGTGTGCCCGTTCGCCTGCTTGTATTTCCCAACGCCGTCCTCACAAGCCCCACTCCCCCCCCCACCGATTGGCCCCGAGTGGCGCCCGGGGGTCAATCGGCCAGTGCGTTGACCGCTGCTGCACCGCGGTGGAGAAAGGCAGTGGGCCTGTGTGTCCGTTCAGTGTTCAGTCAGCTGGTAACCTTGACCTACAGCTGCTGTCCGTCACCCTGGTGCAGGTACTGCGAGGAGCTCCCGGCCGAGGACAGCAGCGAGCACCACCACCACCCGGACGCCTGCAACACCCCGGCCAAGACCCCCCCGGACATAGGCCCCCCGGGGACCCTGCTGCTCCCGCAGGAGGCCTACATCGGTGTGGACCACGACCGGCCGGGACTGGAAGCCCTTCTGCCTGTGAGAAGACAGGAATTGCTTTGCATGTTACTATTAGTAGTTGTAGTAGTAGTAGTAGTAGTAGTAGTAGTAGTAGTAGTAGCAGTAGTAATAGTAGCAGTACTAGTAGGAGCAGTTGCAGTAGAAGCAGTAGTAGTAGAAGCAGTAGCAGAAGAAGCAATAGTGGTAACAGTAGAAGCAGTAGCAATAGTGATAGGAAGTATGGGTGCCATTTTAGGTGGTGGTATTATTAGCAAGTCTTATCAGCACAGAAATAGAGCGAGGTACTGCGAAATACTGATTAAAACAACCCAAATGCAGCCTGGAATCTATATGTGGTCGGACAGTTTCCAATCCCATGCGTAGCACCGTTTTTGAGTTAAGGATTAGTTGGATATTTACTCCGAGAGTTTAGAGGCCCAAAACCCCAAGACCTGATAAATCACCGCCCCTGAAAAAATAGTATGTAACCACAGGATTCTTGTCATTTCTGGGTCTTCATGGGTCTTCATGTGTTGAACGCACTTAATGTAAGTCTCTTTGGATAAAACCGTCGGCTAAATATATGTAATGTAATTGAATGTAGAGCATCTCAGTTTCTGCTCCTAACCCTTAGTGGCCACTTGATGTTACCTCATGTTATCCTCAATGCAAGAATAGGCTGTGTCCCAAACGTGCTGCCTATTCAGGGAGCAGGGAGGCATCGAGTTTCCGACGACAAGAAAAACTATTGCAAACACAGCCCAGAGTTTGTGTTCAGATATAAGTTACATTGACTTTGAGACTACTACTACAACAACAAATAATTCGAATCAGAGTAAAATAAAGCAATTCATCGGAACGAGGTGGTAGTAGTAGTATCAACCGCCTGCAGTTTGGCGACAGCATGATGTTGTGACGCATCGCTGCCTTGGAGGTCCCATCAATCCAGACTCCTTTAAAGGCAACGTCATTTAAAGACATAGCCTAGACAGCAAGGCAGCAGGAAGCTACGGCCGTGATCCGTTTGGGACCCGGCCGTGGGAGTTTATCACACATGCGATGTATTATGTGTGTTTGTTTTCGTTTTGACAAAAAAAGAAAGAATCAAATTGAACGTTTGAACACTCCACAACCACCTCTGTCCGTTCTCTGGGCTCGGTGGCCACGCTGTCTGCCCTTCAGTTTTGCAGTGTGTGTTCGTCGTGTGTCACGTTAGACAGCAACACTAACACCAACGGCCCTCCGTCGGCCCACAGGACGAGCTGCCCCCGGGCGTGGTGGAGCAGGAACCCCCCACGCCTCTCCGCGAGGGGGAGGCCCTCGGCCCTCCTCTGCTGGCCGAGGAGCAGACCGACCAGCAGGACGTGGGTCACAGCCCGGCGCCCTCGCTGGACCTGGACGACCACGAGGAGCCGCCCACCGAGCTCAGCGACTCCTCAGAGACCCACGATGAAGGTGTGTGACACGACCACACACACACACACACACACACACACACACACGGTTATGTACACTGTTATATACAACAGACACACATTGACATACCCTTAACACGCAAACATTTACATACACTTAACGCAACATACACTTATCCCGTTTTACGTGCACTAAACAGTAAGCTTGCATACATTAAACACACACGCAAACACTGACACACATTTACTCACACTAAACAAACACACACACAAGCACGCAACATTTGTTTAACACACACACACACACACACACACACATTCACACACTCACTGTCATGCACACACAAGCATGTGCATATTCTTACACGCAGGTATGCAAGCACACACACACACACACACACACACACACACACACACACAGCCAAATGTGTTGCCGTTCCTCCAACGTGGTACGTGCGCGCTCCCGCCCCAGGCGAGGTGCAGGCCTTCCAGGAGGAGCTGCGGGGGCGGCAGTACATCAACGAGGTGTACAAGTTCAGCGTGGACAAGATGTTCAGTGTCCTCTTCACCGAGTCGCCCTTCATGAGGGGCTTCCTGGAGCAGCGCCGCTTCTCAGGTGAGAAACACACGTGGAAAGGTCCCTAACACCTCACACCTAACCCCTAACATGGTTGGGTTGGGCCTCAAGTTCCATCCATCCCTGATGGATGTGGTCAAAACCCGTTGGAGGAAATTCATCACGGGTTTGTGACTGACTGTAGACGGTCCAAGTCTGAACTCGTGCCGCACTTGGAATATATTTGCATAAAGTTAACATTGAAATTCTATGTTCCATGCATCTTTTTCCAAACCCTTTTCTGCATGCGACCAGCCCCCCCCCCCCCTAACCGGCATGTGAGCTGTCCTATAATGCTTTAGGCCACACATTATCGCATGCAATACAAAGTCAATGGGAGGTGTGGCCAGTCGTGTGATGTTGGCTCTGGGTGGGGCCAGGTCCAGAGCAGTGAATATTTCCAATGTTTTCCCATGGATTTCTATCTGGATATGGATTTATAGCGGGGGTATTTCAAAGGACGGCCCACCCAAAGTTTAGTACAATAAAATCTGTTGTTTGAAAGTAATGCACCATTCATTTATGTCATGAATAAATGCAAAGCCTCCCCTTTCCCTCAGGCATTTTGACCCCCGGCTCAGACTTTGCATTCCTTCTCCAGACTGTTGAAGAGTAGTTTTTTGTGAAATTCCAATTTTCTCAGACCTATTAGGGAGGATATTTCTGTTAACAACTGGCTTGCACTCTCTATTGATCTCGCTTGGTGGTCCCAAAGAGGGTGATTGAGCTGCATAAAGAATGTTTATATCACCTCGCAGATTACGTCTCTTCTTGCCAAGAATTAATCTCTCCAGAAAATCATGAAATGCAGAACGTCTGTGGTCCATTTCAGTAGCATTTCAGTTGGCAGAGGAAAAGCTGTAAAATAAATATTATGGTTGCCTTTTACAGTAGAGTTGTATCATTTCCCCTGGCCTTTAGTGAATCCAGTGCTAAGCCTAAGGTATTTACCTACAAGTATGAATCTGCTGTCTTGCATTCAGCTACACTTTATCGATTTACCTCAGGTCGGTTTTCAGCGGTTTTTCTGGGCTCAGTGGGACATTGAATGAAACATTTCTCTCCTCCATAAAAAATACCTTCATCAGCCAAAAATTCCAGAAAGTATCTCTTCTGATACTGATAGCCGTTTTTTCCCTTGGTATCAGCTCAACATGTGACACCAGTAGCAGTATATTTCACGCCTGTGTCCTGTCCTCCAGATGTAGTGTATCGTCCCTGGACTACAGAGCTGGAGGCCGATCAGACCAGAGAGCTCACGTACAACGTGTCTCTCAGCAACCCCCTGACGCCCAAGACCGCCGCCGTCTCGGAGACACAGGTGAGGGCGCCCTCTGCTGGTCGTTCACAGACAACACTGTTGGTACAATGATGGCGTTCATTTAATCTTCACGCACAAATATTTTATTTTAACATGTGTCATCCGGATTAAAATATTACTTACTTATTACTTATTACTAAAATATTATAATACTCAATATTATAACCAGTGGAAAACCTTTTAATTATATTCGATTTTTGTAAGCCCTAAATAGCCAATCTCGGAAGAGAAGCCCCTCCTTCCAGGGACGGTTAGGGGTGCAACAGATGCCAATTGTGCAGTCCCTGCTGATTGAGCCATGGTTGTTGTTGTTGTTGTTGTTGTTGCTGTCAGACTCTGTACAAAGCCAGCCAGGAGAGGGAGTGCTACATCGTGGATGCGGAGGTGGTGACCCACCATGTGCCCTACCACGACTACTTCTACACCCTCAACCGCTACGTCCTCACTAGGGTGGCCAAGCACAAGTGTCGCCTGAGGTATGTCATACGTTACTCTCTTCTTCTTATTTCTTTCTTTCTTTCTTTCTTTCTTTCGATATATATATTTTCTGTCTTTCTTCTTTGTTGCAATGATGATAGGGGTCTCTAGTTTGTATTCAATGTTGTTGTAAAAGTAAACTTTAGTACTAAGCTGTGTGTGTGTGTGTGTGTGTGTGTGTGCGTGCGTGTGTGTGCGTGTGCGTGTGCGTGTGTGTCTGTGTGTGTGTGTGTGTGTGTTTGCGTGTCCCTCTGTGTGCGTGTGCCTTGCAGGGTCTCAACAGAAATCCGCTACAGGAAGCAGCCGTGGGGGCTGGTCAAAGGCTTCATTGAGAGGAGCTCCTGGAGTGGCCTGGACGAATATTTCAGACACTTAGGTAAGGGTTCTGAGTTAATTAGTCTTTAATGAGGTTCCTCACACAGTGTACTGCGCCTGTG
Source organism: Micromesistius poutassou (assembly GCF_964030765.1). NCBI lineage: Eukaryota > Metazoa > Chordata > Actinopteri > Gadiformes > Gadidae > Micromesistius > Micromesistius poutassou. The sequence goes on from NC_140280.1 coordinate 17,481,657, forward strand.
CGTTTGCTGCACGAAATACATAGACAAGCAATGCTGTTCTTTTGATAGGACAAACATTTTTTCAGGCATAAAAATGGAAATCAAGGCTGGAAAACAATGATCTATATTATCGTCTGGAATATATCATAGTTGTACTTAATAATACTAATAACTCTTATTTTTTATGTATCCCCTTCCATCGTCTGGGAAAATCGCAAGCTGCTTAACAGCAGATTAAAACAATAAAACAGCTGCTAAATAGCTAAATTATATGTGTCTCTGTGTAAAACGTTGAATTAAGGCCTGTTTTTAAAAGAGGTGTCTGGGGAGCCCTAAGTGATCCTACAATATTAGAGATAACTCTCACACACCTTCCTCCAGCTGCTCTGCAAGGCTTATCACTCAAACTAATGAATAGTGGAGGATTTTAGGATTTAATTTCCAATGAAACTGCCCCACCATTACAGGGCGGAACCAGGGAGTCGTTTTAAATAGGAGTTCGGGGACCCGGGGAGACGATTGGTCAAATTCATGTCCTTTTCCTTTTGTCTATTATCGTTTGTTCCAGCTAGAGCTGCTTGTAGTAAGCACTGCTCAATGTTACCACATGTCCATGGGGTATTATCTCTTATGCATATTCTTTATTCAATGAATCCGTTTTTTTTATTATTATTAAAGAAAAAAATAAGATAATCCTCTTATGTTTTTATTATATATATATATATATATATATTAAAATCTGCCAATAACAATTGTTAACCACACACAAACACACACACACACACACACCCCCCCCCACACACACAAACACACACACACACACCCCCCCCCACCCCCACACACAAACACACACACACACACACACCCCCCCCCACACACACAAACACACACACACACACCCACCCCCACCCCCACACACAAACACACACACACACACCCCCCCCCACCCCCACACACAAACACACACACACACACACCCCCCCCCACCCCCACACACAAACACACACACACACACCCCCCCCCCCCCCCCCCCCCCACCCCCACACAAACACACACACACACCCCCCCCACACACACACACACCTCCGCTGCAGAGCTGGCGCTGGCCAAGGCGGAGGAGGCTCTGTCGGAGCCGCTCCGGCGCTCGCTGCGGCGCTCCAAGCCGGTGAGGACGGGCGCGGTGCGGCGCAGGAAGCGGCCGCCGCTCGCCGTGCTCCTCATGACGCCCGGCCTGGCCCACGAGGCCCTGAGGACCGGCGCCCACCCCGAGGACGAAGACGAGGAGGAGGAGGAGGAGGAGGAGGAGGAGGAGGAGGAGGACGCAGCGGCGGAGCAGGGCATCCGCCTCATTAAGCACGTGGCAGGTGAGTAGTGTGTGTTTGTCGTGTGTGTGTGTGTGTGTTGTTGTTGTGAATTGTGGTGTGTGTGGGTGTGTGTGTGTGTGTATCTCTCTGGGTGTCTGTGTGTGTGTGTGTGTGTGTGTGTGTGTGTGTGTGTGTGTGTGTCTTGGTGTCTCTGTCTGTGTGTGTGTGTGTGTGTGTGTGTGTGTCTTGGTGTCTGTATGTGTGCATGTGTGTGTGTGTGTGTGTGTGTGTGTGTGTGTGTGTGTGTGTGTGTGTGTGTGTGTGTGTGTGTGTGTGTGTGTGTGTGTGTGTGTGTGTGTGTGTGTGTGTGTGTGTGTGAGTGTGTGTGTGTCTTGGTGTCTGTATGTGTGCATGTGTGTGTGTGTGTGTGTGTGTGTGTGTGTATCTGTCTGGGTGTCTGTGTGTGTGCATGTGTGTGTGTGTGTGTGTGTTGTTGTCCCTGTTAATGGTGCTGTGGCCCTGGTCTCCAGGCTCCACGCAGACCAGGCAGGTCCCGGACCGTCTGCCCGGGGGCGGGGCTGGAGGAGGAGGAGGCGGGGGCCTGGCGCTCCACGGCGTCTCTAAGATGCTGCTCCTCATCAGCTATGTGTGAGTGGCCCGTTCTCCCACACACACCTGTCCGTGACTCTACGAATCCATAGGATAACATTCATCATGTTTGGACCCCGAATTCATCACCTTAATGACCACGGTTGCAATGAACAGACGCAACATTATTTCCGTCTGTTTAATTATGTGCACCTTTGTATGTCAGCTTTTATGTTTGCTTGCCATTTAAAAGAACAAATATAACATACAGTGTCTTATCATGTACAGTAAAATAAATAAACTCTTAAATGATATTATATCTAACAGCCTCCTCGCGTGTCACAGGAATATGCACATGTGTAAATGCTGCTGGTATGTATGGTTATGGTTGTAAGGTTGGGCTTGTGAGGATGTTTGACACTTAATATACTGAAGATTGATGAGGCAGAGAAGCTTCTTCTGCTTTTGATTAACCTCTAAACCCGCCTGCATTATCTCCTCTTCCTCCTTTTCATGCTTCTCTCTGTCGCGCCGTACAGGATTTGTCTAAGGTAGGCGGTGTGTTTTCAACACAGACTTATTTGACCTGATACTGAATTTGTAGAAGCGACAATTGTTTAAAAATAATAATAACAGCAAACGATTTTTTGATCAAATTTGAAAAATCTCAAATTGTTTGTCAAATTTATTTTGTGAATGAAATGTGCTCTTCCCCCCCCCCCCCCCCCTCTCTCTCTCTCTCTCTCTCTCTCTCTCTCTCTCTCTCTCTCTCCCTGCTGCTGTCTCTCCGTGTCTCCCGCCCCAGCTTGGTGTTGCTGGTGTTCCTGAACATGATGTTGTTCTACAAGCTGTGGGGGCTAGAGTACACCGCACAGAGCCTCACCTCCTGGCGCGATCTGCAACCACAGGAGAGGTAAACACAACACACACACACACAGTTCACACATGTCACCCACACACACACACACACACAACCCACTCACACACACACACACATACACACAAACAACACACGCTGAAAGCAAAGATCCTAAAGTTGTGAAAGGGATGGAATGTTGGGATGGTTTCAACGAATGAATCAATCAAAATCTGTGTGTGTTTATCTGAATATGCGCTAGGCTTAGCACTGCTGTACTGTACTGTACTATACAGTACACTAGAGCAGTGTAGCACAGTACGATATATTACAGTATACTGCAGTACAAACAAGTACAGCACACTGTGGTACAGTCCAGACGGTGTTTGTGTTTGTGTCTGCAGCAAACCTCCTCAGACCAACCTGGAGTGGACGCAACTGTTGGAGTCGCAGCAGCGTTACCATGACGACGAGCTCCAGAAATGGAAGGAGATCCTGGAGTCGTCTGTGTTGCTGCTGTACGAGGTGAGAAGGAGGGTCTGACGGCTGACTTTAAAATCACTGTCTTGCTGAGTCCGTCTGATCCGCTACGATGACTAGGCTCGCAGTTTCAGGGAATCCTTGGGCCTAGCACCGGGTAAGGTTTGCTTAAAAAGCGTAGCATGCATTGCAGTCTGGTCCCAGGTTTGGGTAACATTTCAAAGTCAAGATAAGATAAGATAAGATAACACTTTATTGATCCCCTGGTGCGGAGATTTGGGTGTGTACAGTAGCAGATCTGAAAGAGGCAAAAATAGAGACACCATACTGCCCTACAAAGCTTGACTACAGTTACTAAGGGTACAACTAAGAAAAGGGTTAGGCCTGAATGTCTTGGTAGTTGCAACAAATTAAATAAAATAGACGCATAATAAAAAAATTATAGAATAGGTTAAAGTAGGTAAATAATTGTTTTACCAAATTGGTTGACAACAAAGTGAAACCATGGGCTGGGCATGATATCCCATAATGCTGTGTGACACAAATGAACAGGACTGATGGCTGGTATCCGGTATTGGCTGGTCTTAATGGTAGACTACGCTTAGCTTCAAAGTTACAGCATAAAGTCTGCTGAACCTAAGTACAGCAGACATGTTGGTGGAAGTTATAATTTAAAAGGGATTTGGTTGTAATCAAGTCCGCCTGTCGCAAGAGAGTACAGTGATTAATGTTGCCATGGAGACCAGAGGGGTGGCGCCGGCTGGTGGTCATTTGATCTCACATCCGTCTGTACTCTTGAGAGAGAGAGAGAGAGAGAGAGAGAGAGAGAGAGAGAGAGAGAGAGAGAGAGAGAGAGAGAGAGAGAGAGAGAGAGAGAGAGAGAGAGAGAGAGAGAGAGAGAGAGAGAGGAGAGAGAGAGAGAGAGAGAGAGAGAGAGAGAGAGAGAGAGAGAGAATCCCAGACAGAAGTGATATAGATTACTGGTAGTATCTATCCCAACTTAATCATGATGTGAGGGCCTTTCTCCCCTCCCCCTTCCCCTCCCTCTTTAACCCTACTCCACCTTGTGTGTACACATTGTCCTTCCTTTTTCATTATTTCTGTTTACACTGTTGAGGAAACCCGAAACTCAAGCATTCTGTTGCCATTAGTGACTGCTGCCTGTTGTTCTATTAACGTATACATTACAATCCAGGAATAAACCAGTAAAGGTTCCCCGTTTTTGGAAAATAATGTGGGTGATGATACGGCCAAAGGCAAAAGCCAAGGTTGCTTAACACTGCCATAAATGACACTGTTGTTCAGAAAATGGAACAGCCCGCTGTGGTTTATTCCACACACACCACAGCCACCAACAATGATTAGATGTTAGTTACGTTCATCAATAACGTTATTGATTTTTTTTATTGACTTAATCAGCTGAATTAAAAAAAAATCTTTGAGCATTTGTTGTTGCATTGCCAAGGAAACACCTGGTCGATAGTTATGATCGTTGTTTTTAATGTTGGATCCGTGGAGCGTTGATTCAGAACTGTTAAAAGGCAGAAGTGTCCCATCGCGGGAAAAATATTGCACACATCCTTGAAACGTTATTGACCAATCAGGATCGAGTATTCAACAACGCTGCGGTACGATGTCCGTTCATCTTGAAACCTTCCCACTCGTATCGTAGATGAAGAGCTCCCTGCTCCACCTCCAGAACGAGGACGGGGGGGCCACGGAGAGCCGGAGTGCGGAGGAGCAGGAGGGGGCTCCGGGCCGCTCGGTGCCACAGGTGTGATGCCCCCATCGCACAGCGGCCCCAGACGTGCCCACTCGCAATATCTCCAAACGCGCACACACACACACACACACACACACACACACACACACACACACACACACACAATCCCCTCACCCCCTCCGCTGATCACTCCACCCATGGCACCGTCACCATGAGATGCTGCATGCCTCTGCACCACCAGCATCTCACGGGCTGTAAGAGGGAGCAGGAAGCTGCAGTGTTCGTCGTTGTCGCACGACGATCCTGTCTTCCTGCCTTCCAGTTTGTTTGGATGGGGAGGGGAGGGGTGGGGGGGGAGGGGAGGGGTGGGGGGGGAGAGGGGTGGCGCTGTCGGGGGACGTTTTCTCAGCACACGCGGCGTCCAAGATGGCGTTTGACTGGGAAGCATGCAATACACGTCATCTCCACGGCTGTTGGTTTCACCGGAACAAAACGAAAGAGGCCGAACTTTTCCCCACAAGCTCCGGCTATTATACTGCAGTATTATGACTAGTAATGCTAGTATTCCCTCAACCACATACAACAGGACTATTCACTCCGCCGTCAGACTGAATCACGTCAAACTGATCATCCGTGGAACGGAACGCAGAGACGACAAAGGCAGTCACCGTATGTGTGTGTTTGTGCGTGTGCTTGTGCGTGTGGGCGCATGCGTGTATGTGTGCGAATGCGCACGTGTGTGTGTGTGTGTGTGTGTGTGTATGTGCGTGGGTATGCCTGCAGGTGTGTGTGTGTGTGTTTGTGTGTGTGTGTGTGAGTGCCTGTGGGTGCAATCGTGTTTGTGTCGGTGTGTGTAGGGGTGGGGGGGGAGGGGGGGGGTTGTGTGTCTGTGAGTACACACGCTCCAAAGTGTGAATGCATTAGCACCCGTACATGACCATCTTATATTTAATGGGATTTTTAAAAGGAAGTAACTGGCAGTCAGGGCTACTTTTTATATATTTAGGCAATCTAGAGCTGGTCTCCCTGGTAGCCTATGCCAGACTTGTTGCGTTTATATGTCGTATGTCATGTTTTTTATAGCAAACAAACTACAACAACCAAACACAAACACAAAATAGTCAATTCTGTGGATCAAGCTTCGCTTGGTAGTCAAGACAATAGACTGGTGAGGGAGGATTTGAAGCGGTAAGAATGTATCAGGCTTAGAAATCAACTTTTCAAATGTGTAGCCAAGGAAAATTATTTTCCCTCCTCTTTGTGCTCTGGCCAACATAAATTATTGTTCCCTTGTTTTTATTTAATGGATTCTTCTCTAAAAGAATTCTACCGGCGTTTAAAGTAACTATGCTGTTTCTTTGCTACTATGATTTGCATGTGATTAACACTTTGTTGTGGGAATTGTAAAATTAATCCCATAGTAGTTGCCACATGTGGATGCTTAAAAAACAGCATCTCTTGTCAGGAGCGTTGCATCGTAAGCCAGTGGAACTTGTACAAGGAATGTATTATCCCTTTACCTGTAGGGGTCGGAGAGACAACTTCACACCTACACAACATATGTTTTGTGTTGATATTCTGCTTGACATGTGTGTTCTGTTATGTAACAGAACAAGGAGTGGCTGACAATTGCTTCAACTTTTACATCTCTAGTCGATCATACATTCCAAAACCCCTCTGCAGTCTCCTAGTAACCGTTGCTAAGCAGAAACCGCTTGCGGTGTATGAGAATCACTCTTCAGCAGACTGGATTTGATCGTTTTCACTGGACGGCATTTCTATATTAGTTATTCGCTTTTTCTATCATTTGTTTTTGTACTTTGTTACCCACAAATATTTATTTAATGAGTTTAATTTCATTTCAGGATTTTTTCATGAGACACTGAGCCACGTTTCTGATAAATGATGATGAATGATGTGGAGCTTAACTTTATTGTGATCTTATTTTTGCTTACAAAATGTTGGCCTTTTCATTTTGATTTCCTTTTTAATTTACAGCTCTGCCAATGTAAACTATACAAAAATGTTCTACAGCGTTTCCCCTGGAGTGAGACCTACCAAAACAGCATGTTCTCTTTGTGCTTGTAACGAGACAGAGCGAGTCTGTTAAACTGTTGGCAAGCCATACATATGACAAGATCAGTTGGCGTAATATTTTGACCATTAAAGACTATGAGCTGAGCGAGAGGCGCTGAGTCAAAGAAAAACTAAATCCACACGGTATACAGAAGCAAGCTTTTCTGGATGTTATTATCTGTGTATGGTGACATAAAAAAAAAGAAAATGTGCATTGAAAAGAATATAAGCCAACAGTATTGTCTTTGGTGCTGCCATCCATCATAACTACAACATCTGTCTTCCTCAAACATGGTGGTTATATGCTTGTGCATGTTGATGTGTAGTCTAGCCAAGGCATGGCCAATCCTTCTGGTTTCTTTCTAACGGTCAGACGTTTGTTTCGTTTTTATTTAAAAAGATGTTCTTGTCTATCTGTCCGTGGAAACCAGCTATGCCCATTCTACCAGTAAATCTACACACACCACAGTAAATAACTGATGCTATACTAGACTAAACACAGGGAAGACAAAAAGCTTGCTTATTGAGACGTATGTCTTTAAAGACATTTAAAAATGTTTTGGTTCAGTTTGTGTACAAGATTAATGAATGGCAAAAAAACGACAAATTTTAAACATGATCCGACAATCCGACAAAAAGGTAGGGCAGGCAATTTGTATAAAACAGCCAGAGTGACCCAATAAATCCCAACCCTCCCTTCAGGCATCCCGCCAAAGCCACTCCCTCAACACATGTGACTAGCTCTCTAGCTTTAGCAATAGGTCTGCCTAGCCTTGTTGAAGACTCCAGTCGAGTGCAATGAGTGCATGAGTGTAGCCGGCTAGGTAGGTAGACAGACCGGTCGGGGGTCCAATTAGTTCATTCGGCTCAAATAAATTATTAGACAGGCTTATTACAGGCCTGCGACAGCCACAGATACAGATCTTTTTATCGTCAGAGCATTTGATTTATTGATTGATGTCGGCATGTAAAGGGAATTTCAACAAATATGACAAAAAGTGCTTCTAAAATAAATTGCCTACCCTAGCTTTAACACAGCAGCATGTCCGTTTTTACTTTGCACATTGCTAACAGGGACCCTTCACTGCGACTGCTCAGCTTTGGTTATAAGCAGAATGCTCATGGTGCTAAATGAACCACCTTTTCTTAAGTATTTGAATACAATTTCACTTTTGACGGTGACATTTTTATTTCAGTGTCACTTTGGTTTTCTTCATAAAACCCTATTGGGCAATGCTGGTAAAAAAAAAGAGTATATCTGTTATATGACAGGATCTATAGTATAATGGCAACTGCATGGCTCTAATAACTGCTAGCAATAAGAATATTGTTGAATTAAATATAAATTAGGAATAATCATGTATATAATGATGGTTTCGCTGAGCCTAACAGTCTTCCAGACTTGAAATGCGTATAGGAGTGATTCGTAAGATAAGCAAGCATTCTTTCTTTCTGTTTTTCAATTCAACCGTTCAAAGTAAAAGCAGCAGCATCATTTGCCATCAATTCTGTATTCAGTTTCAATATCAATGTTTGCCAAATGTCATCATTGAATGTGATGCTTCTAATCATAATCACTTGAGTGCTTCAGAGATGGGCATATGTATTTAAGATGTCACGCACATGGAAAGACCAGATATCAAGAGCACTGTTTGAAAAGGCATGCTTCCATGACAATCCCACAAGTCCATTCAAGCACACTCATGCAAGTTGCACACGATGCATATACACACACGACTGAACCAGTTTGGTTTTCTTTTGCCATATGATACCATTCTCTGTAATGTAGCATTGTATATGTACTTGTGCGCCTGTACCTTGTAAGACCTAACCAGAGATTTAAAAAAAAAAACGTATTTTGATGTGCATATATAAAATATTTATATAAATATAATAATGTAATGTATATGTTTGTGTATAGTTCTAGTGATTACGGACTCCTGGGTCTTAAACCATGCGGGCAGTGGTTTAGGACAACAACAACAACAGAAATGTATTAAAGATGGTTATGATCCATAAGAGGCTATGCAAAAGCTGAAAAGTAGAGGAATGAAGAGTAAAATACATACAATCTACAAACATGGCTGTGTTCTTCATTGGCTCTGTTGGTGAATCACATCACATCTGTATTCATTTTAACCTAAATACTTAACCTAAAATCTTATTTAAAATACACATTTTAAATAAGAATATGCATGTATAGTTATATTTAATTATATTTCCATTGATATAAGCCAAAACAATTAAATAACACTGGAAACACCTACTTAATATTATAGACCAATTAGCAGTGTAGAGTGTGACGCTGAGATGAGCTGTACAAAGTCAACCTCTACTGTTTGAACTACATGTAGAGCCTTAGAAAGCCACGAGGGGGCGCAGTTATCGTGCTGCCAAGCGGCTTTTATATCAGCCAGTAAATCTACACAGCCTGCGGCAGTCAACTTTACCAACGCTTATCTGGCGACCATTCTTTGTCTATGGCATTCCCTTTGGAGAGACTTTAACAGCCGCTTTGGTTTCCTTTCCTGCGAAACTTCAATCGGCCAGCGGAACCAAGCGCGAGTAGACGTCTCATTAATATGAGCAACTTGGGACACGGTTAAACCGATAGAGCCAGGAAATGGGCATAGACGTATAGACCATTGCTAACAGCTGTGAGATTGTTGCACACAGTTGTGCACGGAACAGAATGGGTTCGGCTGCAGACGCGTTCAGTCGCTTCTGGAGATGTGACGGGAAAAACTAAATTGGGCCGAGTTGCATGGAGTTATAACGGGATTGTAGCGGATTTCTTTTTTTATGCAGGGAAGAAACAAAACTGCATTTATAAAACTAAAACCTACACAGTTTGGGGGGAATCATGTTCCGTGCGTTCGCTTTACCGATGAAAGCGGAACGCAGTCGGAACAAGGAGCGCCTGGAGGCCAGCTTGGCCGGCCTGTGTGAGCTGGAGCTATTGAAACAGAGGCAGGAATGTCTGGTGTTGAGTGCCCTCTGCCTCGGGGACTCCGGGACTGTCCACGGACGCCCGGCGTGGGGAGACCTCCGGGGGGCGATCCGGTGCGCCGCGGACACGCCAAACGGCGGAGTATGTGACGACTCCGGGCTCCGACGTCAGCAATCGGTAAGTGCGCCCTTGTCAGTTGCTGTTGTCAATAATAAAGAAGTGTGATGTGTGGGCATCTCCATCATAAGATGACACGACTCTGTGGAGTGTGAAGGGCTCGGGTTCTTTTTTTGTATGGGTTGTATCGTTTTGTTTGCGTTGGTGCCTTGGGTGCACGTCCTGTTTTTTGCAGACTAGGTAAAGCACATAATCCCCATGTCCTGGTGACCCCAGCCAGTGTGTCCAGGGGGACCCGGGCTGGCGCAGCGCACACCGAGCGGCCTCCCTCCACGCGCACGCAGCACACCTTACCTTTTAAGGGCAATTGTTGTGTTTTCACAACTCGACCTCCATTTCATTGTCATAACCAAGTGCAATATAGACGATATAAATAACCACTTTGCCGAGGAATGCGCGCGCGCACACGCACACACACACACACTCACTCACTCACTCCCTCACTCACTCTCACACACACGTAAATAAAAGACACATCACTTGCAAAAATAGTTTGTAGGAAGAGAAGACTGTTAAGATCTTCGTGGAGGGAGAGTCAGGATATTGCAGGAGAGATTCGAATGTTGTGCAATGAAAGGCGTATGAACATCTTGTTCACATTTTATACACAAAATAGTTCAAGACCATAGCAATGAACATTTCAATTAAATGTAATTTCACATGACAATGACTCTCTCACACACACACACACACACACACACACACACACACACACACACACACACACACACACACAGAAAACCCACACAAAAACACACGCACACACATAATAGACGTGACATCTTGGCAAAGCAGGAAGTTTATATGAACAATTGTGTTTTTCATTAGAATCAAGGAGGCATTAAGGATTCCTGTATGACCACATGGTGTTGCGGTATACAAACACACTCTAGTCTCAAACAACAACAATGGAAAATGAAGCCAGAACATAAACACAACCACACACACACACACACACACACACACACACACACACACACACACACACACACACACACACACACACACACACTCATGCGCAGAATTGATTTGTACGGTTGCCTAAAGATGACATAAGCATGGGCTCCAGCTGCCTTCATGTCTAGCATAAATATATCTCCCCATGTGATGCAAATACCTCTTGGCCAACTGTGCTGCTGCTGACCAGGGAACGAAGGGGGGGGAAAAAAAGCTTCATTAAATTAAATTTACAGTACAAACAGGGTCATGTTTAGCCAGGATTTAGCGAATACATATCGTAGACTCCTTCCCTCTGCTATTTTTGAGCGCCCCTTCGAGACGGCAGGTGATAAAACAAACTAAAAGCACTTTGTGAATTAAAGAAGGGTGAAACGTTAGCTGGAAGCTACATATAACCAGCCGCTGTTCTCCAGGCGAATGCGAGCGCCCTGGCTAGCATGACAGTGGAGGAATGTGGTCTGACTCATGGACGACAAGTGTGACGGCTGCAGCAACACGGTCTGTTGTGATGGCAAGCTGGAGATCTCCTTAGCACCCCTATGCCTCAATTATACACACACGCACGCACACACACACACACACACCCACACACACACACACACACACATGGTCAGACACAGTGCCTTGCACAGCCGCAGTCATGCACGCAGACACACGCACACACATGCGCATGCACTCAGACACCCACACACACGTTCAGCCACACACAAACAAGCATGCATACGCTCAGACACACAAATACGCATGCACTCAGACAAACACAGACACACACTGCCTCCATTCTTTAGGTCCTAGGAGATAGCAGAGGTTTTTATACTGAAGCCATAGTCACTCCATAGCCTTGTCACTCGAGCAGTCACACCATCATTCTTTCCAACAAGGTTCACCCATGAACTTTGAACCTCGAACCTTGGGAGGGTCGTAGTTGTTGGGCAGCAAGGGTCCCCGTGCCAGAAATTAATTAATAAAGCAAAATAAAGAACTAGAAGCTGCAGCTTTGCTGTATGCTTTTGTTCCTTTGTTAGTTTCACAATGAAAGTCTTCATGGAGACTTGTACCGGGGAGCATACAGTAAGAGGTGATGATAGGGATGACTGCTGGTTTCTGACGTCAGTGGAAAAAGCTCTGCAATGCTCAGTCAACTCTTATCTTGTCTCTTACTCATGTTAGAGTCAGAGCCGAAAACAATGAGGTCAGGAGTTTGTCTTAAGTCCAGGTCTGGCCATAACTGTGGAAAACATGTGTACTTTGTACAAAAAAATGAACAGGCAGTTTTAGTATTTTTGTATGTCAATGTTGTGACTGTTAACGTTAAATAAATGAATCACATTGGGGTTTTGACCATATTTCATGACGTAAACGTGTTATATGGTTTGCGGACCGCCCAACAATGTGACTCCTGTGGGATTTTGAACCTTGTAAAAACAGAAAGATACTGCAGTGTCAGGCCATAGCTCTTCGTGTCTCTTGAAGTGCTCTAGCTGGCTGGCTGTACAGGCCACATGGGTACTGTCAACATGCTGGGTGCTGTTGACAAGGTATCAGCGAGAATGCCTGCAATAGCAGTCACTCTGCATCAGAATGCACTCTGGGAGGGGTGGTTCAAAGTTTAAAAGTGTAGAAGGGTTCCAAGTTTAAAAATCCCCTGAAGAAGATGCAATTCTCCTCTTGTTCATGTCGTTGTAGTGAAAGCCTTGTGTCAATGTATGCCTATAGGGACATTGTTACACTAGTACACATTGGTCATATTATAAAACAGCATTCACAGATAATATGTTATGTGTATAATTATCTACGGACAATTGAAACAATGGACTGTGGAGGTCACTGCAATGCTCAGCAGATGTATTTGTTTTAAAAACAATAGTTCATTCTCCACATTTTGTGTTTTGCCGACAGATGTTTAAAAACAGACCTCTTGATTGTAGTGAACAGTAACCTCTTTTGATGTGCTCATGTCTAGGTCACAGTTGGCCGAAAAGCCTCACCTCAAACCTTCCAACCTTTCCAAGACCTACTGCAGTCTTTCAAAAGCGTAATTATAGGTTTCACCGTTTTGAGGTCCAAACATGCAGATGTTTGGACGGTTTGATTTAACAGCAATAACAACAAGCTGTCCCTCTGATGGCTACTGTCTCCAATGATGGGCAACGCGTTGACGCAGCTGTGTGTGTGTGTGTGTGTGTGTGTGTGTGTGTGTGTGTGTGTGTGTGTGTGTGTGTGTGTGTGTGTGTGTGTGTGTGTGTGTGTGTGTGTGTGTTCGAATCAGCAGGATGAATTAGCTGATACCAACCAATGAGTTCCGCCTATTGATTCTGCTGTTGTGTCTGCTGTTGTGTCAATCATGTTCCCCTCCTTTTCCTTGCGGAAAATCGTAGACACGTCATTGATGGTGTCATAGCTTAGCCTTTGTCTGGGTTTTAACGAAGGCTGCTTGCTCAGACCATCCGAGTTTGCTTGCTTTTTTATTCTTCTATCTCTGATGGAAAGAGCCTTTATATAACCAGTGTTTGCACTCTCTCTCTCTCTCTCTCTCTCTCTCTCTCTCTCTCTCTCTCTCTCTCTCTCTCTCTCTCTCTTTTCCCCCCAGTGTTTGTATGTGTGTGTGTGTGTGTGTGTGTGTGTGTGTGTGTGTGTGTATAGATACATATTTGTTTATGTTTATAGTGCATCAGACAAAAAGAAGAACAAAGGGAAACATCAAGAGAAGAAGACCAAGTCTGTGGCCCTTGGCACCGAGGTAGATAGTGGACGAGAGTGTGCGAGACAAAGACAGCCAGACAGAGAGGGAGAGAGAGAGAGGATGAACATGTTTATTCATTCCCTGATCCCGGGCTGCTGACAGCAATGTGACAGTGGACAACAGCTGGGAAAGCAGCACTGGGCCTCTGATGTGTACCCCCCTTCCACCTCCATCACAACTCCCACCACTCCCGCCCCCATCCCCATCCTGTCTCCATCCTCCCTCAGAGTGACCAGGGAGTCGTGGGCCGTTAATAAAAGGAAGATTTGTAGGAATCACAGGCTAATATTTCCTTTGAATGAGTTGCGTCTTCGACTTGAGAAGCAGTTTACAACATTGTTTTTTTTTCATTTACACAAGCTTCTAGCAATCACATTTCCGGATTAACGTAACGGGTGTCCTACCTTGCATTTCATGCGTACACACACAAGCCCTACCTTTAGTTCAATTGGGTTTTACACCTAGCTGTGGTTGCTTAACACACTAGCAAACAGCACCACGTTTGTGTAAAGGTTTGGTGGGGGGGAGGGGCTTCTGTGTGTGTGTGTCCGTGTGTGTGTCCATGTGTGTGTGTCAGTGTGTGTGTGTGTGTGTGTACTTTAAGGCTCCCCACAATTCCAGTGGATCTCAAACCCAGAACCGCCGCGTGATTATGAAAAATAGCCTTTTTGGATTTGAAATCAAGCAGAAGTTCCATAATCCTGGGATGTGGTTGCACCAGCAGCAATTTTTTAAAGAACATCAAGTTTTTAAAGATTCCCGGCGCCTACAAGAGCAATTACCAACTTTAATGGTGCCTGGGATGTTGTGAAACGCTCGCCACATGGGTCACCACGCCTCACAGGCTGGCGGATAGATTCTGGCTACCGCTAATACGTCTGACAGTCCCATACTGATCCATAGTCCTCAAACAAGACCATCGGACCTTCATAAAGTGCTGTTTTTATCCAAGACCTAGCAGTCCAAAGGCTAAGCAGTCATGGGATCAGGTTTGTATGTACTGCGTAGCCACAGGATGGAATAATAAGCATAGACATGTTGCTATTGCTAAAGCTACAGCAATTGTTATATATACTTTGTGTTTTACTGTCTCAGATACCATTCAGACCATTAATTGTTCATGTTATATAGGGCAATTTCCGTTTTCCGTGCTGACCAATAGGCTTACTGAACAATTTAATTTGAATATATTTAGCTGTTGGATATCTTTGACATACAATATGTTGCAGGTATACAACCAATACAACATTCAGCATACAACCCCAGAGTGTAAACCATTGCGAGCTGTCCTCTCCTTGAGTCTCTCCATCGTAATACTGTTGTGTCTGTTCCTCAGCCTTCTGCCGACTGCCAGGCTCTCTGTCTGAAGCCGCCAGTTTGCCCTTTATTTTTAATCCCTCTGTCTCCGCAGGAGGCCTTCGTTCTCCCGCCAGGCTGAGAATCTGAGAATGTTTTCCTATGTACCAGTTTTTGCAGGCGGTCATCTTGCTCTATAAACACACTGAATTTAGGAGTAGTTTGGATAGCGAGGTTAAGGGAAAGGCTCTGTGTATTCCGGATTACTGGATTTGAATATTTACTCATGAAAGTGTTGGATCATTTTCTGAGGTGTGGCCGAGTGATTTGAATGTCAGTAACTGAGGATTTCGAACAGCTAAGGAAATCATTCGACAATGTTCATGTCCGGCACTGTTTTAGTTTCTGTGTGTGTTATCAAAGTGTGGATGACTGTAAAAACAAGTGTATCCCGGGGACATACAAAAGCAGGAGGCCGGAACAACAGCATGGAGCTAAATAAAACCCACAAAAGAAATCCTGGGTGGATGGGTGGGTCAGGGGGTGACCCCGGAAAAAACAGTTGCTGGTTGATAATACTCCAGATATTTCTGGATCCTAATCTCCAACCTTGACCCATGTCAACGCCCCAGTATCCAGTGTCCGGTGCCTTCTTGATTTGGACTCATCAGAGTTTTCCCAACAACTTTTTACTCTCCTCGAGTATTTTCCCCGAACAGGGGGGCCCACGCAACAGCTGTCTCCCCGAGTCCTTAGCCAGGCGAGGAAGAAACCCGAGCCCGCTCCCAGCGGATCTGAGGAGCGGCGCGCGCCGTCGTCACAGGGCAACATCCATCACGGGGCGTCGCTCGGAACTCGGAAAGGGAATACGCTTCAAACGCTTCCACTATGGGACCATCCATGAAGACGACCATGTCGGGGAGTGTCTGAATTTTTTTTTTCAATGGAGGCCCACTGCTTTTCGTTGCGGTTCTCCGTGGAACTGCTACTTATTCAGTACAGCCCTGGAGAGGAGAGTGTGGGAGTGTATAAATAGTGCTACAGCGCTAAATTCATTAGCCTTTAGCCCGTGTACATAGATTAAAATAGTATAATAATTGAGTGGGCCTCAGTGTTTAGCTGTATGTTGTCGCTGCTCTCTTGACTTGTTGCCAGCCGTTCTCTTCAGGGAATGTTCTGGAATGACAAGCGGACAGGGGAATTATACAAGAATTCTGCCAGCAAATTCCAGGAGCACCGTGGTTGTATACTAGATTCCTACACACACACACACACACACACCCCGTCTTGGGTGGGGGATTTAGTATTTATATACAGACACTGGTGCATGCTATAAGTGGATGCACACAGCAGCAGTAGGATCAGCTAATGCAATCAGCCCCCAGCCACTGTGGGGCTGGTCGTGTCAGGACTTTACCTTTGGGAGAACCAGAGTAAAGACTGCCCTTCCAGGTTTCCTACACTGGCTGCAGAAGCAATACCCAGCTCACTAACACTGTGTGGGTGTGTCGGTGTGGACGGAGAGATTGGCTTCAGACTGGATTTTGTGATGTGAGAAGCAGTGTGGCGACCAGGTCCAATTATTGATGACGGGAGCAAATGTTAACAGATCTTCAAGGGACTTTCCGCTGCTCTCCTGCTTTTCCCATGATTCACTCCATTAACTCGTTCTCCTGGTTCTCTCATTTATCCCCCCCGTAACCCCCCCCCACCCACCATCTCTCGCTCTCTGTGTAATCCTGCATCCATTCTTTTCGAGGTGGCTCCTTGTCATGTTGCCATAGCAGTAGCAGCAGGTAGACCTTATTGGCCAGCCCTTTGTTCCAGGTGTTTTATCGTAACACACACACACACACACACACACACACACACACACACACACACACACACACACACACAGACACAGACAGACAGACAGACAGACAGACAGACAGAGCATTTGCTTGAAACACTGGTCCCCATTCGTGCAGACACAAATGATATACCTCCTATATATACCTCCTTAATGTCAATGTAACCCTGTTCCGTTTATTTTGCTTGATGACTTATGTTGTATTGCTGTGTAGAAGGATACAGCTGAGGGCAAAACACATAGCATTGCACTTGAACTTCCCAACCCCGCCTCTCCACTGTCCTCCTATTCCCTTCTCTCTCTGTGTGGCTAACGACTCGTGACAAAGTGGTCAGCCATCGGTGGCCAAAAATCTGCTGATCTCCCAAGACAAAATGGTCAAATCCATTTGACAGCCATTTTGGGTCATTGAAGATCAGTGTCCCTGCATAATTACACCCAATGGAGGATGACATAGAAAATTACGATTTACGTTTTTGGTTTAGTTCTCCTTTAGTTCTGTGAGGGTCAGGACCGGGGGAGTCCTTAGAAAGGTGAATACTCATGTGAACTGAAGGGATCAGGCTGTCATCTGTGGTCCAATGCTGCGATTGTTAAAGTTATTCTGAGTCAGGTTACTTTAATTTCAAGGCTTTTGTGTCAAGCTAAGATCATCATCCACCATCGACCGTCAAAAATTGTGTGTGTGTGTGTGTGTGTGTGTGTGTGTGTGTGCGCGTGCGTGTGTCTAGGGGCAGACAAGTAACCATTGAGCCAGTGTGGTCTAACCTAAGTAGCTCCTAAAGCTACACACTGGCCCATTCATTCACTGCATGCCTGACATTAACACTGCTTAATGCTGCACATGAATGCACGCATACACACACACACACCCACAGAAAAATACACACTGGTCTGCACCCACACACAAACATACTTTCAACCAAGCACCCACAGACATAAACAGAAAGACCTAAACACATGCAAACACGCACATACACACACACACGCACACTCACACACTCACACACACACACACACACACTCACACACTCACTCACACACTCATACACACACATGCACACAAATTAGCTCTAAGCCAGCTTCACACGGCACTCGGGTAAAGACTACAACACAATAAAAAAAGCTCAGTCCATAAAAAGACAGCATGGTTCAAATTGAGTCAAAAATAGTCCCTGTTGTTAGCCGTGCACTAGCAGGCGGCGAAAGGTTTCAGCCTACGCTTCATACTCGCTTGCATTAATAGCGAATACAATTCAGCCACGGTGGAATGTGAGAGAAAAGGGAGCCTAATCGTTTTTCCTTTCTTTCTTTTCTTGATCCAAAAGTTACCCGTGCAAAAAAAACTTCAGAGCGGGAGCTTTTCTTCTCCTAAGCAGATTTAATTAAAGAACGCAGGAGCCTTGTTTGGGTTTATTTTTCATTTTTTAAATCACACGGTTTTGCATTCGACCAGCATTGTCATGGTGTTTCCTCTGCCTTCTAAATAAAATCATCCGGAAAAGGTCCTAGATGGGGCAATGTTTTTTAGTGTGTGTTCATTCCAGTTAACTTTCTAATAATATATCACGCCTCAAAACCAAATATACATTTTCCGCAAGTTCAGTGAGTTCATCCTCGTATTGGCTAAATACACGTTTGTTATCATTGGTGGTTTTAACATGCATCTCAACATAAATCTTAAGACCTCAAAACATAAAATGTGGCCTTGTCTATATGATGGTATTTGCAGAAACGTAAGCAGAAGTGGAAAACTCTGGTCTTTAGATCCAGTGTTTGTTGAAGACCCCAGACTCCACTCACGAATGCATTAACTTTTATTACACTACTCATGAAATTCAGACTTTTACTATACGGTTTTAAATGCAAACCTTGTTAGAGTGCTGTTTTTGTTTTTTTTACCATTCTTCCTTTCCCTTTATTGGCTTTGTTCACATGACATCACATCTCGTTTTCATGTTATTAGCTTCTATTGAAAATTCCCTTCTTTGCAGCGCAGCCAATCAGAACCAACCAGAGTCGTTTTGACCACTCTCATGCTGGCAGACAACAAAAGAGAGATTGATTTTGAGTCGTAAATTAGCTCCACCCAAAGCAAAACAACTGCGAGGGTTGACACGACACAAACGGCAGCGTCGGCCACTTGATGATGAAGGCCTGGTGTCTTCTAACACAGTCTGGCCCCGCTCACCCACCATGAACACACGCACTGAGCTGAAGCCTAAACTGCACCGGTGTAGTGGAGCGACACACAGTGTGCATGCACACTGCACAGTGGCGTCCCACAGCCACTGTATATTGAGCACTGGGTGGATCAGGGCATGGATGTCATTATGTGTTAATTTGTGTGTGTCTCTCGCTCACGTGTCTGGTCTTATGATACCTATGCTGCTTACAGTGGAAGCGCTTTACAGCAGACACCCTCCCCCTGGAGGTCTGTCTCATGTGTGTAACCATGGGCAGCCGTACAGACGTTTACTCGGTTGCCAAGGGGTTAAGGGGGGGGTCACCCCCCGTTGCCTTACCTCTTTCAGTTCATCCGCATTGTCGAGAGAGCGAGAGAGGCACACAACAACAGACGATGCTTTCATTTAAGCTGTATACTCCGGATAAATAAACAGTGTGTTATTGGTTTCTGCGTGCGTCGCACAAAAGACCCGGGGCTAATGCAGAACAGATTGAATTTGTGTGCAGATCTGCGGAAACCGATACAGGAAATGATCCAAACCAGCCCACCGGTCTGGTGCTGGAAGATTAATGCACACACACACACACACACACACACACACACACACACACACACATATACACACACACACACACACACACATACACGACTGTTTCGTCCTGAAGAGATGCAGAGAGCAGCAGGCTTCAGACTCTGCATGTTGGGGGCCGGGGGTCATACTGTAGACCACCTCGTAATGATATACTATGTAATCATATGACATGTGTGACGTATGTTCTGGTTACTTCTGTAGCTGTGCTGATGAAGTACAGCCTTTAACCAAAAGTGATTGTAAGCTGCATAAACAATATGTCTATTGGGTGTATTTCAAATTATAGATGGTTTGGCTTCCTATGAGGGTTACTTTTTGTATACAGTTTCCATCTCTATTTATGTGAAGGGATTACTTTTCCAGAGAATGGAGCAAAGTTATTTAGATTCAATTCCCATTTTGTCTTCATTTAAAATCATATATTATACAACTGTACAATTGAGTGCATCGCCAACATTAGTTTTACAGCAGATTCAGGCCCCCCTAAATGTTTTTTAATGGTTTCTGTATGTTTTGGTGACCTCCTATTGGTAGGGCAATGATAGGCACATTGTAACACCCTGTTGTGAGAGACGGGCAAATCCCTTGCAGAGCCAGTGCTGCTGTGGAGTGCACTTTGCGAGGGACAATCTAAAACCTCGTCATTGTCGGCTTCGCCGTTAGGAATTTTCTGCGTCACGCGTTGGGTTAAGTCACATTCACCCCAAAGCAGAGATGCATCTAGATGGCATTCAATGTTAACTTATATACTGGGAGACTGGGATTCATGATAAAAACTCTCTTGATATAGAACGTGTGCTGAAACACAAAACATTTACCAATGTTTTACCCCGGTGTGATCTGTGACATTTAAGCGCCTCTCAGCGTCCGGCTCGTCTCCCATGTTTGCTTTTAGATTTTGGATTAAACAGAGAATTAAATAATTGTAATAAAACCTTATTTTACCTTTAGGAGGAGGGAACCTTTAACTCCTTGTTTTCCTTATTTCCTTGTTGTAAAATCATCTTTTATGTTTGATTCATGTTCTTTGTCAATTTTACTGTCAATAACTAGTGTTTGAAAAAACTCTATAAAATGATTTGTGTTTATTTTCCAGTTTATACCAGAGATTAAATTCTGCCAATTCACCAGCACTATTGCTAGATCAGTCAAAATGGTGAAAGGGTCAGAGAAAATCATTAAACCAGTCAGTCTGAATCATCCTTCCTTTAAAAGAAAATCTGCCCCCTCATACGCCTTGCGTTTTCTTTCTCATCATTGAACAATGTTCCACCTCCTGTAGTCTCTGTGGCCTATTATGGTCTGTTGTGTGGACAGCTTCACCAGCTCCACGCATAATGGTGTGTGCGTGCGTGCGTGCGTACGTGCGTGCGTGCGTGCGTGCGAGTGCGTGTGCGTGCGTGTGTGTGTGTGTTCAGGGCGAAGATAGTGTTATTGTTCTAGTGTTTTGTTAATGAGCGCTTGTGGTCTTAGTCCCGTGTGGCTGGGATGCTTGTGTTTGTCAGTCTCCCCTCTACTTTGGTAGGGAATGTAAATAAAAGCCAATGTCACAATGACAAGCATCCCAGACAATATGGGGTCTGCATTTGATTACACAATAAAAACATCATTAAATATACATAATCATACATACAACACCCTGCTCTGTTTTTTTGCTCGTCTGTTTATCAAGCCATCAAATATCATACCATAGCATCTCATAAACTGACTCGTGAACTTTGGTTTTTAGCTTGTGTTCCCGATCCATCACTTTGTGCTGATGACTCTGTATTTTTAGAAACCTGCATCACATTACCGATCGTTACTCCCATTACCCTCCTCAGCCTCACTTGGCTCGGGACCAAAGCCTCTGCTCAACGACTGAACGCGGAGGATCACGATGAACAATAACATGACGTTCCTCCTCCCTGTGCGTTGCAGGGCAGTCTCCAGTGCACCCCCTGGGGCATCATGGCCTCCCTGGAGGAGCAGGTGGCGGAGCTGGGCATCAACAGAGCCGACGCTGGGCCAACCGACTACCCCGCCGCCGCCTACCCTGCCGACGGTCCCCATAGCCCGGGTAAGCGTCTCTCCGTCTCTCTCCGTCTCTCTCCGTCTCTCTCCGTCTCTGGCTTGCATGTCCCTGAAGGTCCCATCAGATAACGCATCGCTGTTGATTTCTGTTTCTTCTTTTCATTTATTATTTCCTATTGTCGGTGCAAAACTCTAGAGAATAAAATTTAGAAATGTCCCCATATTCAGCAATGTCATGAATGTTTTTTTAATTATATATTGACTCTTGATTGAGTCTCATGATTGATTCATAAGAATGTATATTGCTACATATTGGGATATGCTTGATGCTGTATATATTTTTAAGCTACATATATAATATGCTGCATTAGTCAGGGCTTTTGAGGTGCTTGGGTACAAAATAGTTTTTCCTTTATGATTGCAGGGAACACATCTTATGACCCATAATTTTCACTTCTCCCATCTGACAGTGTCATACGCGCCAGGTTAAACTGTGCATGTGCATAATAGGCAGTTGTTGTTGTAGCAAGTAGTTATCTCTTTTATTAATACATCTGTGTACTCCAGCCCTTGGAATAAAGGAGTCATAGTCATCCTATGTGCCCTAGTTTTACTCAGATGCAGCTCCTGACTCACGACAAGAACCCATGATCTCTCTCTCTCTGTCACTCTCTGTCACTCTCTGTCTCTCTCTCTTTCTCTCTCTCTGTCTCTCTCTTTCCCCCTCCCTCTCTGCGTTATAGATTTGGGGCCTGCTGTGTTGTTTAAGGGATGGAATGTAGTTTATTTGCCTTGCGGAGCAGATTCAGACGGACAAAGCCATTAGACATCAAGTCTAAGGCATGTCCTCAATTAGCTCTAGTTCAGTGGTAACAAATACTTCAGATTGTGAGATTGTAGAGGCCTCCTTCTGAACTCGGAAGACCTGTGTAAGCTCATCTTAAAAGTATTTTTTTCCTGACAATGTTCAAACACTATATTTACCTTGAATTATAACACATTTGTGTTGAGGGTCCATCATTTGTGGCAAATATGAAGGAGAAAGACATACTTCACACAGGAAGGAAGATGTGGCAGAGAGATAAAACTTGTGTACATTTTGTAATATTTGATCACTTTAGCATCTCATCCACATAAATCAAGCCCTGAAGCCTACGTGAACAACAAAACCAAATTCCAGTGAACAGAATTAGGAATGTGTTGAAAAAATAAGACGCCCCCCACAGTGATTCATGTTTGTTTTCGAAGGGAAATGCTTGGCTTTGTAGCGTAAAAAAAACACAAATTCATAATCTTCTTTAGGAATCCACTTTCATGGTACCATACTTTACCATACTAAGTAAAACCTTGTCAGCGTTCACTGAAGGGAGTATGCAGAATGTTTTTCTGGAGATGTTCATTATTTCCGATGCATGCGTTTAAATCTATCCCCCTTTTCTCTAACCACATTGCCTTGTCTTCCAAGGGGTACAGACACTCTTTCGCTGTCTTTTCTTTGTTCCTTCTTTTGCACTCTTGCATCTTTCACTCACCTTCTCTCTCTCCCTCTCTCTCTCTCTCTCTCTCTCTCTCTCTCTCTCTCTCTCTCTCTCTCTCTCTCTCTCCCCCTCTGGTGTGTATACATGTAGGAAGGCAGAAGCTGAGTAGTCATTGTTTTCTTGTGTTATACTAGAAACTCACTCATGTCAAAAGTTGTTTTTTTAAGTTTTTGTTGTTTTTTTTAACTGTGAAAAGTAATTCGGAGTGTGTTTTCCATTTTCATGCCAGTGTTAACCTTTCCACAAAAGTGAATGCCTCTGGCTCTGATAATGAGATGATTATTTCTCGGTAATGACCAATCAACATGTCAGCACCTATAAGCTGACAGCTGACTAACAATGTTGTTTAAAAAGTAAAGAGAGGCAAAGTTCTGGGAACTTGTTCCTTCTTGACTTCATCGAAAACAGGTAACAAGTAACAGAAATAAGTGACTTCTTAGTGACTGTGCTGACATGCCCGCAACATCACACTTAATATAAACACAGCACACATTAAGTGAACCGAAAAGTGAAAATGAGTTGTAAAAGCTGTAAAAATGCTCCTATAAATTAAGTGTTTTTATTTAATGGGTAAAACACACATCTTGTGCTGCTGCACTGGATCTGTTTGTTTGGGATCTCGCTTCAAATACCAACAGAAGTGACGTCACCCAACATCGCTGATACAACTTTTAAGGTAGAAGCCTTGACTAGCAGTTTGGTCATTGTTTTTACCAAGTTGCTGTAGGTTCTCCATTTGATATATTTATTTATTTATTTATTTCTTTGCTCATCTAGCCAAACTAATCAGAACCATCGTGCATCTGTTTACCCACGAAAGGTGCTGGATGAGGTACAGGACAGGACGTCTTAATATTTTTCCAATTTGAAGTATATATATTTGTAGTTTACTTACAAAAATTGTCAATTTAGTCTGCAGAATCCATGTACATGTGTGTTTGTTTTGCTACATTGCACTGCACACACAGTGAGAGCGTTCAGGTAGTATTTTGACATGAACAGCTTTTTTTTTTTACATTGATAGTTTCAATGCTGCAAAAGTGGTTCTGGGACAACATTGAAATTACTCTGCCACCCTCAACTATTTGATGTTCACTTCATCCGCAATACTCTCCAATATAACTGAATTAAGTGCCATATTTGTATTGCTATCATTATAAAAAAAAATTGAATTTGATCATTTATATCTCAATTAAGTTTAATCTATGGATTGTGATAATTATAAAAAAGATATTTTGTCAATTTATGAGATTCTTTCTCATATACATTTTTTTTGTGATTCTCAGAGGAGACCCTTGCGCCGGGACGAGGTGGACCTCTTGAGGCCGGGCTTCCTCAGCCATTCTCCGGCGCCTGCTCCAACGCCACCGTGGATCTGGTCTTTCCTAGAATACCCGTGGAGACGGAGGACACCTGGCTTCTGGAGGCTCCCAAGGCTGAAGACATCACGGACCGCATGGATGAGATTGAGAACGGGGACCACACAGAGGAGGACTACGAGGAAGCCCAACGGATGGAGACGTATATATCTGGACTCATCCAACGCAGGACCGTGGTCGTGCGCCCGTCAAAGCCCCGCACAAACGCGCCACACGACCCCCGGGCTATCACCGTGGTGAGGCAAAGCAGCCTGTGCCGTAAAGAGGACCAACATCCGCCGATGCAGGTCCAAAGTCATATGCCAGGGCTCCCTTCTTCCCCCCAAAGCCCAGAGGGGCAATCTCCGCAGGCTTGCCGTGGCATGGATCTGGAGTGCCATCAAGAGGCGGCGTTTACAGACGACTCCCCTCACCTGTACCACCACATGCAGCCTAGCACCCAACATCACACCAGCTTCTACCCCAGAACCAGGCAGCATGCCTCGGGGAACACGCCCCGCTCCACCTCTATGGACTACCAACCCTGCAGAGGACCCGGTCCGGCCCAGTCCAACCCCAGCAACGGGGAGGCGGACGCCATGCCCAAGCACTTCAGCGGCTACCCTTCCCCTCCGCAGCCGGCCCACTCCCCCCCAGCCGACGAGCAGCTCGTGAACGCCGAGTACATCCCGGCGCAGCCCTGTCGAACGTCGACCCAGGCGTCGTCCCATCACCACCCCAATCCCCTCAAGAGCTGGACGAGCGACGGTCACCCAGAGCAGCAGCAGCAGCAGCAGCAGCAGCAGCAGCAGCAGCAGCTCCCCGCAGCTCACCAGACTCAGCACTCGAGGGCCAGAGCGGGCCCCAGGAAAGGCCGCCAGACCGACGACAGAAGCGGGGCGACCAGGAAGCAGGGGAAGAAGGCCTGCCGGTCCCAGTCGGAGAACAGCCTGCAGCGGGTGCCGGAGCGCAAGTACAACACGGTGGAGCGGGACGGAAGCGGCGGCGGCGGCGGCGGCAGCGGCGGCGGGGGCGGCAGCGGCGGCGGGGGCGGCAGCGGGAGCGGCAGCGGGAAGGGGAGCCGCGGCAGCCAGTCCAAGGGAAGGAAGTCCCACCAGGGGAGCGGCGGGTACAGACGTTGGCGGTCCACCCTGGAGCTCAGTCAGGACGAGGCGGAGCAGGCCCCCGCGCAGCCCGCGCCCCTCCAGCACGCCTCGGCGTCGGGCCAGAGGGACCACTGCGGAAAGCGCTCGCGCAAATCCCGTCCGACGCACGGCTCGTATTCGCACGCCCATCCCAACCCCAACCCCAACCCCCACCCCCACCCCCACCACCACCACCACCACGCTCACCAGAGCCCCGTCCACCACCACCACCCGCTGGTGGAGTACCAGGTGGGGAGGGACCAGGCCCCGCCGTGCCGACCCAACGAGGGTTACTCTCACCCGGGCCACGGCGAGTCAGAGTCCAGCACCAGCGAGGCGGACTCCCCCGACTCCAGCTCCCTGTCCAGTGACTCAGACGAGAGCGGCGGGCTGGTGTGGCCCCAGCAGCTCCCCCCTCAGCTCTCGCTCCCGTCGCCCCCGTCGGTGCCGAGCGGAGCCCCCCTGCAGCCCAAGGCCTTTGTCAAGATAAAGGCCTCGCACGCCCTGAAAAAGAAGATTCTGCGCTTCCGCACTGGTTCGCTCAAAGTCATGACCACTGTTTGATGCAGAGCAAGACTTGATTATATGGGGTGACGTGATGAGGGGGTTGTTCAAGCCCATATCCTGTTTTTTTGTTTTTAAGTAGCCGTCGCTCAATAAAAAATGGTTGAAACGTGTGTTAACATAAAAACTGATACGGTACGACAGTGTTCTTCAGAGAACGAGTATCAAAGCCTGTCAAATCAGAGAGATGATCTTGGATCCATCCATTAATTGAAAACAAATGTGTCCAACATCTGCATCGGCAGGGCATGTGTTAACTCACACATATATGAATTATTAATGGGCATAAAACCCTCTCTCAATGGTAAGACACTAGCATGATCATCTTTATTGTCACTGCATAAAACCCTGATCCACTTTCACCAACTAGTCGAAAAGGATAAATCAAAATTACATGAATACCCTTCAGACAATCAATTACATTATGGGATTTTTTCATAACTTTTGTTCTGCAATTGCAATTCTGCATAGTTTACAACCAGTGTGTATTTATGTGTTGGGACGTGGTGTGTTGGTTTGGTCTGCATGTGGTGAAAGGCTGTCACCAAAAACAGAGTGAAACATAAGTTAGCCTAAATGCCTGTGATTGATCACTGCAGCCATATCTTGGAAGTAATTCCCTTGTAGCCTCTATAGGACAAGGAAAGACACGTTGGTGCAGAGTTGAATATATCTCAACTTTGTTTTCAGAATTGTGCAGCCATCGTTTGCTGGAAAATACAGCTTTGTCTTCTGGGATGTTCAATTGAAAAGTCAAAAAGTACAATTAAAGGCTAATTTGTTAAAACTAGGTGCTTTTGGATGTCTACATTTGCCAAATGATAATATTACTGATAATAATAACTTTATTTATATAGCACTTTTTCATTAGATGTTTATAAGTGCTTCACATAAAAATTAAAATGAATTGCAATAAATATGAGAGGAAATCAATTATTCAAACATTACTCCAAAATAATTAAAGAATCATGTAAGAACAAGCATAAATAAAAAAAGAACTATGAAAAGTACAGAGGCCATAATGGAGCACAATTAGGTCACTATTCATGGAGGGGAAACATCTAGCTTCCAGCAATCATGTCCGGTTTTACCTTGGAGTTCTTATTTTACACAAGAGAAGGTTGTATCAGGCAGTTTATTTGCCTAAAGCATCAAAAGCCAAGCCAATAAGGTGGACAAATCCTTTTTAAACTCCTATTGACCCACTGGTCTGGTTTGTTTGTTAAGGGTGCA
Organism: Micromesistius poutassou; assembly: GCF_964030765.1. NCBI lineage: Eukaryota > Metazoa > Chordata > Actinopteri > Gadiformes > Gadidae > Micromesistius > Micromesistius poutassou. Next base: position 17,509,272 of record NC_140280.1, read on the forward strand.
TTGAAATTAAGGAGTATTTCTTCCTCTGCGGAGATACGACAAGTCAAAGTCTTTTGGTTAGAAGTAGATACCCTCGTTCAAGATAATGTGAAGTGTTGCCGAAAAAATAATTATAAAGATAATTTAGAGGAGTGAGCTCTGTACAGCTTTAATACAAGGTACTGTAACATATTACATTAGCAAAGATTTTGTGAAGTTATGTATAAAACGAAGTCTGTAAAATAATTAATATGACGCTTTTTGTTATGTAGTAGTGAATGCAGAAATGCACACTAGTGAGACTGAAATCACTCCCAAGAGTGACATATGTGCTAATCCTCCGTTTCCACGGCCACGGTATATACAGTTTTTTGAGATATCATACCATTTTTGCTTTTGTCGTGCTGCTTTGATCTTAGTCACATTTGTGGCATACCAGGATTTTGCTATTCCAAAGAATGTACGTAATTTTACGTTTGTCACTTTAAGTAATCCACAGTATTATCTTTTAAGGTGCACTAGCCCACTATTATTATTAGCTTATCTTTTGTACTAAGTTTTGGGTGTCTCAATGCAGTGTATGAAATGTAAAGGTTTTTACTTAATAAAAAAAATAACAAGTACTACTAACATGAGATGTTTTTCTTTGCAATAAGGCAGAGTGGTGGTGGCATAGCTGGTATACAGAGAAGGTCTTTGTGCCAGACACCAGGTCCTCCTCGACTCGCCAGCGGGATCTCCTTTGGTAAACACCCCAAAAAAAGCTAACTAAATGAATAAGAATCTACCATAAACACATATTAACAGTGATCTAAACCACTATTTGCGGGTTTGTCAGCGGCTTTAGTGCAGCCATGCATCAGAACCCTGGTAATCCTATGTTAAACAGATTCAGAATCTACACATTATTTGTAACCAACCGGTGATGTGGATTTAAGAATGCATACATTTGAGTCTCTGGGCAATAACAATAACAAACCATTTAATGAATTGATGACATTCTCTCGCCAGGCTCTCTCTCAACATGAAGTCTTTCTGTTATACTACAAATGTTTTGGCAGTTACATCACATTGGTTTGGTTGTCCCCAAACTGAAGATTTAGGGGTTTACAAGAATGAAAGAGTGCCACATTCAACACGTAGGCTGTTGGGAGCACCAGGTGGGCAAGCCATGTAAATGTCCCCAAACTGACACAACAGGCAGACCACACACACACACACACACACACACACACACACACACACACACACACACACACAATCACTTGCAGACAAAAACACACACACTAACACACACAATAACATGCAGACAAACACACACACACACAGCTGCTGCAGGTAGAAAAACAGCTCTACGGGTTGACAGCAATTAGAAACCTCAGTGTTGGTGACAGAAGTGTTGAGTGATGGAGAAGTGTGGGAGAAAGGGGAAGGGGGGAGCTAGGTGAAAGGACAAGGGGCTTAGAGAAGTGGTGGGGCGGGGATAAGGCAGTGGAAAGAAAGTGAAATGGAGGGACGGAGCCGTGGGTTGTTTTGTTGTAAGTGTAAACCGTGCGGCAAGCGTCTGTGGGTCATGTCGTCATGCAAATTCCTCCAAATGTGTTAAGGGCTGTACTGGGTACGTTTTGTTTTACTGCCATGTTGTTCTTGTTTGTGCGACCAACGCACATGACAAAGGGTGTTTGTCATGTGCGTTGCAACAACTGCAACAGGTTTGTGTGATGCACACAACAATACAAACAGCCAACGGTATTACACAGCAGTGCTCCTATATCGCTGCTTGTGGCAGACGCATGGACTCACCCCTTCATATATTCTAGGAAGTGGAGGAACGCTTTCAGATTATTATTTTTTGTATTATAAAAAACGCTGTCCATACAGTATGCAGACACAGCTAGCCTCCCAGGAGGTGAGAGCCCGACATCCATGGAATAAAACAACTTCAATGTTTCCACTCTTCCAGACATATACAGAAAAAGATAAGCAGAAATGATGCACATACACTTCATGTTGGAGTGGCTTCAAGCTGTAGCTCATCTGAGCCCCCGCTTGAATGAATGGGATCTCACACTCCCTTTGGTAACCCTTGCCTTCCACCCACCCCTCCCCCACAGCCATATGTATATGTTTATAAATATATATATATGAAGAAAGAGAAAAAGGGCAAGAGAGAGAGATCTCAATCTACCCACAATTCCTCTCAGCATGCCCGGGCATTTTCCCCAGTCTCCACCTCTTGCTCTCCCCCACGTCTCTCTGTCTCTGTCTCTTCCTCCCTCATCCCTCCATCTGGTAGTGGTTAGAAGAAACAAGCCTCCCCCCCTCCCCCCAAAGCCTCCAGGGCCAGGAACTGGGACTGTTTCCTGCCTACGAGAGAGAGACAGAGCGAGAGAGGAAGAGAGAGAGAGAGAGTGAGCATGAGAGAGAGAAAGTGAGAGGAAAGTGAGAAATGTTATTGAGGGAGAGACATTGAGAGCGAGAGAGAGCAAGAGAGAGGGGATATGGGGAGAAACTGAAATTAGTGGAACAGGAGAATGGGGTGAGGAGGAAGAGAGGGGGGGGAGAGCAAGACGGAGAAGGCATGGAGCCAGAGGAAGAAAAGACACACTGGGAAAGAGACGGAGCAAACTGGAGCTATAGGGAGGCCTGACTGAAGGCCATTGCATGTCCAAACATCTGGTTCTGATTAGCCAGACAGAACAGAAAGAGGGAGAGAGAAGGAGAAAGAGAGAGAGAGCAGCATGAGGAGAGAGAGAGACAGATAGGGAGAGGGGTCTGAGGAGAGAGACAGACAAACAGAGGGGCATTATTTTTGGCACAACGGGGGATATAGGATGGTGGGTTTGTTTTCACTCCCCTTCAGATTTTCCCTCCTGTTTTATTTCTTTCATGTCATTTTAATAACAATTCAATAATCACAGTGACTCTATCACTGTCAAGATTCTGGCACACAACACTTACATTAGACTTGTTTTTGTTTGTTTAACTTCCGAACATCTGCAGACACAACCTTTTAATAGGATGTTGTTAAGTTAATAGGCACCAGAACACATTACACTATATCCGAGCCATGATAAGTAAGGCAATAAATAAAGTGTGTGTGTTAATTGTATTTTCTGTATTTCCATGGCACCCTCAATCATGGTGTATGGTTTTACTGGCGGCCTGTGTCTTCCACACGTGTAATAGTGTATTTTCTGGAATTGTTATGGATTCACAGGAGTTCAACATTATTATATTAAGAAAAAGCGGTCAATAAATCTATTTTGAGTACTGCCTCCTACTCTCCATTTATTTCCACATTCTGACCATGATAATGCCCAACTTTTAAACATTTTCTTCCAACACCTACATTCTGCATCTATGAATGGTTTATTCATGAGATTCTGAAAAAAATGTGTATTTCTTTCGTGTTGTGTTTTGCATTCTGGTTGCTGCATTTCAGAAAGTCTGCGATATCTGACCGTTAACCAGTTGGAATGAATAAATACTGCATTCCTTATGACACAACGCTTTGCTTGTGCTAACTTCGGTAGACTTTATACAGCGCACTACAAGTCCTGATGTTGGACTTACCTCTTCTGGTAAGTCGTATGCACAAAAATACATATAATGACATTACAAATGACATAAAATGTAGATTAGATATAGAACTAGACATAGTGAAAAGCAATCTGTACTGGAATTTGCTATTTTTACTAGGGGTGGAAAAAACAATAGAACGCGTCTTTCTCAGGATTCTCTCCAAACATGAGATTGAAATGATGGAAAGTAGAGGGTGGACATAAGAAGGCGTGGGAGCAGGAAGCAAGAGTGATTGATCTTCATTAGGTTAGTGGTGGTAGTAACCTTAACCCTAACCCTTAAGGAAGAAGACCCTAGCAGTCTGTCATGTTTCATTTGAAATAACTTTTGGATGTTTAATATACAGTAGCATTGTAGTTTTAGAGCATTGTGTTCAAACTTTAGGTCCAATTACTCAACCTCATGCTGATTCAGAATACAAATTAATTATAGAGGTAAAAGTAGTATAGATATAAACATATTTAGGGTGAAATGTCCTTTATTGTCATCATTTAGACTAACCTGTAAGAAAACCCTTCTGTAAATAAATTAAAAACAAAGGAAAAATAATTACATTCCCAAATTTGGCTAAGTGAATTATCTGTTGGCAGATTTCATAAAAGCAGTACATCTTTTCTGATTCATTTCAGATTATAGGTCTAAATTGTCCAAATCTTGTGGTGCAGACTTCGACAGCACCAGAATGAAAGCATTCATTTCTAACTCAAAGCATTGCCCAACTCAGGATTGCAATGTTGGGTGTCTTGGATCCAAATTAAAGTGAATTGTAATGAGAGACTGCAACAAATCATGTGTTGTAACCGAAAAGAAGCGAATGGGAAATGTCAGGGGTATGAAGGTTATGAAAACATCCTCTTTAAGCCGCGATGGAGGCTTGGTGAGCAGCACATTACTTCCACGGCTCTGTTATTCAGCCTTTTTCAAGTTTAATCCCAAGCCAGTGGGAGTCTGGAAGTATAGAGGAAACCTATTGGAAGGCTGAGAATGAAGGGAGACAAAAGTGCGAATGCGGTCTGGTATAAAGAGGCCCACAGTCTCTACCCTCCCTGGGAAATGTCATCAACTCCCGACAGCTTTCAACACCTCATCTCCCCAAACACACACACACAGACACCACATTTACACACACACACACACACACACACACACACACACACACACATACATTCTCTTCAGCCATCTTTTTTCCACGTCCAATCATGTTTAATCATACTTATCAAAGTTTTATGTTTAAGGTGGTTAAAAAAAGGTTGACCATGTCATTACTAGTTTGTTTGATATATCTTAAGCTAGCCAAATGCTTACCCCATGCCTTCAACAGAATAGGCTACTGCTTAAAAGTGTAGGGATTGGCCCCAATAGTATTCTCAGAAAATATTTTCTATTGATTCGCCATTGGCTGGCCAGATAAAGGCCAGTATATGTATATATGTTCAAATAAAGTGAACAAATAGCAACTGATATGTTTTCAGAAGGTGTGTGCGAATGTATCTTCCATACCATCCTGTACGGAAAGGCCAGACGTCACAGTTTGTCCTAAAACCTAACTAATGAATGAATGTGCTTCTACATTTTTGTTATTTGATATTCTAACGTAAAAAGACTTGATTCAGATGCATGATGATGTTGCCCTCTATGTTTCCCCTATTCTTTGAATACTACTTTGTGTTCATAATTATTTGCAAGGTTGAGGCTCAGAGTTTCCCATCGTTGTTCAGGCCCTGCCAATGTTCATCCAAAAATAAACGATGCAAATATTTACGCAAACACCACAATGTATTTCTCCTAATGCAACACGAATTAAGGCCTGTTAATTGATAACGCTTCTGCTGCTTCACGTGTAAAGGCGTCCGCCACAAAGCCTGTTTCATACCTGAGTATGGAGCGCCCCCTCGTGGTAGAAGTACGAACATACAGGACCAACTGAAAGACTACTTGGATAGAAAGTCATGTAATTTATTATTATAGAGTACAAAAATAAATTATACAATCGGTCACATAAAGCCTAAAAAACGGAGAAATGCGAATGCCTATATTTTTTTTTTTCTAAGTTAAAACAGGGAGTTCAAGTAGGCTAATCAAGGAAAGCTTCGTATATTAACGCGCATGACTCCTGAACGGATCTAGTCGTTCAACCGTTTTCAAACCGTTTGCATTTAAAAGTATTTATCGTCATTTACGTCAGGCATTAAGAGCAACTTGGTCGTTCAAACAAATTCTACACATTGTATAACTATTAACCCTACATTATTTTAGGTTGTGACTTCTTAACACCTCTTCACACCTCAGCCCCCAGAGAAGGAAGGGGGGAACTTCGCGTCAGGTCGGCAACATGGCTGAATGTGCCTTCCTAGGCTTTCTGACGACCTGGCGCTGGACTACCAGGCCATCCGCAACGAGATCCCAGAGGAGAAGCTCTCCAAGATGTACACCTTCAACTCTGCCCGCAAATCCATGAGCAGCATACTTAGTAACGCAGACGGTGGCTACGGCATGTACAGCAAAGGAGCCTCTGAGATCCTCCTGAAAAAGTACAGAATCAAGAGTCAGCTGTTTTAACCCTGCAGGCTGTGGAACAGTATTCCACAGCCTGATCTGGATGTGAAAACAGGTTTTTTTTTTTGTATTAGGAAAATATATATTTTTTATTCTTGCCATTTACTGTATGTCCCAAGTCTATTGTATTCTATTTCCATGTCTTTTTATCCAAATATTAAAACAATTGTACCCCTTTCGGCCGCAGGTGCTCTAAAATCCTTTGTGAGAGTGGGCTGCCACAGGCTCTCAGTTCACACTGAGAGCCTGTTAGAGGAGATGGCCATCAAGCCCATGGCCAAGGAGGGCATTGGGACCACCTGCCTGGCCTACAGAGACTTCCCCGCCTCCGAGGGAGAACCCGACTGGGACAATGAGAAGGAGATTCTCACATCGAAGACCCCGTCAGACCAGAGGTGAATGAGTCCACTTTGATATTTTAGTCGCAAAGTTTGAAGAAGCAGATATCCATCAAATTTGGTAAAAATTGTCTTCCTGCGCAAATGGTTTCATGTTCAAATGTTCGAATAGGTTGATATAAGGATATGGCTGTGTATTCTTCCCCTCACTTTCCCAGGTTCCAGATGCTAGCAGGCAGTGTCAGGGTGCCGGCAGTACAGTGCGGATGGTCACCGGTGACAATATCGACACAGCACAAGCCATTGCCTACAAGTGTGGCATCCTGCAGCCCGGAGAAGACTGCCTCTGCATGGAGGGTAAATCAACGTGGTGGCCGTCATCCTGGCTTTTTTCGGAGCTCGCATCACACAGGTCAGGTTCTTTGCACACCAAGTCCAAATTGTACATCACAAACACATTCATAATATCCAAGGACTCTTGTAGATGGAAACCAAAACTGTGATGATCCATCATTTCTTTAATCAGCCTGGTCGGTTGATGGATCAGATTTCTCCATTGCTTTATGTCTAGTTGTCTATATCAGTTATATCAGTGCATTTATCCAAATGTCAATGACCCAAGTGTCTCTCTACTTTTTTGTTCATTTTGTTTACTGTTTTGCGTATAATTATATCTTACTCATCCTTTTACAGTCCTTTTATCTCTATGTTTATCCATCAACCATTTGTATGTTTTTAAATCTGTCCTCCTGTAATATCCTAGCTATTTATCTCTCTCTCTCTCTCTCTCTCTCTCTCTCTCTCCCACTGAGTCCCTGACAGAGGCTCTGCTGCTGAGGAAGCCCTACGGACACAACATGATGAAGATGAACATTGTGAGCCAGGCTTTCTACCAACTCGTCATCATCTTTACAACAATCTTTGCTGGTAAGAACAATCAGTGGTTCTGAGGAACCGTTTGAACCGTCCGAATTAACAATTGTAGACCAGTAGTTAGTATACTCACTCTTAATTAGAAAAGGACATCAGTGCAAGACAATTATTAACAAGCAAATCTAACAAACAGTTATTATTTATTAATCATCCACAGTAAATTATATATTCCCCCTGCAGTGTATGTGTCCCACAGGGGAAAGGATGTTTGACATGAACAGCGGTAAGGCAACCCCCGCTCCACGCCCCTCCCTCGGAGCACTACACCATGGTCTTCAACACCTTCGTCAACATGCAGCTCTTCGATGAGATCAACGCCCGCAAGATCCACAGCGAGAACAATGTCTTTGAAGGCATCTTCAGGAACCCCGTCTACTGCTCGATTCTCCTGGGCACGTTCATCACCCAGGTGGAAGAGCGTTTCATGGTTATCAGAGCCAATGCGGTTAAAAACTCAAGTGCGTCATATGTCTCACCTGATCCTGCTTTCATTAGGTACTCATAGGACAATGTGGAGGGCAATCGTTAGCCCTCTCCCTTGCCCAGTGGCTTTGGTGTGTTTTCCTGGGGATGGTCTACTGTGGAGACAGGTGAGATACATACCATGAAGCTTGCTTCCTCTACAACATGCTTTACCAATGTCAATCAATGCATTACACTCTTGACTTACCTTGGACTAAGTGAATGCCATGTATCTACAACTCCAGGTGATCGCATTATTCCCCACCCGCTACTTAAAGTCTGTGTTGCAGGGTTAATTTTTTTTTTGTTCGTGCAAGTTCACTGATTGCGTGTCTGATACATATCGGTTTATCAAAATTGTTAAGTGTGTGTGTGTGTGTGTGTTGTCATGTAGGCTATAGACTGATTGTCTTGGCTTGCATCGATGAAATATTGTAATGTTATAGGCCTACTGCATATTGAGGAATGTAGATCGGTATTAAGCAACAATCGGGAGATGGGACCAAACGAATATTGAGTATTTTGCGCACTGGGTAAAAGCTTAGAAATAAACATTAGGCAAAGATGTTGTTACTGGAGCTAGTAGGCTACCATCAAAACGTGGGATAACTAATCGGAAATGTGTTTACAACGTCGGGGGAAGATTTAATTAGGGATTATCTGGGGGGGGATTTCACAGGTGGGACTGGCAAGTTAGCCCATAGCTAGCATTATGCCTTCTATTTCTAGATCTTCTGACTAAGTACCGGTACGTATCTGAACTAACAACAAAATCACTGTCACTAGATATAAAGAAAACGTTGACTTTCACTCGGTGCTATTCACTGACAGTAAAAAAAAGTGTTGTTATTGTATGCGCTGCTGTTCATAGACTAGCTCTAGCGCTCATTGCTGCTTTGCTAAATGATAGCAACTCTTCACCCATTCTCCTCTGACCATGCATTTAATCGGCTTTGACGGACATTAGTTCTCGGCAATTCCTCATTCGCCCTCTCACGTCTGACAGGTTCGAAATTATACGGTTGTGTGCCATCATACATGTAATTTGTGGTTCTTGCCACCTCTTACTCATCCCAGACGCCCTAGTTCTACTAGGTTGAGGCTACCTTCCACCACGTCTCCCCAACGTGACGTCATAGCCGAGTTACGGAAGAAAACACCCGTTACTACCAAAAACGACAAAAACTGGACTTTAACGCTATTTTGGAGACATTTTATTAATAATATACTTATTTTGAGTGCTTTATGTACCCATTAATCAAAACTTCCGGTTAACCTGCAACATGGGCTTTAATGGTCCTGCTAGGAGTTTACTGTGGCCCCCATGGTTAGTCTAATTTTAAAAGCCCATTGTTCGCGATTGTTGATAAATAAATAAACTGTTTGCATTCAATAAATGCAATCCAATAAGCAGTTCTCTCTCTGTCCATCACACAAGCATAACCTGATATTTCTACACATTCACAATGACATGAGGGGTTAATTAATTCAGCCAATAATATTATTATTTGTTGACTAATGTTTGTTTATAGGCCTGATTTTAGCATCTTAATCTATCCAAGGTGCCATTATATGTTCAAAGATAGTCAGTATATATATATTTTTTTTCTTCAGTCAAATAAGGTTTTCTAGGAGTTGCTACCAGATAAGGACACTTGATGAGCGTAAAAGGGGCCACTGACAGCCTCCATTCTAGACCCTTGACCCTTGCCACACTGGGAGAACCACACACAATCTGACCAACAAGGATTTCACTGCTGACCACTGCAACAATGGCTTGGCAATGGATTAATTGTGTAATATAATATTATAATTTGACGTGCCTGTATATTCCTTTTGTCCGTGGTGGACAATAATATATATTTCGAGATAACTGAACGCATCTTCATCTATTTTTGTTTCGTCGGTCTAGGGGTGGGGGCAGTGTTTCTTCTCTCCTTCTGCAGTTCGCTGTCAACTGCTGTGCCAGCCAAACACGGAGCAAAATTCGACTGAGCTCTAGGACGTTGTGTCAAGGATGTTTCTGAGATCTGAAGCTGATATTTCTAGGATCATGGTTAAGTTTGCTTTTGGATGTAAGGAAAACATTGACGCCATTGCATCCTACACAGGATAACGGACTGACGACCGGGGGAATTTCGCTACCATCAGTATATTTCGGAAGACAACTAATTATTAGGAGTGACCAAGTTGAGCGAATTTACAGAAAAATAAGCCACCTAAAAAGGAAAATACAAGAAAGTTGCTGGACTTCAACACGTGATCGATCTAACGTAACGTCTCGTCGTTGCACACTTTCTGCACAATTGTTGGACAGAACATAAGTAAGACACGCGAAGGATTTTGGTGTGTGCTTGTGTGTGTGTCGCCGCTGTTATTTTGAAAGACAACGGCTGGTGAAATATCAGAAATTCGACCATTTCTCCCAACATATTTGCATCTGGATGCCTGGTCGTTACAGAAGTGTGTCGGCCGCTTCTTGTGAACTCTGTTTACATCATCCTCTACCTCGGCTCAACGTCTACGGGGGGATTTCGAAACGGAATGTCATTTTGGATACAACACAATCTTCCGATAATATTTATTGAACTGCATTTAGTTCAAACAACAGTCAACAGACAACATTCTTTCAAAATTAAAGTATAGTTAGATGTGTTGGTTGAATGATATTCGGGTGAAGTCCAAGGAAACGCAAGGGACATCCCAATGAGTGGTACACATTCAACTCTGGCTGACAGGTAATGCTGCTTCTCATGCGCCTCTTTAATGTTTTACTTTGCCAAATCCTACTTTGGTGTAGGACATCCCATGTCTGGATATTTGTTGGAATAGCAGCTATATTGTTTAATATCACTAATATAATTCGATTGATTCATTAGAATTTGAAGGCCAAGCATGCTTTTTCTCGAAACAAAACAACACCCTTGTCACACCTATAATAGGCTCGGAATATGGTTGCGTTTTCAGCATGGTAATGGTTTATTATCTTTAATATTTTTTTAAAGAATAACACTAAACTTTTGAATCAAACTTTAGGGATAGCCCCATCTCTGGTAGAACAATGGATATTGCATTTGCAATTACTCTGATAGGGTATAATTGGGCCAGATGAAGTCCCTGGCTACACAAGCCTGTCAGGGAAATCTGCAACATGGTTGCAACCATAAATAACTTCCCATCTGAGGACAAACTCATCAATGAGTAACCTGCAGGCAAAAAAACAGTATTTCTTTAACACTTAAACAATTAAGTTACAACACTTTCTGTATTTTTTTTGGTTTTGAAGGAAGTGAAAAAAAAGTATCAGAGGTATCATGAAGACCACTACTCTTTTTTGGAAACAAACATATTTTTTATGGGATTCTCGCATGCTTTTTGTGAGCTATCTTGGCACACTGATGGTCCCTCAAGGCACAAGATAAACTATTCTGTGTTTCACTCATTCCCATACAAACGGGCCAAACAACTGAAGTGTGTGGCCTTCCTTTGGGCAAAATATGCAGCCAATAACCATTTGCTTCTGCCTTGCTTTGATTTTGACTTCAAGGCCTGACTTCAGGACAGTTTTATTTAGTAATCGTGGCATTATTTATGGACCTACATTAAATACATTGTTAAAAAAAACACAATATGATGTGCTAGTAAATATTGATCAGTTGGAATTAACATTAATGCCACCTAAACTTGGAGTATCAACTCTTGGAGGTTGACTTTTTGTTGCCCGTGATTGCTTGCTTCACATACAGATGAGCGTGACTGCTCTCTGACTCTGACGTTTGCCTCAACTCAAGACTGTTAAGAATTCATTATTTGCTCATTGATGTTGTTTGTTAAATGGGATTTCTAGGTATCACTAAAACACATGACTGTTGTAGTGATTGCGGTTTGCTATTACTTATTTCTCCAGACAGCCTATGGGATGCAAAACCAATTGCCCATGGTGTGGAGTCAGCAACACCGGTCGCGGGTGTGCTTCGGCAGTCCAGACTATTTCAAATGCATTATTATGGCTCCATTATGTAGTCCATGTGCTACATGTGCCTGTCCCATACTGACCTGAATACAAGGTTGCGTGTCTAAATACATCCATTTCAATCAATATGACCGAAGGAAAAATGGCTTCTATTTCCAGACCCTGCACATTAAAGATTACAGTTTAAGGAAACATTGGCCTTTCGTTGACATGATATGGAAGGCGACTCCCCACAGCTCACACTGCTTCTTCAAGGTCAGCTGTTTGTCACCCAGCCACTATGATAACCACTTTGACATCAAATGGTGGAGGCTGTTTAGAAATTGGTTCCAGTGTTATGATGACGTGGCCCACGACATTCGCCAACTCCACCACATTTCAACCAAGCCGATTCTTAAACATGGTTTTGAGGTTCCTCTGGTGTTGCTGGCATAGCCCGTGTGTGGTGAAGTACCATCTGGGACCGAGTGTGAACATTTACACTTGTCGTGTTTGCAAAGAATACATGCACCACAACACGATGACTGATTCCTTGATGACTTAACAAAAACATTTTCAGAGCCGAAAAAAACTTTTTATAGATCAGACAGGCATCAGGTTAATTGCAGATCATTACATTTTTTTTTAGAACTTCTTGGAATCTGACTTTGCAGCGTACTTGCATGCATTTCTGCCCGTGCTATGCACATTGAGAAAGCACTAGTTAGCAGTGTTGCCTCACAGCAAGAGGTGCTTCTAAACCCGGCTGGGGCCGGTCTGCGTGTTTTCCACATGTTGATGTGAGTTTCCTCCAGGTGTGCTGGTTTCCTCCCACTCCAAATACATGCACTTTATTCATGCAGCAAATGGAATACAATGGCTAGTGAAACTACAAACACATATATAGTTAGACATTGCACTGCAACAATCACACAATTACACCCCTTTTATTTAACATCCATACCATAGAATACTCCTCCTGATAAATACCATCATCATCCACTTCATTGAGCCAGTGCTTAAAACAGAAACAAAACTTAAACCTAATGTGCTGCATGTTGCCCTAACAGTGTTTTTTATGTTCTACATATATTTAGGTAACAAGCCATTAAACCAGCCAACATTAAAGGCTGTCTATCGGAGCCAGCCTGGAGTATAATGGAAGTTAGAAGCAACAAAACGCGGGCTGGCTCTATCCCTCTTCTTTGTCACTCTGTTTTGCTGATCTGGGTGCACCCCCCCCCCCCCTCTCCCAACACACACACACACACACACACATACACACACACACACACACACACACACACACATGGACACACACACTCACCCACTCCACACAAGGCTCTCACGGGAAGTGGTGACATCACTTGTAAACAATGTCTGTCCGGGCTCCGCTAACCTTTGCAGAGTGCGCTTGTTTCGACGCTGCTGGTTATGATACAAGGGCCAATTTTACCATTGGTGCCGTTTTAAGTTTGTATTCAGCAAGGATTTGCTGTTAATGTGTTCAAGCTCTTTCGAGGCATTCATAGTGAACTTGGCATTTATAAATCATGACTGAGCCTTGATCGGAGTCTGGCATTGCTAAGAATGAGCGCTTTTATACCCCATTATTTTTGATGGATGCAGTTCTCTGAGTGGGTTCTTTGTTCACTACCATTTCACGACTGCGGCCCCAATGACTTGTCTAAATGAGACTAGAATAGTTATTTCCAAGTAAGGGTCAAAAGGTGTTTTAAGTGCATGAACCAGCTCAGAAAGTCAAGTCCACCTCTCTCATATTGCTATGAAGATCTGGATCATATCAAAACTCAATAAAGCCTGCAGCTTTTTAATGCCGCCTCTTCCAAAAATGAAGCAGCGAGCAGGATAAAGTTAAAGCTCCAGGCTTTAAGGCGGGCTATCAGTTTTCTATCTCCAACCCTTTGGAGTCGAATGCTTTCCTGTCATAGTCTCCAAGGGGTTCTCTGGTATTTTTAGCTTCCAAGACATAAGTGGATTGTTGCTTATAGTTTTCTTTTCCCTCTGGCCGGTTGCACAATTACCAGAAAGAGCGAAAAGGGAGGAAACTCATGGGTATCTTGGCTAGAAAATAACAACTAATAGTGTACCCAATTAAATTTGAAATGTTTTCACTTTCTTTCGTACTTTCTTATCGACCCCAAACTGTGGCCATTTCAAGTCAGATTAAGTTTGTAGTGCTAGTCAGACACCACCTACCCATCTGTATGCATCTCTCTACCCACAGCGCTGTCTAGCCTCTTCATTATCTGCCGTTAATCTCCTCAGACCCCAAAGGAAAAGCCTATTAAGCGAGTCTTTCACGACTTAACCAAATTGAACAAGCATTTTATCATGATTCTAGACAGCACACTGGCCCTCCTTCTCTGCTGTAGTTTTGGCTGGTGAACCAGAGATTCTTTTACATGTTATGTCTAGTTCTGTAACCACTGCAAAACCAAACTTCTTCTATTATTGTATAAAACTTTGTTGTCATGCGGTCAAATGTTTCTGATGTTTTTTCATTAACATCTTAAACAGGATGGTTCCTCATAGGCTGGTGGACACTGTGGAACATTAAACCCTCCCAAATAACCGCTTGTCTTCTGCCCTCTGTCACACATTTCAGTGCCTCGTTCTTCTCTTCTCCCAACCCTCCCCTTATCCCCCCCCCCCATCTCTTACTCATCCACACAGACTTCTCTCCCACATTCGGGAAATGGGAGCAAAGCCAGAAGCCCCCCATTATTTCCGGGAATCTGTCCCACAGAGCTGCAGTGCAGCTCAGCCGTACGCGTTTGGCGGTGACGCGAGCGGGCCATTGTTGAGTGCAACCTGGCCCCCATTGTCCCAAGGAAGGAACAGGCAGATAAACACCCCTCTGCCCCACTCCGCCTGAAGCCCCCCCCCACCACTACCTCCACCAGCACCACCCCCTCCCTCTGTTGGAAGTGGGAAGGAGGAGGTCTGTAGCAGACAGGATGCAGAGGATGGAGGAGATGAGTGTAATCTATGCAGATTTTGAATGCAGGGACCCACTAGGGTGACTAAGAGGGGGAGGATTTGGGGGGGGGAGGTGGGGAGTCAGGGATGTAGTGGAGTCTGAACACATGGATCCTTTTTTTCTTATCACATGTCTTTGGACCTGGAAGAATTGCACTCTCATAGGGTCTGGTTGCTAGGCTAGCAGAGGCTGTTGTACAGAGCATTGGGGAAGTACACTGGCGACTTTTTTGTGCAGTTGCAGCTTAATGCTGTGGATCTGTGGCTGA
Organism: Micromesistius poutassou; assembly: GCF_964030765.1. Lineage (NCBI taxonomy): Eukaryota > Metazoa > Chordata > Actinopteri > Gadiformes > Gadidae > Micromesistius > Micromesistius poutassou. The sequence goes on from NC_140280.1 coordinate 17,524,349, forward strand.
TTTATCAGGGGTTTTTCCACTGAAATTCCACTGAATTTGATTCACTTTTTCCTCCATCAACACTTTTTCCTCCACCCCTAATACGTCTGATATTTATGTTGCAGCTATTGTTGCGTTCCCCAACACGTGTGACTTTTAACCTATTTTTAACACTGACAAATTGAATTGATGTGTGTTCACATGACTTACACTCTCATGTGATTAAAGAATGACCGTGGATTCATTATTATTTCTGGCATTGATAGCCGAATTCTGTGAGGTCTGATTAATTGGCAATGTGTAATACAATTAATACAGTTTCATATCATTATGAAAAGTTCCTATTTTCCCTTCCCATTAACAAATTAATTTCTACAAAGGCATTACCCGGGACTTCCATGCCATATCATTTTTTACCAAAATATGAAATTATTCACATTTATATGGCAATGTTTTGATATATATGTGTTTAAGCTGAGTGTGACCACTTTTTTTTTTCTTGTTGACAGGACACCTAATATTCTCAATAAGGACCAGGTTGCAGATAAGAAACCCAAGAATGACAAGTCCGGCATCTCCCTCAAGCATGAGTTTGACCCAACAGGTGAGGTTTAGTTCAATAAAAAGTTTGATCATTTATTATGTGTTAAGTAGTTGTCCACATATAAATAACATACACCCTGAGATGTGAATTTAGTGTTTGGTTACTCTTAGTATACCCTTAGTCATGCATTAACTATTTATTTTCACACCAGACCATGCTTGTCTTGTTGTAATGACATTCTAATACTATTAAACAAGTTCTGTTGACCGTTTAGTCCAATATAACAGTTGGAGTCTAAACACCTTGGACAAGGACGATCGGAGACAAACTATAGAAATGAAAATCAATGCACAGCAGCAGCAGCATAGTCTTGGGTGATTTTAACCTACCAGAGTTGACAGCTCTTTGGCTGGTGAGGCTGCATGCTTAGGTGATGGATGTCCCCAGTTACTATGGAGATGAGGAGAGGGGGGAGGTGGGGGTAGATTCTATCACCCAGTAAACTCTTAGTTTGGAATCGAGCCAGGGTTGCCTGAGTGTGGCGGGTTATGGGATTGAGGTAGGGCTAGGGGGGTCCTACTCCTTCCTACCCGGGGTTTAACCCTGGCGTCCCTCCGGCCTTTCCACTACTCTACCGTGGACACCATACACACTCTTTTGTGATGTAGGATTACTGAAAGTGATTGCGAGGTAGTCCCCAAGCTTCCATTGATAATGTTGTTTGTTTTCTTACCTTTTATACTAGTTTTCTGCTTGACCTATCGAGTGATGCTTGAAACAGTGAAATGTCAGAGAGCCAGCTAATGTTTGCAGTGTGAACCAAAAAGCTTGTTATGAATATGCTCCACATCTGGGTGCAACATTTAGTTTTTTCTATGAAATTGTCTGGTGCACACTGCCCTTTTTCTTTATCATTTTAAGTCGGGCGAATGTTTCTCTGTGTGTATATGCATATGTATGTGTGTGTGTGTGTGTGTGTGTGTGTGTGTGTGTGTGTGTGTGTGTGTGTGTGTGTGTGTGCACGTGCAGGTATGGTGCAGCGCTGCGTGATCATCCAGAGGGATGAGAATGGCTTTGGCCTGACAGTGAGTGGAGACAACCCGGTGTTTGTACAGATGGTCAAAGAAGGTGAGCCTCCGCAGATGGACCTCAAGTTGGCTCTCACAGGAAAAACACACATGGCAACATGTTTATTTTATTATGAGAAGCTGGATTAGGAGGTTCATGAATGGGTCACCACACAGAGTCCCTTTCTGACCTCTACGGTGATCTTAATGTGGACGAGGGGGGGAGGAAATCATTTTGGCATAAACCAAATACAACACATAAATAAATGACACACAAAATGTGAAAGCCGAAACGCAGCCCTGGAGACGATTTAAAATATTGACTTTCACAGACTTTCACACACCGCAAATAATCATACCCTGTGTATGAGTCACACTAAAAACAGGAACAAAGTCCACTTCATTTGGTGAGGGAGACTATACGCGCCTCATTGGTTTTGGTTGCTATCCGAAAAATGACTTCCCTTTCTCTCGTTTGCAACTCAGGAGACATAAAGCAACACACTTAAAGCTGACAGACCTTTTTTTTTTACCATGACATGAGGAGAGCAGGAGAACAAAATACAGACTCAAAGCTGATTCAAATTGAATTCACATGGCAGAATTTCACGCTAGCTAAGTGACTCAGTCACGCACCGAAAAAACAACATGATTTCAGTCAGAAAAAAGGACTGGTACGTTAGAATGATGGCCTGTTTTGGGTTATGTGTCATTTAGATGGTGCTGCAATGAGAGCCGGTGTCCAAACAGGTGACCGAATCATTAAGGTGAGTATTGATTAACATTTCAAAGCATATGTTTGCAACTAGTTAGATATATATATTTATTGTAGTTCAAAACCCTCTATAGAAATGCAACATTTTGAACTTCTAAACTTGTCGTTGCACAGGACTTTGAATTGTGTTTGCACAGAAACTAATCATTTTAAAGACGACATGTAATCAATTTCAACATTTCTTTTCACCTCAGAGCTGGGGTCAGAGCTGACGAGGATAACCTTTATTCTTTAACAAACTAAACTATTGATAATGACATTGTTGCACTCGCTAATCAATACGCATACGTCTGTGGTATCATAGGATGATAGACTGGCCAAAATGTGAGGCTGCTGAACGGAAGGCATCACGGAAAATGTTGAATTTTGAACATATCTTTCTATTCTGAAAATCATTCACTTGCATGTCATTTTCTTTGCTGCAGGTAAACGGGACCTTAGTGACACAGTCAAACCACATAGAAGTGGTCAAGCTCATAAAATGTAAGTGTGCCTGTTTCTTATCTGCATAGCTTATCAGTGATTACTACACTTGATTACGACACACTATGCTTTTAATGCTTAATGCTTAATAATGCGTAATAAACCTTCAAACTAAAACTGAAAACTGAAAGAATTGAAAGTCACTCTCTAGGCGCAACACCTCAGCCCTCAGTACAAACAAAGTGGTGTCTTCTTCTTCTTAGTTTCTAGCTGGTGACGAGACGAAGGGCTGAGAGAAAACATAATTTGACCTCTAAGTCTGTATGATTTTAGACTAACAAATATCGCTTGTGGTCCCCCCTGTCTTGATTAGTGGCGCCCCCCACGTACAGCATGACAATAAAGTATGCGCAGCGGAGCCCACTGGAGCGGGGAGTCAAATATTGTCTCGCCGCCGCGCTGCCCCACGATGTAAACGTTCCTCCCCCGGTCTAAAATCACCTTTAGCCTTCCAGCTACTGCCTTGCTTTGTTACAAAACACAGTCTCTAATGAAGCCAGACACTTGGCTGTCAATCCTGACACCCCCACTCGCTTACTCACTCACTGTGCTCTCCTTCTGTGACCTCCCATTCCTCCCCCCCCCCCCCCCACTCCCCACTACCCCCCGTGTAGCTGGTTCCTACGTGGCGCTGACGCTGTTGGGCCAGCCCCCAGGCCTCAGTGAGGCCCTGCAGGAGGAAGAAGAGAAGGGGGAGGACCGGCTGGTTGAGAAGGAGGAGGAGGTGGTGGAGGTGAAGGAGGAGGAGGAGCAGGAGGAGGAGGAGGAGGGGGAGCAAAAGAAGTCGGAGGGGCGGGAAGGGGAGGGCCCCCTCTTGACACCCCTCGGTCAGCCTCCACTAGTGGAGCAGGGAGGCCCTTTGACCGATGACGTCATGAACGGTAGCCCCCAGCAGCAGCAGCACCTTGACGGCCCGCCCCCTCCTCTCCGGGTAAGGACAGTGTTAGAATTAGTTTATTATGGATGGGTTTTATGTGCTGCTTTGAGTTATGTGTGTATAGGTTGATGGTGCTTCAGAGCGGTGTTTTCTAACCTCTTTTGTCTCATGTCACCCCACATCAGTACAGCTCAAGTAACCAGAATTTGTTTCCTTTCAAATATTATTGTACAGTGTTCATTTAGCATCGCTATTTGTATTGATGATTGATATTAGTAGTTTGATTTGACATCAAAATGATTGTATTAGGTTTAAACAAAAACCTAAATCTTGACAAGTACCCCCTGGAACCTGCTCCCCGACCCCCTAGAATCTAAAGCACGCGGCCGTGTCGGGACGCAGCAGTTTACAATGTTCACCTCCAAAATACAATTCGGTTTGTGCGAGGAAATATAGCTGCTACATGAACACACATGTGTGCTTTGCTCCATGAAAACAATATGATTTATTTTGTATTTGATGTATTTTGGGGGCGCACTTCAAATTTGTATGGGAATTCGTGCTGTAGAAAACCTACATTAACCAACAATGACACTGGCATGATCATTACATATGTTATGTTTCAGAGCAACGTCCTGGTTGGTCAGAATGAAGATAGGGAGGCCATGCCGTCGGAGTGGGAGATGAAACACTCGTCCCCATTGGAAGGCAGCCGCGACCAGGTCTGGTCGTCATTGGGCGGTCATTCCGTAAGTAGAAGCCCTGCTCTCTCTGTCATTTTAATTGAATAGTATTATTAGCACAATTGTGAGCATTGTTATTCAGAGAATTTGAGGAATAAATGTCTCAGTTATGCAGAAAAGATTTGTCGATTTGACGTTGCTATGTTGTTGACCTGGCATCATAATGTCATTCACGTTCATTTATGATAGGGGTAAGGGTTAGGGTTTACCTCTGGACCTTTTGGACCTTTATTCTTCAGACTAGTCTAACCATGTTGGACTGGTCTGATCGTATGAACTCTGTCCGTCTGCTGTGGTGGCGTTTTCATAAGAAGTACAATGCAGAAGCGCTCGCCGGTTTAAAGAGCAACAGGAAACTTAGCTAAAGTTAAACTGCTGCGCACATACACTTTTCCCTAATGACGAGCCCCATTTTATCATCACTCTAAAAATAGCAGTGATAAGGTCTTTTTTGGCTGGGGATTTTCCAGCATTTGGCTCCAGACTAAACATTTAATTTTGTCTTAATGTTTGTCTTTGTGTGTGTCTTTGTGTGTGTGTGTGTGTGTGTGTGTGTGTGTGTGCGTGTGTGTGTGTGTTTTAGGTGACGGGAAGCCCCCTCCCAGTTTGCCCTAGCCAAAGTGACACGCCCTGCCACAGCCCAAAGACGAACCTCGACGATAGCCCCCACTTCAGTCTCTCTCCCGACCACGATGACCCCTACCCCCTGGTGAGACACACACACACACACACATCCTACACACACACACACACACACACACACACGCACAAGCCTTCACCTACACAGTATCACATGGCGACCGATGGTCACATCCAGTCTTATACTTCGGTTTTGTGCTTTCTTATTCTCAATGCCTGAAGAACCCTGGCCCCCAGTGCATCATGGGAACGCCCCCATCACCCGCCCACCCTCCCATCATCGGGGCAGAGGACGACTACTTTGACACGCAACAGGAACAGGTAACGCGGTGACACTGCGGAAAGCGAAACAGCGAAGGGAAGTGTGAGTCTTCCAACTGTACCAGAGCCTGTTGGTGTGAAGTGAGTCAGCTTCCTGGAGTGGTGTTTTGTGGGTTTCTAGATCAACGGCCAGTGCAGCTGTTTCCAGAGCATGGAGTCGTTGAAATCCAGGCCGGCACACCTTGCCGCCTTCCTCCACCACGTGGTCTCCCAGTTTGACCCAGCACCTCTGGTACACACGCACGCACACACACACACACGCACACACACACGCACAAACACACACACACACACACACTCTAAACTACGCTGCATTCCAATGCAAGTTGAACATACCAGCCCGCTATCTATAATTCTCACCCTCAAATATCAAATTTATATTGATATAAAGAATCCATTTCTATCAATCCATTGTGGATCTGTTCCTTGTGTTCCCCTGTAGTTGTGCTACCTGTACGCTGACCTCCACCAGCAGACCCGCTCCAAGGAGAGCAGACGTATCTTCATGGACCTCCACTCCCTCTTCCTCGATCCCACAGCAGTAAGTCATCCTCTCTCTATCTTTCTTTCTTTCTTTCTTTCTTTCTTTCTTTCTTTCTTTCTTTCTTTCTCTGTCTCTCTCTCTCTCTTTCTTTCTTTCTTTATTTCTTTCTTTCTCTGTCTCTCTCTCTCTCTTTCTTTCTTTCTTTATTTCTTTCTTTCTTTCTTTCTTTCTTTCTTTCTCGAATTGGTTTCAGGGTTGATTTGAGATGTTAGAAGCATGGGGGTGACCAGGTCCAATTATTGATGGAAAGGGTGCAGATGTTCACAGATCTTCATGGTACTTTCCTCTTCAATGATTCACTCAATAAACCGTTGTTACTCACACCTCTCTCTCTCTCTCTCTCTCTCTCTCTCTCTCTCTCTCTCTCTCTCTCTCTCTCTCTGCCTCTCTCTCTTACTCGCTGGCTCTTGCTTTAATCTGTGTCTGTCTGTCTGTCTGTAAATTTGTTCTGCACATTAAACCCTCCAGAACACATGTACACCATAAGAACCGCAGCAATAACTGACAGAACAAATCTGTACGCTTCATGCTAACATGTCATGGTGACATGTCTACTGCAAACACTTTTAGTGCATAGTTATTTCGGGTTTGTATACTGTTTGTGAAGGAAATATTTTAACTGCTTCTAGAATTAGATGTATGAATCATAATATGATGTTATTTTTTTTCTCCTATAACAGAATCTTAAAGTACCTTTCCCAGAATCTGTATCAATAGAATTGGGTAAGAATTCAGTCCCTTTCTTCACCAATATTGTCTTATTGTTCATTGTCCTCAAAAACAACTTTAAATAAATGTATTTATTATCTTATCATTGATCAGCTACAATATATTATTGTTGTTCATTGTGTTTGGTGCAGTGTATTATTGTCCAAGCACACTGTCCTGCAATAAACCACTGGTTCGCCTATCCCCGGTGGGTTTAATCATTGACAGTATTAAACTCTTACTGTGATCCCTTTGCCTTCGTTGTGCTTGTTGGTCTAATTGGACGGATACAGCTCTATTCAACACGTGACTGGCTTGAAGAAAAACAAGACTTAATACGCAACAGTTACAATCTTGTCATTGCCGTGTTCTTTTAGAAAAAGCTGCCAAGTCAGGATCGCTTTTAACTCACTTTATTTGGTAAAAGTTTGGTAAGATATGTACGAAGCAAAAGGAGGCGAATTGTATATTCACGCGTGGCGATACACTTAGCAGGGCATCTAACTGATGCGTTACCTATAGCGTTCTGCTGGCTGAGCTCTCTGTTGTGGTTTTCATAGTGGGCAGGCGTGGCCTCCATAATGTACTCTGATTGGCTAAGTATGGTGCTGAGCGCCCGCCTCCTGGATACCCGTATGTGTACTCGGTGCTGATCCCTTGTGGCTATGTGCGGGCATTACGTTTTGTTTTCATGGCCTTGGTCTCTGGGCTTCTCAGACACCTGGCCGGCTAATATCTCTAGAATCCATACGTGTATGATTGGCTCCACGCAATAGCGGATGCCTCCCTAGTCGCCAAGGACATCTGGCCTGATGCATGTTAGTATACGCCACATCATCGGACATTTCCAAAACATTACTGTATAAAAGATTCAGAAGATCACAGTGTTCCTGCTTGAATAGTTAAGTTCTTAACCTAATTAAACTCCTTGTTATTATTATTTCTGTGCTCTTTCTGCTTGTCTCAGGTTCTTCTGTATCTCTTTCTTAGCGATCAGCATAATGGCTTGAAAAAGTTACAAACTTTTTTATCTTGAATAACATGTCTATGCATGGGTGTCTGTTTGTTTGTTTGTGTGTGTGTGTGTGTGTGTGTGTGTGTGTGTGTGTGTGTGTGTGTGATGAAGATCGACGGCGATTGGAGTTGATCCCTGACGAACTCTGTAAACAGTACACCCAACTCTTACAGGAAGCACTCCTACCCGACATCCACAAAAACCTGGAGGACTTTCGGTAATGTAAACACACGCACGCACACACACACACACGCACACACACACACACGCACACACACACACACACACACACACACACACATACACACACACACACACACACACACACACACACACCGTTATCTGAGTGATTTCGACTGGTATCTTGCCTGATATTATTCATGCAGTATTCTTGAGAACATCAATCATTTCGCCAAAATACTCCCTTTCCAGGGGTTCTTGCTAAACATCCATCCAAGATTTGATCATATCATTGTCCCTAAACCATAACTGTATTACAAAATTCGATTGTATCTCCCAATTATTTTATCTTTTATCCATTCCAATGCAATAACGAAAGAGACATAGTGAAGATAATAATTGCATTAATCCCTTAAGGGGGAAATGAAATATAGAACTTCAGTATCTAAATGTATCCTCTCATATAATTTCTATACATATTTTATCAACATAAAGTATGTATGTCTTTATTTATTGTCATTCATATTTTACTTGAATATACGAACAATCCATTGTCATTAACAACGTGATCGTATCTTGTGGGATGACGGACGGTCCTGACAGGCAGAAGCGCAGCATGGGCCTGACGCTGGCGGACGCCGAGCTGAGTCGGCTGGAGGTGGAGCGGGAGCGGGGCCGCCCGGCCCCCGACAGAGAGTGCACGTGTGCCGAGCACATCGTCTCCAAGATAGAGGACATCTTGTAAGAGGAGCCCCCCGTACATGGGCGTCATCGCAATCACAAGTCACATGTCACACACATATATCACACATATATATATATATATATATATATATATATATAAAGGGTTGTATATATAAATGTTTTTGTTGAAGCCCTCCGTGTCGTGTTGTCTCTTGTAGGGTGGCACCACATCCCGCAGAAGAAGACAAGTGGTGAGAGATGAGAAATATTGCTTTAATACACAGGCACCACATATAAATGGGCACTTTATGATTACTTTTGCCAACTGTCAAAAAATATCATTACAAAGCACAGGACACCAAAACGTACTTCAATCCAGGTGATAGACAGATTCAAAGTCCAATAAAATCCAAACACCATCCATAGACATAGACTGAGGTGCTCAAGAATCGAAAAGGGATGGGACTTTCCTTTCCTTTTTTAAAGTTCCCTTTGGCATCTTTTTTCTCTATATTAAAACAGCTATATCACATGTTTGACAAGAGTTCATTTTGTATGTTTTTGTTCTCGTCGCGTGTCGCAGTGCAACAATGCAGTATGTCATGCTGGCTTACCTGAAGCACCTCGGAGTGAAGATCAAGGAGCCACGCAGCCTGGAACCAAAACGCATCCGCATCAACTTCCTGCCCAAGATCAAGGTGGAGTCTCACTCACACACAAACACACCAACACACTTGCACACGCACACACACACACACCCCCACACACACACACACACACACTATGAATAAGCTAATATAACCATAAAAGGATCATTTTCTTAAATACATGTATATCCACAAACATGCACAATTCGGGTGCCAGCTTTGCCGTAACCGAACATACTGTAGTTGCAGAGCAAGAGCAGCAAGTCAGAGAAGGAGGGGGAGGAGAAGGTGAAAAGGACGCGATTTCCCAACATCCTCGGCCAGCCGCGCAGGCCCAGCCGAGTGGACTCCACCTCCAGTGAGTTCAAAAATAGTAGTCATTAAGAGGAATAAACTCATTTATTGCAAGCCATATTCTGCCAAATGAAAAATGAATAGTCGTCCACATGCCGCACACACGTTATGAGAAACCTTATTGGTGGAATGTCGTGTTCCCTCTTGAGTCGTTATATTGTAGTGTCTTCTACTGAAGTGACCCTCTTCCTGATACACACTTCCTGTATGACAGTGTTATTTCCTGCCTGTGTACTATTGCAGTACAACAATAGGAATCAGCCAATCCAACCCACGTTTTGATGGCGATGTTGTTTGAGCTAGGACTCCATCTGATGCCAATACCAATGAAAGTTCATGTTTTATCACATACCCAAATTAATTTAAGATGCAATATTTCATATTGAGAAAAGAGGCAAGGGGTCAAAAGGTTATATTTTCCTTTCTTTTTGTTTATGTCTCTTTAAAATAGTCCACAAAAATAGGCCCTTGACAAATGTTGTTTCATATCTAGAATATTGTGTCTTTAGATATCTGCCCCATGCCTTGTGGGGAAGCATTTAGAAATCAAAACATTTCACCCTCTCTCTGAGATTTGTTTATTCAGGATATAATGTGTTAAACCCATTAGTATGAAATATTGTTTCCAAAAGAAACAAAAATGTTGAAAAGCCAAACTGTGTGGCAATTCCTTTGTGATTCAGTTTGTAATAATCTGGAATATTTGCAATGCCAGATAACCTCTACTCTGGCTGTGTGTGTGTGTGTGTTGTGTGTATAAATGTGTTCACACACTGCTAGTCTCCAAAGCGATGGAGCTGAACAAACAGCGATCCCCAAAGCCACTACCCCAGCCGCCCCTCAGCAGCAGCATCCCAGAGCATCCGGACCCCCCCATCCCATCCAGCTCCCGTATCCGTGGCAACCAACACGGTGACGGACCGGATGCGGGCGCCCAGCTCCTTCCCGGCGCCGTCTCCCCTCCTCTGCTCCACAGCGTCTTATCCAATCAGTCGTCAGAAAGCTGTGGACAGGAGTCAGACTGCGGTAACTACAAAACTGTTGTTTCTTTCCCCGGTAATTATAATTGGCCATTATTTTAGTGCTCTTACTGAGGAATATTATGGGCTGGACCTGTGTCGCCTCTTATAGTCATGGTCGGGACACTTTCTGTGTTAAGATAACTTTTTTTCTGTTAAAACACAAATGTAACCACACAATAGAGTAAAAAAAAAAAAACATCTAGGAAGCCATTTTGTTTTGCTTCTTTCACACTGACACCCCAACCCCTTTCTCTCCTCTTCCGTGGTCGTCTGCAGGTCTCTCCCCCTTGTCTTGGTCCTCGCTGCAGAGCGACAGTGCTTGTCACTCGGGGGACATCCAGGAGGGTCTTCCCTCGCCGGCCTCTGCCATGCACTTTGACTTCAGCCCCGCTACCCTTGAGCAACTACCACTGGAGGAGAACGAAGCCACTTGCTTGTACTTATGACACACGCACACACAGACACACACACACACACACACGCACACCTTAATGAAATTGCTGGATTCGTATTTGCGAGGTTCAAGGTGACGAACCTGTGTCTCTCCTCTCCCCTCTTCCCCCAATCTCCCCTCTCTCATTCCTCTTCTCACCTCTCCCCCCTCCTCTCCCCTCCCCCCTCTCCCCTCTCCCCTCCCCTCTTCCCCCCATCCCCTCTCCCATTCCTCACCTCACCTCTCCCCCCTCCTCTCCCCTCTCCCCTCTCCCCTCCCCTCTTCCCCCCATCCCCTCTCCCATTCCTCATCTCACCTCTCCACCCTCCTGTACCCCCTGCCCTCTCCCCTCCCCTCTTCCCCCCATCCCCTCTCCCATTCCTCACCTCACCTCTCCCCCCTCCTCTCCCCTCCCCCTCTCCCCTCTCCCCTCCCCTCTTCCCCCCATCCCCTCTCCCATTCCTCACCTCACCTCTCCCCCCTCCTCTCCCCTCTCCCCTCTCCCCTCCCCTCTTCCCCCCATCCCCTCTCCCATTCCTCACCTCACCTCTCCCCCCTCCTCTCCCCTCTCCCCTCTCCCCTCCCCTCTTCCCCCCATCCCCTCTCCCATTCCTCATCTCACCTCTCCACCCTCCTGTACCCCCTGCCCCCCCCCCCCCAGTCCCATAAGTCCATGCGAGGTGCACAGCGAAGACGACCAGGCCGGGGGAGGGACCCCCTTGGGCCTTGAGGACCCCCTGAACTGGCAGAGGCTGGTCAGCCGCGAGGTGCTGGCCGGCCTCCCCCTTCTGGAGGTCAAGAGGCAGGAAGTCATCAACGGTGAGGTTGAATCCACCATACACTACACTACACACACAGTGCAACACTATGCAACACAATACAATGCAACACAGCGCACTACGCAATATACACAACAGCACGCACAACAACATAAAAACGGCACACAACCATCCCGCTATGTACCACAACAAAAACAGATTTTGTCTTCAAAAGTGACTTAACAGATGTTTTTAATGGCAATTTTGCTGATGTGTGTGTGTGTGTGTGTGTGTGTGTGTGTGTGTGCGTTTGCATGTGTGCTTGCGCATGTGTGCCCGAGTGCATGTGTATGCATGTGTGTGTGTGTTCATGTGTGTGCGCATGTGTGTGCGTGTGTGTGCGTGTGTGTGTGTGTGTGTGTGTGTGTGTGTGTGTGTGGGTGCAGAGCTGCTGTACACAGAGCAGGCTCACCTCCAGATGCTGAGGGTGCTGGACACGGTGTTCTACCAGCGGCTGAGCCGGGACGCCTTCCTGGCCCCCGAGGACATCCACCACATCTTCTCCAACCTGCTGGAGATCATGCAGCTCCACGGTACCCCACACACACGCGCGCGCGCACGCACGCACACACACACACACACACCAGCCTGTTATAGTGGATATTTTCTACTTATCACACTTTTCTAACGATATGGATGATGATGGATGAAGCAGCACTGAAACAGTACTACACTAAACGTCAGATTCCACCTCCGCTAGGAAAGAGACCAATTCTTCATGCGTTTGTGTTTCTACCAGTGTCCATCACGGAGCAGATGGCGACCATACGGAAAAGAAGTGAGACCTCAGTGATCGGCCATATTGGAGATGATCTTTTGGCCTGGGTACGACTAATAGATCACCAATCGATTCAACGTCTTATTGTGCAAGTATGATGAGAAAAATGCTGGAGCTTTAGTAAAGTCAAATCAAAAAAATTAAAAAGCAACTTCCTCCTTTGTCAACTTTGAATGACACATCACATCATGTGAAGTGAAACGCTTTATAAATCCCCTTTCTGGTCTCCTTCCTCCTCCTACGAGAGTTTCAGAACACTTTTGTGCTTTCCCATCTAAGGTAATGGCTTGTATGGGCAAGTACCCAATCTTTTAGCTCTTTTTCATGTACTGGGTGTGTGTGTGTGTGTGTGTGTGTGTGTGTGTGTGTGTGTGTGTTCAGTTTGGCGGGGAGCAGGAGGAGAACGTGAGGCAGGCTGTGGCCACCTTCTGCAGCAACCAGCCGTTGGCTCTGGAGATCATCAAGACCAGGCAGAAGAAAGAGCAGCGGTTTAACGCCTTCATCCAGGTCATAGTCTAGACTTCCCCCACAATGCGTTTCACATCTTTAAAACACATGAGATGAGGAACACGTAACATTAATTTTGAATATATGCTATGCCATAAAGCTGAGTTATTATTCTTCAGACCACCTGAGGGCAAAAGTGGACCCCTTGTACTATTTTTAAGCCAAAGGTCAGCTGAGAACAATCCATTTTCCTGTTTCCCCATTTCTTGTTTGTCCAAGATCTTTGGTTCTCATAGACAACTCACTTGTTTACAGGCAGCAAACCCAGTTAACCTAGTTATGTTCATCAGGTCCACAGTGGACAACTGCATTTTATTTCTACCAGCCACTGTGCTACGTGCATAACCTCATACATCTTAGTTATATTCCTGTCATGGTGATTGTCTCCCCTAGGACGCCCAGAGCAATCGCCTGTGCCGCCGGCTACAGCTGAAGGACATCATCCCCATAGAGATGCAGCGGCTGACCAAATACCCCCTGCTCCTGGAGAGATTAGCCAAATACACCGGTAGGGTTGCTTTCAAGCACTCAACGCCCAACCCCCCCCCCCACGATCGGCTGCTTGGCGGCCACTCGCCCGAAGCGTGCAGGTATTTTGAGTGTTTTGAGGGTGGTGATCAATCATGCATTTTTTTTTGCAGAGGACTGTGAAGAGAGAGAGAAGGTGAGGAAGGCGGGGAAATGCTGCCGGGACATCCTCAGCCACGTCAACCAGGCCGTGAAGGAGGCCGAGGACAAACAGGTAGACGCCTTGGGGGCCACCGACAGTGAATAAGTGGGATACCTTCAGGACCTCTCTTCTGGGTTCTGGGTTTGAGCCCCGATGGCCGCAGTCTACCTGTAGGCATCCTTGAGCAAAATGTCTACCGGCTCCTTAGTGTCATGCATTAAACCGGTTCTCCTGCAAGAGACTGAACAACGTTATCTTTTGTGTATCTGTTTGTTGTTGTCTCTCGGTTTTTATCTGCATTCCTTCCGCCAACATGTTGAAATATTGTGTTTGCTTCTCCACAGAGACTGGAGGACTACCAGAGGAGGTTAGACCTGTCCTCACTGAAGCAGAGTGAGAACCCCATGGTGCTGGAGTTCAAGGTCAGAGAGCCACCTTGCTTTCCATCCCGTTCAACCTCCTATTCCCTGTATGGAAGATTACTCTTTATACGTATCTGTGCAGAAAATACATTTTCAGAATATTACTCATACTCACTACAACCTTTTTCAAAAGTTCTGAAATGATAACATCAGATGCACTTTATTAATCCCATAACTGACACCGATGTGTCACAGCAAAAAGTTCAGGATTGAAATACAAATGAAAAAGAGATTAAGTTAAGCTCCATGTATGCATATGATTTACTGGAACCAGAACCTGGACCTGACCAAAGGGAAGATGGTCCATGAAGGCCCTCTGTCCTGGAAGGTCAACAAGGACAAGTCAATAGGTAGGCTCTGAAACCCCCACAACCAACCATTAACCATTTATCAACCTATATCATACTGTAAATACTAATACTCATGGTTGACTTTGTCTTGAATTCTCTTGTGACTTTATTCTCATCCCTCCCTCCCTCTCTCCCTCCCTCCTTCCATCCCTCCCTGTATCTCCTGTGTGTGTGTGTGTGTGTGTGTGTGTGTGTGCGTGTGTGTGCAGAGCTGTTCTCCATCCTGCTGGAGGAGGTGCTGGTGCTGCTGCAGAGGCAGGACGAGCGGCTGGTGCTCAAGGGTCAAAGCATGAACCTGGCGGGCACCTTCAGCCCCATCATCAAGCTCAACAACGTGCTGGTGCGCCCCGTGGCCACCGGTAGGGACCACACATAGATATATACTGTATAGATATACATACCACATAGATATTTATATATATATATATATATATATATATATATATATATATATATACAATTTGAGTAGAAGTCAGATGTAGAAGTCAGAAGCACAGTACAGACGTTAAGATGTGGAGGACAGGAAATGTCACGTCATGTCATTTAAACACAAATATTGAGTAACCTATTTGTAGGCCCCTTGGTGGCATCACAGACCAAATGTGCTAAAATGCATTTCTTTCCAAATGATACTGACGCCAATTACATTCATTATTTTCACATAAAGAAAGAAAAAAAAAACTAAATTTAAATGTATAATTTTGGCTCTGATGAGCTGGTAGGAAGAGTAGGAGCCATTCGTTTATTTATTGATGTCTTTTCGTTTGTTCCCCTGCAGACGCCAAGTCCTTCTTTGTGATCTCCACGTCGGGGAACCGAGCCATCTATGAGCTGGCTGCGCACACCGTGTCGGAGCAGAAGACGTAAGTCCACCTGTCATAATATTAGCTCTACACATTCTAGCACCTCTCTTTCCGTCTGCTGCTGCTCTCTCACGCTGTCATGTTCGCTCCTCTCATTCAGGTGGCAGCGTCTAATCACACAGTGTGCAGAGACCATGAAGGCCAGACTGTGAGTCCACCCCCCCCACCCCCGTTAGCAGTGGTGCCTGTTCAATCATCTGTGTGTGTGTGTGTGTGCGTGTGTGTGTGTGTGTGTGTGTGCGCACGACAACCACTTGCATTTGAACTGAACGTCTATCTATTTGCACTGAGGACACGTGTGCGTGCATGTGTGTTTTCTCAGCGCTGGGCAGGCGTCTCTTGACCTGACCCACACTGGGAGGGCCCCGGCCTGCAGGGAGCCTCTCCCCTCCCTGTCTGGAAACGCATTGTCTACAGGTAGGTCCACGTCCAGCTCCCCCTTACTCCTTCAACAGTCCTTCTAAACAAACAGATCCATGACCACCCTGTTATCGCTGCACCTAGGAGTCCCTAGTTCGCGCTCAGGCTAGGGGTTGAACGTGTTACCGGTCCCATTTTAAAACACGCGGCTCTCCCACGTCTCCCCCCCCCCCCGTCCCGCTGCAGATAAAGACGACACTTCCCCGGCCCCTCGGCCCAGCGCGTCGACCACCAGCACCAACCCCTTCGACAGCATCGACTCGGACGAGGAGGAGGAGGAGGAGGAGGGGGAGCCGGCCCGGCCGGAAAGGACCGATGAGGAAGAACAACAAGGAGACCCTCTCCGACAGCGACAACATCAGGGAGAAGCGGCGGAAGAGGAGGAGGAGGAGGAAGACGTGGTAGACGTGGACGAGCTGGAGGCCTTCCTGGACGGAGAGATGGTCGACCGGCTGCCGCTGCTGCGAGAGAGGTCCCGCCACGCCATCGCCATCGACAGCCACGCAGACACGCACCTCGCCCTAGACCCACCCCCTTGCTCCTCCAGAGCCGAAGACGCCATGAGCACACGTGGGTACTTTAGGAAACATGTTGGCTTCCCTTTGTTTACACTGAGGTCTTTGTTTGTGGAGTGGGAGGAGGTTTTTTTTTTTGGAGTTCTGCTCCGGTATATCCATTAGTCGCCCTGCCAACTGAAAGATAAACAAAACACAGCAGCACGGTACAGCACATAAACATGGGTTTGGCAGTGGTGGTTACTGATTAGCTTACATTGTTGCACGGTGATCTCATTTGCTGTATTTTCTAAATAATGAAGCAAGCAAAATGCTCCCTCCAGCACCAGAATTGGAAGCAGTGAGAATTGAGTTGTTTGTATTCCTTTTGGTCACCTCCCTTTGTTGGCTGTACTTAGTCCAATCAAACTGATGATCGCTGTATAACTACATATTGATCAGGAACGGTGTGTGTGTTGTGATAATATCCCAGTGGCAACGCTGAAGCAGCTCCTACTGGAACACATGGTCATCAGAGAGGAGGGGCCGAAGAAGAAGGAGAAGGAGGAGGAGGTGGAGGAGGAGGATGAGCCTGGGGAGGAGTTCCCATACAATGCCAGGAACTCCAGCTGGGCAAGGAGTGCGCCCTCTGCTGGCTGGGCGGAGGAGCCAGCGCTGCCGCCTCGAGACCCAGGGCTGGTGGAGAGACCTGCAGTCAATGGTGAGCAGTTAGCAACAGATTCAGAGCATCTGTGATAGTGAGGGCCACATAACTTCTCCATCTCTCCATCTCTTAGTGTTTTTTATAACAGGCCAAAATATATCATTATTTATGTTGTATAACATTTTCAACATAGCATTGTATGTATGTGTATATATTTAACATCATTAAGTTATTTATACATTATAACGATAAACATTATAGTACATAGAATATCGGACAACTCATAACCGATGCATGAGAATCAATCACACGACGAACCACACTGGTGACTAAGTTGATTCACACTAAATCAACCTGAGCTAATTTCCTCCACCCTCCACCCATACACCCTCTCCACCCATACACCCTCTCCACCCATACACCCTCTCTACCCATACACCCTCTCTACCCATACACCCTCTCCACTCATACACCCTCTCTACCCATACACCCTCTCTACCCATACACCCTCTCTACCCATACACCATCTCCACCCATACACCCTCTCCACTCATACACCCTCTCCACTCATACACCCTCTCCACCCATACACCCTCTCCACTCATACACCCTCTCCACCCATACACCCTCTCCACCCATACACCCTCTCCACTCATACACCCTCTCCACCCATACACCCTCTCCACTCATACACCATCTCCACCCATACGCCCTCTCCACCCATACGCCCTCTCCACCCATACACCCTCTCCACCCATACACCCTCTCCACCCATACGCACGCACAGGCGGCTACGTTGTTCTGGAGTCCTGCTTCCTGGGCTCAGAGGAGAGCTACACTGACGATGATGACGACAGAGGTGGAGGAGGTGGAGGACCTCCAGGAGACCCCGGAATCGACCTGAGTAAGCTGCTGTCCTCCTTCTCCCAGACCGGCGGGGTGGAGGCGGACGGCAGCGTCCCGGGCCCCAACCTCAGCCGCCGGCTCATGACCCACCTGAGGCTGTTGCAGGCCAACCTCCAGCACCTCAAGGTAAGTTAAGTTAAGTTAAGTTATCCTTTATTTATCCCTTTTTGGGGGAAATTCTTTCTCTGCTTTTGACCCATCTGGGAGCCGGTGAACACCCAGAGCAGTGGGCAGCCGCAGTGCAGCGCCCGGGGAGCAGGTGGGGGTTTCAGGTGCCTTGCTCAAGGGCACCTCATCCGTGGATGAGGACGTAGGAGAGTGTTGCACAACCACTCCCCCCATCCATATTTTTGCCTACCGGTCGGGATTCGAACCGGCCACCCTCCGGTTACCGGTCCAACTCTTTAACCAGTAGGCCACAGATAAGGTAGACCTTATACTGAGTCTCTGGTGACAATTTACAATCAGGGTACATGGATGGAATGGTAATTAACATTAGTTCATGCAGTAATAAGCATTGTTATAGAGCATGTAACCGTAACCCTATCCTATAAGGAACGTATAAATGAATACCTTACTTCACGTGAACCGCATTACCTTAGTTAAGAAGAACACCGTTAAGAGAACATGAACACCATGAATAAATTATTACTAGACCATTAGTTAACGGTTATTTAATTGAAAAGTTAGGACTTATAACTGCATTGACTAATCTTAATGAATGGTTAATTAATGTACCCTTCTGGTAAAGTGATAAAAAAAGAGAAGGTGCTTTATTCAGCCCAGATGGGGCATTTGGGTATCACAGCATACAGGAAGGGACAGTTGAGTTAGAATTATACGATTACAATATAAAGACAAAATATACAGAAGATATGTCTACATACACAATAGGAGTAATGCATATCTGTAAGAGTTATCAACATCAACATGCCTTGCAACATGCATTACATGCAACATCAACATGCATTTTTTCAGACAATCATAATTAATTGTATATTGTCATCCACACTTTTAGAAAGCTGCTAACTCCCAAACCGTTAACTCTGCTGACTCAAAACACTCTGCCTTTCAGGAAGTGGAGGATAGATATAACCAGCTATGTCATACTGTGACCGAAAGGCCTGCTGACTCAGAGGAGTACAATGGTATTTTACACTCTCTACCCTCAATACTATGTACACTGTATACTCGCTATACTCTGCACACTGGATATGCTATGCACTTTATACTTAATACACTCCATACACTCTTTACTCAATGCAATCTATACACTCCATACACTATATATAACACACAAACCCAAAGCACTATGTCATTTTGTTCTTTTTAATGTTTGTTTTTTATTACTCAAATTTTTTTTTTAAATATCTTCTGCTCTCTTTGGAATGTATGATTATTAAGTTGTTCCTCTTATTCTTTCTTTATAGGTCAGGCAAACTGCTCGTCAGAGGAGCGGTGACACACACACACACACACACACACACACACACACACACACACACACAATTCCACTGTAAACTTTTGTAAATTTAAATTTACAAAAAAAAACTTTTTTTTGGTTAATAGGAGAATTTGCAGTGTTTTGGGATATATATATATATACAGTATATATATATATGCATTTTTTCTCTCATACATACAAATGCAGGGCATGAATAATAAATTATTAATAACAGCGACCAATAAACCAAAAATAGCCAAAAAGTGACATAGTTATGAACAATAATAAACCAACAGGATGACTAATTATCTTAAGTCATCTGTAACATGTACTATACTACGCACATTGAAGCATTCATTTGCACAGAATAAGGGAAGATTTGGCATGACTGACATTATCTGGGAATAATGCTATCTAGGAATGTACTTCTGTGGTTCATCCAAGCACTACCCTGAAACTAGATCAGATTTGGGTGAGAACTGATTCCAAGCAAAGGTCGGTTGGGAAACTTCTCACATTCCTGCTTTGCCCCAGATCCTCCTCAAGCCTCCTCAAAGGTCATGTTTTTTCTGCTGCCTCCTTTGGCATCCCTTTGTGTGTGTTTAAAAGAAATGGAAAAAGAGATCAACCTAGCATAGTCATTTGAGGAATTATTCCAAAACTTTGAAAAAAACCTTTACCTGAGGGTTTCACATTTCTGAAGTGTCACTATGACACAACAACTCGACAAACCACTTTCTGTCCCTCACCATTTCCACTAATGATAATGAATCACTATTTCTTATACATATGAATCTCTACTACTAATGCTAATGTTTGTGTATTTATGCATTCATGCATTTTCTACTGACCTCGTCCCCCCACACACATGCAAAGACACACACACACACACACATACACACACACACACACACACACACACACACACACACACACACACACACACACACACTAACTATACAAAATATGATACAACCTAAACCATAACATCCATGAGATCATGTTATTTGTCATTAAATCGGGTCCACTGTGAGTCACAAGTGAAGGAGTGTGAATAACTGCCTTTAACCCACGTAATTGAGAAGTACCTACCGAAGCTGAAGTTTGTATGTTTATGTTAAGCGTTTTCTTAATGAAAAACATAAAAATCGACACACTGTTATCGTTTGAAATGAAGTATATACTGAAATCACTTTTATCCAAACCCTAGCCAAATGGAAGACTGCACATGTTGAGTAAAAGCTTGGGTTGTATTGGGTTGTTTTTATTTTGTCAAGTTTTTTGCTAACTACATAGAATATATAAATGTGTTTGGAACACTCTACATAACATTTTTTTTTTCTTTTGGATTTGTTTTATTTGTAAAAGGAAGGAAAACAATTTATAACCCTGTTTTAGACAAAAAAAACGTATTTAAATATATATTAAAGTTTGTCCTTTATTGTTTGTTTTAAAATGATATATTCATGCAATGTATTGACACAAGCTGTTCAAACAATGTCACTGAAATTGTAGGCCTATACTCAATATTAAAATACTAAATAGATTCTTTAAATAGTGCACTTTCTTCAGAACATGATCAATGTATTTTCTTGTAAACACTGTTGTCTCCCTATTAAGGAATATTATTTCATACAGAAAAAATCCCATTATGCATGTGCAACAAATTAATGAATGCCGTTATACCGAGAGAATCTGGTTCATTCTAGTACCTCTCCACTGGGGGGCAGAGCTGCGACGTTGATGTGATGCTACCGAGAAGCCAACGGCTGCAGCCTGCGGGAAGGCGTGGCTGGACGACCAGCCCTGCCTAGAAAGGTCCAGCCCCGCCCACAATACTATTTTATCATACCTGTTCCGGTTGCGGTTGAGAAGAAGGAAGACTGAAAGTCCAGATTCATGTCGGTGAGTGTTGAATGTCAAAGCCTCATTCACATGAGGAGTGAAATAAATTGTATTGCAGATAATTGTTGTTATGAAGCTAAACTGTAGATTTATTACGGTATATTTTACAGGTCCTGAAGCCTAAACTTGAGAGGATTCGTATTCTTGATTCCTGCTCCAAGCTTAGTGGCTATGGAGACTGGCATTATTTATCCATGTTCAATTTTCAGTCTTATATTGCAACCCGGTCTCCTAGTGGAATTGTCACCGCTGTACAAAATACCACGGCCGAGAATGTACTCCTCCTGCATTCTTTCAGCCAATCAGGGCAAGCGATGTGAAAATATTGTTTCTCACGAGATTTCTCACGAGATTTTCTCTTGCAATGTAAAGCAAAACACCTACCGCTCTTAAATAAATAAATACATATATAAATATGTAGGCTATGTCAATGGTCAATGGTCAGATACAGATCTTGTTATAACGATAAACTACATAGCTACATCTTATAATATTATGACTAAATAATTGTATATTTATTTATTTATATATAGGAGACCGGGTTGCGATAAAGGTATTGGATGTGGGCGTGGTTGGACGTCCAACTCCGCCTTCCCGCAGGCCGCAGCCGTTAGTACTTGATGCCATAGACATAATAAAGAGTAGACGCCGCATTGGCTGCTTGGACGCAAGAAATGCGGCCGCCATCTTGGACCGGTCATTCTCCGAGTTGCGTAGCAGCAGAAGACACAAGATGCCAGAGCACTGCAGCATATTCCTGCTCAAATCGGCGGACCATCGCAAACAGGGCCTGGGGGATTACTTTTCAGTAGGAGACACGGTTGTCATTGGTTGTGTCTGTGTTAAGGCTGCACCACATTGCCAAACTCGCCTCTCTTGAACTGCAGAAAGGGAAGCCCTGCAAAACAGTCTTAGAACTGTTTTAGCTCATACAAAAACTTTTACAACTTTTATAACACTTTATAACTTTATAACTTTTATAACATATATATATATATATATATGTGTGTGTGTGTGTGTGTGTGTGTGTGTGTGTGTGTGTAGGTAGGCTATGTATATATTTATATATAGCCTAATCATATATTATTTGTTTCTTCAACTTATTAAAATAGCTGAATTTACTGCCCCTGTTTCTGCTTCTCTATCATATTTATAGTGTGTGATTTGCAAAATACCTATCATAGCCTACATCGCATATCATAGGGTGACCAGACGTCCCCGTTTTGGTTGCCTGTCCCTGGCTAAATACAGAAAAACGACCTGTCCCCGTTTTGTTTTTGAAGACACATTATGTTTTTCAATCAGATTGCTAGTCAAACTGGAAATGTCTCATTTTTTCCCCCTTTTCAGGGATTATGTTCCCAGTTTTGATTTATATCATCTATCAGAATATTCTATTACTGTTAAACTCACTATGAATATTAAAACAAGCCGAACCATGTGTCCTGTATCATGGCTACATGTATGACCTTTGCAGCAAAAAAAAACAAAAAACTCGTGAAAATCAGTTTGATATTCAGTGAGGTACGATTAATTAAAAGCGCTGACAGTTCATTGCACCAGCCGAACAGATCACACTGAGTCGACCGGTCCAAGGTGGCGGCCCCTCGGCTCGTCAGCGCCAGTTGGCAGTAGCGGCGTATGCTTGATGCTACCCGCGAGATCACCGGAAGTACCAATATGGACGAAGAAGACGACTGCTGGGTAGCATCCGGTAGCTTCGGGTAGCAAAGACATAAACAAACCCAACTATTGACAAGGATATAGAGATTAAGATAGTGTTTCTACAACGGAACAGCGCTTTCACACAAGCGATTGATATGATACATGTCATGTTGAATGTCAGCCACGGTCGTTTGGACGGAGAGATCATCGGCCAGAATCTGAAGCAGCTCCACTAAGTGATGGTAAGGCCTGGGATTGTATAAACAAAGCTACGAATAGAAGCCCGTTAGCTGTACAGCTAACCAAAGACATCTGGAGACAGCAAATCTATCCAAGCGGGATATTACTGCTTTGCGTTAATACATCTTTCGAAGCGATGGCCATGCATGACATGATAAGAACACTTAAAAAATGATGGCAGCTGACATGTTTGCACTGTGTTACAGCAAGACAATACATCGGTGCATCTAATGACCCAAAACAATAAACACAAATAATATGTACGCCTATTTATAAGGCCTACATTATTATCTATAACTGCGAACACCGAGCTAAATGTATATATAATCGTGTCGCTGGTTTGCTTTGTTTACTATCCCTGTCGTGTCTGTTCAGTAGCAGACGCGCTCACCTTTGCTGCAAGACTCGCATTACCCAGCTCTGTAATGCTCGAACCTGCAAGGCCGAAATGGCTGCGATACACATTACGCCTGTCTAAATTAAAGTTGTAGAACACAGCCAGCGTGCAAGTCTGCATCCATTATTATTTTTCAGTATTTTTAGAGTCCCAACCAGAGTACGCAACTCTGAAAATTATCCACTTCAATCACAATGACACACACATTGGGTTACAATTTGTATCTACGCTTATGAAACTGCACTGAGGGGAATAACATTTTAAATTTTACATTTTACATTTTCTCACTAATAACTGTTAATTAAAATCAGTTATGCTACTCTACATTTTCTATGTGATGGATCTTGTTGGGTGTGCAGCATGCAGGGAGGTTAATCTGAAAGAGCACAGTAAGACATTGGTTCTGTCCTTAAAGTAACCCTGCCTGCCCAGTGCCCACAGTGGTGGCAGTGGATCAAGAGTGAATGAGGTCTAAACTGTGCTGACTATTATCAAGAATCTCTCCAATCCTCTATATACTGTATGATACCATGGCATTGTATTCTGCTGAGATCTGTAGGTCTTTACTGCCTGCCACTCCTGTTAATCGACCCTGTCTGTCAGTATGGTCTATCAGTTCTCAGCACAGATTCTGGCTGGAGGAAGCTAAAACCATGAGATCATTTTGTGTGCAGCCCATGATTCAGCTGGAGAAACCCCTGGCGACCGGCACCATGCCTGTGGTGTGGCCCACCATACTGGACCTCGGCAGGGATGAGTGCAAGAGGATACTCCGCAAGCTGGGTAAGGCTGACCAAAAGTCCAATATGTGTGTGTGTGTGTGTGTGTGTGTGTGTGTGTGTGATGACAGGATGGAAATAGGAGGTGGACCCTGAGAGTGGATAATGTCAATAAAGCTGTCTGCTCCCTGACTAAATAGATCATTTTCTTTCCGTCGCAAATGAAATTGTGAAGTCAAAGCGAGCAACCGAATAAGTTTGTGCCGTCGTAGGTTTTCTCACTGCCAACCGCTTTTCATGCGACGACCGTCCCCGTTGTGGGGGTCTGTTTCCTCAGAGTTGGAGGCCTACGCCGGAGTGATCAGCGCTTTGCGAGCGCAAGGTGACCTCACCAAGGATAAGAAGGAGCTACTGGGGGAGCTCACCAAGATCCTGGGGTAACTGCTGGTTCCCGGGTCCCACCCGGTTCTGTGGTGTTGTGTAGAGTCGGGGATCATGGTTCATCCTTTGGTGGCACTTTTAAGAGATGGGCGCGAATGTTAAAATGTTGAAATATGTCAATAACATATTTCATGCATATCCATTGTGTTCCAAATGGCAAGCTTATTAACACTAGTCAAATTATCAGGAATCAAGCAATCATCGGTTTCTTAGAAAATGGTCATTGATTTTGTTGTCGCAAAAGTGAAGACACAGAGCAGAAGGAAAATTGGTTGTTAATATTGTTATTTATGGATGATGACTATGCTGTTATACGATAACATGGGTAAAATATGATTGATAGTTGTACTGTATATGAAAGAAAAAACATGCAATAAACCATACGTGTTATGAGTTGGGGCTTTGAATATCCATTGGCCAAATGCTCCTCCTCATAAGCTAAAGCAGCTTACTTCACAACAATCCATAAAAACACTATTTTCATCTGCCCGTCTCCCAGCATCTCCACCGAGCGCCACCGCGCCGAGGTCCGCAGAGCGGTCAACGATGAGCGCCTCACCACTATTGCCTACCAGTGAGTGTATAAACATCCAGTCCTTCTAGACCACTCCCCCGTCGTCCGCTCACACTCACACACTTAACACACCCGTCTCCGACAACCGGGCGCACCCTATTAGCTCCAGAACGACTAGACTTCACTTTAATAACAATTGGTCCCTCCGGTGTTGAGTCTGTGTAAAGAGCTAGGACAGCCCCTCACAGCAAGCCGTGCTCAACATGCTAGCTCGGGTTGCGTCATCAACGCCTTGTTGTCTCTCGGCGCAGCATGTCTGGACCCAACAGCGCCTCGGAGTGGTCCATCGAGGGGCGGCGCCTGGTCCCGCTCATGCCCAGACTGGTGCCGCAGACGGCCTTCACGGTGACGGCCAACGCAGTGGCCAACGCCACAGCCAATCAGAACGCGTCCCTCCTGTTGCCGGCTGAAACGGGCAACAAAGAAGGTATGGGGCGCGGTTAAGAATTCATGTTTATATAATATAGTATATATATAAATATAAAACATACTTAAATATAAGTCAATCTGAGTGCCTTTTTCTCTCCCAATAGGCCGCAATTATTTAGTAGTCTCGGAACGCAGTCTTACGTCGTTATGCATCCCTGTTGAATGCTTATTGTTGATATGCATTACCCTTAAATTGTGATTTTCCCATCGGCCCGTGCAGTCGTCGTGTGCTACTCCTACACGAGCACCACCTGCACCCCCACCAGCGCCACGGCAACGGGGGGCGGGGCACTGGCGGTGAAGTCGCCGCGGCCGCCCAGCCCGGCCTCTAACGTGGTGGTGCTGCCCAGCGGGAGCACGGTCTACGTGAAAAGTGAGTGGGCGACGGCCGCAGTGGAAACCCCTTGACCTCCATGTCCCCTTCGGTTCCCCCACCCAGCCAGTTAGAGTTAAGAACCAAGAGGGAGCCACGATGGCCGCTAGGGGAATAGGGCCCATGAGCGTCCCGTTAGTACATCTCAGGAGTGGGGAAATACAGATTAGCTCAGCGTTGGCCACAAATGTCGTAATGCTCTCACCCTCACCCTACCCGACTCGGTGGTGATGTATGTCAACAGAGGGCTTTAATGTCGTCATGTTACTTGGATACTTGAACGACACCAGTCGATTGTGGTGAAGAGGATTTCAGTTTTGCTTACGAGTTCTATTTCTTCCCCCTGCTTTCTTTTTCTCTTCTCTCTATTTCTTAACCTCCCCTTGCCCTCTCTCTCTCTCTCTCTCTCTCTCTCTCTCACTCTCTGCTTTCTCCCCTTCCCTCCCCTTGCCCTCTCTCTCTCTCTCTCTCACTCTCTGCTTTCTCCCCTTCCCTCCCCTTGCTCTCTCTCTCTCTCTCTCTCTCTCTCACTCTCTGCTTTCTCCCCTTCCCTCCCCTTGCCCTCTCTCTCTCTCTCTCTCACTCTCTGCTTTCTCCCCTTCCCTCCCCTTGCCCTCTCTCTCTCTCTCTCTCACTCTCTGCTTTCTCCCCTTCCCTCCCCTTGCCCTCTCTCTCTCTCTCTCTCACTCTCTGCTTTCTCCCCTTCCCTCCCCTTGCTCTCTCTCTCTCTCTCTCTCTCTCTCGCTCTGCTTTCTCCCCTTCCCTCCCCTTGCTCTCTCTCTCTCTCTCACGCCAGGCGTGAGCTGCTCCGACGAGGACGAGAAGCCCCGCAAGCGCCGGCGCACCAACTCGTCGGGCTCCTCCCCCGTGGTGCTGAAGGAGGTCGCCAAGGTGACGGCGCCGTCCATCTCCAAGGGCGTGGGCCTGCCCATGGCCTCGCCCATGGTGGGGCTGTCGGCCAGCAGCCCCAAGATGAGCAACATCATGCAGAGCATCGCCAACTCCCTGCCGCCGCACCTGTCGCCCGTCAAGATCACCTTCGCCAAGCCCACCATCCAGAGCACCAGCAGCACCACGCAGAAGGTACGGCGCCCCCTAGTGGCGGGTCGTACAGCAAGATATTTCAGGCCTATTTTAAGTAATGATATTTATGAGGATATGAAGAAAAAAAAAAAAAAAAGAGTGAATTGTGTTTAATTGATTGCAGAAGTTTTTCCTTTTGAATCTTCACCTTCTAGTTGGGTGCAACACGGCGCTATATTTGTTATTCATGATATGAAATTCTAAACATCCAAACTGCACCGGATTTTACTGTATTTAATTTGATTTGATTTTATACTCCCGACCGCACTGATCAGGTGATCATCGTGACGACCTCGCCCAGCTCCAACTTTGTGCCCAACATCCTGTCCAAGTCCCACTCCCACGGCAACAGTGCCGGCGCGGCGGCCCTCTCCAAGCTGGTGTCCACCTCCATGCTGACGGCCGCCAGCCACAAGCAGACGGTGGTGTTCCCCAGCGCGGCCAGCCCCAACACCGTCGCCGTGACGGCGGTGGTGTCAGCCAGCCCGGCGGCCGTCATGTCCACCGTCGCTCAGTGTACGCGTTCATACCTTCACCGTTTTCATCCGTTTCTTTCTTCATCAAACGTGAAAACATTAATAGTGAAGCACGGTACAGTGTTTGTCGTTTTCGTCGCATAAAAGATGTAAGATGGCCTACCAGGGGCCGGTAAGGTAGCAGGTTCGCTAACGGCAAAGTGATGGATACGATTTGTTTCATGCCCATTTATTTCGTAGCCTAATTTTAGGCAAACCTTTTAGTTGAAAGGGTCACTGCACAATACCAATACAATTAAAATAAAGACTCCTTCTTTTTACTTTACAAATGTGACAAAGTTTTAACATTTCTTTAGAGGTTGAGACTCAGCCCGCCTAACACGTAACCACGCACACGAAACAATAATGTCCTCCCCCCCCGCCCCCCCCCCCCCCCCAGGCTCTGCGTCGGCCGGCGTGAAGGTGGCGTCGGCCCGTCTGCCCTCCCCCAAGACCATGGCGGGCTCGCCCACCCAGATCATGGCCCAGTTCCCCAAGCAGCTGCAGCAGCAGCAGCAGCAGCAGGGCTCCACCATCAGCGTCAACCAGGCCCAGGCCTCCTCCTCCACCGCCTCCACCCTGCCCGGCTCCAAACCCACCATTCAGATCAAGCAAGAGTCAGGTAAATTCCCCTCTATAAAATCCCTCTATACATGTTTTATTCATTAGTATTCCTACTGGCCTACCAGCAAAAGTATAGATTTTTCTTCTAACCCAGTGAAGGCTCAAATCTATCCGCCATTGGCTGGTGGCAGGGGTTCGTCTTGAAACCTGCTATACTAAACATTTACATTTTTGTTTGTGTTTCCTAGGATTTATTAGCCTCGCCTAACTACCTCTACAGAGATTGGAACCGTTGTTTCGTCATGAAGTTGTCATCTTGTTCGCAGTACATGTCATGGCTTAAGATATTTGTTTCACGCACGTGTGTGTGTGTGTGTGTGTGTGTGTAGGCGTGAAGATCATCACCCAGCAGGTGCAGCCCAGTAAGATCCTGCCCAAGCCGTCCTCGGTGGGCCTGTCCAGCAGCAGCTCCTCCCCCATCATGGTGGTCAGCAGCAACGGAGCCATCATGAGCACCAAGCTGGTGTCCCAGCCAACAGGTACCCCAACACACCTGCCCTAGTAGTCCCAGTCCACCCCCTCATTAGTCTCCGTCCATCCCCCTATTAGTCCCAGTCCACCCCCGGTTGATTCCAGTTCCCCCCCATCCGTCCCAGCGTCAGACCCTAACCCTAGCCCTTGTAGTTAGTAGTAAGGTTAGTTAATGTGTTAGGGTTAGTATTAGGGATGGGTTAGTAAAAGGGTTCACTAGAAGATCCTCATTCTACCAGATCCTTGTTTTTTTTTTATCTGTTTGACTACGAGAGGCTTGTGTTTAATGTGTGAGCCTAGAACAAACCAAAAACCAACCTATTTGTGTTTTTATAATTGCTTATTCCGCAGCCACCCAGACCACCTACACCAGGCCCACGGTCAGCCCCAACATGAGCGCCCGCATCTCGGCTGCGGCGGCAGCAGCCGGGGCCACCTATGTGAAGACCACGAGCGGCAGCATCATCACCGTGGTGCCCAAGTCTCTGGCCACGCTCGGCGGGAAGATCATCAGCAGCAACATCGTCTCTGGTGAGACCCCGGAGTCTACCGGCGCCACTTTAAACTTGATTCGAGAATAGCTCCTTGAATATGGACGGAGGTTAATGGTTATTTAGTCTTGTCCTGACGAGGAAAGCCGATGTACAACTTCTGTTGCCTGCTTTGACAATTTAGCCTCTGTGAGCTACTGCAGAGCTAATCACACATCAATGACTCTCTTCCTTTTGACTTGGGAAAGATAGTAGCGGCCGTGGGGGTTGAGGGGAGGCAGTGATTTGGCTGTAACAGTCATATCAGCGATGAAGTGTTTTGGTTACATTAAAAAGATGAGAGCGATTTGATTTTTATACAGGTTTTTATTTGTATTTGTTCTGTTTTCTTTTTCTGGCCTAGGCACCACGACTAAGATCACCACCATCCCAATGACGTCCAAGCCCAACGTCATCGTGGTCCAGAAGACCACGGGGAAAGGAGCCACCATCCAGGGGCTGCCGGGCAAGAACGTGGTCACCACGCTGCTCAACGCTGGGGTCAGTATTCACCACCCTGATCAAACCACACACCGCAAACTCTCTGCTATGGGGAAATCATGGTCATGTACGTAGACCTTGGGGAGACCCCCCTACTGAAAGCTGCAATGTACATTTAACCATTTAGCAGACAATTTCATTTTTTTTTTTTTTCATTGGATGATATTTGTATTAGTTTTACCAGTAATGGTACAAAGTTGCGTCTACATTCATCAAAAACATGCCAAAGAAAACGAACTGAGGCCGTTCATGGCACTTCCGAGGAAGGTCAGATGTTCAGGACCCCAAAACAAATGGAGCGTTTATGAACAGGTGTTCCTCGTCTGTAACTCTACTGTATGGAGGGTGTGTGGGGGGGGGGGAAAGAGTCTGGTGGTTTGCGTTGCTGACGCCGTACGCTCTTGCGGCAGGGTGAAAAGAGCCTGCAGGCGGTCCAGGGCACCAAACCGGCCATCATCACCGCCTCCAGACCCATCACCAAGATGATCGTCACGCAGCCCAAAGGCATGAGCTCGGGGGCCCAGGCCACGGCCACCAAGATCATCCCCACCAAGATCGTGTACGGCCAGCAGGGCAAGACGCAGGTGAGTCCAGCCGCCGCCGCGTCGCGGTCTCTGGTGCCGCTGGTCCATCAGCGCAGGGTTCAGCTGGAACCCGGGGCGTCCTCTGAACACAGTCCAAACCCATTTGCGTTTCCATTTTCCATGACTTTTCCAGTGTAAGCATCACGGGGTAATCACGCCGTCATTACCAGCCGGTGAGTCGGTAGAGTCCGCCCTTCGACCCGGTTTGTTTGCCAATCGGTTCATTTGTTTATTTCAAGTCATCCTCCGATTGGATAATCGATTGAATCGCATGAATAAATGAACCTCTTTCTTCAATGCACTGTTGTTGGCCCCCGGTCCAGCTCGTGGGGCCCCTGTATGTTAAATCATTTAAAACATTTTGTGGTTGTTTTTTTTTTGCGGATATAAAGTGACCCCCCTTCAACTGTATATATCTCCAAACTGTCCTGTGTGTCTTCCAGGTCCTGATCAAGCCCAAGCCGGTGTTCCAGGCGGCCGTGGTGAGCGAGCAGACCCGGCAGCTGGTGAGCGAGACCCTGCAGCAGGCGTCCCGCTCCTCGGCGGAGGCGGGCCAGAGCCAGCCCCCCCCCGGGGCGGAGGGGCCGGCGCCCAGGGACGAGACCCCCGCCGACGAGGCCGCCCCGCACACCAGCGCCACCCAGGGTACGCAGGAGGTCACGGCGCCCCCCCCCCCCCCCAAATAGAAAATGTGTAAACTGACTGATTTAGTATTATTTATATACTTATGCTGTATGTAAATCTTTACTCGTATTCCTTTTTTCTTTATTGTTATTACGGTCCTGTTCTTTTGCTACGACACCCGTATCTACCTTCTCCGTGATTAGTGTTTTATCTTGTTTCATCTTCATTGAATCCACGTAAGCTTGTCAACATTTGACTGACTGCACAAGGAAAAGGCACCTGTGTGCTCCCAAACAATGTTTCAGTTTTTTTTCATAAAAAAGAGGTAGATAGTGCTGTCCGTACTTTAAAAGCACACCAACAAATCTTTACACACATCTCATGTCCGTCCGTCTACCCTTTGGTTTCTCTCCAGACTCTCAGCCTGTAGTTCACCTGGTGACCACTAGGGAGCAGGATTGGATGGAACAGGAGGTGGTGGAGTCAAGCCCCACCACCACCATCATCTACCAGGACATGTCTGTTGGGGAGTCCCAGTCCGCCACCTCCACCATCAAGGCTCTGCTGGAGCTGCAGCAGCAGACCACTGGTGAGACACACACACACACACACAGACACAGACACACACACACACACACACCAGTTTGTTTCCTCTATCGTCATCAGGTATACAAATAATTATATTATTAATTAATTATTAAGTAGAACAATTACACTTTGTCGTAAAACAAAATGTGTTTACTTGCCACTTAAGTAACTTTCCCTGGCTCCTCTGATGAAGACCAGATGCTGAATAAGCTATTTATTTGATAGTTGGCAGGATGCAACTGACGACACTGATGAGTGAAGGAATTTCCTGGAATTTACATTTCCAGGAAAATGTAAGTGGCAATGCTTGTTGCAAAAACAACAGCAACGATATTTACAGTAAAAATAAGCAACACTTATTTGCAATAGGGGTGGATAAATAAGGGATATGCAAAGGTGTGTGTGTGTGTGTGTGTGAAAGTGAAACCTGTTGGAGGCCCAGGTGAGGTCAGTGTTCCTGATAGATAGCTAGATAGGTAGATAGTAAATTTATTGAACCCTAGGCGAAATTCAGGGAAATATGGCCTTGGGAAAGAACCTGTCTTAGTCCCTCTGCCTCTGCTGCATCACTGCAGTGACGCTTCTGTTGGTGTGGGTGAGCAGCCCAACACACTGCGCCTCCTACCCTGATTGTGTGCTTTCCTCTCTGGGTTCCAGTGAAGGAGAGGGCTGATGCCAAGCCCCGGCAGCACACCATAGATCTCAGCCAGATGGCCGTGCCCCTCCAGCAGGCCCAGGACAAGAGGCAGACCCCTGCTCCTCCCCGGCCCAGCACTACGACCACCACCACCACCGCCCCCACCCCCACCCCCACCCCCACCCCCACCCCCTCCTCCTCTGAGGCTGACGCAGCCCCGGAGCAGCACAGTGCAGGTGGGCTTCAACTGAACCCCAAGTCACAGCTCCGCTTGAACCACAGCAGGGGTTAGTGTAGGGGCCAGGGTACTGTGTTGGGTTCCCCCGGTAAGCCAGATGCCCAGGGCTCCTACCTGCTCCCGGTCATGGATCTGAACTCACTGTTGCTTAGTTGCTTTGGATCATTGGAGTCCATTATTAATGCCGCTTTTCCACCGCCAGTACCAGCTTGACTCGACTCGACTCGCCACACCTTTTTTGCTTTTCCATTGGCAAAAAAAGTACCAGGTACTTAAAAAAAAAAAAAAAAAGTACCAGGTACTTTAAAAAAAAAAAAGTACCAGGTACTTAAAAAAAAAAAAAAATACCAGGTACTTTTTTTAGTACTACCTCCGTCGAGGTTCCAAGCGAGCGGAGTAGGTACTTTTGTGTGACGTAAACAGGCTGCTGGTAACTGATTGGCCAGCGGCTGTAAATGGGAATAATCACTCAAAGTTAAGTTGTGTCCGGCGTGGTTGGAGTCGTTTCGCCGTGTGTGTCGCTCCTTTCCCCGGGCTAGAGTTAGGCTGCGCGTGGTTGTGTGTGTCGGGCGTGGTTGTGTGTGTCCTCGAGGCGTGGCTCGAGTCCACGGACCGGCTCCGGAGGATCAGCGTTTCGCTGTTTCCTTTTAGTGTCGTTCCTTTCCTAGGGCTCGAGTTTCGCCTCCATCAACGTTACCGTATGACAACAATAGTCGCGCAGTCATTGCGCTTTTTATTTTATTTTATTTCCCATCATAACCTTTCCCGGGAATCAGGAAATAGTCTTGATCAGATTCAGATTTCCCGGGAATCGCGTCTCCCGCACTTGATACTAAAAATTAAAATTTGAACCCTGGGTAAGAAAATGGTTTGCTACTCTTCTTTTTTTTTTAAGAAGGACAGAGCAGTGAAAGTTGTAAAAACATTACGTGTAATAAACACATAAAAGGTTTTTTTTTTTTTTTTCTCCCGGCATCGATTTGCTTCTACAAACAAAAAGAGGAACCTTGATTGAGTGTGGAAACCACCAGCCCACAGCTGTGTACGTCATCTGTATTTGTTTACCTCTGTGGTGGCAGGTAAAGCCGGCCGGGTGGGAGTGTCCTCCGAGGGAGAGGACGTGGTCATGTCGTCCACCCAGCAGCCCGGCAGGATGCTGAAGACCCCCGGGCAGCTCACCGTGGTCACCAAGGTAGTCTCCACCACGTCGGCAGAGTCCCTCCTCGGCCTCAAGGTAGAACTACAGTCGGGCTTTAGCGCCGTTTTGTGGCAATGTCCCAGTACGTTATCGCCCGAAAACCTTATGCCATTCCTGACTGCTGATTAGTCTGAATCATCCGTTTCCCTTCAAGAGAAATCTTAATGATTTACGTGTCTGAAATATAATCGTAAAAGCGCCGAGGTAACGCAGAAGATTTGTGATGAAAGCTATATTAAAATAAGTTGGTTCACTAGCCAATTAAACACAACACACATTAAAGTGGACAAAAGAGTGGATTATACATATTGCTTTTAAAGTGGGTTGAGGCCACATAAAGGGGATGTTAATTTTCCTGATTCAGCACACGCAATGCAGTCAACCGCTCCGTCTGTCTCCCTGCAGCCCCCCGTCAGCCACGCCAAGCCCCACAGCACGCTGGAGGCGGGGGAGCTGGAGGGCGACACCTTGGACCCCCAGACCGGCCTGTTCTACCGCTCTAGCCAGCCCTCCGCCCACCCGCAGCCCTCCTCGTCGCAAGCCCCGCCCGCCTCAAGCTCCGCGCCCGCCCCCACTCCGGCCTCCGCCGCCGCCGCCCTAACCCCCGCCCCCCCGCCTCCACCCCAGCTGCAGAGCAGGCCCCAGATCAGCCAACCCTCCTCTTCGTCGGCCACGCCCTCCTCGTCGTCGTCGTCGTCGTCGTCGTCGTCGCCCGTGGTCTCCCTCGGCGCCGCCACACACTGCCTGGTCAAGAAGCTGGTCCGGCAGCCCCCGCCCAAGCCCGTCGCCACGCCGACCCCGGCGCCGCCTCCGCCGCCTCCGCCGCCCCCGGCCCCGCCCACCCTCTCACAGAGTCCCAAAGAGAAGCTGGTGAGCGCGGCGGGTCAGCCAG
The DNA here is from genome assembly GCF_964030765.1 of Micromesistius poutassou. Taxonomy (NCBI): domain Eukaryota; kingdom Metazoa; phylum Chordata; class Actinopteri; order Gadiformes; family Gadidae; genus Micromesistius; species Micromesistius poutassou. The sequence goes on from NC_140280.1 coordinate 17,558,928, forward strand.
GGCCCAAGGCGGCCCCTGTGGCCACAGTCGCCCCCGCCACCACCACCGCCGCCGCCGCCGCCAAGCCCCCGCTGACGCCGCAGCTCCCCAGGCTCCAGCAGGCCCCCACCACGGCCCACCACAGGCCCATCCACGCACCGCTGTCCCAGCCGCCGCCCCTCCAGGCCCACCACCCGGTGGGCGCGGAGAAGAGCTCCTCCTCCTCCGGCCAGGTCAGTACCGCCCCCAGCTCAGAGCACCGACCCTAAGAGGGTCGTTCGGTTCCACAAGGAAATGATTCACTTGTGAATCGAAGGTCTGGTTGATTTTTCTTTGTAAATTTTTGTTTATTCTACCAGGTAACCTAATGTAACAGGGTACACGTTGCCCTTCTGCTTTTCACGATGTGTATGGCGCACAGGGGGTGTAGCGGCCGTGTCGAAGTGTCGAAGGCAAGCTGGCGTGATAATCTCTCACTCTGTCTCACCCTCGCTGCAGCAGCAGCAGCCAATCATCACGCAGAGCGCCACCGTCACCAAGATCACGTTCGGCGGGAGCCACCACTCGTCCTCGCCGCACTTTGCCGCCGTGCGAGGGGACGCGGTGGCAGCAGCGGCGGCGGCGGCGGCAGCCAAGCTCGCAGGGACGTCTGCGGCAACGGCGGTGGCGGCGGCGGCGACAGCAGCAGCGACGGCCGAGCCCGCCTCCTCCAAGCCCTCGGGGTCGTCGGACATCCTGAAGATCTCCATGATGGAGGCGGAGATCGACCCCAGCGTGGAGCCCATGGTGGTGGACTCGTCCAGCGACCGCAAGGCCCCGGGCCTCCTCCACCACCACCACCACCACCACCAGCAGCAGCAGCAGCAGCACCAGCAGCAGCACCACCTCCATCACCACGACGACGGGGGCGCGGCGGTGCCGGCCACCTCGGACATGATGGACGCGGGCCAGCTGATCAGCAGCACGGGGCCCGTGGCCCACCGCCCGGCCCACCTGAAGGCGGAGCGGGGCGGGCCCTTCGGACGCCTCGGGGCCCTGGCCGCCCAGAGGAACAAGGAGGACATGGACGTGATCGAGGTGAGTTCACCGGCCGTCCACCGGGGGGGGGTGTCTGGCGCTGTCCGTCCCCCCGGGATCGTAGGATTGGAAAAGTCGCATGACAAGCTTGTATGAGTGATTAGACTAGGGCACTAGAGTGGGGACGAACGCGGGCTGGGAACCAGGGGCAGACCCCTTCCTTCGTATTGTGCACAGAGACACCATAGTCGCCATTGCTACGTTGTCCACCGGATAGAACTGTCCCTGGGATGTTGCTTCATTTATTATTTAATGCTTCATTCATTGAAAAATGACTTCAATTTGAGGAAATAAGTGAATGATTAGAGTGTCCTTATTCACCACGCCTCCATCTTGGTTCTAAACCACCTTCTGTTTCCTGTTGTTGTTTTTTTAACCAAGATGGTTCCTAGGTGGATAAACCCATCACAAATGTCCAGTTAGACAAAAGTTGCAAATTAAAATCAACGCAATCGCGGATGTATCAACGCTAACCACTGCCCCCGGTGCGCGGCGGCTTCCCCCAGGTGATCCCGCAGTTCTCCATCCTGCCGGACTCCAGCCAGTCCAACGTGGTGGTGGAGCCCAGCGGCTTCCTGGAGATCACCAACTACACCAGCCAGCAGCTTGACCGAGACTGCCCCATGATGGAGCAGGAGGTGGACAGCAGCAGCAATGATGACGACAGCAGTATGGCTGGACCGCCCTAGACAAACACGCACACACCAAACACGCACACACACACACACACACACACACAAACACGCACACACACGCGCCGTTAAAACTGTCCCAACACCACTGCCATATATTCCCCGTGATTGGTGGATCCCAAACATCACTTTTATTTTTTCAGTTCCTTTTTATTTTATTCAATTTTATTTTATTTTATTTTTTTATAAACACAAATATTCGGTAACCCAGTTCTAACGTAGAGCTTTTTGTGTATAAAAGTGTACAGTACTTTCTATGAGTGAAGTTGAGATGGACATTTCCCCTGGCTGTCGCCGGGTGAGCGTATGAGACCGGACGTAGGACTCACAGCTCAGAGGAATATGTTTGGGAAACGATTCAGGACCAGCAGCACATTGATGAAGAGCAAGCAAAGCCTTCCGAGAGGACAGGACAGCGTGGCCTCGGAGGGGAGATTAAACAGTGTTTTGATGGTGAAAGACATCCGTATATATACCTGGGGCTGTTGGCCCTGCGTTTGAGTACATCTGTTGAGGAAGAGTATCAACAATGTTCAGGACTACGGCTGTTTCAGATGACACGCTTTGACTTTGTATCCCGCGTACGGTTAACACGCATTGCCCCACCATCGTTTTCTGAGAAACATTTTTTAAGTGATTTTTATTTTACTAAAATGACCTTGGAAAGAAGTTGGAGATGAGAAATGTATCAGTCAAGAAGAATACGATCTGAGAAAAACAACTTGGGATGAAGAAGTAAAAGGTGTAATATTTGTGATATTGTCCTTTTTAACTGACTAAACAAAGGTGTTGAAGAATATACCATTTTTGTAAAATACATTCTGGTAAACTGCGCTGAAGGGAGAAAACAAAAGTATGCATTTGTTTTGCATAGTCATAGCTTTACCTATTGTTGTTTTTGTCTTTCTTGCCTTTATATTATTCAAACTAGAAGACAAGTTGAAAAAAAAAATGTTTACGCTGTTCAATAAACCAGCTATGAGCACTCGTGAACGTGTCATTTTAAATGTGGAGCACTTTTTAAGACTAGGGTGGGAACAGTGAAGCAGAACATAATAACGCCATACAGAATCGCTTTGTCACAGTTTAGCTCGACTAAGCAAATGCAGAGTCTCTCATCTTCTGACTTCTTTGTTGTTTTATTACGCTAGTTTGCTAAGTCAACATTTATTATTCATCCTGCTTTCAGTTCACTCAAAACGCCTCATACAACATCTTCTTTGACCTTGGTAATTCAAGTAGGGTTTTTTCCCTGCTTGCATTTGCCTAAACAGCCTGGCTCCCTGTAATTTAATACGCAGGGATTTTCCACCGATATCCTGGTGAGGGAGACAAAGATAAGCCAAGCGAAACTGAAAGGTGTGACATAGGGATCAAAGTAATGACAATGGGAATACAAAAAGGTGGCTATGTAGAATTCCCCTCTGTTCCCCATTGATGCTTTCTATCTGGTAGCAATTCATTTAAGTGAGGTCTCAATGCACTATGCTATATCCCAAATATTGGATTTACAGAACTGCTGGGTAATTATTCAAATTCATAGCTATAATTACTGAATGCTTGCCTTGATAATGTCAGGCATGTGTAACTCATTGCTATGTAAGTAAAATATATCATTAATATCTTCTCAACACTTTGAGAGAGAGAGCGTTGAGACCTAACCCTAAATCCAATATTTGGGATATAGCATACTTTAGTGAGACCTTACTTAAATTAATTGCTACCAGATAGAAAGCATCAACATACAAAAAGCATACAAAATGACCAATGGTGATTTATATCATATTTTAAGCCACACATATTCTGCAGTTTTGTCTTTTATTTGATGACGTCCTTAACCCTAACCTTATTAAATAACAATGTATACTAATTGTATTACAGAACAGAGAAAGTTTAGCAGAGAGAAACTATTGGGCAAGTTGGAGAGAAAGAATACAACCATCTTGAGTTTGATGAATGGCTTAAGATCTGAGGTTTCAAATATGGATTTGTGCAAAATTATGTTTTAATTAATTAACTGGTGCAAAATTATGTGTTATGTACGATGTACAGGAATTATGGCATGAATCCAATTGGGCTGACCACATAAAGCACTCATTGTGGCGTCAATGAGCCAGATTGAAAGTTATTCAAGTCTCTGCAAGAAGCATTCATCTACATAAAATACGTAAAATGTGTACAGAACAGGTTAAACTGACACATGAATTGGCAGATAGAAATGTTCCCCAAACTGCTGTTATCAGTTGAGGTTTCCTTTGCGGTATTGTTTGGTCAATAAATGAGTCCATGAAATGTGTTTCCTCCTGACTACAAGGCTTGTGCTGACTTCCTGTTTCCTGTTTACCTAGCCTTGCCGCTACAGCATTAATGAGGTCTGAATCAGCACCAACCGACCTACAGAGCTCTGTAAGTCGTGATGCCTCTCATACACACATCTCACTAGGAGCTTCTGTTTAAAAAGGCACACTTTACAGGGGGGGAAAACAAAGTCTCCCTTTATTTGTTATATCCTTATTTGTTATTGGCCCACAGGCACTGCTTCAGCATTGTTTTCAGCAAGTTGATCTTCGTCCTACAGTGAAATGAGGGAATCAAATGGAAAGACACTAACAAGTGTTAAATGGGTGCAACTATGTATTCCTCGTGCATTTGGCTTGGATTGGTTGGGACCCAACCGAGGGACATGTGGCTGTGTTTAGGAGCACGCTGGCTGTCAATCAGCTGACTAACTCTCAGCAGCCCACCGGACCCCTGCCCCTTTGTGTTAGTCTGTACACATAGATGTACTGTGTGTGTGTGTGTGTGTGTGTGTGTTTGCATGTCTATCAGTTTGTATTACGTTTCTGGCCGACATAGACTTGATGTACAAATTGAGTATGTATGTAGTCTTTTGCCTGACACATCCAGCCAAATGGAAGTTATTTCCCCATCGTCACCGTCATCTGCTGTGCACATGTGCGGTTGAATCAGATGATCCTGTAACTCCTGCCCTTTCTTTGTTGAATGATCCTGTAACTCCTGCCCTTTCTTTGTTGAAACACGACTTTCACAGAATTTCGTGAATCAGACAACACCTTGACCTAATAAAGAACAACAAAAGTCAGAGAAGACACCATATGCAGACCATAATCTCTATGCTAGACTACGAGCTTAACACTGCTGCCTCCACCCGGTGGGACGACGAGTCTTTGAAGGGCTTCTTGACGGATGCATCATTGCAACATTGATGTGTTCTATTGGGTGAGCAAGAGACACATCTTTTCATAATCCACCCATTTAACCACAGTCCACATCTCAAAGCACAGCAAACCAACCTTGCACAAAGAATCTCAGTCAAATCCTGATTTGGGACGTCAACAAAAAGAACAGAACTTAAAATCGTGTGACAGCCAAGTCACACTGCTCACCACTGCTGCTCTTAGTGAATGTCATACAAAGGGGAGCGATACCAGTGGTCTGTTTTTTAATAACTGTTTTGCTTTTTTAACCTAAACTTGGATTCATAGGCTGATACTTTTACAGTGAACAATTCATCCTATAAGAGAAGCAGCATGGAACAGAGGCTGCGCCATCGCTGGGTTCACCCTGTCTCACACCAACCGCCATCTGGTTTATGTCAGGGTAGGGAGTACCTCACACACACACATACACACACACACACACACACACACACACAGAATGTAGGTACATATTGGCTTATCTCTTTGTTTATATATGTGTGTGCGTGTGTGTGTGTGTGTATATACATGTGTGAGAGAGACTGAGAGTGAGTATGCATGAAGTGAGTTTGTATTTGTGTCTGTAGTGCGTATGTATGTTTGTGTGTGTGTGTGTGTGTGTGTGTGTGTGTGTGTGTGTGTGTGTGTGTGTGTGTGTGTGTGTGTGTGTGTGTGTGTGTGTGTGTGTGTGTGTGTGTGTGTGTGTGTGTGTGTGTGCACGTGTAAGGTAAGCCGTCCCTTGCCCCACTTTCTCTGGCAATGGAGTCTTTCCATTGCCAGACAAAAGTAGTCGATGACTAATTATTCATCCACAGCAATCCCCGCACACCACACACACACACACACACTCCCCCGGCCTGCCCTGCTCCACAATCTGATTTATCACCAGCAAAGGATGCGACAGGTCAGAGGTCAATGCTTTGACGTTGAGAAATAAATCTGATGAAGTGTTTCATTACGATTTCCAAAGACAACCAAAGTATCCCAAATCCAAAGTAAATAAAAAATAAAGAACTTTAAAACTAGGTCTATGTCTCGTTTCTCAAGCCCCGCTCTTCAGTGGACTTGGCCAGCTGTGGCGTTTCAAGGCTGAATAAGTCAAGCAGAGATGAACATAAACAGATTATACTCGGCACAATGGAATGATCTGCCCTCTGGAGCTGCAATGTGTGTGTGTGCGTGTGTGTCTAAAGAATGTGTCTTGTTTTGAGTCCGTTTCACGAGGTGCACCCAAGAACATTGCTCTATAAAAATTAGGTACATTCGGTCTGTTGGTAAGCTTTGTGGTTTGTTGTTTTATGGGTTTTTTTGTATTATGGCCCGTACTAATATGTTCTTTGTCTGCCAAGTGGTGATTTTGATTGTCTGCAGATAAATAAGGTATGCTCTTTGTGTGTTTGTGTGTGTGTGTGTGTGTGTGTCTGTGTGTCTGTGTGTCTGTGTGTCTGTCTGTCTGTCTGTCTCTGTCTCGCTCTCTCTCTCTCTCTCTCTCTCTCTCTCTCTCACTCTTACTCTTACTCTAACTCATCCCCATCCTCATCATCATGCAGTCACCAGTTTGACTGATTACAGGTGTTTAACGATTTACTGGCTGTTTATTAATGTTACGTGAAGGTTTTAACGGGGCCAATCTATGGGAATGAGCTTTAATAGTTGCCTCTGTGGAGCACTTTTCTTCGGCCCTGGACATTTACAACATATTTTCTCTTTTTTTTGTCAGCAGGCTTTAAATAAGAGAGCAGTGATGTTTATAGAAGGCATTCTTCATGGCTTATGCAAGCAGGCTTTCACTGAACGATTTATAGTTAGTGTGAATTGGTAAGTAAGAGTTAGAGCTAGTTAGTTAATAGTATAATAGTTAATAGTTTGATAGAGTTACTATGAGTAAATTGGTAAGAGTTAGAGTTAGTTATATTTGTGTTGTTTAGTTTGTGTGAGTTAGTGTGAGTTCATTTCACATTAATATCGCTTATTTCTCCATGGGCTTTTTCTGGGAGTTTTATTTATTTTGACCGTAACTTGGATAAGGCCTTACCAGACTAAACATGGAAAAATAAAATTTTAGTTTAAAAGTAAATAATGACTCAATGCGTGTTCACAGAGCAGAGGAAAGTGAACTGTGGTCTGCTTCTAATTAAAGAACCGCAAAACATATCACGTGGTGCTTTGATCTTATCTCCCGCCGCCGCCACATGAGCAAGACTTAAAATTGCATTTACAAGAGTTCTCACACTAGATACCACGTCTGAAGAAACTGGGTGGCTAGCTGTAGTAGTGAGTAACCGGTGAGCAAGGGACTAGCCTGGCGGTCTGTTTTCTCTTTGGAACCTTTGAGGCTAAAACTAATACATGAATTAACTCAGATAAAATACATTGAGCAACAGAAAGTGCTGGAATACCCTTCCTCTCACTTATAAACATTCAATCCCCAGTGTTATCTCTGATTTAAATAACTCAGACCCTGTTACCTCATAAGGCAATGGGGTCGTAATTATTTAAGTTTTCGACTCTACAGGGGGTAGAAAGATCCCGGCCTTTGTCTGTTTTGTGCGTGACCCCAGGGGGGTAATACCACAGGGGAGTAAAAATAAATCTGGGGCCTGTGAAGCAGTCTGGAGACATTTCCCCGGCAGCAGATTCTGAGGGATCCTTCCCTAAACACATATCGGTCGTGGCAGACGGAGTCCAAGACTATGGGGCTCCTGGGATGAGGGTGAGGTCGCCATACCAAATCAAATGTTTTCTATATGAGCGACATGTATTGCTTGACTTTAACTTACATTATACCTGAGTTCAAGTCATCGGTTGTTAAAAGTTCTTATTTTATATGCATTGAATTCATTCCATCAAACTATAGACTTGGGCTGATTAGTAACTACCTGGAGCTAAATATTCACATTACCAGTGAACCCCACCATAAAGTGACAATCTTCAATCCTTTTTGTACTTTATGAAAGTCTAATGATCTGCCTGTGTGTGTGCGTGTGTGTGTGTGTGTGTCTGCTGTCTTTGGCGTCTCCTCAATGGTACTTCAAACTTCAAACTTGCAGCACAGTCTTGTTTTTGTTCTGTAGCTGCAACATCTGGATCTCTGGATGGCAGGGTGCCCCCTCTCTATCCCACGGAGGTCGTGGGGGGGGGGGGCTGACTGACTGATCTCTGAGAATGTGACTGGTTGCATTACATGGTATTTTGGTCACCAAAAACAATTATTGCGGTTGTTTATTTATGTATGCCCAGGACCATTAAATTGCTTGCTTACTTACTAACTACTTAAGTACTTACTTCACTACTGCTTACGCGCTTACGTGCTTGCAATGCCGTTTATTTAGCCCAAGGGAAATGTCTCAATGATTCTGTGCACTGATATAATGACTCCTTTTATTTAACCTGAAAAAAATAACGCCAACCTTCTTATTTTTACAAGATAAAAACTAGATTAAAAAAATGACGATAAGGCAAGGCAAGGCAACTTTATTTATATAGCTTTCTTTTCATAAACAAGGCAGACTCAATAAGAGTGTTTATTAAGACTCACTGCCTTAAAAATCTAGATAGGAAATGTATTTGATTTGTGTATATATAGAATTGTATACATATACAGTATATATATTCCAAAATGTATTTAATATGATGATATAATATGTATATATATATATATATATATATAAAACCAAAAAATCTTATGTGTGACATATATATATACAAATATAATTGTTTTTATATCTTAACAAAGGTAATACTTTCTATCTGAAGCCCTAAATGAGAAGGTTGAGGGGTTGTTTTGCTCATAAGGTTTTTTTTTTGCTGTTGTTCGTAGTCCTCCTCCTTACAAAGATTGTGAGCTGTTCTACCGGATGATGTCAAAATCGACTCCCCTAGCTAGTTTCCTGTCCCACCCTAGATGGCGAATTACCCGACTGCGTGTGTGTGTGCGTGTGTGTGTCTCTCAGGGGTAGGGGCGGCGGGGCTGGAATGGAAGACTTGAGTCACAGTGGGAAGAAAAGGTTCACATCGCTCCTTGAAAATAATGTTGTCATTAAAATAATCATAATATTAATACTGTCAGCCCTTGCTGATACTCTCATCATGATACACAAAGTTCTCACGAGATATTCCCAGAATATAAAGAAAAACTAAAAGTAACATTAACATCAACAGTGTTTTAAAATAGAAAGTGACCTACAGTGTTAAGATGATAAAGGTTGCCACAAATGTTTGTATAGTACGTATATAGTATAATTACATATATGTACATATATATCCTTAGACCCTCCAAATACTAGAAGGATCTAAGGATTACGACAGATGTGATGGACATATCAGTGGTAGTTATAAAACAAGCATAAACACAGAACGCAGAAGCCTTAAGTAATCAATAAGCTTACAGCAAGTAAGGAGTAAGCTATAAGCTAACTTACTACTGTGGTTTATTTATTTGTATTGAAGTGTCTTCATTGCCCTCAATACAATTAGTCAGTATAATGTCAAGCACAGAGGACTCTGTTTTGAAGAGTAACCTTTATTGTCTTCAACGTCATTAATTTGCAAAATCGTGCATTTCAATAAAACTCTCACCTAGTCCCTCCGTGCTGAAAGTGCTCTATCAATGTACTTCATTTTACAGTAAAATATCCCACTTAAAGTTAAAACGAAAAGAGTTAAAACTGACAACAACATAGGCTTCACACTGTATGAATTATTATATTTTTTCAAAGCTGTTATACACAACAGTGTCTTACCAGGCACATTCATGGAAAATTAACTTCATATTTCACATGATTGTTTACAGCAAAGTTATTAAGGCAGTAACCCCCCCCCCTCCCCGCCCACAACCCCTCAAACATATGCTTAACAACCAAAATAACATACACTGCTTTCAATAGTCATTCATTTGAATTATCTATATACTATTGGCTATATACACTCCTTCTTGTGTTAAACAAAATGTTCAATATAAAAGGGAGATCAACAGTTACATTATTTGGGAGGGTTGTCAGGTTCACCCACATTTACTGCCATTTATTGAGCAATATAAATAATAACAATAAAATCAGTCTTTGGTAATTTCCCTTTCTCTGTGGAGTTGCCCAGGCAGCATAAATGGTTGTGTAGTATTTTCATGTACGGGCAACATCACAGAATAAGAGACTGTCAAAAGAAATGCAAATTCAGATAGGGAATTAAAGTGCAAAGTCAATAACAAAGGAAAGCCACAATGACAACAAGAGCAACTATATTCAAACAAGGTGCTACTGCCTGGACCTTGTCTTCCAAACAAATGTTCTTCACAGTCCATTTCTTCATATGTTCAGTTCATTCATAAAAAAATATATCCTCCTAGCATATTTATTAGTGTTCTGTTGATCTGTTCTTTAGATCTAAATATATTCAGAGAAAGAAACCACTTATTGTAAAATGTTGTGATTCTTCCATTGCGATGACTTTCTGGTTAGCGCCGGTAGCAGTGCCTCTATGATGTCCACAGTTCATCTCCACCATCCCTTCCAATGTTAAGCGTTGAAGGTGCTGCTGTTTGTACGCCTCCTGTTGTAACACACTTTCGCCAAAAACCCCAGTGCAACCACCAACGCCAGCGCAGCCCCTAGAACCGCCAGGATGGTCAGGCTCCTGCTGCTGTTGTCCAGCGAGTGACACATCTCCTCCGTCACTCGCTCTATGTTCACGGGCTCCGAGTCCTGCTTGTGCACGCAGGTGACGGTGGCAATGTCCGGCACCTCCACGGCGGAGCGCTGCATCAGCTGGAAGAAGCGGAGGTTGCTGCAGCAGCTGAGCGGGTTGGAGCCCATGTAGAGGGTCTTGAGCGAGCTCCCCAGAGCCACCAGTGTGCCGTACTCCAGCGTGACCAGGTGGTTGTTGCCCAGGTTGAGGGACTCGATGGACGACTCCTTGTTCCACGAGGGCAGCGTGGACAGCCGGTTGGTCGACAGGTCCACCAGTTTGAGATGGTTCAAGGAGGACAGGTCCACGTCTAGCCTGGAGATATGGTTCTCCTGGAGCAACAGGTGCACCAGGGAGTCTTCCAGGCCAGAAAGGGCATTCCGGTCGACTTCCAAGCCTGGGTTTAGTGACAGGTCGAGCAGTGTCAGGGGTGTGCCCACGAAGGCGTTGTTGGGCAGTACCTTAAGGTGGTTTTCTGAGAGATACAGATACCGCAGGGTTGGAATTGAGGAAAATGCAACACAGCGTCGAGGATGTTTGCGATTGTTGCTGAAGGATGATTCTGCATTTGATGGGCAAATGTGTAGGTTATTCTGCTGCAGGAGCAGGTATTTGAGTCTAGGTCGTCCTTGAAAAGTGTGGGGCTCTATCGTGGTGAGAAGGTTTCCTTGTAAGAAGAGCTCTTCCAGTGACAACAGAGTGGAACTCCCAAACGACAGGTCTCGCAAGGAATTATAGCTAAGATCTAATACCTTCAAATTATTCAGACCGTTTTCTTCCTCGACAAGAAAAGACCCAATACAGTTATTGCTTATGTTAAGGTGCTCCAGCTGTACCATACTGTGGAAAAAGGACTGTGGTATGGTTTTCATTTGGTTGTAGCTGAGATCAAGGTAGTTCAGACTTGAGAAGTCCTGATGTATGAGACCCTGGAGCTGGTTCCGTGAAATGTCCAAGTATGCAAGCTTGTTCCTCCTGGGAACCAGAGGGAAATAATGGATTTTGTTTTGGCTCAGGTCAAGGGTAACAAGCTCATAGTCTAAATCGGAGTCTACGGTCTGGAAAGTCTCTAAGCTGTTTTTAGTGAGATTTAGTATTTGTAACTGAGAAAGATCAAAGTCTGTAATGCAAGTGATAGAGTTTTTGGACAGATCAAGTTCTGTCAGATGGAACAACACATTGAATGCACCATCTTCAATCTCGAGGATGACATTGTTGTGCAGGCTGACTTTCCTCAAAGACGGAGAGCCACTAAAGGTGTCTTTGGCTATTTTGGTGAGACTGTTGCTATTTAGCGAGAGGTTAACCAGTGAAAACGAGTCTCTGAGGAAGTACTTTGTCATCCCTGTGTGAAGCCCATTGCCTGAAAGATTGAGCGACTCCACAGCTCCTAGTTTTCCTATGCTTGATTTCGACATGGCGAAGACATCTAGCGAGTTCTTTGACAGATCTAGGAATTTGAGATGCTTCATGCCCCTGAATAAACCTCTTTCGATGAACAGAATCTTGTTGGAGTGGAGACTCAGATGATGGATGGTGGGGTGAATCGCCAACGTTTCGTGGGTGAGGTTTTGGAAAATGTTGCGGGATAGATCCAGCTTCTGGATGCCCAGGGGTAGGTCGGCGGGTGCACTTCTTAAGTTCCGGCCGTCGCAGAACACTTCCATGTCGTCCTGAGAAACAGTGAGAGAAAAGTCGACATTCCCCTCAGTTTATGATCTAATATCACTTCTTATATGCTGATGTAGCCATGACACATCACAGGCCTAAGTGATTAAAGCCTACACGGAGGGGTGGGGGGAGTAGCTTTGTGAGTCTACTGGGTATACCTCTGCCTTAAGTCTTTATACCTCTGTCTTAAGTCTTTAACTTTATATTCTGTCCCAAAACCAAAAAATAACTAGTTCCAGGACTCGGGTCACATTATCCATTAGTCCACTCATTTCTAAACATGAAGAGATGTGGGGACATTACAACAAAGCAATCAGTATATTAAATCATCTAATCATTGTATAAGCATTAGCCATGAAAAGATCTTCATCGAGAATAATCGCATTACCTTCATTGGTTTTAAACATTGTACTTATTAGTTTAGCCTCTAACAGAAACCATATGGATCCAGACCCTTTCTCTGAAAAAACAGCTCATAAAACTCTTACTCACACTCTTTCTCTCTCCCTGTCTCTCTCTGTCTCTCCCTCACACACAAACACACACACACACACACACACACACACACACACACACACACACACACACATACACTTTTTCCCCCTTTGAGGCCAAGTATTTAGGTTCTCTGCATACTTGTGGTAGCCAAGAGGTATACGGCATTCCCCAGTCTCTCGGCTGTGAACACCTCTGAATAACAAATGTTCCCAAAATGCAAACAAACATTTTCTAGAGCCTCAAAACACAAATAATAAAGTAAAGTCCAGTGTCAGGGTTCACCAGGGCCAATTGTATTTAAACCAAATGGGCATCAGATGTGACAAAGGCATTATTTGTGATGTGTGATACCTCAGGGCTGGTGCTTGCGTGGTCATCGGTTAGACTTACCACCTGGCATGGAGAGGGCAGGCGTGGAGGGCGGGTGGCGGGTAGAGAGCCCAGCACGTGGCCCAGGACGACCGTGAACAGCAAGTGGAAACCCGCCATGATGCCGCCGCTAGCACCAGGGTCCGGGCGATAGGAACAGGAATGAAGAGGAAAAGAGAAAGAAGAACAAGAGATTGAGCTGGAACTGTAGTAGAAGGAAGCGTGCAAGCAGGTGATGTGAGGCAAGTGGGAAGGGAAGGGAAGTAAGCCTGAATGCTGACACTGCTGACCTGTCCTAAAAATACATCAGGTTTGATTGTTTTGATTGTCTTTATTCAGCGATTTTCTTTTGTACACTGTGAAAAGTTAGTTGTCAGTAATACATCTCTAAAGGAACCAAGTCTTTATCAAAGGAATTTAAAAACTGAGCATTGACCAATGAGAAGTAACTAAATTACATGCATAAATACACATCCTGTTAGGACTACACAGAGCTACAGTTTTACACAAAGAAATCCATGTGCTTTCCATCTGCAACTCTTAATAGGTCGACACTGATAAAAGCAGAACGCTTAAAACCTACAGGGCAACATGTGTATTTCATTTGTAAATGTTATGCGGCTCTTTTTGGTGTTCAGGTACCCCTAGTCTTTAACCCAAAAATGATATAGACTACACGAAAAAATGCCATAAAAATATAACATCTCTGAGACATAACTCTGAGATTGACAACAAGCAAAAAAAGCATAGGCCTACATTCTAAAAATAAATAAATAGCCTAGGTATTGCTATTTAATAACAAATACAATGATCTTACACTAGATACACTCAACATAATAAAATATTAATAGAACAGCATTTAAAGTGCATATGAAAGTAATAGACTTTACCTCACTTTCCGTTGACTGTCATAAAGTTTCATAGCCGTTTTCCGACCGTCGCGATTTCACATCCTTTATACTGAGACACGTTATGAAATCAAACACAAATACATATACAAGCAGCGTGTCCCGCGGTGCATAGGGTGTTTGATCCAGAGACACTCGCTTCACTTTGCGCTCCAACATCCCGTGAGGATCCTTCATCAGCCGTGTTTTATCCCGCCCCGCTCCCTCCTGTTTTTTTTAGGGAACTTCCTTGTAAGGGCAATGCATTGGAAAGACCGATTACTCCAGCAACTGACGCTTTGTCTTCTATATAATTGTCCCTGTCTTGCTTGAGCTCTGTTGGGGGTTTACCTGGCTGCCTGTTTCCTATATGCGTGGGTGGTATTTCGGTGGAAACTCTGCCTGCACGGGATTTATCAGAATTCTTTACTCAGATCGTTATTATGAAGATCTGAAACTGCAGAACATTGATTGAGCCACGGTGCAGCTTGGGGAGACCGATAACAGCAGAAGGCGAGTGGAACCCAGGGACGGTATGGTATGGATCAATACCGCCCAGTCATGTATTAACTGCCCTTACGATATATATATATATATATATATATATATATATATATATATATAGCAATTATTCCGTTTAGTTTCAGTAGGCCTATCACTTATTCCTGCATGAGCAACGGCCAGACATGATTGTGTTTTAATGATGTATTAAGGCTTATCGGGTTTGGTCACGTGCATGTGGTAATAAAGGACCGCATACACGGTAGTTGGTTGAAACATCTCCCGGGATGTTTTTCTTTAATGTTCATTTCCAACTAACTCTGCCGCCATGCGTGAGTGAGTGTCAGAACAGACTGTGAAATAACCCGTGCCCGCGATGTGGTGAAACGTGGTAAAACTTTGTTTTTATGTTGCAGCAGGCCTATATGGACTCAATTTGTGATGAGTTCATACATATATATATTTTTATAATTATTGTATTATGTAAAATTTGTTTTAAAAAGTGCTTTATGAGTTTGCAAAGTGCTGATAAAATTCTTCTCACCCCTTAAAAAAAGCTAGTGTCCGCTCCTTAAGTGTGCAGGCGCACGTATGTGAGGTCATGGGTCAGTTTATTTAGCGGTTATTCTACCACGCCTGCTAGCTTGTCATCATGTTGGTAATGGATCCAGATTGCAATGACACATGCACCCTTTAGCTAGTCTGTTTATCTGTTTATTCTTCACTTGCTCTCACAGTGCACGAGTTTGATTAATGTGCCACCGAATCCAATTCGTTTTTAACCAAAATGAAGAGAAAGAGTTAAAGATGCCACAAAGTTATTTGTTGAGATGACAGAAGAGAAATGCCAGCAGTATTGCAAGGTTGCAAAAAATACTTTTTGGTGGCATGAGATCAGATGTGAAAGCAGCAGCAGCAGTGGCATCAGCGGTAGTAGCAGGAGTGGTGGTGGTGCTGGTGATGGTGGTATCAGAGGAGATGGTGGTGTTGATGGTGGTGCTGGTGATGGAGGTATAGGAGGAGGTGGTGCTGGTGCTGGTGCTGGTGGTATCAGAGGAGATGGTGGGGGTGGTGGTGGTGGTTGTGCTGGTGATGGTGGTATCGGAGGATACCACCACATGGCTCACTGGCAGACAGTGTCAAGCTGCTCTGTGATGTCATGGCTGCTCAGGATGAAGAGCCAGTCCTTGGTGGCGCAGATGGAGCGGGCGGTCCGGGACACCTGAGGGAAGAGAGATTGAAATACGGATCAAAAAGGCTTGAGCAGGATCATGATTAACATTATGTTTTTGTTACCATCCTGTCAAAGTATGTTCAGTTTTGTGAGACAGCCATATACAAAGTATTTGGATGAGGATGATGGTCACCATGGCAGAGGAGAACACGGGACCCACGTGAACACAACTGGATGATGAGCCTCTCAAACACGTGGCTGCCTCCGGGGCGGCCCGGCAGGCGGCCTCTTGTGCCGCAGCCACAGCCGTGGAGCTCCTTACCGCTGGACTTGTCCTGAAGCAGGAGCAGAGTGTGGCGGAGCCCGCACCACACAGCCACAGGCCTCAACGACACCACCACCTAGAGGTGAGGAGGCTACGGTGAGCTCACACAGCCACGAGATTTAAAATACAGCTTCCTTTACACGGCTCGCGCTGCAAATATGGATGATAATTTTAGCAGATGTTGCCATAAGGATAAATGGGCTATTACTTAGAAGAGATTAACTTGATATGCGGACACTTTTGTTTGAATAGCCTCAGGATGACCGTCCAAAAGAAACCCAAAAACTGGTCAAACTAGTCAAACATAATGGTAACATTCTTTCACACATACACATCTGAGTGGGTGTCAGTGTCCACAACAGTGTCCCCTGTCCCTAACTGACCATAACAGTTACTGCCGTGTATGAACACGCCTCCCCATTCGCCAATCAGGCAAAGATGGCTCTGGCCAAGGGAACACTTGACCACCTGCAAAGGTTGTACAGAAGTCAAAGGACAGTTTGTCCTTATCTGTCCTAAAAAGCCAGAAACGCATGTGCAGAGATTCATTTAGTATGTTTTTGTTTTTGTTGCTGTACCAGGGGAAAAATAGAATAGTGCGGTTGTTGACATCACCTTGTTGGGCAGTGGCAGATAAATAGGGAACAAGGCATTTGGATCCAAGGCTCGCTGGTGGCCAAGCATCTTTTGGTAGAGACCAGGGGTGAGTACCTCCATATAAGCTGACCCTTCACCTTCAGGGGGGTCCAGAAAGCAATAACAATGAATACCTGCTGCAAGTCTTACCAAAAAGAAACAGA
This sequence comes from Micromesistius poutassou, assembly GCF_964030765.1. Lineage (NCBI taxonomy): Eukaryota > Metazoa > Chordata > Actinopteri > Gadiformes > Gadidae > Micromesistius > Micromesistius poutassou. The sequence goes on from NC_140280.1 coordinate 17,575,801, forward strand.
ACTCCAACTTGAGATCAACTCATCAGTATGATACCCCAAAATGATTAAAGGTCCCATGAGATGCCACCTGGTGTGAGTGTGATTAGTCGTTACAAGTCGTTTTGAAAATCTGGCATCAAAAATGTTATTAATTAGTTAGTGTAATGCCCATTGATGTCTTATATGATGATGTCCGGCTCTTTTCACTGATGTTTAATGTCCTCGAAACACCATAGAACTAAAAATACAGACATGAAAATAGCTTAACACACATACAATTATACAAGAGCAAGAGCCCATAAATCGTTCACGGCAGATAAAACACAATACTGACCACAGAGCTGCCAACTCTCACGGTTTCACTGTGTGACACACGCTTTTGCCTGTCTATACACGCTCACACGCCACACATCCAATTTCTCACGGCATTAAAAAAGCCGAGACGCGGTCGCCCGCCCCCCCCCCTCCCCCTCCCCTGTCAACAAGTTTATCATTTTTAGATTGTTAAACAGGAAATGCTAGCAGGGAGCTGGCCAGCACCGGGACTGTCTGGGTTCAGGCAGACTTACTGGGTTCAAGGGGTCGGGGTCCCGGGGGGCCACCCAGAAGAGACCAGAACGGCAACACGGTCAATAAAACATTCCTCCTTTTATCATGAAGAAGGAGTAAAGGCTTTCAGGAAACTCCTAAAACCAGACATGCAGTAATCTAAATAAATAATGGAAGAATTAAGTGGATAAAAGAGAAGTCCCTTAAAATAACCTGTTCAGGAGGGGATGCATTCATAAACACACTCGAGATCATAGATCATCATGAATAAATATGATCTGTCAACTAAGAATATATGGCACACTAAAAATATGATTGATCCCATGAATAAAAGAGCAGGCTCATATAATATGCAAAAGGAGAAGAAAAGCCAACAGCGTTAAAACGCAAAGATAATGAAATAAGGCTAGTGCTTAAGGACAAGTTCTTGAATAAATAAGCATATATAGCCTGAATAAAGCTTTTTGGTTTGCTTTTTGGGTTTGAGGTGAGGGGAGGGTTTTTGATTTGCTTTTTGGTGACTATTTGACTGTTCAGATGACTATTCTCCTTAACATTTCTTGTTGTTAGGATACATAGGTCTACACAAGGACATGTGTATTTTGCAATGCAATCACACTGTATTATGATAGACTGATAGACTCCAACCTTACATTTAAGTATGGCCAGGCGTTGCCAGTCTTTGGGGTGGTAGAGGTCTGGCATGCTGCAGCAGAACCTCCTCCAGACAGGGACTGTCTGGTGGTATCTGCTACAGGTTGTCCCCACTGACAGCACATCACGCACTGAGAGGTGGCCCAGAATTACCTCCATCCATGGAAGAAATGTGCATGGGATTAATCAAGAGAGGGGTTGTTAATCAGCAGATGGCAAAGAAAACATAACTTGGTCAACAACACAACAAAAAAGTTTAAATAAAAAATTCTTAAGACAAAATGCCTTCCCTATGTAAACATTTGATATTTAATGCATATTTTATTTGACCTTCCGAAGATATGTAATGTAATGTTATGTACATGCCTTCTGTAACTATAGATATTATTAACCTGTTCTTCGCCATTGTTATTTGCTTTCCTAAATTCTGTACTGAATGATTGAAAAACTAGGATTTAATAAATCAGTCTCTAAGTAAATTATTAACACGTTGAAAGCAGGGCAAGGGAAAGTCTTACAATCTCCGGTGGTAAATCCTGAAAACAGGCCATGGGTTTCTCAACTGGAGTGACTTCTTCTGCCAACTGTAGCTGGGAAGGTAAAGGAAAATGGGGAAACCGTCAAAATACAAAAAAATATACATTATTTGACCCATGAAGTGAAAAAGGAGTTTCCTTACTTTGAAAGACGTGGTTAGTCTTTCAGGTGAGGCTGAGCTTGGCCCCTCCTCTCCACTTGTCTCCATTCTCCTCCCTTTGGTGGATGTTAAGGCTCGCTCCAGAGAGGGGGAGCATTCCCTCCTCTTCCCACGTATTTGTTCATCCGACATGGTATTTTTTCTAACAATCAATTAAACGTCCAAAAGTGCTTCCCATCCAAGTTCCTCTATGACTTCTGAATGTTCATCAGCTCAAGCCTCTCATAATTGTCCAATTCTAGAATTCTAAAATTCCTGTTGTTTCTGAAATGCCTCATTGTGACATGGTCAGAGCCATCATGTGGGTGCGTGTGTGTGTGCCTGAGTGGGTGCGTGTGCGTGTGTACATGCCTCATGCCTGCATATGTGTGTGTGTATGCATGAAATGTAAATCTACATTTTATGTAAAACACAAAATGAAGAAGAGCCCCAACCCCGTCCTTCCCTGCTCCATGCAGGGTCACTCCATTATTTTGTAATGTTGTCAAATTCATTATGATGGATTTCTAAACAAATGCAGAACTGTTTGTTTGGGTTCAGGCTGCTGCTGGTTGTCCCAATGGGCCCCTCTAGGGACACAACCCCTCTTGGCCCTTGGGTGACGGTGCTGGGGCTCTCCCCCTCTCTCTAAAGGCCCTACGGTGGGTCTGTGGGGGGTAAATAATAATAATAAAAATAATTTCGAACAAACATGGAACTGTACAGTTAGGTACAGAAAATCCATATTGAAGTGGGATTTAGTAGGCCTACGTTTGCAAAGATCCTAATTGCGACTCAGAGATATGGATTCTGCAGCGCTGCCATCAAATAAACTTCCATGTCAGGGTAACATATACACAAGGGCAAATTTACGGCCCTGGTCGGAATAATTGTCCGGTGGGACATTCATACGACGTTGGAGAAGCAGGAGTCTGCCCCCTGTAAGTATGAATCTGCAATTCCTCAATGCATAAGGATTCATCATTGTCCAACAAATGTAACAAAGGGAATCATTCCAGTATTCCCTCCACGGGGATGAATGCTGATACCAGTTCACCAGGAGGGGATCCACGTGTGGCCTTCTACGTGCACACACAGAACTTGCGTTCTTGGATCAACTCACCTTCATTTAATGATGTAAGACAAGCTGACAAGCTGTAGGTGTCAGCATGCATTCATGCCAGCAGATGTCATCGTCTGTTATGAAACAGCCCCGTACTAAATTTAGCACAGGGCACTTATTATGTTAATCATTCGCACATTCAGTAATCCAGATCAAGACCATTTTTTTATTTCGTCTACTTGGAGATTTTTTTTTAAATGAAAAAGCTTCACACTCAGGTTCATGTCTTCAGATAGGATGTCCACATGTTGACGCGACGCTTCTTAGGCCTACCTCTGGGCCCAATGGAATTACATTATACTGGCGTCAACCCTCCGGTTGACATGCCGAAGGGTCAAAGCCACATTGTACAGCTGCTCATGTACAATACAGGTAGCCGGTGGGGCCAAGTGAATAACACCATTGAATTTAGTTGGAGTTGTGAGAAGTAGGCAAGCCCTTACATGAATCAGCTGACAATCCCTTCAAGAACGACAAAAGCTCAACTTATTCTGTTGTTCCTGTGGTTTGAGTCTTCATTTAATATAACGGCGGAACTGGGATGATGGCGGCCTGGCAGAGCAGGCAGAACAGGCATGCTGTGTTTACCTAGGGATATGGCGCCCCCTGCCGTCAAGAATGCTCGAAAAAAAGTTATAAAGCGATGCACTGCGGCAGAGTCCGGGAGACAGCGAAACGTGAGTGTTGAAGGAGCTTACTGGGACGGAACTTGAGGTCACTGTTTGGTCGACGTCCCAGCAGAGGCATCCCGTGGCACCTGAGCACACAGCCACTCCAGGAGAATGGCTGATCTCGGGGTTTCTATAGGCCTGATCGCATGCATAGTCCTCTTTAGTGAGGCGATGCGCAGGGCGGCCAAGCGACTCTGCTCCGAGGATTACAGGATTTACCTGCTGGAAGCGGTGTCCACGTTTCAGCTGTGTGCATGCACTCATGAACTAAAACTCTTGGCCGAAATGGGCAGTGTAGAATCGCACATAGCCCTTACAATGTCATACACCATGACGATTGTGCACATTTCAACTTTTAGCGGAGCATCGTGCAACCCAGCCAGTGTTCTGGAAAGCCTACGCCGCGGGACGACCTCCGCGAGGGGCGCTGCTGTCCTCATATCCGGCCAGTTTGGAGCCGCGATTATCGCCCGATTCTCGGCAGCCGCCGTCTGGAGTCTGGGTCTGTCAGACCTCCACTCCAGGTACGGAAAGCTTGGCTACAGATGTTTCGACCCCATGGGGGGAACTCTGCTGCAGGCCGCCGGGGTGGAGCTGGCGTGTGCGTTCTGCATGCAGGCGACGGTCATGCACCTCCACAAGCTGGATGCCAGACTGAGGATTTACGCAGTCGCTGCTGTGATCACTTCGCTGGTCTACACAGGTTTGTTGACCCCCCATATGGACCCTGCAGTTACGGTCGTTTTTTTTTTGTTTGGAGTGCAGCGCTGAAATTACTCAATTATTTGTTTAAGGGAAATATATGTCAAAAAATGGTAAAGGCGTACCGGCCTTAAATGTTATTTGCACGTTATTAGATCAGATTTTTTAGAAGGGGAAAACGTCACTTTTGTAGCCCTACTGCAGTTTTGTAAACATCTGCTCTACACTATCACTGTAACGGCTCAACTTACTCGCAGGTATAAAGTGAGGGTCAAGGGTTATTGGTAGAATGTGTCATGCGGGCAGATAAACAAGGCAAGCGGAGCCAAAGGAACCGACAAACGGGGGCAGAAACTTTGGAACGTAAATACAATTGTTAGGCCTCACAGGACACACACACACACACACACACACACACATTAGTGTGTGAGTGGCTGGGTGCGTAATCACAACACCTGTGGGCTGATCCAATAATAATAATAAAATCCTATCATTTGTACAAGCTGCGTGATCATAGATTATTTGTTTTTAACAATGTGATATGTTGTTTCACATTGTAAACCCCATTTTTTATATTATCATCATTGGAAATGTAGTCATTACATAACCTAAAGCTAACCTAAAGTGTTGGATTGGAAAATTGCATGCTGATGTAAGTAAGCAAAGCACCAATCGATGTGGATGTTTTGGAAAGTAAGGGAATATTGTGACTGGTGTAAAATATCACTCAAACCAAAAAGTTTCCATCCACTTGTCGGATTTAACTGTTAAGTGGGCTGGTAGATAGGTGATACTTTTGGCATTGGCTATACTGAATAATTAAAATATTATAGTGCTTTACAATTATTTACATTTTGAGAATTTTCAGTTTATCATAACGTTTATCGTTTGTTATGAACAAGTCTGTTATTACTGATCAATTCATTGGGTTATTGATGGTTGATCGATTGATTGGTCTATCAGTTGACTGATTGATGCTCTCCACAGCGGGTCCCATATCAGGGGCCGTTTTCAACGCTGTGCTAGCGTTCTCCGTCCAGTTCCCCTGCAGTGGACACACCTACCCGGAGTACTGCTTCGTTTACTGGCTGGGCCCGGTACTAGGTAAGTACTGTGTCTCTACCAAAAGCCGTGTCTCTACCAAAAGTATCTCAGTCAAATTGAGGACCGTGATCAAAACAAAGACTGTCAAGAAACAATAGTGACTGATAACAGCTGATTGATGAAGGATTTGTGTAGTGCTGTGGTTTAGTGCTGTGGCTAGTGGATCTGTTCTGGCATGCTATTATTTACTTCAGGCAGTACACTGCCTGAAGTGTACTCGTCATGATCTCGCAAGTCAATGTTATGTAGCTCTCTGCAGATCATTGCCAGAGGCAAACGTGAATATCTGTATGGTCTCCCCAGGTTAGCAGTCCTTACCTTACTGGTTCTTGTTCTCGCTCAGAGGGATTTTGACAATGTAACTTACCGATTATCTATAACGAATCTATAAGCATATTTTAACATTTAACATAGATTAAAACCTGTTCATGTTCAAACAACATTGATGATCCTAAATATTATTTACATTAGATTTACATAACATTTTCCCATGTGTGGGAACATGTTAACCTTACACATTACCGTTGTTCATAGTTATATATCTAGTGTGCTAAGTCTCTGACCTTTACTTTGACATTTTCTGTTGGCAGGCATGTCAAGCTGCATAATGCTCTTTGAGAAAATCATACCGTTTCTCTCTGGGAAGAGTACCATTGGAATGACAACAGGGACTTCTTCTCTCAGCAAGAAGACTCTGTAGTGTGGACTGTGGTCCAGGCCAAATCCCTGTGGCTTTATTTATATGTTTTTGGGAAGAATTCACAGTGGAAGGTAACATATTTAGGGTGAAAAGGTGTACAACCAATGCTTGGTTTATGAAATGGTTGGTAGGCGCTAATATATCAATGGATTATTCCTGCCCAAACTCTTTGTTTCTTGCTTGACAATCTTGCCCAGTCCATTCACATTCTCTTATTCATATAGAAATGTTTACTGTAACCATCCCCAGTAGAGCTTCGCTTTATTTCAAATGCTAAATGAGGAATTTATATTTGAATTTAGATTTAGATTTAAAATAACTTTTGAGAAGCTGTACTATGCAAGGGGTGGTGCAAATATAGGATGAAGACTTTATGCACAGAAAATGCATTCACTTGCAAATGGAAGTATATGAATGGCCACATTGAAATTTCATTCTGGCAATTCGCTTTTTTCTACTTTCCTACCTCAGACGACCAGAAGCGATTGGTAAATGGAGTTAACTTTGTGGCCAGACCTCCTCAAACCTCAGTGGACTAGGTAGTGAGAAGTTTGTTAAAATTGCACAAGGCTGGTTTGACTAGCGAAACCAATCCCGTTTGCCTACAGGGTCTTCATGTGTCATGAATGAATCAGCTTTGAGGTGTTAATGTAAAATAGAAAAATAACAGGCAGGGTCTTGCAAATATTTGTGTGACTGCTAGGCTATAGCTTCACTGAATATACCAGGAATAATGAGCTCTTGTCTAATCATGTGGCAAAGAGGAAAACAATTACTGGGATTTAATTTGAATGTAACTTGGAGAAACACAACTTCTCTAGCATGGTGTGAAGCATCCAAGATGTCTTCTATTCTTTTTTGTAACTGCTTGGGATTTCTATGAGCAATATATATTCATTTTAATCTATATATGTATCTTTCTAAAATGTTTCATTTTATTCTTAGAAATAAAATAAAACCAACTTTCAAAGTTTTGTTCAATAGAGACTTGATGTTGGAAAATGAAAAGCATTTTTCAAGCATTTTGTTTCAAATTCTTCAGTCATATCAAATGTAGTCTTTGGCACCCTATTTAACATTAGGGTTCAAGAAAACCTAGTTGTGCAGGTTCAGACACATTGAGGAAGACATTAAGAAACAGAGTTAATAATAAACCATGCTCTTACCAATCCCGTTTGCCTAGAGGTTCTTCATATCTCATTGATTCCGATTTGAGGTGATTATGTAAAATAGAAAAAAATTGAGTAACAAGCAGGGTATTGCAAATATTTGTTGGCCTGCTAGGCTATAGCTTCACTGAACATAACTATGGGCCCTTGGGACCCACACACTCACAAACTCTCACACAATCACACTATACAATTGTTGATAATGAAGTTATGTTAAAATGTTCAGGGTTTGCTGAGCACTACATTTACATTTAGGGAATTTTGCAGACGCTTTTATCAAAAGTGACTTACAACGGATCATACACACATCGACGGTAGGGTCAACCATTCAAGGCGACAGCCACCTGGCTGGGAAACGATGAAAGATTAGGCACCTTGCTCAGGGACACCTCGACACTCAGTTAAGAGGAGCCGGGGATCGAATTAGCAACCTACCAGTTTCAAGTCAACTCTTTATACCTCCTGAACTAAGCCAACCCCACTAGCCGACTTTATACAATGCACTGTACAGCTTATTTTATTACACCAATAAACGTGGTGTTAAAGTCTTAAGGCATGAAGGTTACAACTGTTACGTTCAATAAAATGACTCACTCCACAACTAAGGTTGTGGAGTGAGTGTGGAAGATGGTGGGTTTAAGCAGCCTCACCTGGTCTGAGTGAGCCTGATTGGACCCTGGGGCACACCTGTTGATGTTAAGCAATCAATATGCACAGATTAGCTAGGTAGATTGGATCTTCTACATGGCAACATGGAGTGCCATCTTCATGTAGCATTCACTTCAAACTCTGCAATAAACCTGTTTCCAACATCACTACTCTGTTTCCTTGGAGGAGCCCAGCAAAATATGTCTTTATGTGGAGTGTGGCAGCCAGCCACCTAGGTGGGGTGTAGCATTGGCATTGCTACAGAGGTGAACTCATGTACTACTTACTACCTGTAAGACCTAGAGAAAAGCCAAGGCTAACTATTTACTTTTCTGCTACTGTGTAGGTTATAGTAACTTACTTAAGTAGTAACAGTCAGTAAAGTTATATTTAGGTCTTCGGCTGTTTCCTGTTGGAAGAAAATAGACCTACCATACACACGACAGATTCCTGTCATTCTGCAGATTTCTCATTAAGCAAGAGACATGGGGTCTGTTGCATAATGGGAACTTTGTAACCACCATAAGCATTGATTGAATCAATAATGAACAACATTCTCACCTATTGATCAGATAAGCTACATTCCCTCTAAATTACTCTATAGCTGTTCATTATGCAGAATGAGGATGCATTTGGAATTTTGCCTGTCAAATACCTACTTAAATATGAATCTATATCAGTGAAAACTCAATCCAGTTCCAGTTCACTCTGGATGGATCATTGTAAACCATGGATGTAAAAAGGTCCTGGGACAGTAGCTTGTATTGGCAAAACAAGTTGTGGCCTGAACTCTAGAATCTGTACCCACTCACTCCACTAGTACTTGAGAGACCGTGAGAGATCACTTATTTAGCAAAGATTTATAAAAACTCATTGAATATAAATTTTAGGCCAAGATCTTATCAAATAATTATCCAATTATTTGTTAAACCTTTAAAGTGTTCCTGGACATCACAAAAATCCCAACTACGAGTCAGGATTAAACCCATTTTATTATGACAAATGTACAAGATCGGATTCATAAGAAATAACATAGTGACATTAACAAAACAAATGTATAAGACATACGCAACATCGATGAGCAATCTACAAGGTTCAAAACAACGGACAAGGACGTCTCTCCTCCCGGGTTCGAGATGAGGTAATAGGCAACGCTTTAACACTTCAGTCCTTGGCATCAGCTCTCCACTTTCCCCCCATCTGTATGTGGCATAGAGGGACAAACACAACCCACTCCACGGATCTTTCCCAGTATCTCACCACTCCACATCAAAGCCACCCTCCCCCCTCCCCAACATTTGCTACTGTATTCTCCAACAACATAATCTAAAAGTAAATCAGTTGAACTCAGTCAGACCAATGTCGTGCATTTTGAGTAACACTTCATTCATTTAGCTTCAGTTAAAATGATTTGGCCACAGCTAGTATAGATATATATATATGAAAATCAACAAAGAACAAGAGTGGTTTATCCTTTGTGAAGACCATGCCAAGACTAATTTACAAGGATATTCTACTCATTATCCCTCACAAGACACAATTCTGCATGTTTTTTTACTCCATGTCAATCACTTATCATGCCTACCAATGCAGTTTCACTGCAAATCAGATATCCTTTGATGTCCCTTTGTAATAATGCAACATATTGGGGGGGGGGGGGGGATAAAATCCTAAACAAATCCAAACATGCCAGTTTGCAGATTTGATTACAAAAAACTGTATCAACATCAAGTTCCTACAAAAGAAAAATAATAAAATCTCATGCAATCTGTAATAATTGCCCAATATATTTGTTTTCTTGTGATTATAAAACGCCTCTACATATATTACAGCAAAAACCTAGAGATATACACAGACTGGTTCCGAAACATCAGTGGATTAACAGGGTTGCTTGACCAAACTACTACCCAGAATTGCATTCTGGGTAATTAGCTTGAAAACATGTCATCGGGTCATATATATATATATATATTGAACTATTGTATGTTTGTGTGTATGATTGGCGCAGACGGCCTCACCTAAGTCTATTACCGTTACAGAAGTTTAAAAAGGAAACGTTGAGCGAGATCACACTTCGTAGACACTCATGGAAGGCAAAGAGGGATTTCTAAATAAATACACCACTCAGTCAAATGAGTTTGTTGAGTTTTGGAGCTGGGCATTCGATGAGGAAAAATGACATGCGGAGAGGGGGCGGGTGAACCCACACACAGGGGAGATGCACAGAGGAGGAGACAGTGATCCAAAAGAGACAACACAGTTTCAGATATACAAAAATACATTATAGTTATCAGATGGGATATAAAAACACAAATGGTAAAAATAACGGATATATTACGCCCCAACCCCACCACCCCCCTCCCCAAAGGCAAAGCAAAAACACTCAAACAGGAAACGATAAAAACATCATCCACCATTTTACAACTGTGAATGAGCTCCAAATAAAGTCCCAATGTGAGTGACTTTATCCGCACACAACATTCCCTTTACAGATTCTATGACGCGTCTAAATATGGGAATTGCACCGCTCCTCAATGACAGCACAGAAATGTAAAAATAATTATATATGTATACAATGTACAAAGTCTAAACTAACCACTTTTGGAGGAGGGGGCAGGGTAATGGGGTGGAGGCAGGGAGACAAAGTCTACACTAATAATTGGTCCTTTATATACATTCAACCCTTCCTACACAGACAGGCAGGCTTTGAATAGGTATATGAATGGTACCGCAACACTTGGCGACGGAACAAATGAGCAAGTTGTTGGAAGCACATCCGATTCGCACTGACGACCGTGGTATTGTTGGTGGCCCTATGTCCGTCTTCTGCACACGCGGGACAGCTAGAGACAACACCGCGCCTCAACTGCCATCTAGTGGTGGTCTAAGGCCAACAGACATCAGCCATGGTACCCAAGAGTCCTTTGGGTGTTCGAGCCAACTTATCCAGCATATAGATAGAATAGAATGAGTAACAGTACTAGTACAACGTACTAACAGATAATGGAGAACAAAAACGTTGCCAAGAGTTTCTATTTTAGTTGGCGGAAAGATCTAGATTTAAATGGCTAAATGTTTGTAGAAAAGAAAGAAAAAAAAATTGTACATGAAACCAGATCATTATTGGAATGCCATGCCTTTAAAACCGTATCGTCATATCCAAAGATTAAGAAAACGGATGGAGTATTCTTTGTTGACGAGTCAACATCACGTCACATCTTCCCCTCCATGAACGTCCATTTCATAGCGGAGTAGCGTGCACCCTGAACTTCTGAAGTCCAGGACAAGCAGAGGACCACAGAGGACACCCGGACCATTGGCAACATAACAACATGAGAGCACAATGAGAACACAACCAATGGCAGCAAGAGGAGAGGACTGGCTAGTTTTTGTCATTTCTTGTTGAAATAGTGTGTGGGGCAAAATATAGCCCGACTATTTAGGTCACACGACTCGACTGTTGGGACACTGAGGTAAAGCAGTGCTTGGCTTGGGTTGGGGAGGGGGGGGGGGAAAGACAGTTTGGAGTCCTACACGGAGAGGAGTGGACAGACAGGGGGGGGGGGGGGGGGGCACAGTGTTCCTCGGACAGAGGAACGTCGTTCATAAAGTTAAGCAATATAAAAATACAATACCACAAAAAAAATGAAAAAGTACATCTTTCCCCCCCCCCCCCTCTACGTTTTCTTCCCGCTCTACTCTTGATTCACAAGTCCTCGCTATTGCAGACGTAGTCCACCAGGTCCGTGACCCCCAACAGGTCGTCCTCGTCCTCGTCCTGCGGCGCCATCTCCTGGGGGGCCAGGCCGTTGGGGGCCGCGGCGGCGGCGGCGGCGGTGGCAGCCATGTTTTTGGCCTCCATGTGGCCCAGACCCTCGAGACCCTTCACGGGGGCCGGTCCGTTGGCGGCCAGGCCGTAGTCCGACGAGGGGGCAGCGGTTGAGATGGGCCCCTTCGCCGCTGCTCCGCCCGAGCCCACCTTCTCCGTCGCCTTCTGCTGCTGCCCCCCGACCCCCGCTGACCCCTTCTCCTCCTCCTCCTCCTCCTCCTCCTCGTCGTCCGAGTCGTCCGAGGCGATGCGGTTGACGCGCTTGCGGACCGGGCGGTCTTCCTCCGAAGACCCCGAGTCGCCGTCCGAGTCGCCGTCCGAGTCGTCCGACGTCCGCCGCCGCTTGACCGACAGCCGCTTGCGCTGGAGGGAGCGGGCCGCCGGGGACTCGGCCCGCCGCTTGCCCTTGCCCTTGCCCTTCCCCTCCTCAGAGTCGCTCGCTGTCGAGAGAAGGCAGCGCCGTCAGGATTCAGGCTCTCCCGAGGAGAGCGCACCCGACGCAAGTGGGCCTATTTGCACACTACTACTACTACAACACATTTAAAATGTAGAATCAGCGCATAGGGAGTGACTGACCGTCGCTGTCGGAGCTGGCGAGCGGCCGGCGGGACTTGATCTTGTCCCGGTTGGTGCTGGCCTTTGAGCCGTCAGACTCGGACGTCTCACGGTAGTTCACCTTCCTCTTGAGGCTGCGCCGCGACCGCCGCATGCTCACGTCCAGGTCGCTGTCGCTGTACTCGCTGGAGCCCGCAGTCGCTACGACAACAAACAAAACCCCCATAAGACTATCCGTCTAATCCCAATATATTAAAAAAAAGAAAAATCTAATAAAAGTTACTTCTTTCATGGGTCATCTTAGAATGTTTGTGTGCTTATAATCTTCCTTGCAGGGCCCATCATCACGTTGCAATCGTTAAGGCCAAGACATTTAAAATACCGTCCTTAGAATGTGCAATTTCATCAACCGGATCAAGTTATTTAAAAGTAACAGTCAACACTGATTCAATAAAAAATACTATAATGTCAAAATATGGTTTGCACACTTGGTCCCAAAATAACCACCAAAGAGTTTTATCCAAAACGTCTTACAGTACGGGGGGGACTGAACACACAACATTTTGACTGAGAAATCAACACCCTAACCACGAGACTATGACGTTGTGGTGCGACACAAAACTGATTTTTTTCAGATCTAAAAACACAACGCGTACCGATTTCCTCCTCTTCGTCCTCGTCGGTCTCTTCCTCCTCCTCGTCCGAGTACCCGCGGGGCCGGCGGCGGCGCCGGGCGCTGCGTCTCTGCTTGGGGACCTTCCGGGGCCGGGCCACCTTGCGGCGGCCGCCCCCGCTGGCAAAGTCACTGTCGTTGGAGTCGGCCGCCTCGCTCTCACCCTCCTGGTCCGACACCACAAAGTCCTCTTCCTCAGAGCTACGCCCGGGGAGTGGGACACCGTCCGGGTTATTGTGGCGTGCACACAGAGGTTCATTCTGTTTGTATGATTGTGTACTGTACTTATGGCTTCTTAGACATTTGCTTTACATTATCATAATACTATAATATACTTATATATACTATAATATAATATAATAATATAATATACTATAATATAATATATTATATCAAGGACAAACAATGTGGTCATAAAGTCTGAGCGCTCCGGGAGCATTCATGATCTAAAAACACAATACTTTTGGCCTAGTTATTAAAAGCGGGATGCATTTCAATGTTTTGCCCTCACAGTTGAACAGACCCTTTTCAACAGTGTGCAGTGCACGCGTATGTGTGTCTGTGCAGTGTGTGTGCGTGCGTGCGTGTGTCTGTGTACAGTGTGCGTGCACTCCACACGTATGTGTGCAGTACGGACACGTGTGTTCAGTGTGTGTGCGCACTGCGCACTGGGTGTGTGCATGCATTCCAAACTACCGCTACAAGGGACTTCGACACCCTTGTGTGGTTGGAAGCGTCCGGTGCAGCGGTGGGCGTGTGAGCGCTCCTGGCTCGTACCTGTCGCTGAGGCGGAACTCGTCCTCGCTCTCCTCCTCGTCCACCGTGCTGTCGCTGTCCAGGTCGTTGAGGCGCCGGCGCTTTTTCCTGCGCTGGCCCGCGCTGGGCGGCGGCGGCGGCTGGCCGTTCTCCTGGCCCTCCCCCGCCTGCAGGATGGTGGATATGTCCTTCCCCCGGCTGTGGCCCGTTATGTTGGCCATGTCCTTGCCCCGGCCGGCCCCTGTGGGCAGTGGGGTAGAAGGTTGTGAGTTGTGAAGGAGGTCGAGGTGGGTCGTCCCGCAAAAAAACAGCCTGAATAAATGATCTAGGATCAGTGGAAGACAAGCTCAGGGCTTAGTTAACTTAGTTAAGGTTCACACTTTATTTTGCGTGGCGGGGATCTGTAAGCACCTAATTGGCTATTAACAGTAACACAAATTTGCCAGCACGAGTCAAAATGTAACTCCTCCCCTTTAAAATTTTGGTTCCAGGCCAAGGCTCTGTGCCATCTCCCGCTAGAGGTTCTGGTGCTATAACATAGTAGGACCGCTGGATCCCAGATTAGGTTGATGTAATAAGGGGATATTTAGTGGTGAGTACTGGCATATTTAGCTCCTCCTACCTCCACCCTCGGCTTCTTTGATGTCCTCTTCGATTGCCTCCTCGATGGCCTCGTCAAACTCGTCAAACCTGTGAGGACAAATAATAATGACATTAAAACGGATACTGGTGTCATTTTTGTTCATCACGTTACACTATTGCATAGTACTTGCTTACTGTATCGTAACTTTATCAGGAAAATGTTTTTCCTGATGTAATGTGTTTCAATGCACCTTATTTTTTGGTGGAAATTAATACACCTGATGCACCTAATTCTATTTCTCCTAGTGCCAAAACATGGTAAGTTTTGTCGTGACAGAATTCTGAAGTATTCTCTAACATTAGTAACACTCAGGGTGTAAATTATGTGCATAAACCTTTTAAAATAACGTTTAACATGTGGTTTTGATCATGATAATGTGTTCTTTAAATCACCTGTAGCTAATGGATTTCTTGGCCCGTGTGGACCTTCGACCCCAGCTCTTGCTTCGCTTCACCTCCTTCTTCTCCTTGATAATTGGCTCTTCCTTGACCTCCTCCACCTCAGCCTGGGAAGACAAAGAGGAAGGTTAGTGTGACCAAGTGTGGCAAGCATTGCAACTTCAGCATATTTGAGGCTGGGAGTACTTACAGAAGGCGTGATTATGTTTTCCACGCTGATTCCGACGTACACCAAACGCTCTTTCCTACAGAAACATCAGATGTTGTAGTCAAGTACATTCCTGTTGTGATTCTTTGACCTAAAGTCCACCCACATGCCATTTTTACCCTGGAGATCAGTCAAGGTCTCACCTTCTTTCTGCACGTTCCTTCTTCTTCAATGCAGTGTCCAGGTTCAACAGCTGCTCTTCTAGTTTGTCGCAGAGCTGCTTCTGCAAGGCGGAGGGATCCCAGAGCGTTAGGTCTTTCTGAACTTTGGCAGGATACAATTATTTTCATTGTTGTCAAATCTAACACACCCTAAAGACCAAAAAAAAATATCAAAGCAAGTTATGAAATATTTTTTCATTCGCCTAAACACAAAGCAAAAATCATTTCATAACACATTTTATCTGACTTTATCCATTATATCTGAAAAAGAAAACCCAAAACCTGCAATCCTCAAACCAAATATTTGCCGTTTTGGAAGTGGGAGGGGGGGTTTTAAAAAGGACTACATTTCCTGTTGACCAAGAAGCTTATCGAGTCATCCCCAACACTGCACTATAGAATCTGGTTTGGGTTGACCCATCACAAACGCTGCGTCTCCATCTACGTACGTGTTGGCAGGGTGGGCAGAACCACTCTCCGTCAGGGATGATCATGAGAGGGGGGCGCAGGCACGCCGTGTGGTAGCCGTTGTCGCAGGAGTCACACAGCAGGATCTGGGAGGGAAGCGGTAGGCTGTGGTGAGTGGAATGCTTCGGCGGAAAGCAGGGAGGACATTTACGTTCAATGACCAACCAAATCGAAACACAAAAAAAAAAAAAAATGAATGCAAGACAAGAATGCAAGACAAGAATACGAGTGAATAAAAAACAAAAAACTAAAGCTGCTACTGAAAGGTCCCTACTGAAAAGTACATCAGAAAAGCCTCAGTGACTATTAACAGGACAAAGTCCCTGGAATCCAAACAGGGAAATGTGTTGACATAATCAAAGACGTTGTTATTTACTTCAATTCATTAATCTCAGTATGGGCATCACTAGTGAGGGACGGAGAGAGGCGGGACCCACCAGCTCAGGGTGATTGGGCAAGCCACAGTGCTTGCAGGGGTCATCGTTTGGCGGGAGGTCGTCATCGGAGGAGGTGGAGGAGTCGGAGCTCCGTCTCTCCCGGTGGCCTCTCCTTCTTTTCTTGCCCCGCTCGACCTTGTAGTCCTCGTCGCTGTCGTCCAGCTCCGCCTCCGTCTCCTCTTCCTCGCTGGAGGCCTCGCCGCTGCCCTGCGAGCTGTCCTCGTCCTCAGAGCCTTTCTTTTTGCGCCGCGCCCGTGACCACTGGATCTTTCGACGCTTTCTCCCCTAGAAAAAAAAAACAAGCCCCTAAATTATTTGTTTCCACACGCCCCAAAGAGAATGTTGTATATTACATACAGTGAGCTTCTGAAGGCAGTTTTCTAGGATGCTTTGAGCAAGAGTAAGCTCACCTTTGATTTTGACTGGCCCTCTTGGTCAACCTTCTTCTCTTTTGGTTTACTGCCAACCAGCTTCCCCCCCTCGTCCTCTTCCTCTGCTTCTTCTTCTTCTCCCCCCTCTTTCTCCTTATCTCCTTTGTCTCCCAGCTTCTCAGGCGAGGGGTCGGTGTGCCGCCTCTCCACCGCCTTCTCGGTGGGTCTGGAGATCCGGGCCGACCGTCGTAGGGACCGCCTCATGTTGCTATCCGACTCAGAGTCAGCCGGTTTCTCCTCAACCTGATGTTTGACCCGTCTGCGAGGCTTGGCCTTTGTCCGGGCGCCCCCTCGTCTGACCTTTGGCAGCGGTTCGCTGTCCGAGTCTTCCTTCCGCTTTGTGGAGTACTCTTCCTCATTGGCCACGCGGGGGTCGCTGTCCAACGCTTTGGAGCCGTCCGGTCGATCAACGTTGCTGGTAGTTTTAATATCTTCATCTGGCTCTTCTGTAGCAGCGCTCTTTTTGCGCTCCTCGTCCCGACTGTCATTTTCAGGGTTGATTTTATCCAAGTCCTGGTCCATCTCCTGGCTGGCAGCCTTAGCACTCTCCTTGGCAACAGCCTTCTCACTCTCCTTGGTAACAACCTTCTCACTCTCCTTGGTAACAACCTTCTCACTCTCCTTGGTAACAACCTTCTCACTCTCCTTGCTCGAAGCCTCGTCAGTCTTCTTCCTAGCAGTCTTGTCACTCTCTTTGCCATCTTCCTTGTCGGTCTCTTTGCTATCCGCATTGTGACTTTTCTTGCTAGTAGTCTGGTCACTCTCCTTGGCAACAGCCTTTTCACTCTCCTTGGCCACTGCCTTCTCACTCTCCTTGGTCACAGCCTTCTCACTCTCCTTGGCAACAGCCTTCTCACTCTCCTTGGCAACAGCCTTCTCACTCTCCTTGGCAACAGCCTTCTCACTGTCTTTGGTGGAGGCACTCTTACTGTCCTTGCTTGAAGCCTTCTCACTCTCCTTACTAGCTACCTTCTCACTCTCCTTGCTATCTACCTTGTCACTCTCCTTGCTGGCTGCCTTGTCACTCTTTTTGGCAGAAGACTTTTCACCCCCCTTGCTATCTGCCTTCTCACTCTCCTTGCTGGCTGCCTTCTCACTCTCCTTGCTGGCTGCCTTCTCACTCTCCTTGCTGGCTGCCTTCTCACTCTCCTTGCTGGCTGCCTTCTCACTCTCCTTGCTGGCTGCCTTCTCACTCTCTTTGGCGGAGGCATTCACACTCTCATTGCTAGCTTCCATCTGAGTCTTTTTGGTGGAACCTTTGTCACCCCCCTTGCTAGCAGTCTGGTCGCTCTCCTTGGCCACAGCCTTCTCACTCTCCTTAGAAACAGCTTTCTCACTCTCCTTGGCCACAGCCTTTTCACTCTCCTTGGCAACAGCCTTTTCACTCTCCTTGGCAACAGCCTTGTCACTCTCCTTGGCAACAGCCTTGTCACTCTCCTTGGCAACAGCCTTCTTACCATCTTTGGTGGAGCCACTCTTACTGTCCTTGCTAGAAGCTTTCTCACTCTCCTTGCTAGCTGCCTTCTCACTCTCTTTGGCAGAGGCATTCTCTCTCTCCTTGCTAGAAGCCTTCTCTCTCTCCTTGTTAGGTGGCTTGTCACTCTCCTTGCTATCCACTTTGTCACTCTCCTTTCTAACTACCATCTCCCTCTTTTCGGCTGAAGCCTTTTCACCCCCCTTGCTAGCTACTTTCTCACTCTCCTTGTTTTCACTCTCCTTACTAACTGCCTTCCCACTCTCCTTGTCAGAAGCCTTGTGAATCTCCTTGCTAGTCACCTTCTGGCTCTCCCTACTAGCCAACATGTCGCTTTCCTTGCTACCAACCTTATCACTCTCCTTGCTAGCCGCCTTCTCACTCTCCTTGCTAGCCGCCTTCTCACTCTCCTTGCTAGCCGCCTTCTCACTCTCCTTGCTAGCCACCTTCTCACTCTCCTTGCTAGCCACCTTCTCACTCTCCTTGCTAGCCGCCTTCTCACTCTCCTTGCAACCCGCCTTCTCACTCTCCTTGCTAGCCGCCTTCTCACTCTCCTTGCTAGCCGCCTTCTCACTCTCCTTGCAACCCGCCTTCTCACTCTCCTTGCTAGCCGCCTTCTCACTCTCCTTGCTGGCCGCCTTCTCACTCTCCTTGCTAACCCCTTCTTTACTCTTATGACTAGCCACATTGTCCCTCTCCTTGCTGGAAGCTTTTCCACTCTCAAGTGGTGGATTGCAAGTAGACAAGGACTTTGATTTGTCAACTTGAGACAGTTGGTCAGGCATCGATTCATGTTTATCTGCAGACTGTGTCCAATTTTTTTCAGAATGCTTAGATATTTCATTTTCTGGCATATTCAATGGTTTCTTGAGGTCTTGATCTGCCTTCCTCGTTTTGATTTCAGTTTGGCTTCCCTCTTTCGCCTTAGTTGGAGCACTTGTCTCTGACTTTGATACATCATCACCAGCCTTGGAATCTACCTCCATTGGCTTTGATACATCATCACCAGCTACCAACTCTACCTCCTTCGACTTTGAAATGCCATCACGGGTCTCTGTGCCATCATATAGCTTTCTTTTTTGAGACTTGGCGTCTTTCTTCTGGTCCACCTCAGATACAGTCTCTTTCTTTTCTTGGACACTAGCTTTCTCAGAGGTTGCTACTGCAGTTTTTGCAGTAGTGGTTAAGGGCCTTCCTGGGTCTTTAAGACTTTTGGATTTCTCTGTAAGTTTACATGATTCTTTTTCTGTAGCGTGTGATTTGTCTGCCTTAATGTCAGAACTGGCTGCATTTTTAGAGTCCATCTTCAACGTATCCTCGTCTTTCGCGGTAGCATTTTCTTTTGAATTGTAAGGGCCGCTGGAACAGACTGCAAATGCCGACTCTGTTTTATGATTCAAGTCGGTTTCTGTATTTACAATGATTTTACTTACTGGTGTGTTGATTGATTTAGAATGCTCTGTATTGCTAAGCTCTTTGTGGTCAGATGACTTTGAAAGTGTGACATTTAAATCCTTAGATGGAGGTGGAGGCCCTTCTGTTAGAGGCGAGGAAGACTTAACAGGACATTTGTCATTCTGTACATTTTCTCCAGTAGCAACAGTGATCTCCTTATTAACTTGACTCGACTGACTTGATGAGCCTTGCTCCTCTGTGGATGTATTGTCTATAGTAGAGCCTTGCCTTTTGTCTCCAAGTCTAGCCTGCTCTGCAGATGTCACCTCTTTGTTTCTGTCCTCAACGATTTTACTAACACTCAAACTTTGTGCCAGCTGTTGCTCTTTGCTACTGGATACACTCTGTAAATCTGTGTTGACGGTGTGATTGGTGTTCCCATTGACATGATCTTTTTCTCCCCGTTTCTCTCCTGAAGTCCCTACCACCTTTGCAGCATCTTTGAAATTGGTTATGGGTGGGCATTGTGTGATGATATTAGTCCCACTGTTTTTGTCAAAATCCTCGCTAAGTTTCATCCCTCTTTTTTTCAGAGGGATTTTGGCCTGCTGGTCATTCCTGAGTGACCGCTGGTGTTCTTCGATGGCATTTCTGCGGATCTGGTCGCCTGCCTCCGATTTTGGTTTAATACATACAACCTCAGAAATGGGCACAGGTTCGTTGATTTTATTCTCTGTTACCTCCATTGGCTCTTCTTTGACAGCCTGTTCATTTACAATGACTCTGCTGTTTGAAATGCCTTTGTCTGACTTGTCTGACTGGTCTGCAGGTTCGGATTCATCTTTGCAATGGCCATTTAGTGGGGATTTGGCCTCAGGTACTTCAGATTTAGTGTCATCTTTCTGTAGCTGTGTTTCACTGCTCTCAGTTTTTATTGAGATGGAGCTTGATGGGTCTTTGGTGTCTTCGTCATCAGTTGTTACGTCCTCAGACTTTTTTAATCCATCTGAAATTTAAAAGACACATAATGCAAATAGGATACACATACAGTGGTATACTTGGTCAACCTTCAAGCTGTGTTGACAAAGGGCGCGTCCCTTTTAACACCTATAGTTTGTTTGATTTGATCCAAACCAGTGACTAATTAGTTTAAATGCTGTTCCTTTACCCTAAAAGGGTACCAAAATGTGCAAACATGACGTTTGAGCAATATACGTTGGAATTTGTATGGAGAGTTTGATGTGATGTCACTGTCTGCCAAAAAGCATGTATACATATATCGAAATACAAAAAAAAAAAACAAGATTACTAAAATGGAAAGTAATCAAATGCATTATCTGTGTGGGTAAAGCGGTACAGTTGTCACCATTCTCTGGACGTCTTTTGCATGTGCATACTATGAGCAGCACATTGAACGCGATGAACACAACAAAGTTCAAGTTTGAGTATTCCCAGCACCCTATACTAACCATAGTATCAGTGTAACACCTCGGATGTAAAAGCACCTTATATCTAAGGAGCTTTCACAAACATCACAAAAGAATGCTGAAACGCTACAAAATTAAACACTTAATGTAAACATTACTAAATGGCACTATGACTATTCCAGAACTTACCGCCATTGTTTTTCTCCCCTCCATCTGCAACATTAGCATCTTTGGCCAACTCTTTGGCCAACAGTTCAGGGTCAATCTGGGTCTTCAGCAGAGCTACAACCTGGGCCAAGTCATGTCTGGTTCTGTGAATTAACCAATCACAACGCATTAGTGAACAGCTGGCTTTGAGAGGGCCCAACATGTAAACCATAATTCTAAACTGAGTCTGTTGTAATATTACAATTACGTTTTTTGATTGACTCATATTGGTGACCTTGGAGACAATGGAGCACGTCAAACTAAGTACCAAGAAGTGAAATATGATTAGCAAATCACGTCACTCTGCTCCAATTTACATCAATCAGGAAAATTAATTGCAAAAGCTGTGTCAAGCACACTGCTTGTTAAACGGTGGGGTACAGCAGAGGGAGGAGGAATCATCAACATCACTTAAAATCATTGGGCGGGGGGGGGGGGGGAAGCATTTTTCTGTCTACCTAACAATACACTTCCAAGAGGAGCCGTCCAGGTCGTCCTGCTCCTCCAGATATACGCGCACGTTGTTGTCTTGGTCCAGTTGGAACCAGTACATCTGGCCGTCCTTGTCCCGACCAATCGGCTGCAGGCGCATTTTATCTGGATCCTCCTCGTTGATGACGGTCTTGAACTTAACATTGTCATCAAATTGGCATTCACACAAATACTGTGGAAAAACAACAAAAAAGTAGGTTTAGTCTGATGGGAAATCTTGTTGATTAATACTGTGAAATAATTACTGGACTGCATAAGGTAAAAATGTCCCATTTAGATGTAAAAAAAAAAAATGCCAGCAGGACATAGCCTTGTTACAGGTGACCTTAGGAGCAGTGTTTGTCACAGAGTCATGCAAAACTGTGGTTGGCTTCTGCATTTTTTTCAATGTGGTAGTTTGAATGGAAATGCTATACGCCTCACTCACTTTAAGAATTGCTGTCTTGCACTCCACAGACATGTCTTTGTATCCATTTTCCTCGAGCTCCCATGCCCAGGTCGTGTTGATATCTTGACATAACTGCAAGACACAAGTACAATTCATTAACATAAAAGTTGAAAACAAACAAACAATAGAAGAAATCAGGATGAAATTAAAGCATGGACTAAAAGATGTCTCCACAATCAAAAATGTCACTGCAATTTGAAACAAAAAACAAATAAACAAACATTTTTAAACTGAAAATATGTTGAGATAGAATTTTTTATGGAGTAGGCGTTAAAATTGGAATACATTGTCATGGCAATCAAATGCAGTGCCTTGGAATGCAGTAACAAATAAGTCTATAACAACCATCCTAATCTTAAGCAAACAGACTTGCTAGTTCAGATCCAGTGGCACGCTAACAAAGTGCTTACCTTGACAAGATGCTTCTCCCATCTCTCAGCTGACACCGACTTGCCAATCTTCCTCAGCAGTTTCATGTGAAGGTCCACCAGAAGCTTAGGAACTGTTGGATTTGCACGGGAGAAAGACAAGTTATGCCTTCTGTGCATTTATGGTGACATAATCACCAATATGATGGCAAGCGAGCCATTATATATATTATATAGTAATTAACATTCACATTTTGTTTACCTTATTTTCTTTTACGTTTATTTTTGTATTAGTTCAATATTATTAACTAAACATGATCAATTTAACATTATTAAGTACACCATAACAACTCCCTTTAAACAAAAATGTACACAAACAATTAGGCAATTCATTACTTTTTCAGGTGCAATTTTCGTTTATTTCGTTTTAATGTGAGAATTTAACCTTTTACATGATATAGGAGACATGATTTGTTAAATAACTACTTATTATTCACTTGTAAAACCATACTTTAATAAATTAAAAGTATTCATTTGATATGATTTTTCAACTTGTATCACGTATAAGACATTTAAAACGGCTTTGTTTGAACAGCCTATATTTCTTAAAGAAGTGGAAGTTTCTGGGAAAGTAAATTGTCAGGGCTCTGTATCGTATTCCTCAAGATGGCCTCCGAGAATAGCGCTTTTGAAAACACCGAACCATACAAAATCGATTTATATTTAAAAACCCGGCATTGCTGTTGAACACACGTGGGAGTGGAGTACACTCCGCCAATTAGTTTGAACGGACTTGCTTGCTGCGCGAGGCGTAATTACAGAATAATCAGGAAGTCTCAGGTTCCGAGTACGCATGCGCGACCACGAAATGCCAAAATATTGTAACTGTAAATAAAGTGCTTAATTGCTTGCACAACGCATGCAATGTTGAGGATTTCGACAGATCACAAAGAACCACAATTGCCACAAAATTCCACAAGGACACATTTCGTCTGCACCATCCCCACTCCACTATAGATCGCACATTTCTTTCTCGCTGTATCACAACCAGTTCAAAAGCAGATAAAGGCTGCCTGTAAAACAACATGCATTTAAAGCTCCAAACTGCACGAAAAACGCACACGAATTAGCAGTTTAGCTGTTAAAGATTACACAACGGTCACCACCCTCAATTTTTCCTTCGATTAACAGATGTTCGGCAAGAATAGATCAAATTTAAACACACAACCATGTCAGAAACCACACAATAACACAACTGGCTAGCGCTTAGCCCGCTAGCACGATAGCAACATCGTTCATGCAATGGTGTGTAGACTCTCATCCCCCATAGCACTTTAGTTCTCCGCCTGCTCTACCTGAGGACGTGTCCTGGAGATATCGCTCCAGCTGCGTGAAGGTGAGCTCCGGTAAATCCAGCAAGGCGCCGTACCGCTCCAGAAAGGAGCATATGACGGCGTAACTTGGGCTTAAACCGGGGAGAGGGCTCGACGTTGCCGCCGAAGCAGCCATCTTTTCCACCGGAGGAGCAAGACGCCGAGCTCATAGGACCACTGGCTGCTGCCCACAATACAACGCGTCGGACGGAATAGTGGCCCAGAGGTCTTTGCGGTGAAATGTGCGAATGTAAACAAACGAGTATGCGCGGGGAAAGATCATCCTCGTTAGTGTAATTTGCGCTGTCTTTTTGTTGTGCGTCTCGCAGGGATTCCGGTTAAGTGTGTGTGTGTTCGTGTGTGTGCGTGCGTGTGCGTGTTTGTGTGCGTGACGGTTCCACTCTCAGTAATACATGATTAAAATGACGAATCTCGTGTACACATTTAGTCTACTGTCGGAACACACAATAGTTTTATGATCAATTCACGTGTTTGTTTGTTTGAACAACATATTCTAGACTTCGCCATATGCCTGCAGCTGAAGCTGTATGCATTAACAACATTTTGTGGTTATTCATATGTAACTAATGACATGGTTGTTATTAGATGAAGCCATGCAGCGGGTTCTTGAAATGTCCCTGTCCCGTGCCACTGATCCTCATTGGTATGATTGGACGAGAAGCAATTAGGTATTGTCAGTGACTAACGATACTTACGACTTGCATTACTTGCAGTGCTTAGAGATAGTCTTGAATTCACAACTATAGTCCACTAGATTTGCAGTTTAAAACACGAGGAAAATCTCGATTCATCTCACAGGGTTAGTGGACAATAGCCCTTACATTATTCCAACATGCCATTGGTTGATTGTTCAGGAAACCCACCACAGTAGTTTAAATACAATATGGAGAAACCTTGACTTAGCCTACTTTTTTGTCAGAATTAAACCTGTTATCATGTTATGTAGGGCTATAATATGTAGGCTATTCTCCATAATGACTTCCGAATATTCCGAAATGTAATTAAATGTCCACCTGCTTATAGTTAGGTCATTAGCTTTATGTACAGGTGGGTTCATTTGGTACAGGTATAACCTTACCTGTATAACCTTATATGTCCCTTACCTCTCTTATATTGTACTGAATTGCCGCTGAACTATAAAAAGGGTTTGGAGAGAAGTTCCCCTAATTGCCAGCAGAGTGTACCGGAGCGCCTAGAAAAAGAGAAAAAGAAAAAGAGAACACATTATCTCACACTCCAACAAACAAATGGGTTGCTGGGTCTGAGAAGCAGAGTACTTCCAGATTATTTTTGTTTGTATTTAACTGTACTTTGGCTTCAATTCAATTGTATTCTGTTGTCTGAAAATGTTTGTTTTGCATCTGTTTATCTGTACAATTATACGCTGTAACTAGGGTGGCCAGCCCATGAGTCTTCATTTCTGACCGAGTGGTGGTAGTGTTCTTGGTGTTGATGTTGAATCAATAATCCCTCAATAAATAATTATCAATCACCAATTCATACCTTCTGGCCCTGGCCAACTGGGTATTTATTTGCAATGTCCTACATGTCTGAGTAGCATCTCAGGAACAGTCCTCTCTAAAAGTAATCCTTTTAGAGAGGACTTCTTATGGACAAAGATCTACAGTCCTCTGGAATGAAATTCACCAATTTGAAACCACCTAGACTTTGTGTCATCAACTCCTTTTAAAGAAAACAATTAACAGAAGTATCCTGTCTGTCTGCAAAATGGAATTCTTAAGTTTGGAAGGAAGACACGTCTGTTACATCTCTTACCTACCTAGATAACCACCTGTGTGTATGCTCCACTTCTACCCCTTGTCTTTCGTACCATTCTTCACTTACATAGCTTAGCATTGCAGACAAATCAATTGTCTATTTTCTATTCTTAGTCTCTTTCTCAATCTTGTGTACTCAAGAAAGCAAGGCTGCGATGAAAACATTCATAAAACATAGAAACAAGTATGCATTTTATTTCAGCTAATTTTATTTCACATTTGTTGTCCACAATAAATACAGTTTATCATCCACTGGTATATAACTGTAATGCTCAACCTATGTAGAGTTTGCGTTACATTGACATTGTGGGCAGTTTCCAACTGAATTTCAGTTTCAGATAATAACACCTCCCCCCCACCCCCCTCCCCAAAATAATACATTTTGTTATCAGGATCAACATGACGTTGATAATTCCCTTCTTTATTGGGAAAAGAAAATGGTTTTTGATCTCTTTATATAGAACAGGGTAAATGTAAACTTCAAAAACAAGTTTGATGACATTCAGATCTCAACGAGATCAACGAGAACACAGCAACAAGGCTGAAGGATATCTTTTTAATCTGAACAAATTTACCTTTGTCTCAATAGATTTCTTTTTTAAATTGTCAATAGAGATATCCATCTCCGAGCTCTCTGTAAACGATAATTATTTCAAAATACGTTGAAATATAATACCCAAATCTCAACAAAATACCCTATAATATGGCTATTTAAAGGCTAAATAATTCTAGGGCGATAAAAAAAGACAACAATATCATACCTATATAACTGGTAAACTGAAATGTCTAAACAAGAAAAATAGAACAAACGATGGAGTGTCCACAAAAGAGACCAACCAGCAATACTGAAAAGGGATAAAAACAACACAACATATCTCAAAAAGTGCTTCAGTATGTTCGCTAGTATATATATAGCCTATATACATTTCCACTGGATAGCCAGCTAGCAGCTCGTAGCTCGGGAGGTTTTCCCCGCCATAGGGGCGGAAGTCAGGCCCAGCGTCTCTCTCTACGCCGCCGGTCGGACAGGCTTGATAAACACTGTCATGGACCGCAACTGCCTGCTGAACTCCTGGCCGTTGTACTACTCCCCTAAAACCCATCTACTTAAGGCCTATGTTAGTGTATTTGTATGAATGACAAATCTAGTGACAAATCTAGAGTTTTTACTTTTACAACACAGTGAAAGAATTTACATAATATATAGTCGTTCGGATATCCCTCAGCTAGAAAATATAGAATTTGCTGTTAGAAAACAATGTTAAATGTGGGTGTGTTTGTTGTGAGGGGGGGGGGGGGCTGGTGTATGAAAAATACAAATAACGGTACGAAACTTGATCTTGATCTCACACTCTCTATCAAAGTTAGACAGGATTATTTCCCAATGAAATAACTTCAAACTACAATTGCCACTTTCCCTTAGTTTTGTTTTGTTTAAAAAGAGGGCCAGCCTCTTTGTGACTGGGGTATGTTTTCCACATGTATAGCGACAACACATCTTCTACCCCCGCCAGAAGAATCTTTACTGCATAGTAATTATTCTTTCATTTCTTTTTTTTAACGAGGTAACGACACTCAAAGCCTGACTAAAAAAAAAAAAAATTAGTATGATAAGAAGATACAGTTCAATAAGAGGCAAAACGGAAAAGACGTGAATAGAGAGTCACAGAAGGAACCACAAGGTATCGCTTGAATATAGGAAACCGTTTACCTAGAAGAAGTAGAAAACCGAAGAAGTAGAAGACTGAATTAAAGGTTTGCAAGGTTTGCAGGTTTGCAAAAAAGGTAAAGGCACATAGTTGTTCTTTCCACCACGCTAACAAGAGCATGTCGATGGGACAAAGATGTAGAAAAGGCTATTTAGAGAAAAAACACATACTGGCAAAGCCTCATTGAGTAGACTGATGATCCATCCTGCTGAAAGAGAGAGAGAGAGAGAGAGAGAGAGAGGAGGGCCGGGAGTTTCCATTGGTTGTCCAGGAGGGAGGGAGGGAGGGGCTTAATCCACCAGGTGTCCCTGTGTTTTGCTGTTTTTGCTGTTTCTGCCGGCTCCAAACGGGGCGTTAATATGGAGATGTGTTTGTAATGCATTGGAGCTTTCGCTTTAGTTTCCCCCGTTAGACCAGCGTGATCTCCACCTCCTCCCTCCTCTTCACCTGCCCGCGGGGGTGCTGCTTCGGGGGCGGCGGGGCGGCTCGGACCTGGTGGCGGCCACACGGATGTTAGAGACCCAGCCGCAAAAACATTGGCGGTTGAATTTTGTCATCGTCTGCACACGTCCAAGTCAGAGTTCAGATGCGAACAACATGCAATATATATCTCCTACACTGTCCGATCAATGCTATTATACAGTGTGCTTTGTGGGCCTCACTGTGTACAATGTTATTGGACTGTGCTGCTCAAATCGTTTTGTCTACACGTTGCACTCACTTCTTGTTATATTTCTTGTTATATATCGAGGTCAATCTGACGGGGGGTCTTCTAGCATTGATCTGCCTCGGCTACTAGCAAACGCTAGCTAATGTGGAAGCGCAAAAACTGCTGGAGGGGAAATGGTACGACATGAGGGTGTGCTGTGTATTTAAAGACACACGGCCCGTGGAAAGAACAGCTGAAACAACACTCTGAAGCACCGCCGCGGAGATCGTCTGCTACGCGTCAAGGACAACATTCCTTTGAAGTTCGGGCCCTAATATACTAAACCCTGGCAGCAGATTTGCAACTCATTGCAATATTATTTTTTTTAAGAAGAATTTTGAAATGTTACAATAACAACCAACTTCAATGACATGCAATGTTGAAGAACTAGCAACCCCCCCCCCACCCACAGGTTAACTTACAGGGCGAATGGTTCCAGAGGCATTGACGGGGTATTTGGGGGGCTGGGAAGAGCTTGGAGATGGACCTGAGGGAGCAGAAACACATCAAACGCGCTTAGAATAAACACAACACAACACGCATTGAATATCATTCAGAGACGGGCTTCACAGAGCCACAGCCCAGCGCTCTTACTCTGAAGGGGGCTTTTCAGGGGCACGGGCGGGACCCGGTGGTGTCCGTTGGAGTAGGACGGAGGGCGGCCGATGGGGGAGGAGGCGGCGGTGCCGGAGGGGCTGGACAGTGGGGAGGCCACCAGGGAGGTGGGCGTCTGGACGGGGCTGGACTGGCAGGGACTGCTGTGGAAGGGCCCCGGCTGGAAGGGACTGCGGGGGGACTGGTCACTGGGGACCGGCGTGGACGCCAGCGGAGAGGTGGGGGCCTGCGGGAAGCACAGCGGGGACCTCAGGCGTTAGGACCTGGTGTGTGTGTGTTCATCTGTGCATGTGTGTGTGTGTGTGTGTGAATATAAGTGTGTATGTGTGTGTGTGGCATGCCTTGTGCAGTGGTGGACATGTGTAAATCCATCTTTGTGTGTACATCTACCTCTGTATGTATGTATGTATGTGTGTATGTGTGTGTGTGTGTGTGTGTGTGTGACGCAGACTCGTGGTCACCTGTGCGCTGGTGTCTCTGGGCGCGTCGCCGTCCTCGCTGGGGGTGCCGGCGCCGGCGCCGCCGGAGGTCAGGTCCTCCACCAGCACGGCGGGGAACACACCCACCATCCCGTTGAACTCGCCCTCCCAGAAGCCGTCGTCCTCCCGCGTCTCCCGCCTCATGATGCGGATGATGGCGCCCTCGGGGAAGGACAGCTCGTCCTCCGTCTGACCCGCGTAGTCGTACAGCGCCTTGGCAAACGACACTGAGGGGCGAGAGAGAGAGAGAGAGAGAGCGAGAGAGAGAGAGAGAGAGAGAGAGAGAGAGAGAGAGAGAGAGAGAGAGAGAGAGAGAGAGAGAGAGAGAGAGAGAGAGAGAGAGAGAGAGAGAGAGAGAGAGAGAGAGAGAGAGAAGGTCACATCTTGTTGTAGCTGATACTCCATCCATGAACCCCGTCCATGACGATTTGTTATTATATATTATATATATTATATATTATTGTTATGCAATATATTTTCCTCTCCGTAATGAAGATCCTTAATGTTAGTAGCTAAGGGCGGGATCAGATGAGGCAATGCATTTGATCCTTTCTAACACGATTCGATTTATATTTCCAAATATGATTGAACACAGGGTCGATGTTCAGTGTCTTTGTGCACAATCTGAAATAACACAAGGGGAATGCTGAATAGTGGGGTCTTCAATGGCTCTTCAAAGTAAAAGCTTACAAAAGCTTATTAAACCCCTACTACAACAGCGTACATCATTTTGACTTGGGGATATTAACACAGTGTCTTCATGGCGCTTTGTGTGCATAGTTATAGTACACGCATAGCTATGCTAGCTCCTGACTAAGGCCCTGTTTGCACTCAGGTAACAAACCTAGACTCCTATTGCCACGATGCATTCTCAAATCTCTCTTCACAACATAAGTGATGTTTTACCAAATAAGTAGGAAAAAACAGGTACTAAAACATTCGGGTTGAGGTTGAATGAGGCAACAGCAGCTCCGTGGCATGGATAAGAGCCAGGCAGCGCCGTGTCTTACCGCTGGAGTCTCCGTTGACCGCGGCCGCCGGGGGGGGCTCCAGCTCTGGCTCGGTGGAGTTGCTGGAGGAGTGTGAGCGGGCGTCCAGGGCGGCCAGCGACTGCAGCATGCTCAGCAGGCTGTTGGAGGAGGGCAGCTGGAGGTACTTCTCGGGGACGTAGCCCACCTGCCCGCTGCGGTTCCTGGCCTGGTGGCGGAGCAGAGAGGCACAGGGGGTCTCAGCAGAGATGGTTGAACGTGTTTTGTGCGTGTGTGTGTGTGCATGTTTGGTATGGTTCGGCAATGAGTGTATGTATGTGGGTAGTGTATGTATTTATTACTGGAGATGTGTGCATGTTCATGAGGTTATTTAAAACATTTATTGCTAAATGTATTTTTGAAAATGTCTTTTTCTTTCCATTCTGTACTCTTTGTGCTTAGTGTTTAACAAAAATGAACTTTAATTTGTAATGTTGGACTTTTGTGCGAGAAAACAATCATAGACAAATGTTCCAAGAGCTGTTCTTTAATTGGGGTTAAGGCCCTGATATACTAAAATGGAAGCAAAATTGGCATGTTCACACAGACAAAATGGCAGGTTTGCGATCAATTCAAGTATGTGCTGGGAATTTAGTCTAATTACACAAACTACACACTTTTCCCATTCGCTATGTTCCAATACACCTATGCCTGCAATTGGTTAAAAAAAAACATGAATGATTGTGGGACGTCTCAGCCCAAATTTCACAGACTATATTGTACCCTGTCGTAATTAGCCGTGCTTGACAGCAATTTGACAGACAATGCGAACACATAAATTCTGACTGCGCTTTAAGTATATCAGTCATTGTCAGATCCTTGACCTTTGACCGTGAGTTAGAATAATCTGGTGTACCTTGACCCAGTCGTCCATATCTCCATCATCGATGACCTCCAATACCTCCTGTTCCTCGATGGTCAGCTCATCTGGCTGGCACGACTGATGGAAAGGGGGGGGGCACGAGAACGTTAACCTCAAACTGCACACCGATGCAGAAGAGCAGGAGTTCTCCCTCAAGCTTTTGCTCTTTTTATTTTTAAAAACACTATAACACTAATACACAACAAGAACATTAGTTCATGTTGTGTGTTGTAGTGTTATTTGGTTTAAAGTGCAAGGAAAATGTTGAATGAATAAAAATACGTGGAGTGCATAAGGTGACAGAAGACAAACAACAAATAGAACAAAATGAAATATGTGAATGAATAGATGGCTCTGGTTTCTGAATAACCATAGAATCCCATATGGTATTTTCCCTCTCTGAGCCAGCCACCTTGTAGGAGTAGAGCACTTTGCAGGTGAGCGGGTAGTTCCTCAGGGTGCTGGAGGGGCTGGAGCTGCTGTCGTCCAGAGCCTCGCCGCTGTCCTCCGTCTCCTCCTCATCCTCACGCTCAAAGTCAGCCGGGCCCTTGAGGAGGAGCAGAGGAGCACAGGAGGACAAGGAGGTGAATTTGACAGAGTGGTTCGTGTTTTGCTCCAGTGTTGCTGCATAAGTTCTAGTTATGTAACAACACCAGTACAGATACTAGTGTTACTACTGGTCTGTGTTGTGCTGGGGCTGGTACTGGACTGGTCTGTGTTGTGCTGGGGCTGGTACTGGACTGGTCTGTGTTGTGTGGCTACTGGTACTGGACTGGAACTGATCTGGTTGGTGTTGGTACTGGTGCTGTGTTATATTAGTACTGGTATGGGTACTGGTATTTGTGGTGCTGGTGCTGTGTTATATTGGTACTGTGGTACTGCTACAGTGTTGGGTACACTGCTACAGTGTGGGTACTGGTCTTTGTGGCACTGGTACTGTGTGATATTGGTACTGGTATGGGTACTGTCTGTGTGGTGTTGGTGCTGGTACTGTGTGATATTGGTACTGGTATTGTGTTATATTGGTACTGGCACTGTGGTATATTGGTACTGGTATGGGTACTGGTCTGTGTAGTGTTGGTACTGTGTGATATTGGTACTGGTCTGTGTAGCTCTGGTACTGTGTGTTATTGGTACTGGTACTGTGTGATATTGGTACTGGTACTGTGTGATACGGGTACTGGTCTGTGTAGCTCTGGTACTGTGTGATATTGGTACTGGTATGGGTACTGGTCTGTGGAGTGCTGGTAGTGTGTGATATTGGTGCTGGTAGTGTGTGATATTAGTGCTGGTATGGGTACTGGTCTGTGTGATATTAGTGCTGGTAGTGTGTGATATTAGTGCTGGTACTGTGTGATATTGGTGCTGGTATGAGTGCTGGTAGTGTGTGATATTGGTGCTGGTAGTGTGTGATATTAGTACTGGTCTGTGTGATATTGGTGCTGGTAGTGTGTGATATTAGTACTGGTCTGTGTGATATTGGTGCTGGTCTGTGTGATATTAGTACTGGTCTGTGTGATATTGGTGCTGGTAGCGTGTGCTTACAGAAAGCGAGGGGTCGTGGGGCCCCAGGTTGGCCCACCGCTCGTTCTCCAGCTCCTCCATCACCTGGTTCATGGCGCTCTTCAGCCACGTCTCCACGGCAACCCCCGCCAACCTCAGCAGGTCCAGGCGAGCCTCCGCCTTCACTTTCACCGTCTGTCGATAGGACCACAAAGTGGGCTACCAATCAGAGGGCTGCATTTATTCCGTGGGTTTCACAACTGCGACCATTGTGTGCGTTTGTGTGTGTTTGTGTGTGTGTGTGTGTGTGTGTCACACAATAGACAGGGCTCAGATCTTGTATCCAGATAAATCCAGTGTTTGGGACTCTGTGAACAAGCATCTCCCATGACCACTTATGAATGGACTGCTTTACCTCACAACATGCATGGAATTATGTATGCTGTGAATGCTTTTGTCATTGTTGCCATAGCGCATAAGCACCAAGGAGTAAACAAAGGAAGTTGTCCAAGTGTCCATATTGTCTATCACCGGGCAAGCTGGAGAGCCCTAGCTGACAGCATTTAAAAAAAATTTATGGCAATTTTAGTTTTATGGATATCTCTACAACACGTTTTGCAAAAGTATTGCATTCTAATGTTGTGTGTGGACAGGGCCAGAGAGGAGCTGACATAGTGTTTGTCATGTAAAGCTCTGCAGCACTTGAAGGACTCTTGTACGGGATAGTCTAGTGTTTAAGGTGTTTGACTCACAACTGAATGTTTTGGGTTAAAATCCCCGAACAACTGCAGACTAACGTGTAGGCATCCTTGAGCAAATCCCCTCACCAGGGTTTACTGTTAAAAAACGGATCCTTTTTAGTTACGGCTAATTACCGCATTATCTTTATTATTATCTGACAATTAATGGTTCATTATTGTACCCTTATTATAAAGTGTGACCAATTAAATGTTCTAAGGCCAGCAAGGGATAATTCCTGTGCAAAGTGTTATTACACTTTGCAACCAGTAGGTGGAGTATAGGACAAAAAGGAGCAAGTGGTCAAAGCGTTCACCCAATAGCGTGCACACGCACCGGAAACAGTAATACAAACACATACACGATCAAGATCAGACAAAAAGTAACAAACACATTACCACTTAACCACATATACACTCTGCTGTGATCTGAGTCCCTTGTCGAGGGTTCCTCTCTCTTCACACTGAGTTTGTTAGGGTTTTAGATGTCACAGGGTCGATCTCTAACACAATGTACTGCCAGGTATCGAATCAAATACATTTGATGTGTACGGCACATTTCATACACACGTAGATTCAATGAGATATACCTGAACAAAAATTTAAGGAAAAGTTAAATTCTCCCTGCGGAGAATCTTTCCAATGGTGCCAATAAGTGTGAGCTGCCGATTGGTGTCAGTGTGTGGTGTTGGTGTCACAGGGTCAGTACCTCTGCCCTGCGTAGGTTCTGTCTGGCGGCCTCCATCTTGGACTCCATCTCACTGATGTTCTGCTCTGAGCTCTCCTGAGTGCCATACTCCTCCAAGGCCTGCCCACAGAACAACAAACACAATACATAAAGAGAGAGAGACACAAACACACACACACACACACAATCCACCTCGCTAGCCGTGACTTGACCCCCAAAAAATGTACAAATAAAAAATTAGAAGAAAACAATGAAGAAATGGCGAGACAAACTAAAACAATAAAAATAACAACACCCGAATGAAAACTTCATGCACCAGGCTAGAGAAATAGTGACTCATTTCCTGGTTTCGGGAAGGGATGGCTTCCTCTGGTTTACTGGAAGCATTTGATCTATGGTTTTTGACAGAGCTGTTATCAGTTATCCAGAGAGAGCCGAGATAACAAACCACTGATGTGGGGAAGGCAGACGGAATAAAACCTCACTCCATATCGCGTGTCAAGTCCATGTTTACGCATTTACAGATCGTCGTTGGTCTTTTTATTACCTCCTGGTTTACATTACACACACCTATCAGGTTATTGTAAGTCAGACTATAACCTCTCTCAAATATAGTTTTGAATGTTTGTTGGGGGGAGGGGGAGCATATTCGCCTGAAAGAATGCAACTGTTGGGTTTGGAATTGTTATTTTCTTTTTTTTCTTCTTTTTTTTTTTCAGAAAAACCATCTCTGGTCTTGTGGTCTTTATTGAATCAGCTGTTCCCAAGCTGATTCTAACTAGTGCAAGCTGATAACCAACCAGAAGTGGTAACCTGTGATAGCCTGTGTTCCCTGGGCTTTCGCTTTAGTGTTTGGACCCTCTCTTTAAAGGGCCTTTCAGTGTTTTTAGCATTCTTTGGCGGTAACTGATTGATTCGTCAGCCACCACCATGTTAAATATATCTTGCTGAAACAGTACTTGGCAACAGATGTGAAAATAAAGCTGTTAATAAGCACAGCTCATTTTAAGTCTTATATTACTGCTAAACTTCCTGTGTATGAGGAGAGGCTGAGGAAAGACAAGAAAGAAAGCTTGGCTGGATGGGGGGGGGGTTCACAAACCATTTCCAAACCCTTACATTGAAGTGCCAATGGTTCTTTATGACATTGCTCTCAGTAAAACTTTGAATATTGAGTAATGGCTTTGTTATACTGGTGGGGATGTGGTTGTCGTGGGAGGTCTGATTTAGCAGTGATGTTGCAACAAAATAAATGGAAAGCATTGGGAGCATCATAATTATATATTTTTTTTATAAACGTCATGCCTTGGGGATCTCAAGCCTCTCTTTGGCTCTTTCTCTCTCTCTTTCTTCATCTCTCTCTCCCTTATCTGCCCCTCTCTCCCTCTCTCTCTCTCCCTCTCCCCTAACCCTGTGTCTCTCTCTCTCACCCTCTGGGTGTGGATGATGCTCTTGTATTCGCGCGCCACGCGGCTGGCCCACTTGCGCGCCTCCTTGTCCAGGCTGTGCTCCTCCGTCGTGCCACCCTCCTTCTCCAGCTGCACCACCTGGGGACGCAGGCGTGTGGGGAGAGAGAGGATAGATAGGGAGAGGGAGAGAGAAAGAGCAAGAGAGAGGAGAGATAGAAGAGAGATTGATACAGTTTATAGCAATCAGCACAATATATATATATATTGTATTTATACATTTACAAAATTAAATAAATTAAATGTTACTGTAACGGAATGGATTATATATTATATATATAAGCAATGACATTAGACCAAAACGCTAAAACGTATTCAAATATTTACAAAATCATTGTTATGACATATTATAATACAGGGGCCACCCGTCATCTATACTCTAACTGCACAATGGCAGTTCTTCCTTGATGTACATGTATTTCGTGTTGCTTTGATGACAAAAAAAAACAAGACAATAACCGATCATGGTGTGAATTATGGCCGGGCCACGTGGGAACCATAAAACACAAAGGAGAGCTGTTGCATTTCCCCATCGGGCCTGAGGCGAGCGCCGCAACACATGGCCCTGCTTCAAGCCTCATCCGTGTTTTTTTTCCTCCACGGCGATCACGTCCTCCATATAACTCACAATTCATCTCCACGCACTTTGGCTCGTAACAGTGACGCATGGCATATCTCGTGCGGCAGTGAATCGAGCTGCAGTCGCCTGCTGGTTCGCTCCCTTCATGAGAGGGGGGGGGACGCCTGAGGCCTCGCGTGAGTGGATGAAAGGACATTTGGGAAATGGCGCACGATATTCATACCCCAGTTCTGAGTCACCGAGTTTCACCCGTGGGTTTTGGGCGCAGAGATAGTGTGTCGTTCAGCCGAGGAATTGAAAGTGTAAAGAGAGGACAAGCGGAGACAAAGTTATTCAAATCCTGTTTTGGTCACTTTTGTTCTTTTGAGACCATTTGAGGTTTGAATCCTGGGAATGTTAACAGAATGAACAGCTATTTCCAGACCAGAGCTTGAGCTCTCACCAAGATCTCTACATTCCTTTATTGTATTATTAAGCATTATCTTATCTGGTGAATGAAGACTCTTACTCTTAATCAGCCAGTTCTCCTATCCCCCAAGCAGGCTCCTTATGTGAGAGTGGTGTTGCTCTGTTGGGTGCGGGATATGCGGTGCGACATTTGTTTAAGGGCTAGCTAGTGCTAATTCTGCTCATGCTAAATCGTCTGCAGTAACTGGTCAGACATCCCTAAAAATACCATGCAAGGAATAAATAAACTCATTCCCGCAGCCACCAAAAGTGGTCTAACTGAGAAAGGTACGGTTGTGTGGGCTAACCGGGCTACGAGGTGATGAAATACAGGACGGGTCGTGGAGGGAATAAGGATATAAAGGGCCCGGGTTGAGGAGCTATGTGAGAGGGTTTGTCGAGCAGGAACTGGCTGTAAGGCCACAAGTCATCCCCAGAGAGACTCCACGGCCATGTTGAACTCCCTCATGTACGTATGCATGTTTGTTTTTCATAAATGTGTGTGTGCATGTGTGTGTGTGTGTGTGTGTGTGTGTGTGTGTGTGTGCATGTGTATGTGCTCTGTGTGTCTTCTTTTTGTGTATCTGTGTGTGCGGTCTGTGTGTGAGTGTTTTCTGTCCCACTGTGTGTGTGTTATGCACACGTGTGTGAGTGTGTGTGTGTGTGTGTGTGTGTGTGTGTGTGTGTGTTGTGTTTGTGTGTGTGTATGCATGTGTATGTGCTCTGTGTGTCTTCTTTTTGTGTATCTGTGTGTGCGGTCTGTGTGTGAGTGTTTTCTGTCCCACTGTGTGTGTGTTATGCACACGTGTGTGTGTGTGTGTGTGTGTGTGTGTGTGTGTGTGTGTGTGTGTGTGTGTGTGTGTGTGTGTGTGTGTGTGTGTGTGTGTGTGTGTTAGGAGGAGCTGGAGCTGAGTTTGCTCAGTTGCGTGCTCAGTTGAGGCCCTCTCACAATGCCCCCTTTTTGCAGATGGGCTCGGCTCACCCGGCCTACCTCCTACCCCTCTGACCCGCCCTCACCCCCACCCTCACCCCCACCCGCCCTCCACTGCCCTTTACCGGATCCCTCGATCTGGCTCAGCGGCTGCGTGCTGTATAGGGTGGTGGTGGTGGGGGGGGGGTAAAGTGGGCGGGGCGTGTTAAGGGGTGGGGGGCGGGTTGGACGGTCTGGGCACCTCTCCATGACTAGTGTTTTCTTTAGGGAACAGGCGGCCACTTGTTTGACTCCCAACGAAAACACCGTGAGCATGCAGCTGTCGCGCCGCTTTCTCCAAACAACTTGTCCAGTGTGTCCAGCTGACTGGGGCTGGGGGGGGGGGGGGGGGGGGGTGCAGGGAAGAGGAGGTGGAGGTAGGGGGGCGGAGGGGGCACGGGCGCACAGAGCTGGCACCCGAATGGGATGCGCCGGTGGAGGCCCTGACCTGTGTGAGCCGGAGGAGGTCATAGGCCTGCGCGGGGAGCTACAGCGCCGACGCAGCAGTCGGCATTAGCAGCGCTGAGATAAATGATTGAAGACGGCGCACACGCTAATGTTGACACTGTTACCGTTACTGATTTATAACCTCCATTGTTGAATAGTTCCCAATTTTGGTTCTCTTCTCAGTTTCGTTGACCTTTATGTCACGCACACCCGCCCACGCCAGGTTATCGACTGCCTCGTGGCTACCAGAGGTTCCAGGCGACACGCGGGCGACGGTCGACTCCGCGGGGACCACCCCGACCCAGCTCCGCCTATTTCAGCCAGTCGGACCACGAAGGGCCGATTATGGTCCCACGTTCACGCAACAACGGGGGGGTTACGGACCCGTTACGTCCCTGCGGACCCTCATTGCGTCCACCGCAAGGGCCTGACGTGCGCCTCCCAAAAATTGTAACCTTCCGTCGAGGCGACGCAGCAGCAAAGGGCTGTGATTGGCCCGCTAACTAAAACCCGACGCAGAACCAAAACAGGTTCGCGACTGCGTCGAAGCGTCTGCGTGGTCGTTGCGTTGCGTGAACGTGGAACCATAATCAGCCCGTGAGATCGCAGGGTGTTGTGCGCTGGGATTGGATGGCAGTTCTGTCCAGTTCGGGAAATGTGTTTGCCAAAAAACCACAGGCTTCGCCATCGCCTTCTCCATCCCCTTGTGTCTCGCAGCGACGGGTGCGTGCGTCCCTCATCCTGCCCGTCGCATTTGAGCACGGTTGGGGTGAGAAACGGAAACAACTGAACCACCCTCGACTTCCTCCTGGTCGCCGCGTGGCTGTGCCCGGGTCCATCGGGGTCCTTCAGGCAGAGGGCTTACCGTGTCCGAGTCGCTGGGCTGGAACAGGAAGTCCGGAGCCTTGTGGAACGTGGGGTTCCGCTGCACAAAGAGCTGCTGGTGGAACTCCTGCAGCACCTGTTGGAAGGAGAGGAGAGATCCTTACAGAGAGATCCTTTAAGTTCACAACCTCCTGGTCCCCATAGTGCTTTGATTTGGGGCGTGAAGTCCTTTCCTGAGAGAATTTTAAAAAGCTGTAGTTCAGTCTACTGAACTACACTAACTGAAAGTGAATATAATCTTGTGTTGGGGCTGCACGAGGGAAACACTGAACTGAAATTCAATTTAAAAATAATTTGACCTATTTGATATATTTTGAATGGACAGATGCAAGAGAGAACAATGACCAAGTCAACTGAAATCCTGCTCAGGCTAGTTAGAGGGACTTTCAGCAAACGATCCAACAGATGGCCACAAAACATAAACAAACACACACATGCACAGAAACACAACAGCATTGTGTGTGTGTGTGTGTGTGTGTGTGGGGGGGGGGGGGCTTCTATTGTAGGGAGGGAGTTGGGCTGAACGGAAAGCACACAGGGCGGTTGGGCCAAACAAGACGTGGGGCGTCGGGGGCGGCCACATGGCAGCCCTCGCCGTCCGCCTGAGACACAGACACGCCGGCCGGGGTGGACACGGGGTGCTTGAGTGTCAAGTTGAGCCCTCCTCCGGGAGCTCAGGTGACGGGGCGGGCCGGCGGTGCCATCGGAGACGCGGAGGGGTAACTCAAGCCTCTCGACTCGTTAGAGGCATGTACGGAGAGACCGGGGGGAGGGGGTGGGGGGGGGGGGGGTGGTGATCTGCATGGCTCCCATAAGACAACAACATGAAGCACTGCGGGCTGGGACGGGAATGTATGGAGAGTGGAGTGGAGACACGTACTGCACAACAGAAGAAAAAAAAAAGTATATGATAGCTATACTGGGAATACTTCAAATTTGAGATATCTGCTCTAGGATTTGGGTTTTACGTGGGTCTTCTTCTTGTCTCTATTTGTCTGTTGTCTGACCGAATACTAATAATAACAGTATCGGGCTGAAAACGACTTCTTTAGACAAACAGACTTCTGTTTTAACCCAGCTTTAACAGGAATACAGAAAGTCTCGGCGAGGTTGCAACACGGGTGGGGTGTTCTGCTCACCTGTTTGGAGCTGTCCAGGATCTGGTTGAAGGTGGCGTGCACCACCTGGTAGGTGTCCAGCTCCGTCTGGCACATGGACACCAGGTAGTCCTTCACCTGCTCATGGATCCTTCCGTCCAGAACCTGGGAGACCAAACACACCACGAGCCAGCCTTGTGACCGTCTGCGCAGGGAGGCTCTGCGGAGCATCTCCAATATCTCCACCCGTCCCATCCAGATGTCCATCCGACCCTCTACCTACCTATTGTCTATCTCTCCTTAAACGAATTACAAAATAGAAAATGAACCATGCCTTCTGGTTCCTAGAGCTACTGTTCTACTATCTGTCCAGTGGTTTATTTCAAATGACAATTTGATCAGAATTGAGGCACTCTGCCTCAATTTTAACTTCAGTCAGTTAAGCCCAGAGCACACGGAACATGGAAAATGAATAGAATCACATCGTTTTAACGGAGCAAGAGACACGGAGCGTGAATGTAGCAGGGCTGCAGTTTTTTTGCTTGCTTCGTGTCTGAAGTGTATTTTGGACCGGAAAACTCCAAAACACTATCTTGTGTTTGTCCTGACTTGGCTTGGAGTGTTTTGGGTTTTAGCGTTAAATTACTACAATTTTAAGACACACACACACACACACACACACTGAACACACACACACACACACACACAACAGCAGGTGCACCCACACACACACTCACCTTGATGCAGTCCAT
This sequence comes from Micromesistius poutassou, assembly GCF_964030765.1. NCBI lineage: Eukaryota > Metazoa > Chordata > Actinopteri > Gadiformes > Gadidae > Micromesistius > Micromesistius poutassou. Next base: position 17,616,292 of record NC_140280.1, read on the forward strand.
GAGGTCGCTCTCATAGTAGCGCTGCTGGTGAGCGTTGGCGGCGGCTAGCGTGAGCAGGTAGTCGTTGCGGGCGTGCGAGGCCTTGGAGTTGCACTCGCTCCTCTTGGCTTTGAGCTGCGGGGACACGGTTGACACACCAACGTTAGGCACACCACTCAGGAGGGGTGTGTAGAACGACAGAATGTCGGCCATGGATTCATGCGGTTTGGGTTTTGTGAGGAGACGTGACGTGAGGTTGGTTCTCTGGCTCTAAATATTGCGACACTGCTTGTTGCTCCTTGAGTTCTTTCCTTACCTTCACACTTGCCCTCTGAAGACTAGATCTGGACTGGAAGAGACTCAGCTTGGACCTGAGAGGAACACAGGTAGGACGTGTGCATTATTGTCTGAAGCGTTGCATCTGTTCTAGTTGAGCACCTCCGAAATGAAGCACGCTGACTCTCACATCGTGCTTGAGTTGCGCAATTCAGCTTATCTGACTATGCAACATGAGCAACAGTTATGTCGTAACAGAGTGCCCCCCCAATTGGCTTTTCAGCCCGCCAATAATAAAACCGTGGTATGCCACATGATGAAATGTGCACAGGCAAAGCAAGCAGAAACCAAAAATAAAATTACTCTAGGTATGTGAGAGAAAAAAAGTACAAAATTTGAGGAGTAGAAACGTACGCTGAATTGCACGCAACGTCCATGTGTCGGACGTGCCATCCAATATAGTATAAATACTTTTAAAATGTCCCACCATGCGCTGTGAAAGGGAGGGGAAACCTTCCACTGAGAATATTCACCTACACTTAAAAACATAACAAAACAAACACAGTCAACAGCAGATCCGTAATCAATTAGGTCCCCTACAGCCAACAAGCAAACACACACGCCCGCTTTGGTCAAGGGGTTGGTGTCCAGTTCAGTGTCAGGCACTGGGTCTGAAACACTATCCCTCGGATTGTAAGAAATTCCTAGTGTGCCCGTGTTGTTATCGATGGGTCGGCAGAGAAGAGCAGCGCATACTTTGCCTCCAACTCAGCCTTCTCGCGCACGGCCTGGGCCAGGACCTCCGTCTCCTGGTACTTCTTCCTGCTCTTGCTGAGGTCCTTCACCGACTCCTGCAGCCCCGCCTGCACCTCCGTCAGCTGCTCCACACACTGGGGAGACACCAGCCACAGAGGAATGGTTCAGGAATGCGCCGTGTTCATTTCATAAAAGGATCATTCAAAATTGAATTGTGTAATAACGAAAACCAAAGATGATCTGCAGAGATGAAGCATTTACACTAACATGCAAACATAAAGAACATACAGCCAACATTACCTAATTTTGCTCATTTCAAGTAAAAACAAAACATTAACAAAATAAGGAGCTAAAGTACATAGAAGTACAACACACTGTCCCAATGTCTGCCTGCCGCTAGGTGTCTCAACAACAGGTACCATTCAAGACCGAAAACTAAAAAAATGACCTGAAACTCTTTCAGGTCAGATCCAATCCTATCATCAGAAAGTCTACAGTACCTTGAAACACCTCTACAGATCACAAGTAAAGTGATGCATTAATGTTATGCACGGGAGCAATTGGAATGGGCAGCAGCTTTCATGGCAGGAATACCTGGTCCGTGTGATTGGTTAATAAAGCAGCAGGCCAAAATGCTTATGTAATTTTCAGTTCTCATAAATAAATTACAATTGGAGGAGGGGGGGAGCTGTTAGACCTGGCTTGCTGCAATGTTCCTCTTTTAGCAAAAAAGGAGCTGTCAATTTGAAACTGTTTGAGCACAGCTGTCCAAATACAAACAGACAGCATACACAAACGCCCAGAACGGTGATTGACAGATGACCTGTGGTGTTCTTATAGACAGGACAGCATGCATCTGTGAGTACTGGAGCGGGTTAAACCCCATACGACCAGTCAGGGTTCTGAAGAAGAGGTAAAGGATGGTACTGGTCTCAGTGATTAAATCATTGTGACCATCTCGCCTGTCTCCACTAAAACATCTGTTACCAATATCATTCGAAACATTGATGGCCTGCCATTCCTGCATTTAGCATGAGCATGCCACCCACAAATGTAAACAGAGCAGTAGCAATTCATTCTTTGTGATATAACCTTTTGTAAAGTACTCGTATGGCGATACCCTTTTTTTGTAAAGCGCTGTACTGAGGCTTGCATCATTGTTGCAGCACAGACCCATACTAAGCTCCTTGTTGCTTGAACCGAGTGTCAGCCAGGTCAATTTTGATGTGCAAGGGTCAGAAAAAAAGGCAATTCTGGGGACATTGAGACCCTTCATCTCAGAAAGAAAACAGGGTTCACGTCGGCACTGGTCATCATGGTGAAATGAGGCAGCACAGTAACAATGGACTGGGATCGGTTACCGGGAGATAGGAGTTAGAAATCTTTGAACTTTGAGCGTGTGGATAATGGGTCATGGATATTGGGCATTTAATAGAGGAGATAAGCTGGAGATAAGGCTGAACCACCTGAACATTTGATCTGACGCTCAAGTGACCCCAATGAAGTATCCATTAGATTAACGTAGACGTAAAAAACCCGCTGGAAAAAAAACAAAGGAATCTCTTTGCAGGACTGCCTTGCACATTTGTGAGGGGCTTCATCCAGATGGCCCATTGGAACAGCCCAGAACAGTACAGCCTCCACTCCCCCCGTGTCTAATGGTACCTTCCGGAGCTCCAGGTCCTTTTGGAGCCGAGCTGCCTTGGCCGGCTCCGCCACCTGGGCCTTGTAGAGGTCACAGGCGCCGCTCCGGGTCTGGCTCAGCTGCACCGTGCCCTCCAGGTAGGCCCTCCACACGCAGTACATGTTCCTGTTGGGGACCGGTGGCACGAACACACACACACACACACACACACACACACACACACACACGGGAGACCATCCACACACACACACACACACGGGAGACCACACACACACACACGGGAGACCACACACACACAGGGGAGACCATCCACACACACACACGGGAGACCACACACACACACACACACACACACACACACACACACACACACACACACACACACACACACACACACACACACACACACACACACACACACACACACACACACACACGGGAGACCATCCACACACAGGAGACCATCCACACACACACACACACACACACACACACACACACACACGGGAGACCATCCACACACGGGAGACCATCCACACACACACACACACACACACACACACACGGGAGACCATCCCCACACACACACACAGTTTTGATTTGTGATATTGCAGTGGTTTTCGTTAGCACACATATAAACATATTCCTCTCCTACTTCCGCTTTTGTCAGTAGCCCTGCGTTAGTCGTGATAAAGGTCCGCCAATGAATACATGCTCTGTGATGACCTCAGTCCACTTTGCATACTCAGCTACAGGTCTGAATGCTAATGCTGATAATAGATGAGAAGTTGAAGCGCGTGAAGACTGTGGAACATGCAAAGTGGCCGCTTCGTTTGCATTACAGTTCCACGTAAGGAGTGTCCCTTTAGGGTTATTACAGCAGCGGACAAGGTTCTATAATGTGGAAATGAAATCGACAGTGAATCTGGGGAAAACCAAAAATCTATTAATTCCAAGCATGGCCTCATTATTACTACAGATACAAACCATGTTATCTCCCAGCAGGGACAGTGACAAACTGACCTGTGATCGGCTTGTTCGTCCGCAGGCAGGTCGGGCCATTCCTTCTTCAGGTACTGGTTGGCCAGTTTCTGGAGAGCCTGTAAACGGCAGGATGCACTGTGAATGGCCTCACAGGACTCCTCCTCTCCCAGGAGACACTGACCCCCAATGACCTTGGGACTATAAAGTCTGGGGTTCCCCTGAGCTTCAAAGAGCCAAGGGGATTGTGGGAGACTCCGGGGGCAACCTCTTTAGTCGCCACCCGGCCACAGTGTCACAGGTCATTCCACAGGGGGAATGTTGTGATGTTTTATCGTGTTGTATGGGTCCGTACTGTGTTCCTACTGTGAAGCTGGAGCCAAACTTCCACAAATGGACCATAAAGATCTAATCTCGAATATCCGTCCATCAATCTCACCCTTCTCACCTTGTGATTGCGTAATAAAAGTTGACGTACAACTCGAACCCCGACGAACTGACCTACCTACGGGCACACCTCTCCGTGCTTTCTCGTGGTTACAGCTTCAAGCGGTTGGAGTTATAAGGGCTGCCTGTGGCGCCGTCAGGGTGACCAGCCCCTGTGAGCCAGGAGGGCTGAGACCCCCTGCTGAGGCTCCAACCCCACGCCACAGACCGCTTCATTGTGGGGAGTCACACAGACACAGTCGGTGGGGGGGGGGGGGGGGGGATGTTACGGAGGTGGGGGAGGTGGAGGAGGAGGTTAGGCTTGGGGGGGGGGGGGGGATGTGGTGATAGATTCAGAGGAAGAGCCACACACAGTGGGGGTCATTTTATTGCTCCCTGTGATTTGAATATCAAACAGCTGCAGCTGTAAGGGAAGAGGACAGAGGAAGAGGAGGAGAGGGGAGATTGGGGCGGGGGGGGGGGGGGGGCGGACTAAAAAGGGGAGTTGGGGTTTTCAGAGCCGCCCTGACCCACTTTGATTCAAGCCCTATCGTGCGGCCGGTGTCTAATTGATCACATAACTGGCACGCTTGCAAGGGCTTGCGGGCCACCAGACACACAGAGCGCCATTGACACCCAGTGAAGACACCTGCTACTTCCACATCGCCCGGACAAAAAACGGTCTCAAAGAGGGGATGCAGAGGAGAGAGGCTACACAGACAAACAAACAAACAGCACATTCAAAAATGTGTCTTTGAACGAATGAGCAAAGGAGGTCTTTTGCAACTTCTAGCGCCAAATGTGGACGATCGCCAAAGGTTGTATTTTCTGTTGTTGGTTCGTGTTGTATTCAACCCCAGGCAGTGCGGCCCTCTTGGCCAGATCCCCATTACTAAAGACAGTTTGGGTCATTTTAATCTCAACATGTGATCTACCTGGATAAACAAAACGGTTGAATGAAATGAAAACTTTTCTGTGATGAACTTGCCAGACAGACACACGTCTGACACGAAAACAAATGAGAGCGACTAGAAAGACCAGGCGTTTCTCTCTGCGATCAGGCGTAACATTTTATCAGGCTTGACAGTAACGGATACAGCTGTTCTGTGCCATGTCGTCTACAACAACATCCTTTATTTGCTTTAGTGCAGTGTCATCGCTTTTTTTCTCCTGCCCTCTGGCTTCTCCGCGGGTCAGCTCGTCAGAGGTCACCGGGAAGGAAGGTGAACGCGCAGCGCTGGAACGCGGCCGCGCGTGATTTATCAGGACAAACCGCAGCGTCCTCCGAAAGGTCCCTGTGTGGCTTGAAAATGCAGACAAAGTAAAGTTCGGACTCGAAATGCCTTCAAAACACAGCCACGCAAACACGGAGACGTTTGTGTGCACACTGGCATGAAGCACATAGTTAAGCGCTTTCGTGGAAACCGCAACCTTTGACCTCTGCATTGAAATGCTCACCGGGAAGGTTGACATTCAGGGGGACTATAGTAAATGCCACAGTCTCATATGAGCCCTACGACTTGTACTCAATGTTCTTCAGCTGGATTAAACCGTATCCATGAATTAAGATATTGTATTGCATTTCTTGGAACCAGTACCCATTTCAAATGGGAAGGAGGTGTCAGCAATAACAACATAGTTAACGCAGCGTTCGCAACATAATTAACGCAGCATTAACAGCATCGCTAATGTAGCGCTAACACGCCAATTAATGCAGTATGAACACCATAGTTAATGGTGCATCAACACTGGCAGCATCAATGCTTTACGCGGTCGTCTTGTTCATTTGTACGAGACGATTTTGCGGAAGCTCCTCATCCGTAAACCCAGTTCCGGTAAGGCACCCATTGCTACATTGTTGTATTCTATTGTACACTGCAAAGCTGAACTCGCTTGACAAACAACTCTCAAGCCTAGTTCCACGTGGAGCGTCTCCTCATGGACCCCAATGAAGGGCAACGCGACGGCACTCGTAAAACTCGCATTAAAGCCTCAGTCAATCAAAGCGGCTGTAATGACAGTAGTCAGGGAGCAGCCGCCCAGAGGAAGCTCAGCTCCACAAGGTTCACTTCCAGGGGGCCCCTTGCCAAATCCTACATGCGCTAAACTGTATGCAACCGCTGCCGGTGCCGCGGGCCGCGCGTGCCGCAGATGGACGGTTTGATGATATTGGCTCAGTGTTGCAGCTTAAGAGTGGAGCTCCCTCTCTCCCCCCCCCCCCCCCCCCCCCCCCCTATATGCCTCCTCCTTCTTCTAACATCAGCACTGCACATTCCACACCGGACTGCAAAGCCGGAACAGAGTAAAGGAGAGGAAAAGGGGTTTTTAGGTAGCGGTTGGGTGCGGGGGGGGGGGGGACATCCCAGGTAAGCCAGGGCAGAACAACACGGCCAGGGTGGGAGTGAGTCGGAGCCGGGGTGTGGCTGACGTGGTGGGCCCCTCTGTTGGGGTTTGGGGTTCTCATGAATGGATTTAGTTCTATGACCGCAGGATGAATAGCGACATTTTTCCTGGCACCACAGCGTAAGAACACACACAAGTGTTTGAACCCGTGCCAGGGGGGTGTATATGTGACGCAATATTTGGGGGGGGGGGGGGGGGGGGGGTAGAGGGTCTGTTTTGATGTTGATGAAGGCCTTCAGACAGTGGTTGTGTTGTTGTGTGGGGATTCATGTCTTGGATCGCTGGGAAGGAGGGGGGGGGGGGAGAAGCAAAGGATCCCACTCACCTGGGCATAGTCTCTGTCCACCGCTGCCTTCTTTTGGCTAAAAGTCCTGAAGGAATACAAAGCCAATGTCAGTAGAACTTAATGAGGGAACAATTACAATGGACAGACTTGCTGCCAAACTATAACTGTGTATTTCTCTGCGTGCTCCCTTCGGTAATATAATCGCAGTGGGCTGGGAGGTGGAGGTCATAACACACAGCCCGTTCTCCCCTCGCAGCCAGCCAACCCCAAGGAACTCTGAAGGAACACAGTGTGTTTCTATGAGGGCTCCACCTCTGCAAGCTAGCAACACAAATACCCAGAAATTATATCTGAAGAGAAACGTATGGGCTGGTCCACACTGCCGTGACTCTGTGTGTGTGTCAGTTAAACAAAAGAAAAACATGGAAGTCGCAAAATGTAGCCGAAAAACTACCTTTGTTTGGGGTGTTTTGAAGTCTTAACAAGGGGGTCATTAAATAAGGATCTGATGTTAACCTTCCAGTCATTGACCCCAGACACAAAAGCTCCAGGCAGTCGCACTACTACACGTCAACGTCATTAAATCATGTCTGGGCAAGTCCGATGCGCCTCTGAATTTCACTCCAAAAAACGAAAAAGAAAACTGCTGTCTGATTTCCTCTGAGCTTAGATCTCCCCGAAGTCCCCTTCTGTGCATGTGTGTGTGTATTCTGTGGAATTACTAAGCCTTTATTTCCACACACACACACACACACACACACTCACTCCTTTTCAGGTATAGGTTTTGCCTTTTCCTCCCTTCCCATAATGTTTGAGAGAAACCAGATTCAATTCGTTCTCATTTTCCATTTTTTCTTTTTGCTGAATCATGTCCCAAGCGCCTACAGAATGCCATCACAGCCTCCTCTGCCCCCAACCTCCCCCTCCATATCCGCACATTCTCCGTCCCTCCAATTAGAATATTTTTTCTCTTTCTTTCGCTCATTCTTTCTTTTTCTTTTTTTGCGTGCGTTTTCTCCGAGCAGCCAGAACATCTGGAGGTTCTTTGTGACCCTTCACTTCCAGCTGTTTCCGGAAAAGTGGGAGGATCACTTCAACTCTTAACAACCACCAATAGCAGACCGGACCGGCAAGGGAAATGCTATCACCACTTTCCACACCTATTTCTCTGAGTTAAAAAAAAGCCTTTCAATAAAACACAAAGTATATATTTTTTGAACAACTTCCATCAGAAACCACATTTTACGTCCTTCTACGGCCATATGACTGTGTCACCCTCCCCGCAAAACAACAAACAACGACCACTGCCACGGCACTCTGCTCCTCCAAAATAAGAGCCCTGAAGCGGGGCTGTCCTCACCTGAGGTCCTCCAGGAGGTCACACTCCGTCTGGTGTTTGACTTGTAACCGGCTAAGCTGCTCAGCGTGCGTCTGCTTCAGCTCCTGGGTCACTCGCACCTGATTCACACAGTGCACGTGGGTGGATCATTTACATGTTCATATTAGGTATAGGAGTTATTGAGCAGATGATTGTCTTTGCATTTTTCGTGAACAACCTTTTTGGTTACACATATCTTTTCTTGCTTTTTGATTTATTTGTGTGTTCATGAGCATATTTTTGGCTTGCTGTATTGTTTTGCTTTATATTTTTAATTTCTATTCTAAGAGGTTTTAGCAGTATTTTATTTTTGCCAGAGCAATTGTAACAGACACAGAAATTACTTCCCTCTGGATCAATAAAGTACTCTTGAGTAATCTGAATCTTTGATCCAGTGAATTCAGTCATTAAGGAGCACAAGGGGGCAAGGGCATCTTGCTCAAGGAAGCCGTTTAGACTTGACATTGAGGATCCAACCCAGGTGCTTTTGCCAAGTAGTCCAGGAGGATTAGAAGCAACACCAGACTATAACCAAACAATACACACCAGCTAGTAGAGGCCAACAATCTACATGAAATAGTTTCAAGGTAAAGGTAGGAGCCTCCTGATTTGTGGATTAAAGCTAGAAAAAGTGAATGTATAAGGCCTTTATTAAAGCAGTGATTTGCTTGGTGGCTGGTCACCTAATTTCTCATTAGGGTATATAGTTTAATGTTAAATAATGTCAATCCTACATTATATATGTATATATATTTGCCTGAGCATCACTGAATATAGCAGTGAGTTTACTAGGCGAATGCATCTGTTGCATTCTCCATGCATTTCTCAATGACTTTGTATAATACGACAATGGTTCCATATTATCAAATGGCCCAATGTTATAATATTATGTTGAATGAGGGGGATAAGGAAATAACAAACGACTAGACTGCAAAAGTATTTTATGATTTGAAAGTTTAATTATTCTTTCTCCTGAACACTTTATAGTCCCCAGTTATCATGTGCCACTTGTTAAGTGATAAGATATGGTATAAGGTAGTCTATTTAAAAAACCTGATGAACAGGCTGTAGGGGCAATAGAGCTAAACCACAGCCTCATCATTTGATAACTAGTCCTACAAAAACCCAAACTAGAGCATGTATTGTTTATTCAGCACTTTGTTTGGATATTTACCAATGACATCTTATAGGGGTATAAATATTTGTTGTCTTGTTTTGTCAAGTACAACTAGTTAGGCCTGGCTCGATGAACTGCACATGAACAATTTTTCAAATGTGGATTGTATATAACGATTACGAACCATCTATTTCCTAATTACAAACAATAAACGTTGTCTATATGTAAATATTTATTTCACTGTTGTATGAACTTGAATGAAATGAAAGGCAATGCAAAAGGAAAAACCTCCCAGAATAATGTATAGGAGACAACAATCAAACGCTAGGATGATATAGCCTACTTGCATGATATTTAAAATATTAGTCTAGAATTCATAAAACATAAATCCTAAGTGTATCACCCAATTCAAATCAGTAGATTTAACCTTAGATAATAATGACCCGAAGCGTGCTAAGACGACTCCAAATACATCGGAGGCGCGATAAAAAGAATGAACGTCTAACAAATATAAAGAATATTATTATAAACTACAATATGCGTAAACATGCTCGAAATGGCCCACACATTGTCAAAGAAACATCATATAATTGAAAGTGCTTTGCAAAACTAACTGGAACACAAATGGTCCATTTCTGAAAGGTTGAGCCATGTTTCTGTAACTTGATCCCATATAAACATTTTCCTACAGCAGTGCGCTTTCGCTATCTTTACTTAACCTCCGCTAAATACGCGTCTGCTTTGAAGTCAGCAAACAGAGCACATTATCACAACAAGTTGCTTTCTCATTTTCCCACAAAATTGGATACACATGGGACACATATTTAAAATGTTGTTTTTTTCTTTCGCAGATTCCTTGGAGCACCGTATGTAAAATTGATTATCTAGTCATACAAAGCAGTACAGCTCTCAGCAAATAAAGAAATACACTTATTTCCGAAGTGATCAGTGTGTAACAAAGCAAATATTTCCAACAATCAAACATGCACCATGTCGTCGAGACGTTTGCAGACAAGTAGCCTCTGCTTACAACGGGACGGGACCACTCACCTTCCTTGGAGGGGGTTGCATTCTGATTTGTCATAAAAACTACACCAAATGGAAAAAAGTATCCCGGTAAACTTTGTGTTGGCGTTTAAAGAAAAAGTGAATGAGGAGAGGACGAGAAAACACGCTCAGTACATTACAGCCTTCAGCCTTGGGTCAAGCGGCCATGACGATCCAAGCCCGAGAAGACTACACCGTCAGAGTCCCGTTGAAAATACAAGCAGCCCCGAGGCACATAAAAGCCAAGTTTTCCATTTAGTGGGGTTTCCGGTGGTGAGGGAAAAGGGAGATATGGCGACCCCCTGAGGACATTTAGAGATATAATCCTCGATCTATCCATCCCTTACCTTGATGGATTACCGTTATACGGTGATACATCCATGGGCCATGCATTAAAAGCCTGTTGGAATCGATTTTGATCTGTATACATTCTATCTATGGTGTTAATGGATTCATGATATAATATAAATAATATTCAACCGATCATTCGAAATATCATTATAATTATATATTATAATATAATATACAAATGTAATATAATTATTAATCAATCGTATTTATTACCTTATTATTACCTTTATTTTCTTGTTTTATTGTATAGGCTCATTGTATTGTTATTTTCCCGGTTTTTAAGATGGACATCAAGATAGATAATTGGAGACAAAAACAGAGAGTCAACAAACAAAATGGGTTTGTACTCAAAGTTTTTCTTTAATATATATTTTTTTAATCTTAAAGATGGTACAATAAGGTTTACAAATTCCTGTCGCGTCGTTCATGAACTACAACATAAAAAAAGCAATTACAGTTGATCTGCACACATTAATAGCAGGGCTGTGCCCTTGTTGACCTTAACCCATACATAGACCATAGGATAGATTCCAACGTCACAGCTGCTTCCTTAAGAGCCAGCATTACAGTCTAACTAATTGGCTGGTAGATTCTGTATCACAAGATGCACACTAAACTAAATTTTGGGCAACATATGTTTTTTGGAAGACATACAGTTGTAAAGTATCAACTTTTGATTGACCAAAGGTAACCATGTAACAAACAGGCCTATAATATTTTTTAGACGGCGACATACCCAATACTCGACAATAATTAGAGCGAGCTTCCTTGCACTTTGAAATACGTGTGACTACAACGGACGGAAAACCGAATGTGCGAAGTGCAAAATCTCATTATACACCAATGTCGCCGTAATGCACCATGTCATGCCTATATGCCTTGATCACAAGCCATACTTTTATCTTATACTTGCAAGTAGGCGTTATATCCTTGTAAATTAACCACTATTACTATTACTCAGTTTGTGTGCTGTATGTGTGTGTGTGTGTGTGTGTGTGTGTGTGTGTGTGTGTGTGTATGTGTGTGTCTGTGTGTGTTTGTGTGTGTGTGTGTGTGTGTGTGTGTGTGTGTGTGTGTGTGTGTGTGTGTGTGTGTGTATGTGTGTGTCTGTGTGTGTGTGTGTGTGTGTGTGTGTGTGTGTGTGTGTGTGTGTGTGTGTGTGTGAGAGGGGGGATACATGATTACATGTTGAAAGGTCAAGGGAGATGTAGACTATAGACAGTTAACATGATGTCCATCTGTGATGTCACAAATGCAAGCAATTAACATGAATATTTGCCTTATCAATGGTTATAGGTAATAACAATAGCCGATTATGGCACAGCTTCTTATGGTTTGCAAAACAATGCCTTCTCCCTATTTGAAAACAAAAAATACCACAATTGAAGTTATTAATAGAGCAGATATCTTTTAGCAATTTAAGGACGATATGCGTAAGAATATGTGTAGAATACAGGTTGAACCCCCTTGATTTAGCATGAAACACAACATTCACATTGACTGGTGTCTGTTTAATAGGAGTCATGTGCATTGTCCCAGGCCTTGCATTACATCACATCCAGCTTCACATCGTGTGGAAAGCAGGAGAAAATGCTCCCGATGCTATAGGTTTCAGTAAGGTTAAAGTCACCCCCCCAGTAACAACAGTAGACTGGAAATAGACCAGGACCATATTGCTAAAAGCCAAAAGCACGTTTTGACCCAGTATGTTCATTTCAATGATGCGATGACACAACAGAATGTTTTAGCATTAGCTGTTCACTGCTCATGAGAAGATGTGGAGATATTCCCCATAGTGTGGATATGGTGTCTGAGCGGGCGGAGGCTCCATTAAATCAGCGAAAATCGGACGATAGGACTTAAATGAAAACATTAGGACTGACATTATCACGACATTACAGTAACCAAAATACCAGAAAATATCTACTCTCTGACGACTATATCAATAGTACACAGACTTGCTTTGAGGGGACGGTTTTAATGTCCTGAACCTAGAATCAAATCATATACAACCAAATAGAAGCCAACAAAATGTAATGAGGTGCCTTTCTAAATGGCATAGATTACCGTTATGTCTTTGTGCAAATGTTTCTAATCTAGCACTCCTATCCAAACACACACACACACATCCACGTCAAGCAACACAACTCAAATCACACACACACACACACACACACACACACACCCACGTCCAGCAGCAGAACCTAAACCCCTGAAGTCAATGTGCGTGTTCCCCTGGTTGTGGCCCATGAGTAAACTTCCTTCCATCCCACCCTGGCATTGTGTCCAGGAAGAGGGTGGGTGGGCGCTGTGGTATTCCGGCTGGGGGAAAACCCACCCAACCATTCAGGTATTACATCGCAAGTTAGTGAGGTGATCGCTGGGTTCGTATTGCGAGGTCCACATGCACTGGATAACTGACCCCCCCCCCCCCCCTACCAACTAGCATTCAGAAAGTCAAACCCAGTTTATTGTTCTCTGCATCCTGCGTGTTTATGCATAGACCAGGCTTTTAAAATGATGACGTCCACCACAAAGCCCTGGTTTCGGACAGGACGATATCCAACACCAGTATAGTCCTTTGTGTGTATGTGTGTATATTTTCATACACATACCCTGCAGAATACAATGAAATATAATCAAATATGTGCCAAGGAGGAGCACTGCCCTTTCGCTTGTGAGCTTCAAGGATCACGTCAAAGCCTGTCTGACCTTGCAGCCAAAAAGCCAAAAGGAGCGACAACTCACCCTGACACATTGTGACAACAGTGTTTGACGATATTCATAGTTTTACCTTTGAAATTACAAACAGTTTGGCCACCTTTGATCTGATAGTGGATGTAAAATAGAGACCTTTGAGACACAAAGCCGAATGTTAATGTGTCTAGGGTGGTCACTGAAAACAGAACAAAAACACTGAAGAACTTCAAAACGCAAACTGCTGTACATATTTGTATTCTACTTCATTGTATTCTACAGTTATTATATATATATATATATATATATATATATATATATATATATATATTAAGCACACACACACAAACATACTCACTTGGAACAAGCCAACAAAAAAAACTATCCTTTATACTCATAGTATAAGGCATTTATACACAAGTGTTGACTTGTGTATATGCACAAGCCTTACGTACACAAGTGTCCACGTGTGTACACAGGCCCGGTGAAATACAGGCCGCCCATGACGTCTGTACAGCCTAAATGTGCATATGTGGACTTTCTATACGCTCTCACGGTGCTAAAAGTGTAGTGCGAGTACTCCTCGCGTTGAATGTGCGTACATACTCCTGACTACATACTCTCATGTACAGTACACCCAGCGAAACATGTAAGGATACCACTTATAGAATATATTGAGTGTTACTAAATATGGTTTTTAATTTCTTGGTACGCTATAGGTGATGTGCAAGGCTGACATCTTCTACATGGCTTTGCAAACGTTGTTTGAAGGTGTCCCGACATAAGAGGGTCCACCGCATCAGTGCTAGCATTCAGCGGAATCTATTTCCACTAGAACATAAAAATATCACAAAATTAAAAAAAAAGAAAAGAAAATTATAATCTACAAAAACAAACAGGTGTGAATAGAATACAACTGACAGACACCTGGTGTCTAACAGTCCCAACAGGGTTGCACGGTTGAAATGCAACCTTATTCGCAAACAGAAAGGCAAACTAATTATGAAATGATGTTCCCATTAAATAACTGGGAAGTTATGGTTGAGCTAAGTAGGGCCTATTTACAAAACATAACAAAACAGATCTATGAAAACGTCAGCATTCAAAGTAATATTTACATTCTCACTGCTGAAGGAACTGACTGGCCGCTATAAGCTTTTTGTTCAGTTTTCAGAACCAAAGAACATATATACAGACACCAACATGTTAAGAAGCCACAACTATACAAGAGAGGACCTGTACAATGTGCCAGTGTTTGGATTTGAAGAGTGCTGAACATATACAACAAAGACAATCCACAATCCAGCTGGCTAAAAAAATAAAATAAAATAAAAACAAACAGTCTAACGTTGACACACAGACAAAAAAAAAAACGGTTACAAAACACAAAAAACACATGAAGTCGGCCCTTCAGTTTTACTGCTTGTTCCTGGTGCCTAGCCCGGCTCTGATCCCCACGGATGCAATACGTGATGTTATCACTGTGAGCAAGAGACATAGCAGTTGAACAGAGAGAGAGAGAGAATGACAGAGAGGGAGAGAGGAGAGGAGAGAGAGAGAGAGATAGAGAGAGAGAGAGAGAGAGAGACAGAGAGAGAGAGATAGAGAGAGAGAGAGAGAGAGAGAGAGAGAGAGAGAGAGAGAGACATTAACAACCAAAGACTCGTACAGGGGGCAGAATTGTCGCACAAATGGGATGATTATCGTACATCTGGAAAACGCCCTGTCCAACAGTGTTTGATGTGGTGCCTGGAGATTGACCTTTAAAAAAATGTGATTACTCTTTTAAGGACATTGTTGCTTAAGAGAAGAAGTAGTTTTAGGGGCTGGACTAAATGTCAATATCACTGGTGGGTTGAAACATTATCCTTGCCATCGGTTGGACAGAGTGATACAATCACAAAAGCGCAGGTGGTGTGTTTGTGAGATGGATGGAGCGTGGGATGGTTAAGGGGAGATCACGTCCTGCTCTAAGTGGAACTGGAGGGGTTCTGAGGCTGGCTGCTTACATCAGGGCGGAGAGGGGCTGCAGGTGGTTCTACCAGTGGGGGGTCACGTAGCTGTACCCAGGGGCCCCCTGGGGCCGGTAGGTCGGCATGGTTACCGACGGGGCTCCCATGTGCTGAGTGGACTGGGGTGTGGTCAGCAGGGTGCCTGCGGACGTAGGGAGACGAGTTGATCATGGTGTCACCGCTGGCTGGTTTAGGACTAGCACGCATACACTCAATTGAATGGGGTTCAGCGATGGGTTACTCTACTATATACAGTTAGCTATATATATATAAATATGTATATATATATACAGCTAAAACAATAAGACAGGGAACAACATCGTGGATTTGAGTTTGGTTGCAATGCTTTCCTTAGGCATTTCAGAAGAAAGATAATTCTATTGAATAATTTGTTGTTGTGTGGCTTTTAGTTAGGGAAATCACACCAGACATAGTGAGTTTGGGGACAAAAGTGAACTTAGCCTGAACAACTAATTAAATAACAAGATGTTGTGCGACCAAAGTCCATCATAAATCCCTCAGGGGGATGAATAATAAATCCAAAAGCTAAACTTGATTAGCTGTGATTAATGGCCCAGTCTGATGTCTTGTGGAGGCTCACCTGTGGACATGGCCATGGTGGTGCCGCTAACCATGCCCATTGGCAAGGCTCCGGAGCGGGGGGCGGGCGCGGGAGACGGGGAGGGGGCTCCGGTGGGGACCTGCGTGGGGTAGAGGGTGGAGGGGAGGCTGTTGGGCTGCACCACTGTGGTGTGGTGGATGACGTGGGGCTGTGCCGCCGCGTAGACGGGCTGTGTGTAGTACGCCCCCTGCTGGGGTTGGAGAGAGACGACCAGGAGGGTTGGTTGCATAATCATAACCATAACAATCATAACAACAGTGGTTAAGTGGGAAGGGAGAGGGTATAGGAGGCAGTGGAGGAAGAAAGAGTGGGGGACAGCAAATGAAATCGGGAGAGCAAGAGACAGCGAGAAAGAAAGAGAAATAAAGAGAACGAGGGAGAGAAAGAGAGAGAGAGAGAGAGAGAGAGAGAGAGAGAGACAGAGACAGAGACAGAGAGAGAGAGAGAGACAGAGAGAGAGAGAGAGAGAGAGAGAGAGAGAGAGAGAGAGAGGAGACACAGACAGAGAAAACACACCGGTGAGCATCACAATAAATATTTCTGTCGCAGGAACACGTCCCTGTATGGACGAACGAGGGTGTGGAACGTCGCCGCGAACAGAGCGCAGAGAGTGTGTGCAGATTGGCCGACTGCACTCCTTACCTGGGCGTAGAGGTTCTGCTGGGGGTAGATACTCCTGATGGGGTACATCTGGTAGGGATTGGCAGACGGGGAGTAGGGTGGAGGCGCCCCGGTCGACTGCATGGGGTTCACCTTGTACGGGGTACCTGCTGTGTACCCTGTTGGAGAGAGAGAGAGAGAGAGGGAGAGAGACTAAGGGCTTGCTTCACACCCACTATATGGCCATGGTGGACGGCAACCAGCGTGAGATGCCGTGCTTGCATTGTGAACAAACCTTTGGTTTAGGGCGAGAGGTGTGTGCCAAATAAGTGTCCACTATCTGGGCATCTGGTATATTAGTTGCAGTCGAGTTTATTTAAAAGCAGTAATGTATCTGATAAGGATCTCAAGTGTGAAACTAATCATTTCCTAGTACTTCTTTAGGCAGCATAGGTTTCAAGCGAGTAATTAGGAAGACAAATTAGAAAGAACATTTTTTTGCTTTTGTCACCTGAGGTAAATAGATGTGGAAGGATTACATGGTCTCCTGGGAATGTGTGCCACAATGTCCAAAGTTATAATTTTAGTGTTCATTCTGGTTATTATTATCAGAATTGACTTGCATGAAATTTCATGTCTGAAAGAAAGCAACTACATGAATATATACACACGTGTATACAGGCAAAGACAAAATGCAGGGAGCAGTATTATAGTATGAGGTCAAGGTATTCCATCAAGATATGTAAACAAGCAATGCAATATGCTGCAATCTCCATCTCTGAACCAACTCAGAGATGGATAAGGAAATCACAGAGGGTCAGTTACTTTTTGGGACCATGGCGTATATGCAGAGATTGTGCGACTCTAAACAGTTTTACTTTGGCTTCCGAATTTCATGTCACTGAAAATGTACCATTCGTATGCGCAATTGGGTGACAAACATACTCATACACACATGCGTTCACACACACCCACGCAAACACAGACACCCGAATCATATGAAATGATTGAGCAATAAAATGCTTGTGTAAATACAATGCCACTGTGTGTCTGTGTGTGAGGTATTTCATATTGATTATTAATGCTGCCATTCTTTTTTTTCAAGAATTTGCTCAGTGTGGATGCCTGATGCCATTTTAAAGAGCAACCCAAGAGCAACACAAAAATCTAACCGCAACAGCAGCCCCACCTCTGGTACAAAACATGTTACTGCAACTGCTGATTCTGATTGGTTGAGATTTGTGCCAATGGCCAAGGGTGCCAACCTGGCATTCATTCTGACCAATCAGAAACAGCAACAGCAACATGCCGTGGTTGCTGAAGACTCTGTGGTTGGATTTAGTGTACAGAATGACAATGGGAGAGAGACATATAGGAGGACTGACGAGAGAGAGAGAGAGAGGGAGAGAGAGAGAGAGAGAGAGAGAGAGAGAGAGAGAGAGAGGCAAAAATGAGAGAGACAGAGATGAGTGAGACAGAGAGAGTAAGAAAGAAAGAGAAATAAAGACAGAAAGAAAGAAATGGAGAAAGACAAACAAAGAGAAGAGAAAGAAAGGAAGGGAGAAAAACAGAAACAATGAGAAGACAAAGAAAGAAAGAGGAAAGAGAGAAAGCTAGAGAGAGCATGAGATACACTGTACGTAATTGGCAGATATTTACTGAAGGCTGTGGCCGAGGCCTGGTACTGTCGGCCATCAGAGCCTGCGTCCAGGGCCGGGTCATAGGGACCCTCTTGGGCCCCCGCCATCTCCATTGACGCCTGGGGCCAGCCCTGCTTCAGCAGCAGCACTGTCCCACACACACAGAGATACATGTTATACACACACACACCAAGAGATTTAACACACACACACACACACACACGCACACGCACACAGGCACTCACAGATACAAAGATAGATGTTATACAGAGAAAAAAAATATTGATGTCACACACACACACACATACACACACACACACATACACATGCAAACACACTCACACTGAGACACATTCATTCTGACCGTGCACATCCACACCAAGAAATCTCACACACACACAGGCACACGAGTGGGCCAGTAAAGATGCATTTTGTTTAATGACTGTACACTTGAGCCAGTTAGTATGAGATGATCAAGGGTTTTGTGGTAGAGTTTGTGGTAAGAGGACGTCACAGCAGGTCAAACATGTCAAAATATTAACTTGCAATAGAGATAGGGTACACTAACATCACCATAACAACAGTAGTAGTAGTAGTAGTAGTAGTAGTAGTAGTAGTAGTATAGGTAGTAGTAGTAGTACACAACACAATAAGGGGGTTCAGGATCAGATCTTAAGAAGACATTCATCAGAGTTTCATTCTTATGATATACTTTATTTGTCTCTAATAAATACTGCATTCAAGAGGGATACACACACAACACTTACAAATCGACACATTTTGCCATGAAGCACAGACTCTCACAGACACAGCTGTCCATCTCAGCCAGTATTGTACTCAACCCCGACCACTGCTCCGCTATTATGGTGCCTTCTATTTGTCCACCCGACTCGATCTGCGAGTCGGGTGGAAGTTGCAAATAGCCGGAAGTTGCAAATAGCAACAATAGCAAGCAAACGACTCGGCAACTCGTCTGAACTCAGAGGACCCCGAGTTCAGTAACAAAGATGGCTACTCCGAGCATCACATAAGTAAACATTGTGGTTTTCTACTATTTTAAGCACTTGCGTTTTTGTTGTAACCAAATGAAGAAGTCGTACACATAGCACTGTATACTGTTACCTATAGGCATGTCGTTACAGTCTTATTATGTGTTAAATACCGCCTATTTTGTAGCTTGTGCCGCTGAAATTGGCTAGAGACGCTCCATGTTGCTATGACAACAATGCCGATTCTTGAGCAGAAAACAGAGCTCCGACTCGTCTTGCCAAGTAGAACGAAAAACCCGGGGTCACTCGTTTTACGAGACGGATGTGACGTCACACCCGAGCTGCAAGTCGCGATTACGAGACAAATAAAAGGCACCACAAGTTTTAGTTTTCCCTGTTGATATACTGTTGGTATCATACGTTATTTAAATATGGGCATACCATTCCAACTATCTATTAACTCTAAGAGCACACACACACACACACACATACACAGACAGATAGACACACTCAAGACTTCCACATAGACACAGATGCCCCAATATTTTATTTCCACTGCAACCCCTCCCCACGGTACAACACAATTAAGACTACTGATATAGAAATATAAAATCAATGTCTGTATCAAGCGCTCACACACACACCACACACACACACTAAAAGAAGAACGTCTTCCCGCCACACATCATTTCACAACATGCGCAACGCGAGACATCAAAGTACCAGAAACATTGAACGAGTGCTGCAAACATTAGCCCTAGCTTACCTTGGGGGAAGGCCGCATTGCCGGTGTGGTAGACACTGTGTGCGTACGCTTGGGGAACGGCAGCCGCGGAGTAGCCCGTGGGGTAGCCTGCAAGGGTGGGGGGGAGAGAGGGATGAGACACAGAAAGAGGCCATGCATCAGCACTAGAGAGAGGTCCCTGGACACCATGCATAGGATGCTCTGAGGCTAGTTAGCTAGCATAGCCTGAGGCGTCCTTCAGGTAGCTCGTTACGGAAGGCTGCCGTTATCGGGTGCCAGTTCTCTGGGTGAAAGGCTGTGTACTCATGAGGACTGAGTGTAGGAGGAGGAGGACAGATGAGGCCGGTTTCGTTATGGTGGGCCTGAAGGGTCCAGGTGTTCAGACAAGCGGAGGTAATTGGACTGTGCTGCGTTACTGCAATGGTTGCTGCCTCTACATATGAGCAAATAATCGTATTACATGCGTGTATGGATATGCATACAGCTAAAATCCATTTTTAAATAGTTTTACTTAAACCCTGTAAATCTATTTCACCCAGAAGAACCAAGGATTGTGATTGGTCCTTTTTATGGTTTCTCGACTAGTATGTGACCGACTTAAGACTTGGTACTTCACTTCACTTGACTAAAATGGTGATAAAGCTAGAGCCATATGATCTGGATAATCCGCTCATCTTCAAAATACACATCAACACACATCTTGCACAAACCTGTGTGTTGTTTTAGCACATTGTGTTAGTGGTTGAATTAAGAATGCATATGACTGTGTGGCTTGCTGTGTGGCAAGTCCCTATTATACACTTAACTACCTCTCATAAAAAAAAACTAACATTGTGTTCTGATTCCTATAGTTAAACTGTCCTTTGTTCAGTTGTTTTATGGAGAATTGCTTGCGCAGCACTTAACATTTGTTGTAGTTACTCCATTATTTATTGTGTGCCATGTTCTCAGCCCCACTAGGAAGTCGCTTTGGTCAAAACCAGCTGACTGACTAACTGGAACTGTGATGTCATTAGGAAGCAGGCAGAGAGAGGTCCCCCCCCCCCCCCCCTCCCCCTCCCTGTTTACTTATACATAGACAGTAGCGGGGGTGGACTTAAGTAGGGGGGCTGGACTTTAGTAGGGGGGGTGGACTTTAATTTCCTTGGAACCACCTTCGCCACTTTCTGTGTCAGCACTTAGCTCAATAACTGATTGATGGGGAAGTTGGGGGACATCTTTTCCAGAGCTGGGGTCTTTATTACCCTATTATATGCGTTATTATACTGTGGTTATGGTGACCTGTTATTTGAATTTAGCATTTGCTGACAAAATGTCAGTGAATAAATCAGCTAAATTTTATATGCATTTTACTCATCACTTAATGAACGTACTGCAGAAGAGATTTTTGACACAGACATAAAAATAGACCATCAGCTAGATTGCTGATTAACAATAAATCAAGCCACAGAAACCAGACCATCAAGACAAAAAGAGCTTATATTCTAGTATTTATCTTTGACAAGAGATGCTACCATGACAGGTCGTCATAATGTGGTCTATAACGGTAATGCGACATCTGTGAGGATTCAGAGTGGTTGTAAGAGACCGACACTGTGAAACCCGAACACACACACTAGCCACGTTCGGCGACCGTAAGGAGGCACACACTCTGATGAGAATAGTACGTGGACAAGGGTGCCCTGGAACTCACCTGCATATGTTATGTTCTTGGGGTTGCCATAGGGATTCCCTGGCTGGAGAGGACTGTACACAGGGTTCATTATGGAAGGAACTCTACCCTTACTGCAGGACAGACAGACAGGAAGAGAAAGACAGGGAGAGTTAGACAGGGAGAGACGATGGCAGCAAAAAAGGAGAAAATGTTTGTCTGAAAGGTCAGGGGTCGTTGGAGCGTGTCTTCATGGAGCCAGTCGTCGATAAGCGTTTGTTCGTGAGAGCGAAAGTAGCAGGTTATGGTGGTGAGTGGGTTGCAATAAGCGAACAAACGACAGAGACATGAATTGACTCCAGCACAAGTGCTAGGCTCTGACACATTCATGCATGCCCACGATATCGTTTCTCACTGTCATCAGATAGCTCTGCCTATTTTTATCTCCAGTGTTCTTCCTTGGGTCTCTCTCGCTCGCTCTCTTCTCCCTCTCTCATTCTCTAGGTTGGCACACATGCCTTTCTCTCTCTCTCTCTCCCTCCCTCCCTCCTTTGCCGCTCTCACAGAGTGGCTGACTTCACAGAGTTGCTCGGGGCAATTAACCGGAACCTACGTAAGATCCTTAATAATTAGCGAGGGATGAATCAAACCGGCAGCTGGCGCCAACAGAAGCCCATGCAATGGGAAAGTCGACGGGAGTGCAGATATATCTAGTGGCCGGCTGAGGTTTCATGGCGTGGCGCAAATGGTGGTTCAGATGGGGGTGAAGGTGTCGGGACGGTGGCTGGTCGTTCAGCGTCATAAGCACTATGTCATCAGCCCCCCGCCAAACACAGCTCACGTCCATGACTCACTATCCTGCTCACTTTAGTGTTCAATGCTCTGATGGGTTCCTGTACGGGTAACTGTGCATCAAAACGAATGACAGGAGCACCACAAAGGCCCTTCGATTACAGAGCACAGGAGGCAGCTTCCTGCTGTTAAGGGTGTGGGCCAAATCTGTTGTGCCGGAGCATCAAAGAAGCCATGCGGGCCCCAGATCTATCTCAAGGTTGGATTCAGCTAACGATGTGCTTTCATGCGGTTTTTCAAAAAGTACGCTACGGAAACCTTGTCCTAATTGGCCAATGCCCAGCCGGAGGAAACTTGCCATAGTCATTGTAAGCGAGTTGCCAATCTATTGACAATAGCTTGATGCTGGTGTTGTCCTAGTCATTGCAACACAGTGACGGATAGAGAGTTAACAGCTGAAGGGAAAATTAGAAAGAAAAGACTGTGGGACAGAGGGACTGACATTTAAGCTAAATGGATGGATGCAGCCCCATTAAGATTAACAAACATGTGTTGAAGCATTATTCTGGCTATTGTACAAATACCAAGACCCCTTAGGGATCTGCATTAAAGAGAACACTGTGTGGCATGCAATACCATACCGTTCCGGATTTAGTGTGTGAATGCAAGAAGCATTCCCATACGGGAGCATTAAATGCAAGGAGCATCAATTAACTAAATACAGGCTGGTTATGGAAAGGCCCCTATCATCACAGACACACACACACACACACACACACACACACACACATTCATCTTCAGCACAGGGGAAATTAACACATGTTCAAAGCCAGTCGTTATAAAAGTCTACCTACTCTCAGGTGGTGTTTTAATGAGATAGGATTATATAAGCCTCTTCCATACATACAAGGTCATGCTTCTGTATGGAGAGTAGGACTTAAGGGGCTGACCTGCCATTATAACGGTTACAGACTGTTCTCCCACACAGGCCAAGGGAGAACCGCCCAATGGGCAGGCAATGAGTGAGTGAGCGATTTAAGTGCAGCAGTTTGTGTCTAACACTTACCTCTTTGGATTCTGAGCAATTTCAGGTTGATAGAAGAAGCTGATTTGATCGGTGTGAAGTCCGTTGGCCATTCTCATGGCAACGTAAGCGGGTTAATGGCAAAGGAAATCTGTCATGGAGAAGGAACAGGGAAGAATCGTCATGTACCAGAGAAAAGCATCATCATCAAAAGAGACAGATAGAAAGAGAAAGGGGGTTTGCAAGTCATAATCACACAAACTAATCTGTGTTTGCAAACATTTCCACATTGACTTTCAATTGACCTTCAGTGGCACATTGTCAAGCAACAGTAGTATGAGGACATGTGACCCAACCCCAAAATAAAAGACACAAAAAAAGAGAACGTCTGAATTATGGATTTTTTACCTTTCGATGTGTGTGTACACATTCACATGCATGCACCACTATATAGCAAGACATGGTACAGACATTTAATCGGGGGTGAGTCCAAGGTGATGCAGAGTTCAGATGTTTTAAAATATGGCCTCCACCGAAGGCCTTGGCTTGCAGCCATTGAAGACACTTCCCTGCTCTCACATAGGCCTGCGCGACTAAAATGTGTTTTTTCCCCCTTCTAAAAATAATCTATCCTCGCCCCCCATTGTTTTATTGACATGCTTTTGGATACGGGCCAGGATAGAAGTTGCTATGACTACCAACTGAAAGGTGCTGGGTTTCATCCCCAGTGACCTTGACCAAGAGGCCTGATGATATGTTTGTGAATTTACTCAAAGTTGCTGTGGATAAAAGTGTCTGCTAGGCTACTTAAGAGTTGGTGTAATTGTAACATGTCTCTGATAAACCAAAACTAAAACAACATAATTTGTTTTTATTTAATTGTGCCTTTTCCAAAGCCAAATTGTTCTGTTAACTGTCCCCTCTTACTTTGACACTGTCTGGTACATTTCACATGTGTCATTGTGAAGACCTGCCAAGTGCATATTTAGGTCAGGCATCAAAAGCTAATGTATACTATCTAGGATCCATTTTAGCTCAGCAAGCACACGATTAAAGACACAAAGGTGGACATCCCACAGTTCATAACGACCATCACCAACATCATGTGCACATAGTTGTTTGTATTTTGATATCAAACAAAGGATTAAATATTAGAATTTCTAGATTACATCCAACATAGCTGATGATTCAAATGGTGCTTTGGGCCGAATCAAATGCCCCCGTTTCGATTGTGTTTTGCATCAAACTTTGTCTCAGCATATGCATTATGTATTTGACTGTGGTGAGATGCTGCACACTATTGAAGATGTCATAGGGGTTGGTGCCTTTCCAAACAGTGTAGCCTAAACAATAAAGTAAAGGAGATTTGGGTCAAATAGGCATAATGGCCTACTGGTAACCTTCTGTAGATTTGACGCATGACAATGGCTCCCTATAATGCTATATAAAATAGAATATTCCTTGACAATATATCTTTATGTATTTATTTTACAGTGACAAAGGCAAACAAATCCATAATGTCAGAATAGATCCATCACTGATTTTATAAATATGAACAGGGCCTACGGGCAATTAGCATTTTTGTGGTGTTATTGTTGTTGTCATCATTGCCCGGACCACAATTCTATCTCGCATGGATAAGCTCAGCAAACCACAATCATGCCAAATTAATCTATGCGGTTTGAATCACGTTAGAAACTGGGATCATCGAGGATCGACGCAGTCCGAGCAAAATCTGCTGCGTACGTAATTCCGCTAGCCTCTAAAATGGTCACACACGGCGAGAACTCCCGACACCATTTTGAGGCGCACGTCACTTCACGAATTGCGAGGCTGCTGCTGCTGCTGCTGCTGCTGCTGAGAGTGCGTGTCTTTGTGTGTGTGTGTGTGTGTGTGTGTGTGTGTGTGTGTGTGTGTGTGTGTGTGTGTGTGTGTGTGTGTGTGTGTGTGCGTGCGTGTCCGCGCGCGCGCGCGTGTGTGTGTGTGTGTGTGTGTGTGTGTGTGTGTGTGTGTGTGTGTGTGCGGGGAAACGCTCACGTACGGTGGAAACGGGACAACATCGCAATTCCTTTGCTGCACACTGAGCACAACTCCGAAGCAGCCACGTTTAGAGATACAGATCATACAGATAATAATTAAACTAGTAAAGCCATAGTGACAACGTAATGATAATAAAAAACGATCGCGTATAAGCGGCATGGTATAAATATGCCCAGGTAGCTGCAGTCACATCGATAAGTGTTTAAGTCATCCGTGATTTGAATCCTCTCATATATCAGTCATGTAGGCCCTGTGTTGCACTTGAAGTTGGATATGCATTCCGCTGCACTCGGCTCAGAACATCTCGTTCCATCTCCTTAGATAATAAGATAGCATCACTGCGCACCAATGTTATAATCATTCAAAGAATAAGCAAATCGTTATATTAACACCCCCCCCACACACACACACACACACACACCACCACCCCCACCACCACCACCACCCCCACCCTCCCCATCCACCCCCCTAAAAAGGGAAAACATCGACAGAACGAGAAAACATCTCTCACGAAAAATATGAAAAGACATCCACAACGAGTCTTACCAGTTAGCGGTCTGATGTCGGACGGTCGGGATGTCGGACGGTTGAAATGTCTCCGTGGAGTCGGTTCGTTGTCACTGTTTTCCTCCTGCGTTCAGTGCTGGCTGCTTTTCACCGAGGCTTCGCTTCGCTGATTTCTGGAGGAGAGGAAAAAAAAGAAGCGGCATCGACGTTCACACAAAGTGGGGGATGGTAACATTCAGCGAGGATTGGTTGGGGTGGGGGTGGTGGTGATGGTGGTGGTGGCGGTGGTGGTGGTGGGGGGTGAAGGGTCTCACAAACACAAGGGGAGGACCTTTTTATATCAAGACAGCGGTGCACACAAGTGTTGGCTATATGTTCCCTCCGGCTACAGTGCTAGTTCTCGTAGACTAGTAGGCTACTACCTCATGCGGAAAAATCTGTGTCTGTGGAGAGAGAGAGAGAGAGAGAGAGAGAGAGAGAGAGAGAGAGAGAGAGAGAGAGAGAGAGAGAGAGAGAGAGAGAGAGAGAGAGAGAGAGAGAGAGAGAGTGTGTGTGTGTGTGTGTGTGTGTGTCGGGATGATATTCGCTTATGTAGTTTTGTGGTAACTAAGGTATGCTTTATTAGGACTGCCAACATATTTCAAGTACTTACAGATTAATGCTTTGGATCTTTTATGGTTTTATATTATGTTGGCCTATTATTCAGCAGGCCTATTAACTATAAAGGCCTTAAAAGCCCTAACATATATCTATTCTAGCGTAAGTTATGTAAAACGGCTGTGGCATTTATGTTCGTATCCAATATATTTTTAATGATTGGCCGATTTTAATGATGTTACTGATCGTAACCTGCACATCTGTCTAGAGAAAAGCTTGCACTTACAACAATTAATCGTCTTTACAAAGTTCATTATTTTTTAAGACGATTCCATTGATCATGATTAAAGCAGCTTTGTTGAATTGTATTTATGTGACTAGATCTGTTAGGTTAGGAAAGATGACCAGTACACATGGGTTAGCTGCACATTCAAATATGTTGGAAAAGTGTAATCAGACAACTTGGCCACAAACACCATTGTCAATATTATCACCATGCAGGTTTGCTTTGGAATGCTATACTAATACTACTATTATACTATGGCTATTACTACTACTACTACTACTACAATCTCTTTACCATGCCACAATAACATGAAATGAACAAAAACACAATTATCTTATTCACAGACACATCCCATTATAAGGGTGCTGGGTGCATGTTGAATGCTCTTATTGATCAATGGCAACACCAGAGAAGATAGGCTGACTGTCTATCCAACTTGCATAACACAGATGGCTGGTGGTGTTCAGGTCATATCATGATGTATTTTGATTCCATCCTTATGTTAATTTTGGACGACTTTGCTCTGCACCACAACAATTTGCCGTAGGCTACAAGATTCTGTTTCCTTCATATCCAGGTCTTTTAGTTTGAACTTATTTCCAATTGCTCTAAACATTGATATTTTAGGAACCTGCTGTATCCTGGGCAACATAATACCATGAGTGACACGGAGTTTGAAGTTTGCAAACATCAGGAGAACATGCACAGCCAAATGTGTGATGCGCCTCAATGCCACTAAAAGGTCTAAAGATTGAATTCAATGAATAGGTTGAATTGGCTGGACTGTGTGTGTGTGGGGGGGGGGAGAATGAGATGAGTGTGAATGAGTGAGAAAGGTCAAGTAGCTTTTCTATTGTGTCATATTAGTAGCATCTTCCCTCACAATTTAACATTTGATTGTTATCACTTTTTCAGTTTTGTGTGTGCGCCTGAACCTGGTGCCCTGGCCCGCCGTGGCCATGGACACCAGCCCTGTGATTGGCTGAAGTCAGTGCCACTTGCCACAATGACAGCCAATGGCACCAATTTCAGCCAATGAGAAAGAGCTATGAGCTTTGCGCCATGTCTGAGGTTTGACTCATGTGTTTTGTTATGTATTTCAAATTTATTTGTCAATATCATAATGAGTGAAAATCAAAGATCATAGCATGGTCAAAATAGATAAATTGCTTCAGAAACATACATTATAAGCACCTGTAGGCCTATGTATATTCAGTATGTGCTAGATATCCTCAAATCATTTTTTTTATTCATTAATAAAGCTATAGTTAAACCATGAGTTTTCCCAATGAGTCAAAAATAATAAGAGAAAGAACCATGCACAGGCCTTGCCGTAGTGTTTCATTTTTATCTATTTAGGATCGTTAGCGCCATCTTGCGGCGAGGTACAGGTTCCTGTTTATTCATATGTATTTGATCAATAACCAGACTACCTCAAGTGGCAGCAGTAGTGTTAACGTGGCACATCACTTACTGAGAGATTAATAATATAAATAATAATATAATAATAAGTGGAGAGAAGAGATGTCAGGTGCCTGAGTTGATTCATCTGAAACAGTTAATTTAAAATGCATAAGACTAATGTCATCAGTAGCCCGATGGTCATTATTATATAGCATTATCATTTTCTATTTTATTATCATTACAATTATCCCCAATTGTATTTTAATCAATAAATAAACCAATATCTTACACAACTCTTCGAACCTCCCTTTTGTAACTCATAGCGCCATGATCAGATCGGCCAGTCAACCAATAAGATCTCGGTACAGTTAAACAACAACCTAGGAAATTCGCGTGTATTGGCTATCCTCGGCGTGACGTAGCCTCGTCGCAGGAGACGCCGTAGCGGACTGGCTGTGTTAAAACACTTCACCACCTCGGTGCTTCGGGTCAGCAATTTCATCTGTGCAGGTACGTCCTTATTTCATAACATTGTATAGTGTCCTTTTGAATTAACTCGATGCAAGTTTGAAGTTTAAAATGTGTCGGCCTGTATCAACTTTGCACATCAACGTTGTTCAGCTCAAAATTGCAGTTGCGTAGCCTCATTTTAAAAGGTGGTGAATTTGTGACACTGTTAGTTATTATAGGGTTAGGGTGGGCTACACTTCGATCAGGATTTGATCGAACATGTCATGATGTCTAGATATCTAATATATAATATAATATATACAATGGCGGATAGGTTACACAATGAACACGGACACTTGCTTTTGACTTTACCAGAGCTGTACACAAAATACAAATGGAAAGAGTTGTTACTAAATTGTCAACACATTATCAAAAAGATTCCAACATAATGGTATACATGACTGCGTGCGAGTCTTTAATTGCTCCCTGCCTTCTTTAATTCCTTGATCACAAAAACCATGTGATCACATTCTGATTCTTATAAAAAGATAAACAAAACCTATAACCATACAAAAGTTCATGTCTTATGACAATGGTATATTGCTTGACCTTTTAGGCCCTGAATGCGCTCTACAGATAATGGCTGTAGGCTACTTGCTACCATTATGCACTGTGGCAATAAGGGAAGCTGCAAGAGGCAGTTGCATCCTTACACATTATGTATTTACTGAATTTATTGTCATATATATATATATATATATATATATATATATATACTTCTTAAAAAGTAAAACTGACTAATGCACCAATGGGCAGTGATACATTAATAACACTGTCATAATAACACTTACCACTAACACTTAACACAGACCTGATAATCAATACAATGTCACTCTTGCAGAGAGCTCTTGAAGCCTCCCATACTAATGGTTTTTGGTTGCTCATGCTCTTTGTAACAATCTAACAATGTTAAACATTGACTTAATGACACCATCATCAACATAATGTTTGCCGCCACCCATGGCAAAACATTTCCTTCTCTTAAATACACAATCTATTCTCTCTAACACTCTCCTCCTTTATATCACTTATCACTCTCTTTCCATCTATCTCCAGGGTCCACAGATCTAGAGCCATGGATCTGGTGCTGAATGTGGCCGACTACTACCTCCTCACGCCGTATGTGTACCCAGCATCGTGGGCCGAGGAGGGGGCGCTGCGGCAGATCCTCAGCCTCCTGGTGCTCACCAACCTGGGAGCGATGGTCCTCTACCTTGGCCTGGGAGCCATCAGTTACTACTTAGTGTTCGACCACACTCTGATGAAACACCCACACTTTCTAGAGGTACGAGTACGGTTCTAAACCTTTTGTCCATCCACTTTTTTTTTTACACACCAAAAAATATACATATAAAAGTGCTTCTGATAATTTTTTTGTTTTGTAGATGTATTCTTGATCTGTAGTTTTTTTAAACTCTTTATTATTATTCTGCTAGGGGTCTTAATCCCCACCAGTATTTCACAATTTGTTTGTTTTTCATTTTTTAATTTAAAAAAGTGATTGCAATAACGTAGAAAAAATAAAAGCAAACATAGACTAAAGAATAGAAAGATTTTTGGAAGTTCAGAATGATAGAAGATAATATACACAATTATTACATAAATTGATTTTTCTCCCAAACCCAATGACTACTGTCCTTCACTTTCCGCTGTGAAACAGGAATTAACCGTCTGGGATTAATAAAATACTATCTTGTCTTTCTTATCTTATTCCACATTATCTTATTTTAGAGGAAAATCCCATGTGAATACCTTTTTTCAGTTCTGCAGAAGGTTGTTGATCATTTCTGCTGTGCATCTCAGAACCAGGTCCAGAGAGAGATCAAGTATGCAATGACCTCTCTGCCCTGGATCAGTATCCCCACCGTGGCCTTGTTCTTTGCTGAAGTCAGAGGATATAGCAAACTCTACGACAACGTCACCGACTACTCAATGGGTAAGAGTCATTTGCTCTTGAGGGAACAGCTATCCTTAGAAAGTGCATTCTATTACTTTGTCTTGTCGTACATCGATCTTACAACTTCTGTAGTTGTGTTGTGTAAGACTTTACCAGTCAGACTCAATTATTCAGCCCTGGATGGGCCCAGCTTGCCTGTTGGGCCAAAAGATCTAGTGACTAGGATGTTCCAACTCTCCCTCTTGATAGGTCCTGGGGTCAATTCCTTCGGCCCCTGTCTGGCTAGGAAATATTCATACTATATACTACTACACAGGCTAAGTCTTGTTTCTGCCAAATGAGCATTGAAGTTGTGATTGTACAGCCATTGGAAGCATTTTGGTTCTCTTGCTTACAGGTTGGCCCATGGTGTTCCTAAGCATGGTGTCGTTCCTGCTATTCACCGATATGAGCATCTACTGGATACACCGTTTCCTGCACCACAAGCTCATTTACAAGGTAAGCCCAACAGTCCATATTGCTCCAGCACAGCTAAGCATCCAGGGACCAGCATAGAAAATATTGACTAACAACTGTGCTTCCTCCTCCGATAGCTGTTCCACAAGCCGCACCACGTGTGGAAGGTGGCCTCGCCCTTCGCCAGCCACGCCTTCCACCCGGTAGACGGCTTCCTCCAGGGGCTGCCGTACCACATCTACCCCTTCCTCTTCCCCCTCCACAAGGTGCTCTACCTGGCCCTGTACGTCTTCGTCAACATCTGGACCATCTCCATCCACGACGGGGACTACCGCGTGCCGGGGCCCCTGGTGGAGTTCATCAACGGTGCCGCCCACCACACCGACCACCACCTCTTCTTTGACTACAACTACGGCCAGTACTTTACGCTGTGGGACCGCCTGGGGGGCTCCTACCGCCACCCCTCGGCCCTCACGGGCAACGGGCCCCTGGACCTCATCAGGAGGCTGATTGCGGAGGGGAAGCTGCGCCCCGACAAGGCCGCTGTAACGGGCCAGTCGAACGGACACAAAGTGGCCGCATGCAAGGAGGAGTAGCTGGGGGGAAGGCGGCAGAAAGACTGGGGAAGCGAGGGGAGGATGGATAGGACCAATGTATTTATGTAATTTGATTATGACAAGAAACATATAAACAGTCCTGAATGAAGTAGTGGTGGCGAGTACTTCAAATCGAGTCAAAGATATGATATTTGGAGACAGTTCAGTTCCCTTATCATGTTTGCAAAACCCACATGAGCAGTTGTGATGTTAACTGCACAGTGGACTGGACAATGTGCATTAAAGTGGTAGATCACTGGAGTCTAATGGACCCCTTTTGTGACTTAACGCAATAACAGTGTAAGAGATCTTTCACCTCTTGCCAGTTCCATGATATGAGATCATTAAGTAGCCACCGTCCCTAAAAAAAACATATTTTTATAGGACATTTTATATTTGAGACATTTTATATTTTTATGTCTCTTGCATGATATGCAAGAGACAAGAAATAACCATGAGCAGATTGGCCTAGAAAAGCGCTTTAACTTCAAATATGGTAATTTGACACTTGGAGGAGGATGAACTTGGCTGCTTGACTCCTCCTTCTCTTTCACAGAAGACACCAACCTTAGCACTGAAAAACAACATGTCATTTTGGTCGAGATGCTAACAAGGATAGATGGCTATTATTCATTTATTATTCATTATATCATTATAAGGCTGTCATGAAGATTGATAGACAGCTGTAAAGGGCGGCAAAGGGTTCCATCCTCGCCAAACGACAGTGACAGTGAGCACTGGGCTTTCTTTAAAAAGACAACCTAACAAAGAAGGTATGTAGCAATGGAGTTTGAGGCATTTGAATGTTAACATACATTTCCTTGTACCATCGACACTTCTGAGGACATTAAAATGTGGTCATCGGTTCCTAGGTTAGAGAGGGATGTTTGCTTAGATCCAGAGGGTTCCTGTTTCATTTGTATGTGCAAAATGAATGCTGTAATTATTGTGGACCTCTTTTGATATCTTAATCAAGAAGGAGGCTTTTAATCGTCATATTATGATGAATAATAAAGAATGTAAAATGTTTTGAAAAATTACTACACTTGATTGAGTCTCCATATGAATGAATTCTCAATATACTGTACTGACGTAGACTAACCCAAATGATCTTTCACCGAAATGTAATAAATATTTGCTCAATCCCGCAGCCTGCTTCAAAGCAAGTAAAATGAAAGAGTAGGCAGGATCTATATTATTTAACAGAAATTGACTACTTATACGAGTTCTTGACCATTCACCCATTCCTATTGTCTGCTGGTTTTGATTGAGGTTCTATATTAGTTTTGGAGAAATTAAAAGAGTGAAGACTGGAGAGACCTTATTTAAAATAGTTCCCTCAGCTATGGTTGACCATTTTGTGAAATGTCACACGAGGCAGAGGAGGAACAATTTAAAAATCTTTTTTACATTTTAATGATGTATTAAAAACATAGAAGCCTACTTGGTGCAAGGTTCTCTCAGAATGTGTCACAGGAATTCTCTTCAACTGCAAGTTGTTGTGACAGCTGTGACTATCTGAATTTTGAACAAGGACTGTGTGGGAAATTAGACTTCAACTTTGACTATCAATCTGACACAGCAGGAACTACACGACAGCACAATTAACTAATTATCAAGTGATGTTATTCAGACAAATGAGAGAAAAAGGCAATCCATGGAGACGTAAAGTTAGGAAATAAAATGGGAAGGTGACTGACCAGATACAAATGCTTATTTGCTAAATCATTGACTCTGACTTTAATCTGCATCTTAATTGTTGACTTGCAAGTGTATTTATTTCTGGATACATACATGAATCATTACAGATGATAGACACGTGTAGTGTTAGATTCCTTGCTTGTAAAACATGATTCAAGTGCTATTTAGACACGTTTCTTGTGTCGAAAGACACGGGTATAGTTTCAGACTTGTTTTCATCTCAACATAAAGGGGCCCTTTGATAGTCATTGCTTTCATGTGTTAATGAAATGTAACAGCAGCTGAGCTCTTGACAGACAGGTCAAAGGACAACGTGCATGCCTTAATCTAAATCTACTGCATCTTAATGTACTTAATGATGCGCTGAGTTCAAGGGGCTTGACATTTTGAATGTGTGCAATAGTAGCCTCCGGCCATATCAAGTAGGGGCTATGTATGGCCGTGACTACCAGTGAAATACATGCCGTAGTTGGCCTTTAAGGTATCAAATCATAGACCTCCAGATATATCACTCTGGTCTGGGCCCCTCAGTATATTCCCAGTTGGTGCAGAATGCGGCTGCTAGATTTATTATTTGTACAAGGAGATTTGACCGCATCACTGCAGATTGAACTGCTCTTCTCTGTCTGATTTTAAGATTCTTCTTCATGGTCTGGCACCTAGCTACCTAGTGAGCTCCTAATCCCATATGTGTCAGGGCGTAAATTCCTCTGATTCAGCTCTATCGGTTGCACCTATAGGTTTAGGTTGGTAACCATGGGTGACCGGTTTCTTTGCTATCCAAGCTCCCAAACTGTGGAATAGCCTGCCCCCTGACCTTCGGTAAACTGGCTCAGGAAAAAAGTATATATTTTTTTCTTCTTTTAATCTTTTTAAAATGTTTTTATATTGTGTTTATTCTATGCTTGTTGCTTGTTTAGAATTGTTGTGGTTCTTATTTTGGTACGACTGTTTATTGGTGTTGTATCTCTGCATTATATTGTTTGATGTTTTTATGTTTTTTACTTAATTTGATCTGTGTTTTATTGTATTTGTAGGTCTACGTGTTCTAGCACCTTGTAACCTTGTTAAGAAAGATGCTTTACAAATAACAATAATAATTGATAATAAAAAAATGTATTTTGAAACACATTTATTTAACATATTTAGCGGACAACTTTCATCCTTTGAGAATGCAATGGACAATCATTTCAGTACTCATTTCAGTAAGCTATAATTGTAGCCTAGTTATAAAGACCACGTTAAAAAAAGTGTTTTTCAAGTGTATTTCAAACCAAAGACATAACTTTTAAAGTTGAACAGACTGAGATATTTTAACAAATCTTCTTAGACTATATCCCAAATCCATTGTTTTTTTTCAAATTGTACTGCATTGATTACTTTTTACCACCAGATGACGCTATCCCCATCTGCAGGAATGTAACTAGGTGGGCTGCGCAGGGTAATTTAATGTAATATACTTCGCTTGCCCCTCAATATAAACAGCAGTTGATAATATGTATACCAATTTAAAATATACACGAAAAGTTAGAGTAAGAAATAATGTTACAGTGTCAGGATGCAGGATGATAAATTCCAGTGAACTGAATGAGCACATAACAGTTATGAAACCTTCCTAGTTATAAAACCTTGCTAGATAGGTAGCTAAGTAGATAGTTATACAACATAAGCTGATAGTAATGTTATGAAACAAGTTACCTGATGATAGTGTTAGCTGGATTAACAAAAATAACCTTGCGGTCATGCTTCATCACTGTTATCTCATACTGGAATCAACAAGAATCGTAGGCCTATGTGTAAAAACAGTTGGGAGAGTTTGTCCCTCGAAATATATTCTGTAACCAATAATTGTTCTTAAATTAATGAATAGAAGACATACAATGAAACAAATACAGCTTTTTACACAATACTGTACCATAAAAATCCTAAAAAGGAAGGTATGAGGTATGCTACTAGTGGTAAAATAGCAGTAGTGAAATAAAAGGAGAGGCTGGAAGAATGGGTTTCTCGAAGAGGGGGCGTGGCCAATCCTAATCCTGAATAATCTGGTGAGTCACTCACACAGGGCCGAAAATATCTAGCATTATCCTCCTCATTTAAATAACAAGAGAAACAGAGATACTGCTTGTTGATTTGGAGTGGGAGGGCAAACTCCAACCACCAAAACGTCACCTTGTTCTTTCTGCTCTGTTTCAGAGTGGAATTATTTGCATTGTGTCATCAATTTCTTCAGAGTGATGGCACTCATGAAATCTGGTTGGCTGTGGAGACAGAGTAAGTATTTTCTTCTTCTTACCAGGTCTCATATTGGTTGCAGGTTCTTCCTCATCATATCCATGCAACACCAATTCTCATTTTGAAGGCCAGTTCATTTTTGTGGTTAAAGGTTATCTAGGTCATTTAATTTAGTTGACTGATTTACAGTGTCTTGCTTTGAGCAGGTCAAACTGCCGCTAACACTGTAATCCTTGTTTTGTTTCCTGTGAACTATTGTAAATACACTTTGTATTAAAGAGCTACCAAAAAGGTGACCTTTAAATTAGACTTCAGAGTTTTCTGTTTGAGCATGTAGTATCGTGGGTAATGAGTAAATCACATTCATATTCAAATCACTAAAACACCTTCATTTAGAATGCAGCTATAAACTGGTGGACGGCTATTGTAACCTTGTAATTTGAGGTACGTATAATATATAGTTTGATCTAGTAAATTGTCGACAAAGGATTTGTGCAGGGATATAATATTCTGCCTTTGACAAGGTGAATTATTGCTTCACACGTAACCGAATACGCTTCATTTGGAGTACAACATCGATTGGTTTGACTCCTATCAAAGGGAACCAACAATCTTCTCTAGAGCTTGATGGTGTAAAATGGGACTGTTATGAAACTCTAGTGTGTGTGTGTGTGTGTGTGCCACTTAGACCCACCTGTAATCCAATCAACTGTCTACCTGTAAGTGGCTTATCACGGTTAGCCAATGGAAGCGCACCAACCCACACAGAGTAAGAGACCAAAATACAACTGAATGGCCACTGTTGTGCACAAGAGAGAAACACCAAGAATTGCACATTTTGGAGAGAGATAGAAGGCGAGAGTAGGAAAAAGAGAGAGACAGGGAGAGAAAGAGACAGAGCGAGAGAGAGACAGAGCGAGAGAGAGAGAGAGAGTGGAAGAGTGAGGTAGAGGGAGAGAGACAGTGGAAGAGAGAGACAGTGGAAGAGAGAGACAGTGGAAGAGAGAAGGAGAGAGAGAGAGAGTGGAACAAACAAATGATGAAGTACAATAAAAAAACGAATACAGAAACACATAAATTATAGCTTGGCATCATTGATTTTCATGCAAATAAAGCACAAAAGCATAAAGTGTAACAGGCCAACTGTAACCAGATTCCATTTAAAATAATGTCTTCTGTGACCACAATCCTCAGCCACCAAAACGATTCCCTTTATTCATCTTGATAAGTAATTAGTAAGTGTAAGTTACCGTAACCAAACAAGTTAGAATAAATTACTTTGATCAAGATAGACAGATTTAACAGAAAACTCAAAATCTAGTCCTAAGAGGGGAACCCACTGCACTTGCAGCTTACTTACAAATAAATGTACTATTTCATACACTGGAGCACTTAAAATACCTGCTCTGGAACCATAATTATGATTTCTTTGTAGAAGCAGGGATGGTATGGGTTGAATATAAAAAGAAATACCTCCAGACTAGGATACATTGTTCAAGAAGAATAAGAATTAAACTATAATTCACCCAGGTCTTCGGTGCTGGTGTGAGGTACATATGGAGCTCCACACTCCCTGCAGCGTTTCATCTCCGTTTCTCACTTCATCCTTCTCTCCTACCAGCCACAGTCCTCAAACGCTGGAAATTGAACTGGTGTGATATCTGGATTGATGGGAGTTTTGTCTTCTACAAGAGCGACAGCAGAAGGGACTTCATGCAACGCGTCAGCCTCAAGACCACATGTGTAGACGTCAGATCTGGCTTAGAGTGTGCAGGTAGTTATTACGTTCCCAATGTGTGTGAGTGCGTGTGCGCATGTGCGTGCACGTGCGTGCGTGCATGTGCGTGCGTGTGTGCGTGCATGTGCGTGCGTGCGTGCGTGTGCGTGCTTGCGTGCGTGTGCGTGCGTGTATGTGCATTTGTTTGCACACGCTTGTTGTGTAGCTCATAGCACTGCTTCACCATGCAGCACACGCTTGTGAACGCTGCACTCTAACTTCCCACCCGGAGCACATTTGTGAACACTCACACCTTCAGACTTCACACCACTAAAAGCCGTGGCTCCACAGGTGTGAGTCCCCCTGAGAGCCACCCCAGAGAGAACCTCCTGGTGGTCCTGCTCGCTGACGGCTCCACCGTCAACCTCTGTGCCAACAGTGAAGACGAAGCCATGTGAGTGCTCTCTGAACACTGTAGTGCAGCGGCAGGGGTACCATGGTCTGCTTGTGGCTACAAAGAGCCTTTCTCACAGCCCAAAGGTTGTGGGTTCAATCCCCGTGGTCAACAGTCTACCTGTAGGCATCCTTGAGCCATGATGCTCTAACAAGTACCTGCTCATTAAGGAAATCTTAAAATAGAAAATGATTGCCGTTAAACATTTGCTAAATTTAATTGAAACAAGTAGTTGTACTGACCCAACAATCATCAAGTCGGCCACACCCTTACGTATTGTTGGTTCTATTTACAGAGCCTGGAAACTCACCATAGTAGATACCAAAAGGAACCCGGTGAGTATAAGTGCTCGTGTGTTGTGTTGGTAATCCACACTATATGGGGTAGCTTCAGCGTTTTCTCGTAGCATTCTGCTCACACACTTATTAATGGTTTCTATTCTCTCTGTGGCCGCAGATTAAACAATAAAGTAGTTGTAAAAGGCTTGCGTACAGAAATTAAGTCTTCTTGCTGTGCTTCTTTAATTCAGTCTGAAGTGCTCGATGGATCGCAAATGTTATCTCATAATTAAAATGCTCTTATTTTCAATGTGAAAAATAAGAGAAAAACAAAAGTCTTCAAAGTCTTCAAAGGCCAGCTGAGTTTCTAAACGGGTTACTGTTTTTCTTCCTGGTGCACAGCTGTTCACCTACGACCCGTATGATGACTCTTATCAAGCGATTCCAGTCAACAGCCACCACACCATCTACATCACACCTGGAGCAGGACCAGGTACATTTATACTCCCATCCGGATCACCTGAGGGACTTCCAAACTCCCTTCGCACTCAAAACTGCCCTCAAAACCCAATTTATCTGTTGGCCTTCAGTCTGTCCAAGCCCTCCCTTCTCCTCCTCCTCCTCTTCACTTTCAATTGGCAGTACACTGATGTATGTGTGTGCATATTTATATGTTTATGAAAATATAAATTTATTCTTCCACTTGTGTTTTTCTATTTTGCATTGTGGTTTTCCAGTATTTAGAGCATCTGTGAGATGCTTCATAAAAAGCGCTCTACAAGTCCACTTTCAGATTTGTATTATTATGATTATCATTATTATTAGTATGGGTTAGGCACAGGTCTCATCTATCAGGGGAGAGAGGGGTGAGGTTTGCTGGGGGGAGTGTATTAGCAAAGAGGGGTCAGGAAAGTCTAGACTCTAGAGGTTAGGGAGTTCCATTCCTAGCCAATTCTAGGTTAGTACCCCAAGTCTGCAGTTTACCTGAAGGCATTGTTGAGCAAGATGCCCTGACCCCTACCTGCTCATTATCGGCATGACTGCATATCACTATGGATAGACACGTGGAAGATATGGTATGATCCAAGGGTGCACTGCAATGCAATCCTTTCACTTATTTATTATCACAGTATATCGTTATCTTACAATTAAGATGGGTTGAATAATGAATTAAATTAAATTCAAACAAACAGCCTGATATAGATTCAATACTCTCACAATTCATTCATTAATTATTGATGTTTATGGTTTTGAGGTATCAATTATAGTATTGGCAAACAGGGAATGACAATCGATTCCCCTCATCCCGGCAAATCTATCTGTAATGATGATAGTCTAATGATAGCAAAGACAAATCATGATTACTGCCTGATGAAGGAAGAACGTTTTTTCTCTGCTGTAAAATATGGTTCCATTGAAGGCAGTTTTGAGGGTTTAAAGCTCTTCAACTCTCATTCCCAATGTGCACAATTGTTAATGTCATCCGGTCTATATATATATATATGTATCTTTTTTTCCTTTTTTGACATTTAGACATTTAGCCACTTCATAAAATAAGGACACTGACATAATACAATTTACATAAAAGATACAGATAGCACACTTCATCTGACTCAGAATCGAATTCAGCAACAGACACATGAAGTATTAGTGGGGTAGTCTCATTGATAATATACATGCATTGTTTAGTGAAGCACCGAGGAATAATCACTCCTACTAACCTTTCGATTCTTAAGTACATTCCATACAAGACTGGAATGAATGAATAGGATGTATGAATGGGGCTTCAACATTGGGAGGAGTTGGGAGAGCCCATATTGAAAGTCACACCACGGAAAACCCGCTCCTGTGTGGTTCACTCACTACAGGTACGCATCAGGTGGTGGTTCAGAGGGATCCGTACGACGGCGTGGCCGAGCAGCTGGCCCTGGGCCTGCTGGCTGGGATGGCTGCCGGGGCAGCCATGCGTTCCTTCCTCTGGATGCCCTTCTTGTTCTGCTAAGAGGGCTCCCCCTGACCCACAATGCACCACACCACAAAAAGCTCTGCCTAATCCAGTGCAGATCCGGGGAGGACTGCACTCCAAATCCTTGGTGCACGAAGAACTGCTTTTGTTGTTCCTCTGTGTTTTACGTTTGTATCTTTTTTTATGTACTTCTCAAATGAAATGGCGCCTGTTGAAGCCAACAGTCGTATTTTTCAGAGTAGCTGAAATTGCTGTGGATTCGCAGAATTCCATCAATTTAAAATGAGAGGTTTAAACCCCTTTCTCCATGTTATTACATGTATATATCTTTGCAATTTTGTAAATATTGTAGCCTGTAAATTATATAGATGTATTTAACTGCTGGTTTTTTATGTTCATGGAACACTTGCACTTTAGAATCATATGGCAGTATTGTGTGGGGTATATTGGGTATATTTGAATTAGAATGGCAGTTAATTTAAATAAAAAATAAATAGAAATGGTGTTTTCTGTCGCTGGTTTCAGGTTGCCATGCGCCTTAGTGCATTTAAAAACAACTATATCATTTTTTTGTGGCACTTATCTGAATGATCTGCCAAATGAAGACAAACAGAAAAGAGGATATAGGAAGGGAACCTGACAAACTCTTCAGAATTCTTCTGGCGAGGAAGTTCTGCCAGTTAAAGTTAAACACAAACGTATCACAATAGGCTAAATGAAGGTCTGGCACTTGCTGTTTAGCAGGAACCTTACACGCCCACATCTTTGTATCTAGATATTCATGTAGGGCCTAAACTTCAGTCGTATCTCTGGAGGTCTTTGCATCTGCCTCAGGTATCAGCTCTTCTTCGAAAGACCAGAGCGAAAACTAGTGTGTTGAAATACACAATGCCATATTAGCTTGTGCAATGTACTAGTCGACATTGGCTAGGTGCTTTCAGGATTCCCACATTTGGTTATCACCATGATTGGTGAAAACCAGCAGTAAGCAATGCAAGTGCAGACTCGGAGCCTAGACGTAATGCATTTTCTCTGGTCTTGAGAGAGAAAAGGAGTGGATCACAATGGCTGCAATAGATGATACGGTTGATACAGCTAACTCTTACTAGCTTATCTCTGTGTCTCTCAGGGCCAGCAGTGACTCTCACAGGTCCTTTCACTTTTACTTTCATTTGTTGTTTTGGGAATGCGGCCCTGGACTCGTGCAACGCTGCAGCTGGGAAACATGCGTTTTTCCTTCTGAATTACATGATTAAGAGGGCCAAAAGGGACGGCCATGTTGAAACGTTGTATAGAGTCATACGGTTGTTGCTGTATAGGTTTATTCTGGTAGCGTGATGTGGCACCTCATTAAAAACAGGATATTAGGATGAGATTGAATGCAGGAGGGATCTGGAGGGACGTCTATCGATCCTTCAGGATTTGATTTGCAATAGCAGGAGTGCTTAGAGGACGTCCCAGTGGGGTGATCGATATACTATTCACAGCGTCGGAACATTATGCACGCCCGCACAGGCTTGTTGTCAGAAGAACTTGTCTGTTTTAAACGAGAGAGAGCTGCCAAGGTAAAAAAGGCTGTCAGTTTCCTTTACGTGTTGTCTTTCAGTTAAACTACTTCCTGGTACACTGCAACACATTGTCGCCAATTCAAACACAATCAGCAGGCTTATTTGTCAAGGACAACATGTAGTACCTGGCATACCTGGAGCGCAGTCAGCGTTTGTGAACGTTCTACACTCAACCCGTGTCGTCTTTATGGTAACGTCTTTAATTTGCCAGTGTCCAGACTTAATTCATTGATAGATGAACCGTGCTCAGAGCTGTTTTGCATCATTACCATGCAAAAATTGAATGTCACGGATTACTCTATCTGAAATAATATACTTTGTTGTATCTTGAATTTTTGAATTGTATCATTTTTAATAGTTTAATTAGTTAACAGAATTGTGTAGCACCTACCTGGTTTGTATGAAG
Organism: Micromesistius poutassou; assembly: GCF_964030765.1. Classification (NCBI taxonomy): domain Eukaryota; kingdom Metazoa; phylum Chordata; class Actinopteri; order Gadiformes; family Gadidae; genus Micromesistius; species Micromesistius poutassou. Next base: position 17,658,327 of record NC_140280.1, read on the forward strand.
AAGTTGTCTCTTTAAAGTAGCAAGGGCTACAGACAGTCAACTATATTGCATTATAAAACCTGCTCCTTTCGCATCTCTGTGAAGTGAATGAGTAATCTCTTGCAACACAATCCTTAAGACGAAACAGACTAATTCTTCTGTCATTATGGCCTCCTCCCTGCTTTCGGCAGGCAGAGTTAGAACCTTCTTCTGGTTAAATCTGTAATTACTATCCAATCTGCCTTGAGGAGAAAAAGAAATTTAATTTGACAAGGAGGTAATGAACCTCTGCAGCCATTATTTTAGATAAGCCATTTGAGAGACTTGGTTGCGAGCGCTGATGAAAATTCTATTAAACATAGCTGGCTGATTTCTGTGTTTTGCTCCATGGCAGAGAAGCCTCTCCTCTACCCTTGCCAATTTACTTTGAACTCTTCGACTTGCCTGGGATCATTACATCAAGAAGCATCAAACGCTTGCCCCCTTTTTACTTAATGATTCAAAGGGAAGGGGCCTAGTCTTTGGGCAAATGACCTCTAATAACCTCCCACACACACACACACACACACACGCACACACACATACACACCGGTGACAAAGGTAGAACAGACCTAAAGGGTCTCGCACTTTGTATTTGTGCAAGACTTTTGTAACTGATGAAATTGTAGATGAAATGTCGACCAAGGAAAATGAATGATGGATTTTTAACAGAACCTATGTCCATCATAACATAAATGAACTTGGCTATACTTTATATATAATATTATATATATATATAATATATATTTAGAGTATATTTATAAAGAAATATATATTTATATACGTGTATATGGTTACGTTAATCACATAACAAAATGATTCCATATTATTATATTTTTTCGTTTTGTATAGATAGTTTCTTGATAAGCCATGGTATTTGATTGGTATTTGACATTTGGTTGAGAAGCTCTTAAATACATAATGCTCTCCATGTACTCAGTCATTGACCCGACATAAACACGCCACTAAAAACGGGTAAATTGCTGAGCAAGCCCTCTAAGTATTAACCTGAGATAAATCCCCTGACCCCTGACTGTCTATTTCGATCGATGAGGAAATACTTCCAGTGCATAACTACACTGACCAGAGGGGTAAATGATCATACAATAGAGATCATAAAAGCTCACATGTAAAATGGAACCGGAATAGCATGAGAAATAAGGAATACCATACAAAATAGAAAAGGCTCATATCATATAAGCTACCTGTGAGTCCACTGCACAGGGGCGAACTGAACACGGCTGAACACGGCTAGGAATAAACTAGCCCTTATGTAACCAGAGGTAATGTGTTGATGTCATCCCCACTTTCTCTGCCGATGCTGAATATTTGATGCATCGTGACGGGGGGGTTGAGGGGGGGATATTCTGAGCTTTTGGTTCAAAGCTAGACGAATCTTTGAATTAAACCCGCCAGAAAGTTGGGATACACAGAAAAAAGGTTGTGTGGATAGTCATTGGAAGCTTTTCAGAATTCATTGGACTCTTTCCATTTTGATCTGTCTTCTGCCTTGGATAAATATCATGAAATTACAAAATGAATGTTTTTTGGCAGTAGAATGTCCCTAAAATAAAAAGTGTTAACAACACATAGAAGTCAGGCACAAAAGTGTGAATGTTAAATGCAAAGTGCGAAATGTTGAGATTGAAAGTGTGAATCTGAGAAGAGAACTTTGGTCTCAACGCAGCCATTGATATTAGGCTCATGCATATGTAACCCTTTTACAGCAGACATCACTTCTGTTCCAAAAACATTATAATTTTAAAGGATAGAACCATTCAACAGTAGTTTATTCACAGAGGAAGCGTTGCATTAGCGATGAAGGGCTGGAAGGTACCATGCTGCTAATTAACAACCAACAAGTTATTAATAATATTAATATTGTAGTCTATTCCTAACAAATTTGAACAACAGTGTTGACGGTAGTGTAAAAAGTTTGAGAATCATCTAAGGCTTACATGATTCTCAAACCTTGTTAAGTTTGTCAAATTTAGACAAACTTAGATTCTAGCTTACACTATAGCTTAGACTCTTAGCTAACCTAACCCTAGAACCAAACATTTTTTAAGATTGAGTCCTCACAGTCAGTATGTTGGAGACTTTTGGAATTCAAAAAACTAAACAACAGTATTTTGTCAACTTTTACTGTCTGTGCAACTGTGTGAAGCGAAATAGCGTAGCTCGGCTGACTGGGTGGCCCTAGTGGGACGGTTATGGGATGTTGATAGTCAGATTCTTGAGAAGAAAAAGAGAGGTACGGGCTGGCCAGAATCCTTTATTTCTAGAACATCAGTTGTAGGACGTGATTTAATTGAAATCACATATCATTCAGAATTGACTTCCGAAATGTCCAGGTTAACTTGAGCTGTGAGCTAGCTGAAATGTTACACATTGCGACTTTGACCCTAAGACAGAAAAAGCTAGGCCTATATTTACTACAACTATTTTACAAAACCATCAAAAGTCAGAAACCCCATAATGACCCCCGTTCCACATGGGGTTTTGACCTTAAGGTTAGGAAGCCCCGCCCTGAAAGCCTGCATGTCTTAATAGATCTTGAGAACAAACGCTTTGTGTGTGGAAAAGCCTTTATGCAGTGATTTGTGTCTCAGGCTGTTTGATGCGCTCAAAGCCACGCGCCAGACCCTTGGAGTGGACCCCATTAATATACAAACAATGTAATTATGAAGCTGCCCACATTTTAGACAGTTTGTGCGATGCCCTGTTCCATATTCATCAGCTCACGTTGACACCTTTCAATACTTATTTGCTAAATTTTGCACAGCCCTCATGAATAATAAGAGGGAATAATGATATATCTGTTATTCAGACATCCACAGATAAACAGTGGCGGGTAGCTGCAGCCTGACTGCTTATTTGACAGCTTCCTCGACATGAGCCAACCAGCTTCTCTGGATCCAAAGAGTGGACACACTGATGAATAGGTTTCAGCTCCTCTGCCTTGGAAACTAGGGCCATCCACCCCTGTCGCCGGGCAGTCCCATAGCCGCAGTCATCTAATATCAAACCGCCCTCTGCACTGCTTCCGTTGCTCATTTCCCTGGGAGTTAAGCAGAGGGACCTGTTAGGATCCTAAATCAGAGATGTTTTTCCGTTCCAGATGTAACGATCGAAGGAGAGCTCAGTCACGGTGATAACCTGGGTGCTGAACCCTGACACGCTTCAGGGGTTTACCCTCGAGGAATCACATCAGGGAATCACTGAAGGCCCAGCTTCACAGAAGACTGATGATCCTCTATTTTCCCTATTTCCACCCTGGTCTAACATCGTGAAGCTCCACATTATAGAGTGTCTTCCATTGCTATGTATGCCGTGATGTGGCAGACATGATGGTTCATCACCAGAATGCCCGTGGCCAGTGCTGGGGTTCAAACAGGTTGCCTTCCCCCGCTCTGTGGCAATCATCAATTAAGTAGCTGGTAATCACATGAATAAATAAATAAAACACATCATCTGTCAACACATCCATCAGCAAACAGGTAGCCCGGCACACACTCTGGGCCGAGACAAAAATATTGATTAACTGTCTGCCCGGCCATCTTATTATGTAGCTTAGGGTTGTAGTAGGCCTACTTGGCAAAATGATAGCTGCAGAGTGCCGGAGGCGGTGCTGGCTGGGGGTGGTGGGGTTGTTGTGTGGGGAAAAGGGGTGGAGTAGTAGCCAGTCCTCTGTGTAGATATTAGCTTCTCTCTCATTTCTATACATCACGCGCTGAGCTTCCGGAGCGAAGCCTTGAACATCCAGTGGTTGTACAGCTTTCCCCGGGCACAGCTGGCAGGCAAATAAAGGCTTGTAACATAATGGGTTGAGAGAGAGAAAGAAAGCGAGAGAAAGAGAGAGAAAGAGACAGAGAGAGAAGCACTGTTTCACTTGCATTCATGATATTTGGCCTTGAGAATGAACCCAGTTTCTTAATATCTCTGAGGCTATGTACAGTATTTCAGTCATTGTGTCTGTGTGTGTGTGTTTGTATTGAGGTATATAAAACATGCATGTGTACATGTGTACCCTACATGTGTATAAACTATGAACCTGTGATACCATACCTTGATCTAAGGTGGAAATATTGTTGGCACAAAGAATAGAGCTAACAGTAAATAATAATTGTATTTAATGTCTTTGCTCATACTGGAATATTTTTTCCCTTTTTTTGTTGCTTTTAAATGTTAATTGTATCTTTATTGCATAGTTAACTTGGTTAGAATCCCTTTAACTGCAATCACTCTTTGTTAATGAACACGACTGATTAAGTCAAAGGTTGGTCCGATTTTGACCCGCTTTTATTACCAACAGCCGCTCCAATCTAACCAGAACAAGAGAGTTGGCGTTGAAGGACGGAATATTTAATTAAATTACAAAACTGAGAACTGAAGCCAAAAAAAAGTCTTTAAATGTGTATAATCTTCAGCTGTTTTAGCAAAACCCCATCAGAACAACAAACAAACAAAGCACAAGAATGCTGTGGAATTGACAAACGCTCTAGAATTGAATCATGGCATTGCAGTAGGACTGCACAATGTGCATTTATAAATCGCACATAAATAAAACATATTGTACAAATTATTTGTAGTGTAGATAAAGTTGTGTTTACTGGCAAACGCAAGGGATTTGGCAGTGTTCTATCCGACATAACTGATAAAACAAGCAGGCCATATACTTTCAGCAGCCTTCTGCTGCACAATCTCACAAAGTATACAAAGCCAGAGAGAAATATCTAAAGCTAAGTCGAATATTTGAATTTACTGTGCGTGTGAGTGTGTGTGTGTGTGTGTGTGTGTGTGTGTGTGTGTGTGTGTATGTGTGTCTGTGTGCAAGCGCCCGCGTGTGCGTGCCAGCATGTGCGTGCCTGCCTGCATGTGTGTGCTGTTAGTATATTTTAAATCTCCTCGCGTATATTAAGTCGTAGAAAATTTTTGTCTACCAGAAGCTCCGCATTGCCAGCCGACGTGCGTCCCTCTGTGAGCGTTCCCACACAGCAGGTCCTGGTAACAGCCCCCACCAACCCCCATGGATGACGGCCATCACGCACAGGCATGTCTCCCTGTGCAGCTGGCACAGAGGCAGGGAACAGACTCATCTCTGGTGTTTGCGGTTCTAGCTCACGCAGCATGACGCCCCCAAAATTGCCGGGCTCAAGGACAAACACGCAGAGACGGTTTTAGGCAAAACTAATATTCTAATGTGATGCCAGCCGACCCCTGTTATTCAAATGCTCTGCATGACTCCCACCGTCGAACCTCTAACAACTGCACATACATAAGGCACTGTGTCACTTCAGGTGCCCGTTGAGGCCTGTAATCAATGTCATCTATCCTGTTTCTGGACAGATGACTCACTGCCCACCCACAGTGTTTTGTTTCCCTCGCACTGGCCATTGTTGCGACCCTCCACGTGTGGAGGCTATGAAGGCTTCAAAACGGATTGATTCTGGGCAAAGTCCTCCAGGTTTCAGTGCACTACAGTTCCAAGCACCTAACCTTTCCATTCCACAGCCCTCTCGGGCCTCTAACCATTCACAGGCTTCTGGTTGGCACTTAGCCATGGCTGCAGACCTGATAGCCACTAAGTCAACTGGCGGACCACGGCATTGTCCCAATGCACAGGGGCCGCCTCACAGCCGCAGGGGCCCGACCGCAGCGCTCTGGCGTTGTGTTGACATTGCTAGGAGTGCGTCGGGTGCCACCAGGTGTCTATCATCCTGCGGGGGGAACTCGTAACAGTCATCATGGCATCAATCACACACAATGGAGGAGGGGAGTGGGGGGCGTTCCGTCCCAACCCCCTGACCATCACTTCCACGCTGCCGGCTTCATTCCTTGCCATGACAACCTATCATCTCCCCCCCTTCCCCTTTCAGTCCTCCCAGATCACAGCACCCCTTCTTCAGCCCCTAGAGAGGCAGGGACCATGCAACTGGATGGCGGCGCACTCTCTTTCTGAACACTCAATTCCCTGTTCACTACACCCCTTCTGGCCAACTCTGCCCTCGACCACTCTTCACCCGTGGTACCTCGAGCTCAGCCAGAGGCAGCACTCCTGTCAAAGGAGCCGACCCATCGAGAGGCCTGTAGGCCCCAGAAAAAATGATATCAAGACGGTGTCATTCCCAGTCCCAGCATATACAAGCACCCCCAGTCATCAGGGACCTAGGGCTAGAGTCTTACTGGAGGGGAAGGATCTCGCCGAGACACAACAGCCGACCACGTAAAGTGCGCGCCCCCTCCACAAGTTCAGCCATGCCCCAACTTGCCCCCTACTTGCCAAGTGAGGGAAATCAACAAGGGAACACCCTCCTCCTGATCCGCGATGGCTAACAAGGTCGCGGCGAGCCCGGAGCACCCGTGGCCCCACCACGACCACCACCTGGCCCGTGTACACGGTGATACAGTGGCAACCCCCCACCCACCCACCCCCCCCTTTGGGGTGTTAATGTGTGTGCGTACGCCGTCGGAGGACTGCGAGTCAGCACTCGCTTGAATATGCATCGCCCCGGGATCACTGGGTTCATTTAAGTTAAAGCAATACATCTTTTTCACCCCAATTTCCCTCTGACCGTATGTTAATTCCCATACAGCCCTTTTTTTTTTGGTTTTACGCCAGAAGCAAAAAGCGTACACGCTCTCACTTTCCTCGACTAGTCCAAGGTCCTTAACCTGCCCGTCTGGGGGGGTTAAGACGGAGGGTGGAACACATGCCTCCCCGTGCTCCCTCGAGGTTAATTATGTTCCCTTTACTCGCCGCGACATGCACTCTGCTCGCCTGCGGAAGAACCCTTGCCCGAAATGCTACGTGAGGTAGCAAGCCGTCCGTGAGCGCTCCTAACAACTAGCCCCGCGGAGCCGGCAGCCACTGCGCTACCGACCACAGGCCCTACTCTGGTCTTGCCCGCGGACGGCTAATTAAAATGACTGACTGCCCACGCAGCCTCTGGGAGGGGGGAATGCAGGTACTGCGGTTGAGCGGGCCGGAGCCGCTAACGCTAACGGATGGTGTCATGTGGTCATTTTTAGTGTCCGTTGACACTCCCCCCCCCGCTCCTTTCTCTCTGCTATATGGTTTGCATACGGTCTCTCTGCTGGCTCTCCCCTCACAGACTATTACTAACCATTCGTCCTCCACCCATCTTCCTTGTAAGGCAGACTTGGATAAGGGGGCAAGGTAATTAGAAGTAAACAGTTCCCTATCTATTGGGCGGGCGCTATTAAAGTATTATATATTATTATTAATTAGTTCCAGAATGTTACTCTTTATATGCCTGTAGATACAAGGGGCACCAGACCAAATTACATTATTTATTGATAGATTTGTATATACAAATAGAGAGAGAGAGGGATAGAAAGAGAGAGAGAGAGAGAGGTTACTGGGGACATGACATCAGGATGGATTTACACGCCGCTTTCTTGATTTTATTTACCGCTATCTAGTCATTTGGCAGAAGGCTTTCTCCGACCTGATGGGATGTATTGTGCTGGATTCAGGCTGTAGGATGGATGTAGGTAGGCTAGCCACATTGGGAATCAAATCCAGTACATGAAACTACTAACATTTACATTTACATTTAGGGCATTTAGCAGATGCTTTTATCCAAAGCGACCTACAAAGTGTGCAAGTGCAAGTATTAACAATCGCTAGGCTAACCCAATCTCCGTATACAACAGTGACAGCTAGCTACTACTGATGCTACACAATTAAGTACTATGAATAAATACAACGTACATTAAAGGGGACATATTATACCACCAGGTGTGAGTGTGATATATATATTTTTTGGAAAATGTGCCGCTTCTGACATCACAGGTGGGCGTGTCCACCAAGATGTATGACGGATAAACAACATTTGCTACAGTCCACTGGGTAGGCTGGTAGACCCATCTATCCAGCACACATCTAGGTGGACACGCCCACCTGTGATGTCAGAAGCAGCACATTTTCAAAACGGCTTGTAATGGCTAATCACACTCACACCTGGTGGTATAATATGTCCCCTTTAAGAAATAACGTACTATATAACGTATTTAACGTATATAATAACATACGTACTAAGAAATAATAGAGGATGTGTAAATACTTTCTGGGCTAAAGCTTATAAAAAGAAAAGGCCTCAGTCAATGACAGCAGTCTTACTCGTTAATTTAACGAGCGAATGAGGCAAGGTTGAAGGAAGAGAGGTTTAAAAGCAGAGTACAGATTATGGTTGTTTGTCCTTGACAAAACAAATCATTCAAGGATCCGACAAGAACAATTGACGCTAAGCTAATTTGTTCTTCTTCTTACAGCTCATTTAGTGGTGCCTTTGAGGTACGACACGTGTGTGTGAGACAGACAAGGCCGCATCAGTAGATGCAGAAACCTGCATGTTATGTAAGAGTTCTCTCACACCGGCCATAACAGCAGAAGAAAAAGCAGATTCTTTTAACAGACAACTTTTTTTTTAAGGATAATTAATTCTTTCTTAATTCTAGAAAAACGTTGGAGACTGTGCTATCATAAGCAATTCTCAATTAATCCTAATCACAAAACCACAGCACCTATATTCCAGAGAAGGCCCCAAACTAGCACTAAGCTAATGCAATCACTATGTTATTTCCAGGCCACAGTTTGTTGTCAATAGCATTGGTTTCAGCAATAGCCAATTTCACCTTTCATTATTTGTGATGGGTGGAAAATTGAGAAAGAGGTTGCTTTTACCTTTGTGTTGACATTCCCGTCTATGAGAATGCCTGGTGTGAGTCGCTTATGGGACTCATCACACCGGTCTGATTTCCACCGTATTTGTTTGTCCCGAGCATTTTCCTCCTCATATGAGTTTAGCTTACATACACACAAATGGATTCATTAGAAATGTACGCAATGTGAATCAGAGCGTTTCCAAATTAATATAAAGATTGAATAAATGCCCAACTGGGACTGTTTCAGGTTACTTTCATTTAAAACACGTTATTTAATCATACATAATTGTGGCAGTGAAAATATTATGGTGGTAATATTACAGGCATTCTGAATCAGAAATGGTGTTTAGGATTTATATTAAGAAATTCAAAATATGATGGAGGATTGCCCATATTTACATTTTATAGCCCCACGCTAGTCATTATTGAAAGCAGTGTAAACACAGCATTGGGTAGATTCCACAATATCTAAGCTGTTACTTTAACATTAACCTTTATGTTTACAGTTATTAATTCATTGAACACTTCAATCTGACCCTATTTGAACCCACAAATAAATACAAATATGTACTGCCTAGGTTTGGCAAAGTTGCAAAAATATATATTTTTTTATTTATCCAAATGATTCACTGCCTAATGGGTAATTTCCAAAAGAGGGGGAAAGGATGTCAAGCATTTGTAAGACTGCACACACACACACACACACACACACACACACACACACACACACACACACACACACACACACACACACACACACACATACACACACACACACACACACACACACACACACAAAAGCTATCAAAATCTCAAAAAATCATACAGTACATCATAATATTTCACGCAATAAATATTTGATAGGTTTGGAGTGGACTGAGTTCAGAACCGCCACCATAATAGCAGCAATAGAGTGTCTGCTAACTAATTAGGAGGAACAAACTCATGTTGATGTACTGCAGGAGTAGAGTACTGCTGCAGTCACCTTTGTCCGAATATCAGATTATAATAATAACAATAATGATGTAATGCATGGGTTATGGCACACTATTTTCCCAATGGGTCGTACAATACTGTAAATATTGTAAGCATAGGTAGCCCCAATGGGGACCCAAAAACAAATCATGGCAGTATCAAGGCCATGCTATCACCAGTGAAGCTTTGCTTATGTATGTTAGTACTCTATTCAAGATATATGTCAGACGCCACATTTATAATTCAGTGTAAACATCCTTATAAGTTCTAAGCTAAGTTAAGCTTTCAATTGTATCATCATGCATCACACCCATGACAGACAGTCAATGAGCAGCAGTCATTAGCGTTTCCAGGCATCCAAAACATTGACTATACAGTGTAAACACAATTGAAGTAAGAATAACAAGAAGTAAGGTGATACAACATCCTTGTTTGAAGACCAAAAACACATCATATCCACCACATCCGACTGCTCTGTTAACTGAGCGATGCTGTACTGTAAGAGAGGCTCTGCTAAATGGGTTACTGTTTGATCCAGACTGCTGTTGACATGTGTGTCAGACTCATCTTTGGAAACAGTCCCCTTTCTAGTCAACTGGGGAGAAGATTATTTTCACATTTGGTTTTATTGCATTTATGAGAATACGTTATTTAAAAAGTATTTCTTCTTGAGAAGAAGAATATAAAACGGAAACAGTTTCCGAATCAAGTGAGCAATCTTATCAGATCAAGCCATGAACAGGGGGTTATAAATATCATTGTGTAATAGGCCTACATTTGATTGACGGTCGTGAGCGGTGAGTTTGACAGCTTTGCACACTTTTGTGTTTGATCACAACAGATCATTTTGTTCTGTTGCTGAAACACACCTTACTATTAGGTTGGCTTAGCTTCGACAACTACATAAGCTACCCATGTGACCAACTAGGCCTCTCTTGGTAGAGTGCATGGTTAAAACATATACAGCAGGGCCGTAGCCCCGGAATCCACATTGGGTGGGGCCAAATTTGTGTGGGGGGCTGGGGTCCTACCCCCCCTGCCTTAGTGTCATTTTCATTACACTTTACAAAATATATTCACAATGGTGGTGATACAGCCTATGTCACACTCATATTACCTTCTAGTTTTACAATTTCTGATACATTTTATTTATTTCAAAGTAATGTAAAAGAGAGACAGTATTGTTTGACATGGTATCGGTGGATTATTATGTAATCCACCAATTATGGAGCTACTTAAGATAGCATATAGCTTATGTAGCCTCGTAAGCTATATGCTAGCTTTCTTCATTAAGGTTTCATGACAGTGGTGTTGACAGAGAGGAAAATACAGAGCGGCATGAGGAACGGGGAGAAAAAAAACAGAGCCAGAGCCGCCATGCACCAGAGTGCAGCGAATTATGCGGGGGAAAAAAGGGGCAGGCGCCAATAAGCTCTGCTAGGTCGCTACCTGGAGGCAGAAGATGTGAGGGTAAGAGAGCTTTGGGAGCAGTGCAGATGACGCTGGCAACATTGTCATCAGGTCGCCCCCGCAATGAGAACACTCTCTGCTCCTCACCAACAGAAGGTAAACACGCACAGTTAAACCATGTTTTATGATCCAACCATTCCCGCGTTAGGCTGAGGTCAGGACTGTCATCGCTGGCATTCTGCACGTTGCCCTGAACGTAGCCTCGGATGCAGAAGTTCGACAATGCTAGTCATGCTAGTCAACTTCTGGGGGACATTGACCCGACTGTTTTGATACTGACATATTCTTCTTCCAATATATACTAATTTGCACGTGCGAGAATGAGGTTTCAGAAGACGATTTAAACAAATGCACTTCAACAGTGGCCAGTCTACACAGGTTTGATTTTGAACCTTTACAGACACTTTAATGTGTGTGCGTACGTCGCATAGCTGGTCTTCCCACGCGCTACAGGAAATGTTTTGTTTACCATTGCAAGCCAAGTTGGCAGTTGGCCAAGGATGAATACCAAGTATGGAAAGACAATGCTATCGTTTTTAGTTATCGTCTTCTGGATCCAAGATTAACGGTCTTCCATATCCATATGTTTGTTGTGGTTCCGCCGGTCAGGTTGTTCACAGTAGAGACCCTTCCATGTAACGTGTGCAGATCCTCACCCAAGCAACATGGAACATGGTTGATATACATTTGAAGCGAAAGCAAGACTTTAGTTGTTCATCTACCCTGCTACTACTACCCTGAAGGCTACTGGTGTATGCAACAAATACGTTTACAATTATAACAACTTATTTTTCTGACTAAAGGCTTGCATAAAAATACTGGAAAATGTAAGGTTACAATTTAAATCTTGTTTTGTTTGCGGTTTGAGTTGATTGGGCCAGTATAAAAATGTCCAAATATTATATTATTCAAGTTTGTTTGAAGGAATGGGCCTCTAAATTATATTTTAAAATGCTTTTATACCTTGCAAAATGTGTCTGCTGTCAAGTGCCTTTGTATGTATATGTATGTATCTGTTTACATTTTAAAATGCCTACTGCACCAATTATCACTGGTCACGGGCCTGTGTTCAATGCAATAACAACAATACACGTAAGAGTTTAATGTCTTTTGTTGAACTGTTTAATTTCATACCGGGAGCAGTGAAAATAGTTTCGCAAACAGGCTAATTATGTGCATGCACCCGGAAAACCACAGAGTGTGCTGGAATCACAGTCATTTTGTGTGTAATCTGTGGTCGCCAAAGTAAAATCCCAGAGCTGCATTTTGTGCAGCTCATCATCTGCCCTGGACAGGTGCTAATTGACTCTGTGAACACACAGGCTGTTCTTCTTTGTCAGATAAAACAAAGGATATGAATATGATACTGTTTATTTCAGCCAGGTAGGATTGCAGATATTCTTAGAAACCCCAAGCATAATGAATCACTCTTTGAGCAGAACACAGAGTAGAGAACCGGGGGTCCTATACCTAATGTGTGTAACCAGCAGTTGCAGGCTTTGCGTTGCTTCAGATCCTCACCATGGATCTCAAACTCGGATCCTTGTTTCCTTCTGCAGCGCCAGCGCCTTAGCCCACACGTCATGAGGAAAAGGCAGCCAATTCCTCCAGTCAAGGGGGTGTACTTATCTACTGTGTTGTTTTCTCTCCTCTTTGGTGCATTTTCAGCAAATTTCAACAATGTTACATTGTCCCTTGTGAACTCCGGTTACAGCGGATGCTTGCAGCAGCTATCCGGGTCAGGGAACCAACGTAATGGATAGTGGGCAGACCTGCCCCGATGCCGGCAGTGGACCTACTTTGTGATGCTTCCTTTTTCTGGAAGTCGTTGGCAAAACTCAACACCAACAAATGTAAGACCAACCTCAACGCAATCATATGTCCATATGGCTCAGGGTCAATTGGCTCCAGTTGAATGTCTGCTTATTTTTGGGAATGATCAGCATAATTATTATTATTCTATTTTCCATGGGTTTTTTTTTAAATATGGGCACATTTCTGGGTAAACCTCTCAAACGGTACCACTGAGGTCCTATAATGTTTAGGATTGTTTCTTGGGAGCTCTTTGTATAGCCTGAGACCTCCCCATTCTCACGGCTTTGTTCTGAGGATAGGATGTACCCAGTGTCTCTGTCTTTTCATCCCATTGTTTAAGAGATAAATGACTCTCCCCATTGAGCTGCTGTGGTCGACTCCATATTTGCTTTCTCTCCTGCTCCTCTGAGTACATTCCACTGACTTGAAGTGACCCCCAACTTCTGTGAGGCTTTCGTGTTTTCTTTCCATTATTTTATAGATACTCCATTTTGTCAAGGGCTTTTCGAGACTATGTCTCTGCTGCTACATTTATTGTACTTTTATTGTGGTGATATAAACATACTTTCTGGATATAGTTTTTGTAGTTTCTGTTTTTGTGACACGCAAATTTCCCAACAGGGACTGTTAAAGTACATCTTATCTTTATTGTGCCATAGAGTCCCAACCGCCTGCTGGGTAACATATGTGTGTTATTACAGCTTCTCTCCAAAGACACATCCAACCATAACAAGATAATCAGAGCAGTAGTTTTAAAATGTCAGACTTCAAAACTACTTATAATATTTCCTTTTCTGTTGGAATTTTGCACATGAACGTGGTAGCAGCAAGTAACCCACCAGCCCCTCCCCCCTCCAAAGTAATACCCTGTATGAATAAACAAAAATACAGTGAATAAAAAAGCATTTTTGAAAAGGACCCTTCAGCTCTTTTACAGTGAAAAGCAAAAACGTTATGTTCCTAATAGATGCAGTGAGAGAAAACGGACACTAATGATTAATTTCCACCAAAACAACAGCTGCAGGTGAATAATCTGGGAAGGCTGGTTTCTAGTGTGGCCAATTTGATTCCTGAGCTGCCAAGCCCTTCAGGTCACTACTTGGAAATCACAACAGCCTCTAGAAAACAAAAACATTTTCTACACACACACAAACATACACACAAAATATCCCAGACCCCCACAGAAGTATTTTTTGTATTCAACTCAAAGTGACGCTGCATGGCTTGCTTAATTATTCCAGGGTATTTTTCTAAATTCAGCTTTAATTGGTTGGAATAAATATTTCCCACCCATCCGTAAACTTTACCGGCTTATACTTGGCTAGAGTCAAAGGAGAGCTGCACCTCAGCTGTGTGAGTCGCAGATTAAGAAGACTACATAATAGTGCAGAACAGATCCCTCTCAGAAAGGTGTCCTCTCAGGACAAACACAGGTGTCGCTCATCACACTTTATGTTGTGGGCTACACCTGTGTTTTACCTTGCGTTGACAGTGCTGTGAAAGGGCTTCATGGTCAATAGGAGTTATCTTGACTCGTTTAGTGTACTACCCATGCCCTGGTACATGAAAGTAGCAGACCCATCATCTGTGTAATAGGACACCTGTGTTTCTCCTGCAATGACACCTCTGTGCAAACAATTAGCAATCAAAGTTTAGTGGCAAGTGTCAAGTTCAATGTATCGTCTTGTACTGTAGTGTTATGTAATGTTAGGCGGAGACAATTGACAGAGGAAATGTTACATGAAATTGATAATCTGTATGCTATGGGGCACAACTGCTTGTGTATGAATGTGCAATCAAATTACTTGTGTTGAATTTATTGAGATTTCTAACAATGACATTTGAGAGAGTGGAAACGGTGTAGCGCGGACTGCATTGTGCTGCCCGATGAGAACTATTGAATTACATACATATCTCACCTTCACATTGGCATGCAGGGTCAATAACCCATTATAGAGAAAATCAATGCAATAGTAAACCATCCAACAAGGGCTATGGCAGATTATTTTACAAGACAAATAGTTTAACACCCTGGCCATCAGCTACAATATTGAAGGACTGCACTACAGAAAATTATAACAATAATAATCATCCAGAAAGGTTTTTACTCTCCTAGAAATGAAGCTCTTATTTTTAAGGACAATACATTAAAAAAATAAATGAAGACATCTATTAAACTGCCTCAGTGAGGTGGAAAACAATAGAGGATATCTATCCTCAACCGGTATCAGTGCAGTGGCGGTGGAGTCGTCGCAATGAGAAACTGCCATACATGAGCATCGTCATGACAACACTAAACTCACCAGTGCGCGACAGGTGAGGGAGCCTTCATGAAAGGGAAGAGCTTCTCTCCCCAGTGACACATTAGGCGTATGGTGAATGATCCCACTGTCAGAGAAGAGACAGTAATGGTGGAATCTGTCTCAACATGGGAATTCCCTGTTTAGCTCTCTCTTTCTGTCTGATCGCTGTGTGGTTATGATTATATCAAACTTAATTACGTTTTTTAATTATGCAAAGATTGAATTTGGGAATGCGGACAAGCGAGAAAGAGAGACGATATACAAGAAGATAAAAATAAAGTAATCTTGGTGTTCTTCGACTTTGTAAAAAAAGGGAATTTAAATATATGCAGCTGCATGTGCAGGAGAATGAAGTACGCATGCCTACTTCTAAAAGATCCCAACTGAGAGATTGTTCTGGCGAAACGACACAGGAATTCAGGGGACAATTATTGGTTGGAAATAAAAGTGAAGTTCCACAGATAACTAAGGGAAAGTGTGCAATGCCAGTTGGATCCGATGTTGGTCACGGATAGTACCTCTACCTCTGTTTGACGAAACATGAACACATTGGGGATGTGTTACTGAAACCCCCTGCGAGTGGAATTCAGAAAGAGATGAAATGTTTCGGTTTCAGAAAAGGACTGGCTGGGGTAAAAAGAGGGGATGGAACAGAAACTTGTGCCAGAAGCAATCCTTTAGCAAAAGAGAGGGCTTTATATTTTCCAGAAAGCCAGCTTTGGGCTGGTTGGGGTGGGTGCTCTGCAGTGGATTGGTGTGCGGCAGGCATAGTCAAGTGTACTGTGAAAATGTGAAGGCCTCATTGCATATGCTGCTTCATGAAATATGAACTTAAAGTGCATCGATGTTAGTGCATGGAAAGTGAAAGATTAGAATTCCTTATAAAGTTTTAACTTGCTCAGGTGAACCTTTGGTGCAAATTCAATGGATAAGTCACGGAAAAAATAAAATAAAAGTGGAAGGTTAGGCTACGAACCGCTTTAAACCACACATTTCCTTCTCTCTGCCTTTCCCCAGTTGATGTTTTCTCTAATAAAAGTATGTGTGACATTTCATATGTGATGTGTTTGACCCTATCTTGTGGATTATAAATATAACAATATGTTGCTTTGATTTTTCCACATCAAAGAGCAGAGCCTTTCCACAAGCTCTAAGATGGAAATAGCCATCCGGGTTGCCAAAGCACTTCTCTCATCAGACCCGACATAGCCCCTCCGCCCGACCCTCCAGTACACTCAGTCACAGTGGAGGCTGATGAGCCCTCACCTAGAATCAAACAGCACAGTAAACAGCACATTACTTGTTGTTGATAGCTGGGGATTAGCCACCCCAGTTCAGTACTTTCTACTTCCTCACGTTGACATTTTCTCGCAAAAGGAGTAGTTAGGGTTGTGTTCCGGAAAAGAGGAAGCTGCTTTTGCTTTTTATGTTGGAAGTTAATTTAAGTTAGATGTTGGAAAAGACACAGATATGTTAGATTGAATGGCAAAAGGTTCCAATGCTTTTCTGCTTCGGTAATGTAATCGACAAATTCAGAAAAAGACAGTAGTGGCAGCCAGCTAAACTGTTACGGTGACACCTCAACTCATTGTTATATAGTTTCCTGAGGGCACAGGTCATCATGAGGTCCATAGAGGTCCACACTATCTCTATGGAGGTAGTGTGTGTGTGTGTGTGTGTGTGTGTGTGTGTGTGTGTGTGTGTGTGTGTGTGTGTGTGTGTGCACACTACCTCCATAGAGATAGTGTACACACACACACACACACACACACACACACACACACACACACACACACACACACACACACACACACCTTATACAAACGCAATACGTATACACACACACACACACACACACACACAAATATCCACTATACACACATACTTACACACACACACTTGCACACACACACACACACACACACACACACACACAATGCTCTGTACATGCAAACACACACACACACACACACACACACACACACACACACACACACCCACACTGAGTACGCAGCAGTTCAGCACCTCGGCCAGCTCCAGGGGCAGGAGGCCGGCTCTGCAGAAATGCATCACTCTAATCAGCTGCAGCGGGGAGCTCCAGGCCAGCCGAAGCTGCTGGGGTTGATTGCCCCAGTGGAGAGAAAACAAGGCAGGCTGGGATGCCTGTGCAGGAGAGCGCTTCTCCCTGTCTGAAGCCAGTGAGAGCGCAGACCTGAGCAGCACCCTTATCTTTAGTTGCCGCAGAGCTATTGGAGACCATGTTGTTATTGTTTTGCTCGCTGAACCAGGAGAGCTGCTTTTGGGGTTAAACTGCACCTTTTGTTTCTCGTCCCTCCTTTTTCCACTGAGGGCTAGTGGGAGTACACAACTATAGATAATATAGTTATCGGTTTTATTCAGGTAAATTGTCCACTTGTCCATTGTCGTTCCTGTCTTGTGTTGCTTCAAAGTAAAATGCTGATAGTCGTCTTAAGTACATCGTACATCGTCATGACCTCTTGACAGGCTGCGGTTAATTCTGTTGTGCACTGCTTCTCCGTCACATTCATGCTTGCAGTCCATTTCTATATTTAAAAATCACTGAAGCAAATCAGAGTGGAAGTTCCAACTGTCATTTACCTCACCTGCTTTGCTATCCTACAAGGCAATTAAACCCTTTGTGCCTTTTGACGAGTAGTATGAGACTCGACTTGACACGACCCAATCACCAAACATGTATGGAGCTGAAGTACAGGCACAGTAAAGCAGAACTAGAGGCAGCCTTGACCTACATGCTTTACAAAGCAATTTTGCAGACGCTGCAGACAATGAAACCATGTCACTTTATCCTATCAAAGTCCTGATCTGCATTTGTAAATAGTTTGCTTATCATTCAATTATAACACTTGATAATTGTTCGATGTTAACAAAGATACCCTAGAGGAGAAACTATGAATACAAGATTTGAATACAGTATTGAATGTATAAATCTATGGATGATTGCACATGAATGATGAATGTACATTCTGCCGAGTTTCTGTCCCCTTGGCATATTTTTATTTTAGCTCTCCCATAGGTGAGAGATACAGTACACACACACCAATCTGTTGTACCCCCTTTGGTGTCCCTCACCCTTTGCTCCGTGTTGCGAAAAATATTCTCTTTGTCTGAGCTGTCCCGTTTGATGCTTGTTCCCAAAACAGCAGCACTGCTGTGGATGAAGTTCTTACTGTGTGTGCGTGTGTGTGCGCATGTGTGTGTTTGTGTGTGTGTGTGTGTGTGTGTGTGTGTGTGTGTGTGTGTTCATGTAGTGGGGGGCGGGGGTGAAGACAACACAGAACTGGTCTTGGGAGTTTGTTGTCTTGGAGTTGTGTTCCTTTGATCAGCTTATTCCAGTGTGCTAGCTGGCTGTTTGCAGTGTGGGGGGGCTGGGAGGCTGGTGTGCTTTGAGGCGTGGTATTTGTCGTTGCGTGAGGGATGTCAGCAAGGTCAGTGCCTTGCATTATCATTCACATGCTCCTGTCACAATAGAGAGTCCTTCTAGTTATGCCGCAGCCTCGCGTCCTCGTATCTGTCACGGTTGCTAAGTGAGAGGTGTGGACGTCAGCTTCACGTGGTCCCTGTCATAAACATGGGCTCCACCGCAGGTGTCAAAGGAAGCAATTGATCTACACGCAAAACAGAACAATTATATAGATTGATGTGCATATTAACACCAATTAAGATATAGTTCATAGGATGAAATGTTCGTTACAGTACGTTTCCAGAGCCAGTCGTTCTAACGTACAGAGATAGGTTATGCTGTTAGTAAAGGCTGGATAAAACAGCTGAACGCAGCGTCTTCCATTTTTACTTTTTGTTCTGCTCTTGAAACATTTAAAATATATTTCCGGTTGTAGCACTGAGGAATCTTCACTCTACTGCCTTTAAAATCATGAGGAGGATTTTTTTATCAATTCCTCAAGACACTAGAGGCTGGGGTCTAGATCTTTTTTGAGATTGGTCAGTGTAATGCCGTAAATCACATCTTGTAAATCATGGCAAAAATACATAACGCTCATGGAAAAATACATAAAAGACATACATAAAGACTTGGTAAAGACAGTTAAAACCTTTTGAATAGTTAAACTAATCAATACTATAAGTAAAATCAAAACAGAATTGATCTTAGAATGCATTGCAGTTGAGTTGCAACTTGATAACTGATAACTGAAGCATCAGAAAATATCTCAAACTAACCATTAAAACATAGCTCATCCACATTTTATCTTACATTTTTCATTAAAAACGGATGTGCTGTGTCAGTTAAATAAATGATAACACTGAGCGAGCAATGGTAACATTGATGGAGATGACCTACTGGGAAGTTCACTACAGTGGACGATGAAAAGTGTCAGGAAGAGAGGAGCTGGCAAGGATGCTTTGCACCTCTGTTGCTAAATAGTTAATGACAGAGCGCTGTGAGGTAGGAAGGTAGAAAAGCACTCCTTCTTGCCCCCCCCCCCCCCCCAAGTCAACCAGGAGCTCAAAACATACAGATACGTTCCAGATAATAAAAAAGAGGGAAAACAGTAGTAGAGCTGTCTGGAATCACCGTTGCACTTCTCCTGGATAAACCATTCCACGGAATAATGAACTTTGGATATGCAGTGTGATGTCCGCACACACACACACACACACACACACACACACACACACACACACATTTCACTCTTTCCTTTTAAATACTTTAAAGGCCAACCATGTGGCGGGATGGACAGAAAAAAAGAATGCTTAGACTAATCCCTATACCCGAGACAACAAAAATAATTAATTGTGCCTAATTTGCAGCTGTCTAAACAGAGATTGGATTTCGTTTAATGCTAAACAAGCCAGAGCAGGAAATAAACACATTCCTAATTTAAAACACCCCCCTCCTACTCCCCAAAAGTGTTTCCTCTCTCTCTCTCTCTCTCTCTCTCTCTCTCTCTCTCTCTCTCTCTCTCTCTCTCTCTCTCTCTCGTATGCAAATTAGAGTGTATAGGTTCACTCCCCACACTGAAGGCAACGGATGGAGGATGTCCCAAGAGAGGGTTCTTTTCCCTTATTCTTCTTCTCCTCCCTTCAAATCCAAGGTTGAAGTCGCTGCCGTCTTCATTCCTAGCAAACCAGCGCTCCAGCTCCTACATACACACTGCTGCAATCCCAGCCTTCTCTGTGAACTCTCATCGGAGGGCAGAAATGTAAACGGACTACTGCACTCCAAGTTATAGCTCTCTCACTACTCGAAATTTGTATATGTGTCTGTGTGTTGGGTGTGTGTGTGTGTGTGTGTGTGGAGGGGGGGGGGGGGGGGGGGGGGTGGTGTGTGTGTGTGGGGGGGGGGGCTGGTGTGTGTATGTCTGTGTGTGTGTGTGTGTGTGTGTGTGTGTGTGAGGGGGGGGGGGCTGGTGTGTGTGTGTGTGTGTGTGTGTGTGGGGGGGGGGGGGGGGGGCTGGTGTGTGTGTGTGTGTGTGTGTGTGTGTGTGCATGTGTAAGTGCTTGTGTGTGGGATGATAAGCTGCCTGTGTACTAAAGAGTGGAAGGATATGACTGTTATCTGTGACTCTGACAGAGCGAGCGTGAGTGACAGAACTGGTACATGCAAACCTCTGAAGGCCAGGGATCATTTGCATCTTCTCCGACATGCTTTCTCCTCCAACTCCTCACCCGCTTGCAATGGTTTGATTTGCTCAGCCACTCAAAACCACTCTACACAAAGTCTCACCAAATTTTACAAAAGATCAAGACAAAATCAATGCGATTATTATAATTGGAGGTCCGCCACAACAACACAATGGAGCATTTGGGATGAGAGAAAAAGTAGTGTAAACTATTCTAATATTTATTTGAGTGGGGGGGGGGAACCTTTTCTTGTTATTAATTATTAGAGAAGGAAAGGGTTATTTAATGCAGTAGCTGGACTCCCTGCTAGGTGCTATCCTCTTAGTTTGTATTGTTATTTGAGAGGTGATTCATTATACCACCTTGCTGCGTGTATTTTCTGAAATAAAAATATGTTTCTCTCTGCAGACGTTGCTTGTATCAAACAATCGGGGCAAGTGGAAATCTCGCAGTGTAATTTGTTAAAAAATAATGTCTTTTAAATTAGTTTTCTTCTTATTCATGACAACTTCCTCTCAAAATCTCAACCTTGACTTGCCAGAACCATTTGTAATCATGATTTAATGGACTCTTTATATAATCAAATGTGACTGACAAAAGGTGGACTGAACCAGATCATGCTTTAAGCAGTGAATGATCACTTTAGCAAATGTGCTTTTCTCTCCCCCAAACCTTCACTCCTTCTCTGAATAATTCTAGATTTAGCAAATCAAAACTCCTGGCTACTTGTTAGCACCACCTTCACGTGTGTTCATTTCTTTGGATATGTCAGCATTTAGACTGTATCATAGGTTAATTCAGGCCTTATCCCTGAGCACACATGTATTAGAACAATAGTTCATTCTTAAATGAAAGATGTCTGCAATAGTCAACCACAAAGAATGAGTTTACATAGGGAAACAATATGATTTAAGACTTAGCTACTACTTAATAGTAATACCATTAATAAACATTTGACATGATATTATAATTCTGAAAAACACTTTACAGCAAAATAAAATCACATAATAAAAGCATTCTAAAATAGCGACAGTCTAATAGTCTAATATAGTCTAATTGTTGTTTTTACTTGCCTCTGAGTCCTGGTATTAAATCTGAATCTCAAAGCAGTAAATAATTTATATACTTATCACAACCCCTGTAATTAGGGATGCACTGTTCTCAAATCCTATGAGAAAACAATCCAAAACATCCGGTCCAAGCACTAAATCCTGAGAGCAGATTTCTGTAGGGATTGAATACATGTTGGAAAAGTCCTGGTTTCTAAGACTGCCTGTATTGAATTTCTTGTCAGAGGATATTAAGTAGCAACATTTGGGAATGGCATTCGCTAACCCTTCTCCTCTTCATAATTGTGATTCAGTTAGAGCTTCTGTGTTTCTCACTTTATTTAAGTTGTTTTTTAGATTTTGGATAAAGCTTGTATCAAATTACTGTTAGTGATTCATTTAATTAATCCATGCAGGAGGGAAGAAAAATATTAGCAAAAAAGGCTTTGAGTTTACTTGAACTTTCATTATCTAGGCTTAATTCGCTAGAAGTAATGTGATTGAATGTTTATATTTTTTGCACATTTGTATTTTTATTTTCCTGGGTGTCTTCACTCACTTGACTGACTTAATTAAAGTAATTATCAATGCTATTCTTCTTTAATAAATCCCATATTTTCACAGGTGAAAATTAACAGCTAATGCAGTCTTCCCTGTTGTCTCTGTCACTGTGACACTGACCCACGTGTGATATAAAATACAGCATCTACGGGGTAAACCAGCTACGTACAAACACCTGTTCACCAATCCTTGACGACGGCTCTCACCTGTCATCTCATGAATTTCTGTCTGCATGGAATTGAATTCTGAAAAGATGTGATCTGAAAACTGTCGCTGCTACCGACATCTCTACAGTTCCTCAAGAATCTCTGCATGACCAAAAGAAATGTCTGCTGCCATCATGACTTTTGGATAGCAGGCTGGACAGTGTTTGTGGAGGGTTATAGCTGGGGGTGTTGCCACATCAACGAGTTGCCATGAAAATGGTATGAGTACAATCCTACGCAGGCAAAGACAAAAAAAAAGAAGAAAAACGGGTTCAAGAACGTAGGTACAGGCCATGTAAACAAACTCACCTATGTAGTTACTGTGCAGTATCTGCTACAGTCTATAGTGAACATGGAAGCTCTCGGCTTTCTGATGTATTCTTTCTTATCTGCAAATGCTTGACACATAAATTGGATATTGATTTTGACGAAGGCCAGTGGCAGATCAGCCTGTTCTGGAATACTGTAACCTGTTGAACAAATCCCTGACAATGTTGAGCACTCCTTATCGGGTAATGAAATCAAAGCTCCTGCATTTGAATATATTTGTTTCTTTAAACTGTTGTCTGTTTGTTCCATTAAAGTCTATCCAAATTATTTTGGTCACACCATTCCAGTTCCATCTTTAAAACATGCAGGGCTTTTCAGTTGAGGGGAGAAGGAATTTTAAGGTACGTTTAAATCTGGATGGACCAAACTCGGCGTGCTTCACGGGCTATTAAACTTCCCGAGGACCACCGGGAAGCACCTCAGTTCTTCAGACTCCACTCTTGAGCAGTACCGAAGATCTTTTTAACAGGAGCCAGTGGTTTTCAATGAATGAATGAGGGATACTTACAAATCACCCACTCAACGCCCTGACATTTTTTGGCACACAGGACAAAAAAGTCACTCTCATATTAAAGGACACCTAAACCGTTTCGTTCAAGACATGACGAGCAGAACCTTCATTTTCTTTTGCTTTGATTCAGCCTTCTCATTAATAAAAAATGTAACTGTTGTAAAAAGCCATTGTTAGTTGTTTTTTTCATCGAGGGTTGGTGAAGCAAGGCATACACTTCAAACAATGTCAGAAGTTTTAGAAATGAAAGAAATAGTCAAAACATGCCAGAAAGGAACAGTGGGCCACCTACTCGATATAAAGCTTTGGCTGATGCCGAGGCCGAGCCACCGACCTTGCTGGTGGTTCATTGTATCATTCACATAACTGACGTGCTTTAGAAATATCAATCTTAACAAAGGCTTAGTCTTCAATAAACTGTTTGACATTGATCAATGCTGGTGAAATTCACTGATGGGCGGAAGAAGAAAGAATGCCAACACATCGTTGGCACCCCTTCCACATTCTGAGCGCTGCAGTTGTTATTTGTTATTTAGGTCAGGTACATTGCATGATGTTGCATCGTCTCTTTGATATGACTTTATGATACAGCTTAAAGACATCTTTCTGAACCATTGCTTTTAATCCAAGATCTCGGCATGTATTGCAGGATGTAGGCTCAGGATTATCAGAGTGTGTACTGGGCCAATTTTTGGAAATCGTTTTAAAACTAGCTTGTTGAGGTTTTTTTCCCCTGTCTATGTCTATTCTTATTTTTTTTTCTCATTCTAAGCATTTTAGGTATTTTTCCATTGGACTGATGCAATCGTTCAGGAGTTAAATAAGTGTCCATTAGCCATTAATGCTGCCAAATGCATTTCTGCCTTGTTTTCAGTTTTTCAAAGAGCACCAAACTGAACACAAGGCAGAATTCCCCCTTCACATGTATTACCCAAGTCTTAAGGGTTAGCTCTATTTCCTTAGCCTGATGCAATCTTTCAGCAGTTATACAAGTCTGCATTAGGCAGTTATGCTGTGTTGTATGCAGTTTGTCTATGAGCACCGTCTCATATTTTACCCCAGTCTTCTAACAAAGTGTCAGAGTGGTTGTCTCTCTCCTTTCCAAGCCCTCCAGCAGTTCCCCACAATCGCTCTGTCAGCACAAGAACCATGAGAGCTTGAAACTAAGGTGTGTCATGGAGAGATTCATATTCTGCAGAAATATAACGGGGTTATTGCAGGAGCACATAACTAGAGGTTATCCCAAGAGGAGACACAACTCCTTAAAGAAGAAGGTTTTTCATGGACAAGTAGATCCTACCCTTGCAATGGGCTCTTTTGAGCTAGTCCATCCATTGGACTTGCTGAGCCTTTTGGCTCCTATGGACTTGATAACCAAAGAAGAGTCCAGCATCAGGACCAGAGGTCGATGAGAGCCATTTACATCTTAATCAGGTTCTTCATAATGATAAAGCAGTGGAGGCAGTTGTGTGCTATGTCTCTTGTTAATATGTAACTGTAAACTTGACTCAACAAGTTAACATCCAACTGGTATGCATTACAATGTATCCAAGTTTATATGCCTTTATTTCTTACAATCCAACCTTAACCCACACTAGCTTGAGCAACCCACAATGTGAACCCCAGTGAGTCCATGGGCCCTCTGGTTCTTGTTAGGGAAGTCCTCTGGAGCCAGTTCTGTCTGTTATCCTTTATTAGAAGGCGCTTGTTAATTCTCCATTCTATCTTGCATGTGGATTTTAAAGATTTCTGTGTGCCCTTAGTAGCACTACAATAAGCTCCTGCCCACAATAGCGTTGCTAACCAAGTCGATATATACGGATTGTGCTTTAAAGGCGAAGGATTCCCCAGAATAAAAGATACAAAGATACTTAGGGAGAGCCCATTTAATAAGGGGGAATCGCTCAATGGCTGTCTGAGCTCAGTGGTGACCTTGCGTGGACTGTCCATTGGCTACATTGATGCGAAAAGCAGTTGAGGGGCACTAAGGTAGCCTGGTGCTACCAGACCATCGTACTTCATTTCATTTGTACAGAAGGTCTGGAACTGCTGTAATTGGCAAACGTTCACTCACTTGGAGGCGGGTGTCTGTTGAAGTTTAAAACTATTGGATCTGCCCAGTGCCACTCTGGATCTGCCATAACCAATCGCAATAGTGCTTGGTCGTGACGTATGTCATACGCCGGGACTGGCCGGAAACTACGTTGCGCGCATGCGCAGGCTGTGTACACAAACAAAACAAGATGAAGCGTGAAGATGTCTGTCAACGATAGCTGCAGGTTTTGTTCATCTAATTTTAGAGTTCAAGGAACAATTACAAATTCTACATTAATATTCGATAGTAAGGACAGAGATAATGTTTGCAGTCAACTGTCGAGGCTGGGTCTTGTCATTGACAATACGTCGCTACTTCGACGTCATCGTTCTCAGCCACTTCCTCTGTTCGCTGATTGGTCACACAGAAATTTGTTCAGGCAAAATCCCACTAACAAGCCCCAGCCCCAGACTGACTACTGAAGGGAAAATGAAATTTGGGAGGAAGTAGGTGGGCGGGCGGAGCCAGGCTAGCACTAAGGTGCAAGTTTGAGAACCACTGGAGAACACCATTCAACAAGGTGTGTGTGTGTGTGTGTGTGTGTGTGTGTGTGTGTGTGTGTGTGTGTGTGTGTGTGTGTGAGTGTGAGTGAGTGAGTGAGATGGATGGATCATACGTGATTCTAATAACTGATAAAACACTGCACTGACAACTGTGATCCAAATATCTTGGAAATCTATTTCCAACAGGAAAGTTAGTAATTCTCTACAATACGAGGGAGAAGGCGGGAGGGAACATCCCAGATCACAAAGCTGGATGACACTCCCTGATCTATTCATTCACCAGCTGTAAACTAAACAGCAGCCAGTAATTAGCTAACATACTGCGAATAAGGATTTACCAGCAGTTCCCATTAACTCGTAAAATGTCATAGCCCATGGTGATAATGGCCATGTGTGTCTTAATAATCATATTGTGCCGCTCTCTCCCAAATTGCATTTTTTTTCTCTCTCCCACTCTTTTCCTTTTTTCCAATCTGAAATCGAAAATCCCATTATGAGGAACTCCTTCTACAGTAGGCCCCCCTCCTGCTGACTCAGGCCCACTGCTGATATATGAAATGCATCCCGACTGCAGGCATGCAGCTCTGGTGTCTGGCTATTTTGGAGCAGGCAGATAAACAGAGAGCCATAAATCAAACACTGGTTGGTATAAAATAATATGACTATTTGCATTGAATGACAATGATTCTGCTCGGTGAGAGAAAGCCATTTTGGAAGAAGGAGGGGGAACTTTACAGCCCCGTTTGCTGATACTTTTATTTCTCTGCATCTCTTTCACCTCCAACTTCAAGACCTGTATTGCTCCATTGGGAATATGAAATATAACACACACACACACACACACACACACACACACACACACACACACACACACACACACACACACACACACACACACACACACACACACACACACACACACATATATATCAATTTCTCATTTTCTGATTCAGTGGTCCAGGCCTATGACCTAGACACTATGGACAAAATAGGGCTAAACATTAAGTTGATGCATTGAAAGGAAGATTTTAGCTTAGTCATTGATAATAAATAAATAAATATCTCAGATAAGCTGCAACCTTTACAAGCATGGATTGCCATGGCGGCAGCCAGCAAAGGCAGGTTGCACTAATTAGCTACCTAATTAGCTTAATTGGTCAGGTGATTGTCACTGCCTCGTGATCACTGTTTAATGTAATGACGGTTATTATAATTTTGGCGTGTTGCTCTCGCCTGTAAATTATGCCTCTGTTAGTAGCGTCTACGTTGCTTTACATATTTCCTTAGTTACTAAAGCTCCGCGGCTAATGAGTCACAGTTTAGCCCCCTCGGGATCCATTTCCTTTATTGATTCGGCTGCCAAGGTCAGTGTGATTATGGATGGCTGCACTGAGTGATCCGCAGTAACCTGGGTACGACTCAACAAACAATGCTAAATATATACAAATCTCAGCTATCCAGCGATAGCGATACTGCGCTCTAATGACGCCACTACACAGTGTCAAACACACCGCCAGCCTTGTATCACATCTCTCGTGTGGAACTCCTCCCCTCTGTCTCCTTTCTTTATTTCTTTATCTCTCTCCCTCTTACCTCAGCTGCCTCTCTCTCTGGGGAGGCGAAGATGGTGTTTGAAGTTAAGCCTTTGTTTACCTAGCTTACCCCGTCATATTATCTCTCTCTTAGTGACAATATTGCGAATCCCCCAGCAGCCTGTTCCCCTCGGGCATATAATGAGCTAGTAGAGAAGATCCACAGTCTGGTTCCTTCTCCTTGAAGAGGGCTTCTGACGCACGGTCCGTCACGTCATCTTTCAAGCACCGATTTGTTTTGGCCAGTTGACAGATATATATATATATATATATATATATATTTTTTTTTTAATGGTGAGTTCTTGAAAAATAGCTTCATTTATATATTTAGAAAGAAGCATTTGTCTACATTCCTGCTTGACAGATTCTGGTGTTTAAAGAGGTCTGAATGCCACTGTGGGTTCTTATCATTGTCAGATTAGACTTGTTTATGAACTTCACGTATTCCATATTTAGTTAGTAAATGTAAGAAAGACTTGGGGAATGAATGATAATGAACATATTAAACCATGGAACATCTTGTGAGGCTACCTGCCAGACATATATGGACCTCCCTTGAGCTGTTGGCTGCAGCTTCAATGCAATATGTTGTATACATGCATACATTGGTGCGATGATAAAAATAAAGTGCTCATATTTGGCACCGACAGACTCAGACTAAAGCTGTCTTTGCTTAACACACATAACACAAGGGGTGACTCTACCCTATAGTTACTATCATAAGTGTTATGTGTTTGTATTTATTCACCAATTGTGCTATAACTTATTTTAGCAGAGTACTCTAGCATATGAGAAGCCAAACTCTGCCAAAATGAACAGTGTTTACAGCACACTGGGTAAACTAGATTATATTGCTTTCCATTGCACTGTTTTTCATAGCAACTGAAGCTTAAACCAAATCTGAAAAATGTTTAAGCAGTATCATGCCAGATCAAAATCTGGCATTGTAGAAAATATCCTGGCAGAAATCTGATAGAAAACCTAAAATGGGACAATCAACTTCCTTGAAAGTGTGGAGAACAGAGAACCAACTCTAGTCACTGGGGACAAATAACTTCCCTTACTCCCCTTGACATAGTTGTCTTTTTCTGTTGTGCCTGTCTATTCTATTGCAGTTATGTTGATTGTTCTTTCGGTCACATCTGTTATTCGTGGTTTCGCTTTTTGTCATTATTCTTGCTGCTGCATCTAATCTTTTTGTTTTTGTTTTGTTGCCCTTTTTGTCTGTATTTGAAAACCAAATAAAATACTTATCCTAAAGAAAAGCGGTGATCGATGATTTCAAACAATCATCCAAATGGAGCGGTTGACATTGGCACTGTAAAGCCCATTAGCACACATCCCCATATGTGAGCAAATATTTGACGATAAAGTTATACAATAACCTACTAGTTTACTACACAAGAACATCAGTTCTTGTGTGAAAGGGAGGCTGTGACCTCAAGGCTTATGTCCTCATCTATACCCCCGCATTCTTTTCTTTCACTCTCCACTGTCCAGCATCTGATGAAGTACAAACATTTTCAGAAGCACCTCAAAGAAGCGAAATAACAGCTATTCTGCCACCATTGTATTGTTGAGAGACACCTGAGGGATCATTAAGGGGAACAACAAGAGGGCCCACTCTATGTAACTCCCCTCGCATGCTATGAGAAATTGGAAATGACTGCAAGTGTGCCTGGATTCATGGGCCCTTTTCAGATCAATTCCTTTCAGTGTCTTTGAAGGCGGTTAAGTCTGGCACTCCCCAAGAAAGAAACAAGCCTTAATACATGGAGCTTTTTGTTGTGCTGCT
Source organism: Micromesistius poutassou (assembly GCF_964030765.1). Lineage (NCBI taxonomy): Eukaryota > Metazoa > Chordata > Actinopteri > Gadiformes > Gadidae > Micromesistius > Micromesistius poutassou. Next base: position 17,687,863 of record NC_140280.1, read on the forward strand.
GTGGCAGTTTGAAATACGGGGGTTGGGGGGGGGGGGGCAGGGTTGGCGGGGATGTCACCTGTCTGTAGCTGACAGTGAGGAACACTAACTAACTGGCGCAACCCGGTTCAAAAATCAGAACAGCCTCCTGCCACATCCATGAAGAAAATATTCCTGTTGTTTCACTTGCATCCATTATCGACCTTATGGGAGCCACCGCAGCAGGGTCCTTGTGGGGAACTTGTTTCCGTGGTAATAATTCTCACACCAGCATCAACAGAAGACGGATGCTGCTCTCTTTGAGGTGGCAAATGGAGCTCTGCACGCCGCAAAACACAAACCCAGCACAGGGACTTTGAAAAGGAAATAAAAGAAGCTCTTTACTGGTGCATTGAGAAATCAATGTGCCATTGTTCGTGGAAGCGTAACAGATTTGTTACCCTGACTAGTGTGGATGGGTGTGGTGCGGTGTCAGATTAAGAACACAAGGAGGCTGCTTAAAGCTGGCTGTCTGCAGTTTAGGTTTGTGAAGAGAGCCGTGTGGTAAGAAAGAGACTACAGAGGCGATTTAGGGTTAACCATTCTAAAACATGTAACTGGCAAAGGATGAGAATATTAGTCAAGGACATTAGTCACACTTTTTCAGTCACACTTGAAATTGACTTAATAGGTCAGGCCTTTTAACTGTACTTCATTAAGAAACGAAAATAACTCCATTAGAAAGAAACTAATCAAACTTTAGTGAGAAAAAAAAACAATCTCAGTTTCATTTGAGACACAACTAACACATAATCTCTTCTTAAGTATTGGTTTTATAACGTTTATCTGGAGAATAATGTGGAATTAATGTAATGTTTAATTACAACTGTGTGAGTGGGAAAAAAATAGTTCAGTTTCTCAGCACTTAACATAAGCTGCTTGCCAGTATAATTGACCTAATACCAAGTGTGTGTTGCCCACCTTCATGGAACATTGCAATAAACTGTTTTAATGGCTTTTAGGTGTGGATATGCAGCATCCACATAATATTGAATCCACAATTTGCAGCCACGCTTTATTAAACTGCTTCAGTTGTTGAGGTGAATAATTCTTTCAGGTGTGTAAATAACATTTGTGGAACCTTTGTGCAGTATGTTATGTACTTGTTACATTACATAATGTCCATTTTTTGCAGTCTTGTTTTTGAACCGGAATGTGCTTTTTGAGAAGTCTCAGATCAAAAACCATTGCATGCATACCAAATTCAAGGATGTTTTTATATGACTTCTTTTGCTATGCTTTTCTTTTTACATATTACATGTATTGCACATTTCGTGAAATACAATGCACTGTATGCTAGCATTTAACACCCACATCTAGCGAACCTTAAGTCAGGTCAACAAAGTCGAGCACAGTAATTCAGAGATGCTTTGAGGAGGAGGGAAAGAAAGAAGAGCAGAGGTAGAAGAATGGTGATGCAATTCTTATAATAAAAAAGAAAAGAACACTTCATAGGGATCCCGACTCTCTGTCTGGCCTTTGAACAGCATTCTTTTAGAAAACGGAGGCTGTCAATAACATCTATGCTAAAGGCTGTCTTTGTGAGCCTTTATGGGCGTCATTGCACTCTATTGGCTAGAAACTGACATTAACAAGGCAATGAAAGTAGATGTTGCAAGTCATATGCATGCCGAGTTTGATGTTTCTGTGAATGGTAGCTGTACGCAACATCTATCATTACAGTTAAATGCTTCAGGAAAAATAGCCGATATCTATGTAAGCTTCAGGTAAACTTTTCTTCAAAGTTGCAATATGTGTGAATTTGAAGAGATATTCCATTTCAAGCTTGACTTTGTTTGAAGTGCTTCCTTATCTCTTGGCAAGAGAACCGTGTGTTCACTGCTTTGAGGTGACTGTAAACATACCAATTGGTTTTGATTACAGTATCTGCATCTTTGTGACGATGATGCTTTGTGTTCTCAGTTGTTGGTTTTGTTAGGCGTGGTCCACTTCAGATGTCTCCATTAAATATTGTGACCAAAAAATATGCTTGACATCAATTCATCAGTCTGTCTGTCAATCTGACAGTCAGTATCATTATTTTGACAATCTAGACTGCACATGACACAGTCATGTTCAGTCTTTCTCTCTTGCTGTGTCCTAAAGAGGAAATGTCTGTGATATTAATCATCTTAACCAACTTTTGTCTTTGATCAGCCAAAAGGTATAAACAACCCTTGGCAATTTCTCTCTACACTTTCACAATACTAGGCCTGCACGCGTGGCCATCTGTATAAATGTCCCTAGATGACCTCAGTGAAACCTCAAGACTTCAAATGTTGTTATCTGTAAAGAATAGTTCCCACACCTTAGTAGTAGAAAATAAACAGTGTAACTGCGTAAATGCTTTCAAATGTAAACTGTTGTCTCTCTGTGCTGTCCCTCTGTCTCTTGTGTCCTCCCGAGTATGGATTTTCTTTTTTTGAATCTTGACGCTGTGAATGTAGTAAAAATTATCCTGTGAAACAGCACATCATTGGCTCATTCCATTCTTCCATTTCATCCTCTTCTTTCAGATGTTGCTCCATCTTCAATCTTTTTGCCTGTCAAAGTGTGGATGTCTTTATTTCTTAACGTGTGCGACATCATCGCTTTTGCATGTTTCTATGTGGAACCCATGGTGTGCGGCAGAGCCACGGCAGGGCTGTGCAAGCAGAGCTCATTAAGAGGTTGTTTACGCCAGTCTCTCTCACTCCACCCATGCTGTGCTGCCGCCGCCGCAGTCCCTGTGTTGCCACGAGCTACCTTCCCCCCCGGGGGAACTCGGCCAGTGTTGAGTCGGTGGCTGCTTGGTTATCTGGGAGAGATACGCGTGTGGCTTTGTCATAATTGCCCACCTCATGAGCCTGCCACCTCCATCGCTATTTACCACGGTAAACCCTATTAGCCGAGCGCATATGTTAGCAGACCCGGACTTTAATTGTCCATCTTTGTGAATGTTGCCCGCTAATTAGCTTGGCTCGCCTTGGCCTTTCCTGTTGACGATATAATGGGTCGAATGAGGCCTCATTAGTTCATTTGTTTACCCTGAAATAATTCTTATACTCGTTATTAAAAAAGAAGTGGTAAGTCATCACGTCACCTCTTTTTATTGGGGATGCTTTCCAGTACCCCCAGTACCCCCAGTACCCCCCCCCCCACACACACCCACACAGAGAAGCACACACACACACACACACACACACACACACACACACACACACACACGCACACGATATCAGTTGATTCTAAACTAGTCGAGACTGTTCACAGATGGGTGGTATCATGCAGGCGACTTTGTTTTTCGCTGTGACTCTTCCTCTATCCCCTAAACAACAGAGCAATATGTTCATGTTTTAGATGGCATCCTCCATTAATCATCAAACAAAGGCAAAATTTAGTTCAAATACCATCCTGTGTGTAGGGGTAGGACAACGACTGCAGTAACTTGATATAAAATAACCGTTTTTATAAATCATCACACCCAGAAAGCTACTCTTTGTATCTTTTGGAAGACTCCAAAAGATACAAAATCCTCCCTGCTGAGGAAAACGAAGCCTTGTAACATGCCCGACTGCGGCGCAAGGGTAGCTTCCAGAATATGAAAAGTGGGGGGGTAGTGCATGAGTTTGACAAATGGCAGTACACGTTGGCCCCTTATGTGAAACAGAGCATGTTAACCTCTCCTGCCTTGACAAAAATCACACGCTGGTGGTGGTGGTGGTGTTGCTGGTGCTGTGGAGGCAGGCAGAGAGGGAGGTCTCCTGGGACTTGATTGTGTCCTCCTTCAGCGGCTCCGTGGCCCTCTTCCTTGACGCATACTCAGGCATCCTGTGTCATTGATCATGTTGGAGGAGGCAGGGTGTTGCTCTGGTTTCATCATGCTTGCCAGACCATGTATAGTGGCTCCACTATTCCAGGTCATTATACTACACACTGTACAGATGGTGTTGGCCTATAACCCCCCCAAGAGGAATCAGGTTTCTAATTTTCCTGTCTGGAAAACGGATAAGATGGCAGCTTGTGTATTCGTCAAACCAGTCAGATATTGCACATAATGGCAGGATGTGGTCTCCGCACTTTTTGAAACTGTCATATTCTTTTTGCTAAATATTGCTAAATATATGAGACTTCAGATACGCATGCAGCTGCATTAGTGTGTGTACCACTGCTCTCCTTCACCCCGTATTATCTGAGTGACACGGGGGCTCTGAGGGTGGACAATTCTGGAAGTGATCAGGGGTTCAATTCCCTTGTAAGATCCAATTGGTTTTGGACTTTGCATGCTCTCCCTGTGTTTCCAGCGGTTGCTACGGTAACCTCCAAATTCCAAAGACAGCCAGGTAACAAAGATGGATGTGACTGGTGTGTAAAACCACTTTGACACACACTGCAGGTTGCAATGAAAAAATGCTTTGCCCACGGTTATAATCAACAACGTCATATCCTGTCTTTCTGGGATTTCACCATCATACCAAAACGATTATATCTTCCAGCATTGCTGAAAATACAAGAGAAAATATCCGGTGTTACTTGTGTGAAACATGTGTAAGCTTGCTATGGACTCTGCTCCCTCCCTCACATTTGTTACATATAGGCTGGGTAGGGCTCCAACCCCAGTCAGCCTGACTAGCCATCAGATGGTGGGAAGACATGGATGGCGTTAACTTACAATTTTGTCCACTTCACTAAAACCTTCAAACGCAATGGATTTACAATTGGTTTGATCACAACACACACACACACACACACCTTCACAGCCTCACTTCAGCCTTCACACTGCCAGCTGACTCCCCTCACATCTCATCACCCTCTACTGACGATCTAAATGTCTAAGTTGTTTTCTAACCCCTTGTTCCCTCAGGAGCAAGGAAGTAGATCAGGTTTATTGTGGTGGAGGGAGTGATACCAAAAGATTGTGTGGCATTTCTGCAGCTTGCTACAATTTTGGACCATCCCACCATTTGATTGTCTGATACTTCTCTACAAGAGAAGCTCGCAATCAATAGAGTAAGCGTAGGCAAAAACTCACACATGCACACTCACATTATTCAACCCAAACTATATCGCACCTTTTGTACCAGTCTTACCATCAACAACATCTAGAATTGTAAGCAATGTATATTTTGTGTTATCGAGCCCTCACCATCACTCCTGTCACCAACAGCTCCACTGTCTGGAAATATTCCCATTTTCCTATTAATCTGATTCCCTGCTGTTTAAAAGCCTGAATGCTAGGACAAAAATATGCATCATAGTGTTTGCTCTAAATCAAATTACTTACTATTATATTTTTGCAGAGAGGTACAAAGGACCTGATGCAATCAATAGCACAAAAGGCAGCAAGATTTCATTAAGTGGAAAGCCCTTGTGTTGCCTTTCCAGGCCCGCTGGTATTGATTCAGCATGTCGGAGGAGAGAGGAGGACTTGTTGTCTGTTATGGCAGGGTTTTCAAAACATTAGGGAGGGGTCCATGGGTCACACAGTACACCACTGTGGCCTCCTACCGAGACTCGTCGTTAATCAGGGCGCAGAGCTGATTGCATTCCTCTTTCATTTATTCTCCAGAACACTTAAGACACAGGAGAACATTCTGTTTCCCCAAATCTTCTCCCCTGACAAGCCATGGCTATTTATTTCCTTGTTTTTACAAGGTACTGCTTGTAAAGACACCTTGGATGTCTTAAAACCGATGTATTGTCCCCATGATGCCTTCACTCCGCATAAGAGAAAAGTCCAACCCAATTTTAGGCTGAATGTTGTTTTAATGCTTTTTGTTAAAGGGGACATATTATACCACCAGGTGTGAGTGTGATTAGCCATTACAAGCTGTTTTGAAAAATGTGCCGCTCCTGACATCACAGATGGCGTGTCCACCTAGATGTGTACTGGATAGATCAGTCTACCAGCCTACCCAGTGAACTGTAGCATACATCTAGGTGGACACGCCCACCTGTGATGTCAGAAGCGGCACATTTTCAAAACGGCTTGTAATGGCTAATCACACTCACACCTGGTGGTATAATTTTTAAGGTTGCTTTAAGTTTGGCGGAGCTAACTTTGTAACCTGCCATTTACAAGATCTACACATCCCAGGTTCAGAAAGTAAAATTTCAGGAGCTAAAGGTTCAGGAGCTAAAATATGTCTACATTTGCATTTCAAAAACAAAAACAAAAATAACAACCCAGAAACGAAAGTTGTTCTCCTCTAGTATGAAACTACAATGTGTCAATGTAAGTAAGAATGCCAAGCTACTCTTTACATGAAATGGCTTTCATGTGTAACAGGAAATAGCCTATACCACTGACTCGAGGCAGGAAGATGTTAAGTGCCAGACCCTGGTTCTTTGTGTGTCTTTGTGCTTGTCCATCTCCTTCTGTTCAGTCTATCTCTTTGTGTGCCAGTCTGTTGTATTTGTCAGTGAGAGTGACGGTTGATTGGGTGATTTAATTAGTGGGTGTGACTGATGGTTGGTTGTGGGTGTGGCTCATGCTGACTGTTTCCAGGGTGGCAGCTGGGATATATAGATCAGCAGTGGAGAAGAAACCCTGACGCTCTTTCCCCTCAGCCAATATGTTGAGCGGTTATCGCTCTTCTGGTTCTTGACCTAACCTCTTGTTGGTAGAATGGGAGTGAAGAATTACGAAGAGTAATCAAAATTGAAATGACCAGAGAGACCTTTCCTATCTCATTCTACTGGTTGGATTCAGTTTTAGAGTAGGATGCGACCAACTCTGTTATTCACAACAGATATGGCTTAGGCGGAGCTTATAACACCAATAACATACAGCAATCACGATAGTAAGCAGACCTGGTTTGCATGTTAATGCATTGGCAAGCTGGTTCAGAGAAGTCGCTGTGATTTACTCAAAGTCACCACAACCCATGTTCACAACAACTATCCATTATAAATGAGCGTTTCCTTCATGTTCTTCTTCATACAATGTTTAAAGCTGTACATTTGAACAACCCTTATTTGAGCTGAAGTTAATTAAAAAAGGGTACTCAATATTTGAAGGTTTGTCGAGTAAGAAAAGTAATTATTTGTGTCTCCACATAAGAAGAAAATCATATATTATTTTATATTTGATTTTGTCTTATTATTGACATTCTGAATTTACTAAAAACGACAATATCCTATCTGTCAAATAAACAGCAGATAGATGCTTACCTTGGCTGACAAAACATCCAAAAATGTGATTGCTTGAAATTGCTTAATTTCAGACAATAACGGTAGGCTATATTTCAGGCTGAAAAATGCACTTTTTGCTTCTCAGTTTAATAATTTTAGCATTTTTAGCAAGTCAAAATTGTCTGCACCTTTCTTGTTACTGAATGAGCAAGCCGAAGTGTATACAGGGCCACTCTTCACCGCAGAAATACTACAGACTCACTCCTTTTCCCTATATCCCCAGAAAATCATAATGCAACACCAACCAACCTTCAACCCCCCTCCCCCCACCAAAATACGTATCTTACTCAATATGGAATTAAAGACCACCCCAGTGTCGATTTTTGCCCAGTGTGTCAGTTGTGCGTGTATAGCATCGAAAACTGCAAAGTTGCAGGGTGGAACTAGTGAGCATGAGATGGGGAGCACTCAGGAAAATTAAAGTGAAACTTAGAGTCACATTAGCGCCTCTGGGAAATGAATGGTTCGGTCTTGCGAGTCGCCACCATGGAGTTTATAAGATATATGCAGGTAGGAGCAATGACTTCACCCATACTTTCAAAGCAGTTTGACAGTCAGAGAAAAAGCTCTGAAGCAACCTGTCAATCAATGCAAACACCCTTCCAAACAAATGCAAGCCTCTTGATGAAATTATTTTGAGTGACAACCATACTTTATACATTAGAGGATGCGAAAGTAGCAATTGAGGCCCACACATGATGTGTTAACAATGTCTTGACTTTATTTATAGACAAAGAATTGTATATATTTTTTAATCCAGCCTCATGCAGTTTTATTATTATGGTTATTAGAGAAGGAGAATAAGTATGAATAAATTATCTACATATTAAAATTAAAGAAAAGGCAAAAGTTCAAAAGAGGAGCAGTGTCTAGTGGCAGTGCCGCAGACTCAATTTGGGTATTTTGAACAAAACATAAACAGAAAGTCCTATATGTTGTAATATTTCTATACCAGTATAATAAAAGTCAAGGGCTGTTGCAGAATTGATATACCAGTAAACTAAAAGTCCTGGATGTGGTAGTATTTCCATGCACATGGCTGTTTGACATGACCACTGTTGTTTCTTATACAGTACATTGGGGAAACATCTTGAATCAATATCTTCTCTGTTTTTGTGTTCAGACTGCAATGCAAAAATAATCATTGCCCTGTTTCATCAAACACTGTCATTACACATGAACACATATACACATACAATGCTGTTCCCAGCAGTTATTTTTGTCTAAAAGCACCCCTCTCTCCCTCTCTCTCTCGCTCTCTCTCTAGCTCTCTCTCGCTAGCTCTATCCATCCATCCATCCATCAATCCCTCCATCTATCTATCTTTAAAGATAGCCTCTACTAATTAACTTAGAAGAGATCCATACCATAAGGTATGCTGGTGCCATGGTGAGTAGCGCTAAAATGGCTAAAAGCTCCCTTTGAACAAGTTGAACCTAATGCTACCTCTGGCTCTTTCCAGGGGGAGGAGGAGACCAGTGCTTGGCTTGTCAGACTACTGCCCTGCCAAGTTGCCCTGACACACCAAAGGTATGGACTGTGCACAAACAGAATTTTTAAGGTCTGTCCCACATCAAAGGCATGAATAGGAAATCAAAATCAACTGGAGAGGATCAATGAACTATATAATGCAATAGCCCTTGTGGGCGGCAGTGGAAGAAGACATCAGTTCCTCATCTAATGTTTGATCTTTTACTTCTGATAAGAAAGAGTTGGAATCATTGTATTTCATGTAATTATTTTTTCCAGCCTTTCTAACCCATTCTCTATTCCAGAATCCAAACAAGGTTTCTTTAGATATGCAAGTGCAAATATATCACAGAGCTTGGTTGCATTATTTTTTCTTGTGTATCTTGTTTTTCTGTTGATGGACATTCTTGGTGCTGTATTAAAAAAAAAAAAATATATATATATATACATAAACTGTGCTTGATAAAGACGTCATGAAACCAGGAACAAAAATGGTTGTTTAATATATCTGTCAATAAAAGATATAGTAGAAGATAATTGATTATTATATTGATGTGACATTTTCTCTGTTCAAGAGAAATTAAAGTATACTTAGAGAGATTAAAGCAGCTTGAACTATGATATTATCTATAATAGGTTTCTGTTTAAACTCAAGGTAAAATGGGATTTACCTTGAAGTCCTACTTTCTGCGGCTTAACTCCACATTACTTTCCCAGTAGACTCTCATAACACACTAACACACACCCACACACACCCACACACACACACACACACACACACACACACACACACACACACACACACACACACACACACACACACACACACACACACACACACACACACAGTGGGAAGACAGACATGTCTCAATAAAACTCCCATTAGAGACGAATGTTAATCAAGGTTAATTCTCCTCTTGGAAGCGTGAATAATTTAGTATAGAAATATGCAATTATCAAAAAGAACGTTTTAGCTGAATTTTGCAGCATAGAGCAAGTATAAAAATAAATATGAAATAAGTAGAAATAAACACTTTAGATGAAAACTTTTACTATGAAAACAAGGGGGGGGGAGTTAAACAATCACGAAGATTGGATTAATTGGACCAATTCTCTGTTGAGGCATAATGATCATCCAATAGCCCCTACCTCAGTGAGTGGGAACATAGTAATTACAGATAATACGGCCTAACATGATTACCCTTTAATCAACATGATCAACATCTTCTTCTAACACTGTATGGACCAATGGAGTAGGACAACTTTTCCAGTTTATTATTTCCCTCACCTCAAAGACAAAAGCATGAAGGGACAAATTATTACATTATTGCAGGGAGCGGTAATGTTGGAGCCCTGAGCGACAACTTTACAAGTCAACTTTTCTAAGATAGGACGTTATAAGAAAGGCTCAACTTACCAGTTGATAAACAAGGTAGTGGCAGCCATCCTGGGTGAGTCCTTAAGTGAAATGTTGTTATGGGACCTGGTGCATTGTGAGGTGAAAACAGTACTTCCTGACTCCAACATTCCCTGTTCTTTCATGAAGATAATGCCTGTGCACACACTGCTAAACTATAGTTTAACAGTGTTTAAGCTAGCATAAGGAGGAAGTGCCTGTGCTGGTTTCCACTATGGGCAGGTGTTTACATCCCTGACCTCATTCACAAACAGCTGGAGCACATAGTAACAAAGTAGTACATTTTCTCTGTGTTCGATCCCTTAAGAAAAATTTAAGTCTTTTGTTGCCAGACCTTAATTGGTCTGGGTATGCTTTGTCTTACAATAAATATGTTTTTTATTCAAATTCAAGTAGATTGAAAGTATGAACTTTAGCTTAATATGCAAAGTGAGACATGATACCATCCCATAGCCATGGAAACATGGGTAGTTCATGTCCATTTAGCCTAATGTTTGCACCATGAAGACATATGATTTCGTTATATATAACAATATATAAATAGTGTGTTTGTGTGGATTTTTTCATATTCCCAAAAGGGTGATTTAATAAGTAGGTGCATATAAAGCAAAACATGCCAAATGAGTGAAATATTGCATTACGTTTATTTCACGATAGGACTTATAACCAATAATAATCTAGCTAGATGGTACCAGTTAAAGTCGAACTAATAAGCGGTAAATATGTGTGTTCAATAGTTAACAACATTGTACATTGTGACATATTTTCATTACAATCGAGGCTACAACATGCCACCCCCGCTCCCCCCCACACACACACAAACAACAACAAGAACAACAAAACCCGAAACAAAACAGTAAAATGGATTTTAACACATTTTACGTCTCATTTAGTGAATGATGTGTTAAAAAAAACAACACGTATTGTTTTGCATCTATAATTTGGCATCCATATAAGCCTGAATACAAGGGAAGCGCGGGGCGGTGTAAATGGTCCCCGCCCTCTCCTGCATCTCATTAAGCGATCTCGCAGCGCGAGGTGAAGTCTCCCCTCGTTCTGCCATACTGAAGCAGGTGTCCAACATGGCGATCACTGGCAACGGCTCTCTCGCTACTTTTCTCTTTTTATTCCTGGTTCCGGCGGCTCTTCACAAAGGTAGGATTAAGACCCTGTGGTGTTTCGTTGGATATACGTATTTTCTGTGGAACTTCATTGGATAAAGGCGAAATAACATTATCGACGTCTAGGGGCAAGTTTTCATGGACGCGGTCTGTTGAGTTTGTGGATGGATGTTATTTGGGAAAAGTGAGACATTTTTAAGACTGACCGAAGTTGGGATATCGTATAAGGCAACCACTAGGATTCCTGAAATATAACCACAAATTGGGGTCTGGTTCCTGGGCTGTTGCCATTTGTCTAAACGGCCATTGCAGATGTTTATGTCGCTCATGCAGCCTCGTATGAATCACTTTGGTCCGCTCACCATTACCGTTCCTCGTCAGCGCTTTGCCTCTTTCTGCACCGTCAACTCCGATGAACGGGAATCACACCGCTTTACGTCGGCTTTGCGTTACTCTCTCGCATATATACGGCGTTGATTTTAATTTATATTTCCTCTCCGTTGTTCTGACCCCGACTCTCCTCAGCGGAGTTACTTTTGTGGTGCGGTGTGTGTGTGTGTGTGTGTGTGTGTGTGTGTGTGTGTGTGTGTGTGTGTGTGTGTGTGTGTGTGTGTGTGTGTGTGTGTGTGTGTGTGGTGAGGACGATGCATGGACCGAGCAGGCTTTCCTCTCCTGGGTCTGCTCTTCTGCTGTAGTCTGGTCAGATAGCGCGGCGATGGGGGAATTAGCAGTTGAATCCAATTTCCTTGTGAATATTGAACTACGTGTCGATTTAGTTTCTTTACTGAACCTGAGATTGGAAAGACTAACTTGATCTTGTAGCCAGTGTGTGGATGTGAAGAAATAACGGTGTTTGGGAACTGAAGCTCTGTGGATATCGTGACCTGTATGGCCAAGCATTACTAGAAAAACGGCTTGGCGACGTTGTTCCACTGTGCCATATAATGGGATCTTAGCGGGATGCGTGACATGCCTACATTTTATTCACTAAAGATCTGATTATTCACAGCCTATGGTATGACTGTTGAATCGCATGTGTGTGTTGCTAAAAAACGGGTCTACATGTTTTACTTTCGCCTTTTGAAGGAACAAAAATGGAGTAAACAAATAGTATTCTGGGCTGGATGCGCACCATCATCACCACGCACATTATCGTATATGGTGTAACTGAGGATGGGGGAGGTACGCTTTAAACAGACTTCTCTAGATCAAATGTGTAAAACAGGACTACTTTATGATTCAAAATAATGGATATACATGTCCAAAGCTGAAGCAATTACCGCGTTTAATAGTATATGTAACGGTTCTATAAAGACGAGGGGATTCCGCTTGGATGTTTTGTTGGAAACTCAAACTACCCTAGACAATGCCGCTCTCCTCTCCCGGAGCTTTTTTGTTTTAAGAATAATATGTAGATTAGATGCGCGTGTTTGTCACAATATGGATTATCCTGCAGACATAATCCGGGGTACGTTTTGTCCATGAAATCGGTGCAGAACAAACATGCTTTTTGCTTCCACCGTGTTTGTGAAATGAATTGGACTACCTTTGATGCGGGGAACTCAGCAGACGAGGTTGTGTTGTTCTTTGAACAGTGGTCGGTGTTGCCCCCTCCTTCTGCATGGTGCACTCGCAACACTGATTTCATACAAAGATTAGGGTACACTGGGAGTCCGTATCAATTATTTACCACAAGCACACAGTGCAGACTTGTATTGTGCTGAGCGCGGCAGGAGTTTTCTTTTTTTAAATTCCATTATAAATTAAGTTACTGCTGTAATGGTAAGGCTTGCAGAGTAATCGGCCACATTGTAGCCCTACACCGATTCAACGTGTACAAGCGCTCCGTATACAATCGATTGGCTATATAAAAGAGTGTCTCACGAATCGCTCAGAGTAGGTTCACTGTGGCAGAAAAAAACATATTTTTCTCTTTAAAAAATGGTTTACTGCACTCAACGTTTCTTACTGTGTGAAATATAGATAAGTCAATTTAAAACATTTATAGAATTGTATTTCTTAGTCTAACAGCCAAAGAATAACAATGAAATTACAATTTCCCTTTGTTATTGAAATACACAATAGTCTTAACATTTTCATAAGTTATCACATATTAGTAACTTGTAATTAATATTGTATTACATTTTTTTTAATGCTTAGATATTTGTAGCTTTAATGCCAGATTGGAAAATGGCTAGCTGTAGGTCTGAAGAACAGTGTGGAGGGACTATATTTTTAGTCAGCAGTTGTCATTTTGAAAATGAGTAGCAGTGATTTTCTAAATTCTAAGTCCCCGCCTCCCGCCTCTCGCCTCTCGCATCCAAACAACCACACCCACACATCATAACCCCCACCCAACCCCCTCCTCTCTTCCGGAGTCGTTGTCCTGTAGACGAGCTAACAGATGACAGGGCCTGGTGTCGCATCTGGCCTCTGTGCACTTAGTGTAATCAAAGACAGACCAAAAGGGCTTAGGGCCCTACTTGTTAGTGAGCTGCCAACTGATTTGATGTCATGTAAGACCCTTAAATCTCCACGGATTGGGGGATGGGAGGGGACATTTTGAAAAGCATATCTATATCTATCTGTCTATCTCTGACCCTGGCATTTTGAAAAGCAAGGTGGTCTTTGGTGTGCCAAGTGGTATTAAGAGGGACTGGAGTAAGTTCAGGTATTGGTTTACAGTATAAATGTTAGAGTAAGGCTTTATGCTGAGGTTAATGCAGCAAGTATTGAGTCTTTTTTTCATTGGCTCAGTTACCAGCTACTGTGATCAGAACCTGTGATCCATACAAAAAGACAGCAATGTTTCCATTGCACATAAATAGTTATGTTGATTCTATGTTGAAGGTGGTGTGTGTGTGTGTGTGTGTGTGTGTGTGTGTGTGTGTGTGTGTGTGTGTGTGTGTGTGTGTGTGTGTGTGTGTGTGTGTGTGTGTCTGTGTGTGTGTGTGTGTGTAGATTTATTTGCCTTAGATAGACTTTATTTGTCATTACACAGTCACCTATACAACGAAATTGAATGCTATAGATCAGTGGTTCTCAAACTTTTTATACCGCGTACCACCTCAGAAAATATTTGTCTCCCCAAGTACCATCATTAGGAACAATGTTATAAAATATAACAAACTACAGTAGCGTAGGCCTGCGGCCCTATTCTGCTACACACAGTTCACGCCGGAGGCACATTTAGTCTTAAAAAATATATTATTTATTGTCAACTGTGGTCAGCTGTACAAATTAGTATTAGTATTAGCACTAGAACAGACAGAGACACACGCGCACACAACAAGTGAGAACATTAAGAATAACAACTGTGTACCAACAACCTGTTTGAAAATGTAAGGCTAAATACAAATAATATTGAAAGTTGGCCAGCCCGCTCATAACTGAACTTCCGTAAGCCTCATGAGACGGGCGCGCCTGCCTCTGCAAACACAGTCCTGCGATGTTTGGATACATTGAGGACAGCTTCAGTCTCAGGTGTGGCTTTTGTTTTTATGATGGAAAGTGAAGACAAGACTTTCTCACACTGATGTGATGTGGTCAGCTGATATTGAAACAAAAATATTACAGGAAAGGCAAAACTTATTTTAAACTCCATTTTTAATGATCTATTGGTTAACGTATTTCCATTTGTCCTAGTATTTTGATATTATTATGTGTTATTGTTGTTGTTGTTGTTGTCTGTATGTATGTAGTAATGAATGATTTTTTGGAAACTCTTTTGCATACCACGTACCACCAGTGGTACGTGTACCATAGTTTGAGAACCGCTGCTATAGATTAAAAAACTTAGAAAAACTGAGAAAAATTTTCACTTGGAGTTTCCCAGATACAAAGTCACAAACACGGTTCTGTATGTGCTGCAGATATCAACATGAAAAGCAACTATCATGATGGTTGGGAAAAGCCTGAACTCTGAAACAGCAGTCACACAATCAAGACCCGTTTTCTCTGGCTCATTTGCGAAGTGTCTCTCCAAAGGCCCAAATGGAGATGCAGACAACAGCTTGCTCCTACACTGCACGCAATTTTGAGTGGTGGTACAAATGGGGAGATGATTCGACATAGCCTCTTTTTGCTGCAGCTGATTTTCTGATAATTTCTCTTCCTCTGCTATTTGCCTTGATGAAACACACTTTAATTTAGCTATAAGTGTAATTACACACTGTGTCCACCCTCTAAACATTGGGTGGAGTGGTTTGTGTGGTGGGAGAGCCAAACCAGAGAGCCACAGTGGCCCATTCTCCGAGAGGGCAAACCTTTTCTCCTTTGTGATGTTGTAGTAAGCATGTCAAAATGCATGCATTAAGAAAATCAATTCAGTTCACCACCTGGGTTCTTGTGAAACAGTTCATAGATGCGGTCGTATTCTGTCTGTTCAGCCAGAGGTAAATAAGTGTAAAAGGGAAGGTTTATTATTGGCGGTGCTGCTCTTCAATAATCAACAGCCCACATACAATATAGGACATGCTGGGATTTGATGTCAGACATCCTCGGACATCACATAAAGGCGAGGCTGTAATGGAAAGCAGATTCATATTTTGAGAGCAGATGTTGGTACCGTTTGTTTATGCATCTGTTATTTTCTACCCAATGTTATTTTTCCAGAATTATTGGAATATTGTGTGGATTAATATGTTGTACGGTGTTTAAACTCAAATTAAACAAGTTGTGCAAACACCAAGCTTAGAGCTTTAGAAATGGGTGCCTAATAAAGGGGTCAGACAATGTGAATGGAGGTTTGGTAATTTGAAATGGTTCATTGGTGTCGGTCCACTATCGCTGGATTGCCTGTGTATTATCATTTGTGTGCTTATCATTTGTAAAACAATATGATTGTATCATTGTGTCCAACTGCGTAAACTTTGCATTCAAAGCTATAAGTCCAACTGTATTCCTCTGCAAGGAAATTAGCTGCCGGGAGCTCAGTGGCTGAGTAGGCACCAGATGTAAAAATTTTCAAATAGCAGTGTTTTCCATTAATTTCCTAGTCTATGGTGGCCCACCATTGTCCTGTTTGACCCAGCATAGTTTTATAATGAACTGAAAATATTTAAAATATATTTTTACAAATGTTTTCACTTACACGTCTGTGTTTCCAACACGGTCTTAAGACCTGCGGAGGTAAGGCATATTATGGTCCTTTTACATCAGTCACATAACGAATAAAGGACATTGCGTCAACAATAGACTGCTATCAAGATAAATGATCAACACATATAACAGATAGTGATAATTATACATCAATGAATGTTGTTTCCCACTATGGTTGCAATTAGAGCACTGTGTGTGATTTACTGCATGTCGGAGTGAACAAAAAATGGTTTGCTGCTGCAGATGTTAAAATGGCTGAATTTTTTTTTTAAATCAAAGTTGTTCAGGGCTGCAAGTCCCATCCCAAAGTTCATGTTCTGTTTACTACCCCCCAGCAGGGACCTTTTCAATAGTGTCCAGCTGCAGACCTCCAGCCTTAGTGGGTTAATTTGGAAAGCACTTTATTACGCTTTCTTATCAATAAATAATGAAAACAAAACAAAACTTAAAAGAAATAAGAAATATATGGTCAAATTCAAAGGTCTGATATAAAAAAGTCTTACAATTCATAAACTAAATGATAAAACAAGGTCTCTTCTTGCATATGAAAGTCACTTCTCAACAGGAGATAATATACATGCCTAATTAAGATGTATGTTTAAATGCCGCAGTATTATATATAAGCAGACGTGTGGAACTATGAGGCAAGCTATCGAAGCCTGATGGTGTCGTCCCTTCTGGCGTAAACAATTTCAGACGTCACTTGCCTCTCCAAGGTGGGGACCAGAAAGAGTTTGACGGTGGAGGTGGCCTGAGGTTGGAGGTCTGCAGCTAGACCCTTTTGGGGGGGTAAAATAATGGAATTTAATTGAGTTCCTGGTTCCTGCGGTAGTTCCTGGGTAAAGTGTTGTTGGGATTGAGTAGATATTCTTTGCTGTGTTATCACCATTCAGATCTATACAATTAGTTAATTATTCAATTGTTTACTAGAGCAGTAATTCATTTACAACAGCACAAATTCCCTCATACATCTAGCCTCTTAATTCTACTCTCAAAGTGCAATAGATTGATGCATTTTACTCTTCCAGGGTAGCATACCCCCGGACCCCCCGAGAGGGTCGGAGGCCCACACACCATTGTCTCAAAATAGCCATTGGGAAACACTGAATAGTCCCTAAATGTAATATCACCAAACCAAACTCTGATCAATCATAGCTTACAATTAAGGTTTCAGTAAATGGTTGTCAATTGTTAGGCTTTCCAAATAATTTCTGTCCAACGTAGCTGTTGACTTAAACGTTGATTCAGACATCCAGCCATGCTGCGCATAAGCAAACAGCCACGCCCTAGCAGACCTGCTGCAAGAATCTCACAATTCTCTATGCCTTTTGTTGAGCTATGTTTTCAAGTGGTATTGGCCTACCTATTTTTATTATTTGAAAATAACTATTGAAAATCCAATTTGCTGAATATCCTCAAATGATGAATAGGCATTGTTGTTTCATTCATTCACTGCCAGGCAAGTTTAAAATCAATGCTTTTCAATAACTCCTGCAATTTTCATACCCATACTATGAAATCTACTATCATCTGCAGGGCAGGCATAGGAAGCCATTGGCTACCCTGCAATCACTTAACAGACCAGGGGCACATGCTCATAGGGACTGAAATTTGTGGATTCAACTCAAACCACATGATTGATCTTGTCGTGGTTCTCTGGTCCTTTTAGACATTTCGAGCCGATGTGTGTTTGGTTTAGCCTTTCATTCATCATCATAATATTATTGGTGTCTTTTGAATATTGCAGAGAAGGCACAGCTTTCCCTGAAAGCATGTCTCCAGCTCCAGCTTTGGTTAAATATACATTTCTTGTATTTCTCTCTGTAGTTCTGCCCAACGTTGTTAGGATATGGAGTTTTTTTTATTTAAACAGTTGGCTGCCGCAATTCAGCTAAGTTGGAAAGCATTATGGATGTTATTGACATGGCATCCCTACATCTGATCCATTAGAAACTATCCAATTAACCAGACGTCCATTTTCTGCTGAAAAAGACCAAAGATTAATGGGCCTTAAACTGGACGCGGAAATAAGAATTAAGATCAAGTAAATGGTTATGGTTAAATGGATATTATGTCTCTGAATTGGTACATGAATTACATGTTTCTTAATTGGTCAAACAAAGTAACATTTTGTTTTGTATGAAACCGCTCAGTGTACTACATCTCTAATCCCACACAATATAAGTCACAAAAATGTATCTGAACTGATATGTTTTATCCAGCGACCCTGATCATCTTATTAGCTGGGAAGCGAAAGAATGATCAAGACTCAATACTTGTGTGAGGACATCCTGGTACAAAAACACACAGGAATCGTGTAAATGTTAGCTTCAGAGCATCTGGTTAGCGTTTGGAGAGAAAAAGTGTTGACGTCACTAGGGCTGAACCCGAAAATTTGAATATGCTGATATTCATTCATTAGTAAGGTATTTGGATCTCAATTCAGTATTTGGATTTGGTCTTTTTGTTTCGATTTTGTTTCGATTTTAAAATTATTAACAAATTTGGGGACTGTGGGTAGAATGCTAGGTTACGTTTCGTCTGAATATCATGGGGATAAAATACATATTTAAGGCATATATGGCAGCTGTCTTCAAAATAGAGTTAGGGTTAGGGTTGCCAAATATGGGATGTTAGTTTTATTAGTTTTGGATATTCAAACATTAATAAAATATTCTGGTTGCGCTATGACAGCTGTTGTCCAGTGGAGAGCAAGCCATTAACCCCCCGGCCATCTATGCTTTAATCGTTTTAAAAGGGTTTTAATAATTTAGGTATTTCGCAGCTATTTCAAAGTTCAAAGAAGTTCAAAAGACACCAAAAAGCTAAACCAACTAACAATGTGTTTTTTAATAACAATGAATATTACAGGTAGCGATTTTCCTTTTATGGCGATCCCTCCCCCAAGTCGAACTCGAAATGATGAGTGGATCCTGAAGTCACTGACGTGATATTGTTTTGCGTCTTCTATTTTTTACTTTAGAAAACGATCAGTTAATAAAAACTTGATTCTGCAGCAGTGGTCTCCGCCTATTCTTCACTGAATATTCAGATACAGCATTTGTTACCTAATCTAAAGCTTGAAATTATGTATTCAGGCCAGCCCTTGCCTTCACTTATGGCACATTTCCACTGCAGGGTAGGGTTGGGCGATGTCGATGGATGATGTCATCGTCGGCAGGGGGGGGGGGGGGCATAAAGAAAAAAAAAAGTAGCTTCCACTTAAGAAGAGTTGAAACAATGGCATTGGTTTATAAAAAGGGTAGGCCTACTACTTCGCTTTTATGGCAATTTTTTGGATTTAGACCTGATGAGAGTGGACAGCCAAGGGACACGACTGACATTGTGGGCAAAATCTGCTCATGTGTGATCCGCGCAAGAGACGGGCAGACGACCGATCTACATGACCACTTTATGCGCCTCGCAGAAGTTAATAGAAATGATGATGAACAAAATATCACAGAGCATAGAGCAGGATTGTGAACGTTTACAATGTCTCATGTCAATTTACAATCTGCAAATTGTGTCTCCATTGGCCGACTTTCTTTTTTTAGTTAGGATATTGATGCTGCGTGCCTCCTATTTGCAACGGAATTTGTTTAAGATATAAAACCATTTAATTGAACACACACGCACTAAAACAGATATTTTCGTTTTTTTAATAAATATTTGAAAATGAAAATTCTACAGGATCTCACTCTGCACAACCCAGTCAGTAAAAAAGTGAACGGTCTCGGTCACGTACGCCTCCGTAGTCAACACTGTCCAAGCATCGGTGGTAATGGCAACTTTCTCCGTTAAGGACAGGATTTCATGGAGCGAGGCTGCTGCTTCGCTGTACATTTTCTCCAGCCGCACAGTCATAGTTTGACGACATGGCACTGTGTAATCTGCCTCAAGAAATGCGATCAGATCACGGTAGTCATGTTGCTGGCATAGGCTACCGTATTTAAAATAGCATGCATATGCATTAGTTATATTCTTAATTTAATTTAGGTTAACTATAGAACATACTAGGAGGATTAGTGTGTGTCTGACGGGGGTGGGGGGTGGCATCACGATGGTGGCTCTCCATCGTGATGTCGGTCAGCCTACCGCAGGATGTGGGTCGGTTCAGTCTGCAAAGGTGCGGCACAGGTCACGTTTCCACTGCCAAAAGTGGGAGTGACCCGGACTGAGCCGTATTGAGCCGTTCTCATCTCGCAGTACTCCTCCGTTGAGGTACTGAGACGCCTGAAAGGGTCCCGGCAAGTTTGAGCTAAAAGTTTGCCGTCCTTCTTGGACGTCCTACATGAGCTGGGCTATACCGCACCCTCACTACTGAGCTGAGGCGTGCTGGGTCTGAAGCGTACCCGCCAGTGGAAATGCGCCATTACGCTACTTTGAGTTTGTCAAGTCGAGCAGCAAGCAAGCACTGCGTTATATTGGAGATTGTGTTAAAACGATGCGCGTTATAATGGTGGTAGAGTGTGTTGTTGGCTCCCAACGCCTGTGAGTACTCCTGACTGGTAACAGTCAACTAAATACTAGTAATTGTTTGATGTTAATACAATCAACAAATCAAGATACACAATAAAGAATAACCATTATTTACTGTAAACTAGGGATGTTACGATACCAGACATTTAGTAGTCAATACCAATACCAGTGAAATTCCACGATTCTCGATACCCAATTCGATACCACGGTAAAAAACAAAAACTTGATCCATGCATATGAATTCACTTCATGTGAGTTTTTGTCATATTTTATGTGCCTCTGAAAAGCTTCTGTTATGGATGGCTGTGTATGTGTTTGCTGACTTTGTGCCTGTCTCTCCTGGTTGACATCCTCCTCTGGCTGATACTGTGAAAGGAAATTTATGAAATTTTAGTTATCTGGTATAGCTCAATGTAGTGCTTGGCGGTATGACCAAAAATTGATATTACAGTATTTTATTTTATTATATTCTAACCCTAACCCTAACGGTTTCTCGGTATATGACGGTATTTTTTTTTTCATGCATAATCAAGTGTTCACATCCTGGGTACCTACGGTACTGTAGAAAAATAGTAGTAGAAAAAGAGTACCGTCACATTTTTAGAATTGTTGCATCGACTTGGTCCCGAAGTATCGGTTCTCTTGACATCCCTAGTGTAAACTTCTAATATAATAACCACTATTCAACATGGCCTACTTTGATTGATCGATATTCTGTGTGTTGATAGTTGTATTACTGCTGGCTGTGCAACAAATTGCCCCTCTGGGATAAGAAAGATTCGGACCTTACCGTACTTAGAAATGAATGTGATGTGGATATCAAAAACTCTCTTATGCCACTTTTCCACCGACAGTACCAGCTCACCACGACTTAGTGCGGCACGACTTGGTTTGGTTCCAGGCACATCGCGTTTCCATCTAAAAAAGTACCTATTCAACGTGGGCGGGTCACAGAGAAGAACCTCTCCAAAGTGGGCGTATCGTCATTAGGTTTTAATCCCGGAGGACGGGATTCCCGGGAAATCTAATCAAGACTATTTCCTGATTCCTGGGAAAAGTTATGATGGGAAATAAAATAAAATAAAAAACACAATAACTGCCCGTCTATTGTTATATGGTAACGTTGATGGAGGCGAAAATCAAGCCCTGGGAAAGGAACGACAAAAAAACTAAACAGCGAGACGCTGATCCGTATCCCCCTCAGGAGCGGGTCTGTGGACTCCAGCCACGCCGAACACACACAACCACACCGGACACACACAACCACGCCCGACACACACAACCACGCGCAGCCTAACTCTAGCCCTGGGAAAGGAGTGACACACAGGGTGAAACACTGATCCGTGTCCCCCTCGGGAGCGGGTCCGTGGACTCAAACCACGCCGGACACAACTTAACTTCGAGTGATTATTCCCGTTTGCAGCCGCTGGCCAATCAGTTGCCAGCAGCCTGTTCACGTCATACAAAAGTACCTGCTCAGCTCGCTTGGAACCTCGACAGAGGTGCTACTAAAAAAGGTACCAGGTACCAGGTACTTTTTTAGGCAATGGAAACTCAAAAAAAGGTGGGCCAAGTTGAGGCGAGTCGAGGCTAGTTGAGCTGGTACTGTCGGTGGAAAAGGGGCATTACAAACTGCCATTAATACTTATTAGGCTACTAATTACATAATAAATAAAGTAAAATTTGTAAAATTAATAAATACATGTTTTTACTTAATTTTGCTCAATCGTGTCATTCTTTTAGCTTGTGAATATCCCCAAATTATTCCAAAACTAATAATTCAGACATTAGCCTTTATGCCACCGGACTCCCCCAGGAGGTCTGGGTACCCCCCCAGCTTTGAAGTGTGTTGTATTTGCTGGGCTCCACATGGCTGACACATTAATACCTTCCAGACTAAAAATGTTCAACAAAAGTTGAAGGAGCAGTTAATCCACAAAGATATTTGGGAAGGATGAAGGAGTTAAAACTAGCAAACTTGCTATTTGCTGTATTGATTTGAAGCCTGGCTCTGCAAATCTGACATGGCCTTCAGTTCTTCTTCGTTCTAAGATTGGACACGGACTGATAATTTTTTTTACCGTAAGAAGCAGTAAAATAGTATACAAATATAAAAATTTATAAAAAAACGTATACTGCTAAATTGGACTTGTTTTTGGCTTCAGGCATTTGCAAACTCTGACCTCTTCTGAAATGTATTGACAATTGCTTGTTTCAGAAGAAAAAAAGGGCTTCTTAGTCCATTATTTTCGTGGGTGGGAGGGACAAATGCAGACTGATGTATTTAATTTTTGAGAGACAGACAAAAAAAGTATGATGGCATATCATCTAAATGCGGCATAGGTAATTTTCTCTCATGTTGTCTGTGATGCTCCGGACTCAGACCAAGAGTGGACCCCCATCAATTGGTAATAGAGTTGGTTGAATTTCAGTCTACAAGATATTCTTTGGTTGACTACAGCCCTAGAAGCTATTAATTAACTACCATCATCATGTCATCAGGTCATGTCACAAACATGGCATCAATTTATTGTGTTTCAAACTAGAAAATGGACAATCCATCTGAAATATTAAATGGCATTGCTGTTGGAATACAAAAATCTTATTTTAACATATTGTCCCCCCCCCTTATTTTCACACCTCTCTATCTTTGCTGCATTAATGAAACAGCTATACTTCATATTTTGTTTTCTATATAGGCTTGTATTTTATCCAAACTAGATCAATTGCCCTTTGTCTAATAAATAATGTATAATTATACATTTCTACATAGTGCTTGTCTAGGTTATAACTTTGCCCGTCCCAATTTACATCAGCATTGGTGTGTTCTAGATTTGGCAATACTGAATTTGACCCTGACCTTGATGAAACAGGAAATCACAATTTAGCAACTTTTGTGTTTTCTGGGTTAGTTTCTGTTTATATGCCAACATACTCCCTGGATGATAATGATGCCTTAATAACTAAAGTACTATATATATTTTTTAGGATATAAAAATAAATGCAGCTAAGTCCATTTTATTTGTATTGTGTCAAATCAGTGCTGTGGTAGGATTTTAATGAAATGTACAGATTGATCACAATGTCATACTTGACCACTGCTTAAGTTACCAGTTATTAAATTAATTACATAGTACATTATTGATATCTTCATTAAATGATTGGCCATTAAGAGATAACTGGTCAAGGGTTAGTGTTTCGCTTCGGCCTGTAATTGGTTTTGAGGTTTTAGAGCCAGACTTTTAAGTACACTGTTCTTACGGGCTTATAGATGCCACACTACCACATTGTGCAAGAATTACATGTGTAATATGGCTTATTGTTTAAAAAAGAAGACAAAATTGCCACCATAAAAGAGCGTGTGATCATTCTAAATAAAATATTCCTGGTTCAAGAAGAGGTGTTCTAGTAAACATAGCAAAAGAAGGTACACCAGACAGCAAAAACATCATCCATAAACCCCAGAATGTTATCTCTTCAGTCTTCCATTCATTCTTTCTTGTCGAGTGTGAGAAAGTGTGCCTGTCTGTGTGTGATTTCAAACAAAAATGTTCCACTGCCAGAATACTGAGGAGTTTAGTTACCATGTCATTCTTCCGCCCATTTTATCAGTTGAATGTTTACAAAGAAGAATGGTTCAGGTCACTGCAAAGAAGAAATGTTGAGATTAGTGGAGTATGACTGCAGTGTAAGCAGTGCTGCAGATACAGTGATGGCTCACACCAAAAGAAAAAAAAGGCTTCCGCCATTTTTTAAGTTGAATTCAATGTAGTCTAACAGCTAATTGTTGTTATTAGCAAAACAACAATTTGGCGGTAACTGTAAAATATATTGTCAGTTAGGGTCAAATACGGCAATTACAGCAATTTTTTTTTCTGTAATTATTCCAATTACGTATGTAGACCTATTACATCAAGTAATAACGCCCATGATTACCGTACCCTTTCAAAGTTAAGTATTGACTAGTTAGCACTGAGTAGGTTCTGGCGGATGGAGATATCCCCAAGCCACCGATGGACAGGCTAAGCAGCATACATTTGGGTATGAGATGGTGTTGGTTTCAGTGTCCACATGGTGAAGACTTCCTATAGATGGCTTTGAGCTTGTGCCAACATATAATTAACCAAGGATTAGAAACAGGCATTGTGTTCTCTGCCAGATTTAATGAGCAGCTTAAATTGGTTTTCAAAACCGCTTCGGTTATTGAAATTAAATCGGCATGGACATTTTCTTTGGGTGTCTTTTGTAATCATTACAATATACTATTCAGACATAGATGTTCTTGAAAAGGTTTCACCCAATTATTCCAACTTGGGCTTACTTAAATCATTCTATTCTAAATATAAGGAGGTTTGTCATCCACAGCCATAATATCATAGAAATGCATGTGGAATCAATAATATTTTCCACAATACTCAGTACTTGGAGTGAGAGTCGAGAGCCAGAAGGCTGTAGCAGAAAAGCCTATTGAATTGTGTGTGGGTAGTACTGTATCATCTCACTGTCTTGGTTTGGGTCAGGTGCAGCTGACATAGAACTCAACAATGTAAATGCTCTTTGTGCCCCACTTCTCACAATGGGAATGAGCTCACATCCCTTAAATAGGCCCTACAATTGCCCTATATCATTTCATGGGTTAAAAGGCTTTAAGGGTATGGGGTGGTGTGAAAGCCATTTAGTTTCAAAACTTTTTCAGGTTTCATGCAGTGAAATAATACAATGTATATCATTGAGCATGATACATTAACTAAACTTTAGGTCTATTTTGAGTGAATCAGGAACAGTAATTGAACCAATTAATGACAATGGGAGTGCATTTTCTCAATGTGTGATTATTGCTAATTAACCTTGTTGGGGATTGTTTGTGAATACGCCGATGCCATTAAAAGATTGACTGACTAAATAATGAAATGCATTTCTCCCTGTTGACTACAGTGGGGGAGAGCAAATTGCTTTAGGCCAGTGGGGAATCATTCAGTGCATGAGCTTTAGTTGGAGCAAGCCAAGTTATGCAGCATATTTATATCATATTTGACATTACAGCTGACTGTACAGTCGACAACAAGCTAGTTTATAATAACACGAGGAACAGCTTTTGTCTTGGCAAATATATCTTTTTTAAGTTTGGTGTACAAATCAGACCCTGAGGAATGGGAGGCCGCATGTCCTGGCTTACCATTGAGGATAATCATTAAGGCAGGCCTGTAATTTCCCCCCCAAAATCAGCCAGAGCAGCAGAGACTCTGCATGTTCCGGTCAGGGATAAATTCTGTATGCATCTGCTGTGGCCTCAAATGCCCATCTGTCTTCATTGTTCAATAAGCCTGACCGTTAAGTAGCAAACGGCGGCAACTGACATCCAACCAGTCAAACTGACCAGACCTTTGGGTTAGGGTTATTTCCTGTGTGTGGGAGGAAAAGCATATATTTATTTTTGGGCTTTTTGCTGTGGTTTACAGGTAGATTGTATTCTATGTGGAAGAAAAATAAATTAATTCAAATGCGTAGAAGTGACTTTTCAACAAAGATTCTGCATTTTCATTTTGACTAGTTCTGTGACATAATGTTGGACTTTTCTACCCCCATGTCAAATATAATCTCACGTACTAACTGTTGCCAGTCAATACCAAGATATGGCCTGTGTAGTAGGTTACATACATCACTGATTTAAATCGCTCTCTTTAAACAAGTCTATATAAAAAAGATAATGATATTAACATCATGTTGGGTTACATTGTCTCCTTTTTATACTCTCAAAAAGTATATGATGCAAACTGGAGTACAAAACACTAAGCATGTGTACTCTGGATATAATTAATCAATAAAATATCCTGCACCTCTATGCCTTTTATGGCCTGGCACATTTAACAAACACTACCACCCATAACTTTCAGTATAACATGTGCATTTTAATCCAGTACACTGAACATCCTGGATCCCTTTCCCACATTTAGCCGCCAATGTTAACATTTCTTAGAGATTCTTGTGTGCTCTGTCATGCTTCAGAAGTCTTATCAGGGTTGACAGGAAAATGATAAAGCCTCAAATGTTAAACAGTTGCTAATTCCTACATTTATTTTCCCTTTCTCAACCCAAACTAAGGCAATGCACATAACAAACATGCACATAACACATTCACAAACATGACACTCAGCCATTCAGCTGATGCCTTAAAAATACTGCCTGTGTGATGTTGGGAAACCAACCAACATATGACCTCACAAAGTGTTTAAGTGTGGCATTGGGGTTCTTTGCCTATTTAACATAATTTCACATCATTACATAATCACTTATGTATGTGTTTCGATGATGCCTATCTGTTACACTCTAGAGTGTAATGCTCCTGATTAATTGAGTCAAGGATAACGGGTTATTTGTGTAGGTCAGGTCGGAGGGGGCCAAGTTATTGCTAAAATATGTTTTAGATTTAATTGGTGGGGGAATCTTTATTAGCTGCCCTGCTATACTACCTTAACTAGAGTTTGGTAGTCTCTTCTACTTATAAGAAGAATGCATAGAAGGATCCCTTATTGTTATTGAATTGTTCATTTAAATTCCTTTGAAAACTAAAGAACTGTGGTTAAATTGGTCCCTTCCATTCCCCCAACCTTCCAACTCCATTAAACCAAAACAATTATTTAGTTTCTACCTTGCCCCTCTTGTTCATTCTCAGAAGAAACTGTTGTAGCCCTGCCTCTGCCTTGTGAACCATAAGAATGAACCTCTACAAAGTGACTTACGTGACACAATACGAAGAGCCGTGTCACTCTGACCCACACTGTCTGGCTTGTACAAACCTTCTGTCACAGGCTCTGAATGGCTTTGATTGAAACTCCCCGTACAAGGCCAGGGCTTTGAGGTTTTCACCTGGCACATTGTTTAAGGAGTGATGATTTTTTTTTCTTTAACTAGTGAGGGTATGGGTGCATCTGGTCCTGCATTCCATAGTCCGTAATGCAGGTTTGGGCCTACAGTATCTGTATAGCACAGGCAGGGCATCGCACCGTCAGGAGATTAAAGGTTGGAGCTCCCATAAAACCGAATCTATTCATCCTCCCGGAATGAAGTGAAGGGACGCACCCGCCATCGATCAGCAAGAGCACCAGCTATGGGGATTTGCCGTTCTCCTGGACCCAAAGGCTGCCAGTGCACATACCCATCCCTGGTCTCTCCCACATCTGACCCTCCGTGGAGCAGCTGTTGGGAACCGTTGCACCGTTGGTAATAAGCTATGAGCAATGTTGTTGGAATCCCTTGATTCCCAGTGGGAATTAGCTTTGCCCTTTTGAGAGGCTCATTGGAATTGCTGTTCTACTGATTTTGTCACTTTTTTTTTTGCATTTGCATGCATTTTCTTTTTGACACAGGAGCTTCATGTTTTAATCAGTCTGGGGAGAGCGTGTGGGGAGAGCTTATTTTGTTTCATTAATTGAATTAAGCGGGAAAATACATACTTTTTTAAAGTGTGGTGATATTTATTAGGGATATAATGTTAATAGTTTACCTGAGCGGGGAACTCTTCGGGATTATAACAGTGAACACAATTTGTTGTGGAAACAGAAGGCTTTTCTCCATTAGCAGCTAATGAATGTATCGACTGCGACCATTGCTTCTTTCTTTGAGTTATTGGTTTCGAAATGGAGAAGCTCTACATTTTATTTTCTTAAATCAATATTAATGAAGACGAATTTATGAATAATGTGTGTGAGTTTTGCTGTCATTCATAAAATGGGAATACATGAGTCCATCCATCTTTTTAGCTGTTGCCCTTCGACTAGCCCATCTGTATTCTAACATGAAAAATGAACAACGTTACTTACAAGGTCTATAGCCAGCCACATGGAGTCGATCTGCTTTTCTGTAATTGGATGCGTTGTTTGTTGTCACAGCAGTGACTCCCTCACTGTGTCCCTGACACATCTGGCCACATTCTCTGCTGTTTGGCTTTGTCTGAGCTGTCCTGTATTCTGAATGAAATTCTTAATTTACCAGTCATCAGTGATAAGACTTGTGACACATCACACTGATATGGATATCAATAGCAGGTCCACCCGTTTGTAAAACAAAAGTTTTAACATTTGAAAAAATCGCTTTCATCATCATCCACACTTAACATTTCCAGACATGCTTCAATTGACGTTTGGGGATTGAGATCCAAACTCATTTTGTGTAATGAATTGGAGCCCAGGACTATGGCCTGTCCATGTGAATTCTGCAAATAAAATCAATTTAGTTGTAGCTGTATAGTCTACCCCTGCACCCCGCTAGACATCCTAATCATTCATCCAATGAATGCCATTGTCAATGCATGACAATGTGATTCATGTGGAATATTTCACACCAATTATTTTTGCATTAATTACTATGCAATTTACAGGTATAAAGGTGGCAACTTTCTACTTCTACTTAGGGCTGGATCGTTTAAGTTTACAAAGACTGAAATAGAACTACTAACTATGTTGTTTTTCCACCACTTTGACTTCTGCTATGCCTCGTTCTCATTGTAGACCGTCTTTTCTATAGAAACCGAGACCTTATTGGTCACCGGTTTGAAACAGAATATTGTGTCAAGCTTGAGCACCGTTTAATTGCAATGCCTATGGTCCCGTTATCTTCCATAGGAAGGAAGAATTCAAAATTCATGACAGATAAAATAAAGCTTCTGTCTGGTGGCACTTTCTCCTCCTAGCGTGGAGGCTGTCCCTGTAATTAGACCTGCCAATGACAATAACCTGGCCCGCTGCGATACAAAAGCCTCACAAGGATAGATTGTAATCGGTGGTATGAGCAAAATGCAGTGTGTGTCTCAGGTTTTTCTTGCATCCTCTTCCCAATCCCTACTGAGGCCTGTTGAAATCTGATCTGACACACACACACACACACACACACACACACACACACACACACACACACACACACACACACACACACACACACACACACACACACGTTGTGCATTCAATTCTTATGGCCTTTTTTTGTTTTGACTCTTGGCATGGATGAATGCCATGCAGCAAGTCAAAGCAAAGACAGGGATTGAGATGGCTTTTCAAAGGGGAAAGAAGAAAAATACCTTGGAAAGCTTTAGGTGATACGACTCTATCAGGGTACTGAGCCAGTGAATCAGTGTGTGTATGTGTTTTCATTGAGAATGAAGAAAGGCATCAATATCAGCCTAGTACCCAATCCAATTGTTGGCTCTTCTTGATTTATGGACAGCAGCGAATGTCAGACCCCAAAGCCTTGCTCCTGTGGCTATAGCAAGTAAATATTTCCTTTTGGATGCATGCTCTATTCTGCTACAAAGCTACCACCAACTTCTTCAAAAATGCAACACATCCAAAATGCAAAACACATAATGCCAATCTGTTTAAATCTTTTTAAATTGTTCATTACATGTCTGCTACTCCTCTTTACCCTATAAATGGAATTACAGAACTTCTTGGATGGCACATAGCCTGGGCCGGAATAAAAACAACAAGGGGCAGAGATATTTCTGGTTTCCTGTTTTGTTAAATATTCTACTAAAGAAAACTGAAAAAAAATCAGTTTGCGTGATTGGGTTTTGAAACTTTGGCTGAAAAAGTGTAATACTACAGTGGACAGTCTACACAGTGTTGAGATGATACCTTTACAGACACTTTACACAGTTAACAACCTCCGGTTGAGTTTATGTTTGCTAATTATGCGCTAAAACATCCCTGCCTCCAGCAAAATGATCGGTCTAAATAAACATGAAGCCAAGGAAAAGATTCACCCAGATTTGAGCTTGCCTGCCATCAGACTTTAGATGTTAATCTTAAGTCTGATTTGTGAGCCTAGCACATCTATAGTTCCTGGAATCGCAGAAATGCTAGCAGGGAGCATTTGAATTTCCTGTTGCTGGTGGCACCGCTATGTGCGGAAGAGCTGGGGAGGAAAGATCATCTAATCAGTGTGAGCCCACTTCGCCATTACGAGCCCACTCCTCTGGCCTTTTTAGCTGATTCTCAAGTTGGCAAGGACCCCCCCAGCCCCCATTTCTTTCTTTTTTTGAATAGTTTTTCTGTTTCCATTTCCACTTCTATAAGAAAATCACCCCTTCCCTCCCTCAAGGCAGTGTTGCCACCACCAGCTGAGGTTGGGATGATAAAGAGGGAGCATTAGCCCCGACGTATTATTTCTCTTGAACCGCGTTTTCCAAGCTGTGTTGTGTAAAAAGAAACAACAATGACATTGCAACCGCAACCCCATGAAAGGGAAAGGAGCCCAAGCAAACAAATCAAGTCACGGAAATCTTGTAAGAGTGTAGCAAGGGATAGATCGATTCCAGCAAATCATCCTCTTTGTTCTCGTCTGGTCAATTAAATATCTCCACTAATTTTCGGAGTGCAGCACCCGCCCTAAAGTGGCTCATGGCTGGCTGGTGCCTCCAGTTTAAACTTGTTTTAGGTGCTAATGCAGAGGCCTACTCTGCTAATGCTGAGGCAGAAACCCCCAATGGCGTCTGCAAGTGGGTTGCTGGATAAGTGATCAATGAAAATACCCCTATTTTGCCACATTTGTATGTATAAAAGTATTTCCCCTGTTACAAATCAAGCTAGGAAGGCACAGCTTCGCGCCATTAAACCCAGCAAACATGTTTGTCTCCTACTGTGACCCGTACCAGTATTGACTGAGTGCTTGAGTGATTCAGTGTTGATTGGCTGAGGCACTTGTTTGCATAGGTTAATCCTCCAGAAATATACATTTCAAGACAAGAACCACATGTCAGAATCCAGCTGAGTCCACCTACGTCTCACCCTGGCTGCCGTTCACGGGCCGTCAAATGTCAATCGCTCTTTCTGGAGAGAGTTGCATGGCTTGCCCCCTCCGGCACTCGAACATGCATGCAGCAACCCCCAGGCTGCATGATGAAAGGGTCTCTGTGTGGTTAAAATTGGTGGTGACCGAGTCTGCTGGGCCTCGCTTCCCGCTGGGGTAAAAGGCCTTCAGCAGAGTCAGACTCCCTCTGATAGCGTATTAACAGCACGGTCCTAACAGCTGGATAGCTACATAATGGCCTCTGCATTTCCTTAGTCAAAATTAAGAGAAAGAGGGAGAGAGAGAGATACCAAGTCAAACGGGTTGGAGAGATGACATTTCACTACGCACATGTGTGTGTGCGCGCATACTTATATGTGTGTGTCTATATATGTGTGTGTGTTCCTGTGAAATGTGCCTTTTTTGTGTTCATGCAGTCTTAAGATGCTGTGGCACTGTGCAAATCTTTGTTGGTGCTTCTTCATGCAATTTTTGGTATGCATGCATGCACGTGGGTGTATGTGTGTGTGTGTGCAGGAGATAAAGGACTCGCTGAACTGCTCAGTTTCTCACTCCACTGCTCTCGATCTTGGGAGCGGGGGATGCGCAGTGGAGCCTGCGTTAATTCAAGCGAGAGCCCCTCCCCCCAAGCTCCTTCATCCCCAGTTAGCATGTTGTTGTCAAACTGCTGCTGTTGCCAGCCGGGTCACGGAGGCAGTTACATAACCACCTCTGTGGCAAAGCATAAGCATACCTCGGAGGCCATTTTTGATGTTTATTTCTGTCATGCTCGCCACATAAACCGGACCTCACTGGGTCTCGATCCGCTTGAGTTGTGATTGGTCATCTGTGAAAGCTGTCCATCATAATCAATACCAACGTCTAGACCAGTTGCAAGGTTGGATCATAAACCGTTCCCCGCTGAACTTTTGATTCCTTCTTTCGTTTCCTGTGTTTGGTTTGTGTACTACATGTCATTGCTTTTTAAAGCCTCCCCTTTATTTGGTTTGAAGCGGTTGTTTCCGAAAAACATTAGATAAACAACGGGTACATGGCCAAGCTTAATCATCTCACATTTGTGCCACATCTAGTTTTGGAGCATAGTAAGTTAATTATACCTTAATTATACATATTATCATTACATTACAACTAGGGATCGACCAATATAAATTTTTTTAGGGCAGATACCGATACAGTTTTTTTCAACCTTCAGCCTTAGCCGATGACGATACGGGCTGTCGATTTTCTTGAGCCGATATTTGGAGCCGATACTGCTTTTGCTCCCTCAATTTACATCATAAAAATGACACAATGATGATAACAAATGTTACAAGTCTCATTTAAAAAAAGGAACATTTATTGAACGCAAATATCGGCCCAATATATCGGCCGGTCAATATATCGGTCAATCACTAATTACAACAATATTTGCGTTATTGAGCAAGTCCCTTTCAGTTAAATATGAAACCTGAACAAAATACCCTGGACGTTACACATCTGGGGTAGCAGGTACAAGACACTTAGCATCAGGACAGAACAAGCTAATTACAATGCAGTGTAATTACTCCCACTCATTGATGGATACCCTTAACCTGGATGACTTGGATAATGGACTACAGGAGTGGCTACAAAACAAATTATGATAATGGGAGTGTGTTCTTGATGAAGTGCTTGCTATATGCGAATTACCAAAATACTTTTTTACAATTTAAATAATTTTCTTGTTTCACATTTTTTATTATTATATTCGTTCAGGAAATAGTATTTATTAAATGCAAGCTACCCTGTTTCTCAGAGAGGTTTGACTAAACTTGGGCAGACGTGAGGTATGTGGATATCTTTTTAACCTTGACTGCATATTTTTCACATATTTAAGCGTTTGTGTGTGGGAGGGAAGTTTAGTGGGTCCTCTCTGCCAACCTCAGGAAAAAAAGGGAGCAGAAGGGAATTAAATGTTTCTCTGTGCTCCTGTCCTCCAGCTTTTGTTAGCTCAAATGAATCGACTTCCCGCTCCCTCTGACAAGCGAGTGCAAAGCTGGCGATGTACAAAGGGTCAACGTAGACCAGAGGTACTATTCTGTCAGGAAACGTGTGCAGCGCATGTTATTTTTTCTTCCTTTCTGCCGAGCAAGCCATTGGCTATTCCAGTGGTCCCCAAACTTTTTGTGTCAGGTCCCCTCTTTGGTCAAAATAAGCAATGCCTCGACCCTCTCCCCTCACAGACCTGTTCCCGCAGTTATTGGTTAAAGTGTTTGTATTTCAGTATATTGTATTTTTCCCAGGGATTTATTTAGATGGTAGCACAGGATTTATTGCCAACGCAGGGCAACATTTTCTAAAAGGCCTAAATTAGGTCAAAGACTAATGCTGGCATGTTTTCTTTTCATGCTTTTGAATAGCATTAGCGCTCCAGTGTTATTTTATTGAAGCTTTGCACAATGTACACCCTTGTACATGTACACATGTTTTATGTTGAATGATCATTTGATGTACCCCTATAGCGTTGTCCTAATTGCTACCTGTGTTTTTTTCTTTGCGTGTACCTCCCTTGCCTCCCATTTGGGAAACACTCGGCAGTGCAATTTCATTTCTGCCAACTACGTTTGTAATTTTCCAATGATCGCCCAATTGGGTTGTTGCTCTGCTGGTATGTTCTGCCTAACTGGGTATTTACACTATTGCAGCTAATGAGAAGGTCAAGGTAGAGAAGTTCACTTGACCCTGTTGGGATAATGTTTCTGCCTGTTGCCAACAAGCTTTTATTGTTTTAGTGGTCTCTTTGAGCGTCCTTGTCTTGGTGATGATTGATCTATTATCTCATCTGGCCAATAAAAAAACCCAATGATTTGAAATTTGTCATTGGGAAATCTGCTTTAGTTGTGTGGCTGGAATAATTAT
The DNA here is from genome assembly GCF_964030765.1 of Micromesistius poutassou. NCBI lineage: Eukaryota > Metazoa > Chordata > Actinopteri > Gadiformes > Gadidae > Micromesistius > Micromesistius poutassou. The sequence goes on from NC_140280.1 coordinate 17,722,321, forward strand.
GCCCGTTTTTGTTGAGATACTGCCCTCCAAGGTGTATGGTGAACTCTATAAATCTGCACAGCAAAGGAGAACACAAGTAATCACACAAGTCACAGGCTAAGAGATGTATGGGTGGCAAACAGTGGAAGTGAGTCAACCACGACCAGGTGATAGAAAGAGAAATACAATAAACAACAATAAACAAGCAGTACTACACTGGGAGCATCATTGACACATGAGATTACTGTAGGCCTGGGCGATATGGCTGAAAGACATATCACGATATAACTTTATATCGTTATAATATTGATCGATATCGATAACTATTGATAATTGTAATAACCTAAAAAGACTAGGAATTACCATGCTGGATTTAAACACTTCTGTTTAACACCCAATATGACCTTCCATTGTTCTTCATTGATAAATTCTCCAATGTCGATACAACAATGAAAAACACTACATGCTAGATCGGTGGTCCAGTCTCTTATCAATATATATTGAACATGTTTTATATTGATATTGATCAAAAGTCTATCACAATATGATAATTTATTGTTTTATTGCCCGGGCCTAGATTACTGCCTTATAAAATATATTTTATCCATTATCCAGAGAGAGACTGAGACACAGAGAGGGTAGTTAAACAGAAGGACAGGGTGGAAATTTGAATTTAAAAGATTTAACTGTGGTGACCACCATTATCAAAAGAGATGCAAGTTCATTATACAGCTTTTAGAAAAGGCATATTTTATTGAAATAATATCTTACTGCCAACAAATCCAATATAAACCTACCAAGAACTTACAGAACATTCTGCAGAATCGTCTACCTATATTATCAATTTGCTTTGCTAATTTAAGCTATTGTGGTGCAGAATGATGTGCCCTGCCTTCCTGTCTCTAAGTTATACTGCCAATCTTAACAATACCTACATAAATATAGGCCTATCAATTCTGGTAAAGTGTTTTTCATCATTTCATCATAGTTTTGCTCTTTGGCAACCTCATCCGCGTCAATTACTCTCAACTGTCAGGTCAAAATCTGTTTTATATAATAAGCCCACACATAATAAACCAAATGTTTGTTGTTTTTTATTTCACTTATTTTCTACAAATTACGAAATATGGCTGCCAAATTGCATCAATGCACCGTCCATCAACCGTGAATATTGACTAAGATTGGGCAAATTATGCCCAAGTATTATTTGAGACTGATCAGTTGGGTAAAGACTTAAGTGTTTCTGGCGACTCTTAAGTTAAGTCCTGCAGTCTGTTCACTCTCCCAAAACACATTGCAGCTGCGATAATGAGTCTTTTGACAATTTTCTCATGCATAACCATGTTTAATCTCATGATCGTCCCATGAGAACAGCACACCTGTAAGCACATTAAGATGTTTTCACAGGAAATTGGATTAGAAATGTGTGATTGAGCCGCAAATCAATTTAACGTTATATCCCAGTTTGCATATTTAAATACACAACTATTGGAATTGGATACATTTAAGTTGTGTAAGGAGTGCAAAAGGTTGTCATTAGAAAATGTCAATCATACAAATTATATGCAGGCTTATTCCTGACAAGTACATTGACAGAAAATGTTGTTTTTTTAGTGAGGTTGGGCTAAACAACAAAGACAAGGACAAACACACTACACACAGGGAATAACTTAAATGGAAATGGGAAAATGGGAAAGAAATAAAACCGTGAAATGGAAATTAATTGCATCCAGTACAGGTCAATTAAGATTCATAAACATTCAAATAATTTACAGATTGATACAATTATTATTTTTTTATTGTAGTTCATTGTAATTAGACTATTAGTGTATTGGCACAAAATGAGAATGCATTGCCATGACAATATTTAATATTATTTATGGGATGTAATGGAGGGGTCTACACTGTGCATAGTGGGGTGATCATTGTTGAATAGGCTCATGGATCTGTATGTTGTTCAGCATTCCCAATGACCTATAAATCTCCAGACCAGAAGGCATGCAGTAATCATAATTAAAATGGTGCAAAAGCGTAAACTTGACATTTGCAGCACTATTACCTGACATGATTATTCAGTGGATGGGGCCTACATGGCTGTAAAGAGATGATTGGAGCCACAGGAACTTGCCACTGAGGGGTCATTGCCTGTAGCTCTTCAAGCTGCTCAATGCGAGCCACCCTTACCCGATATATTCTTGGGAGGAGGCAAAGCCAATGCTCTGAAGCAGACCTCTGATGTGAGCCCCCCTCACAAGCAGTGAATCAAGAGTGCTCTCCAAGAATATATATTTTTTCTAGTTATATTTATATTTTTTATCCACCCTATCAAAAGGCTCAAATTTGCTGAAGCTCAGCCTCTGTTCTGTTTTGCAAAGAATGCCGTAATTTTCTTATGTCTGCATTTGCACATACCAGGGATTTTCTTTTGCACAGTCCTGTTAATGATATGAGAAAGAAATATCTGCTGAGCTGAAGCATACAGGAATATAGGCACATTATACATATTGTCAGTGACGAGGCAGTTTATATATGTTTAATAACATTTTGTGCAAAACACTTAAAGAAGGATCCCTGTATTTATGGTAGTTTACCACCAGGAACAGTATTTCCATCACATGTAATGCATAACCTTAACCCTACACACTTGGCAGATGTGATGACCAATAACTTGCACTCAGGAGAGGGAAGCACGACTAACTAGGAACTTCAACTCAAGACGGGTTTGAAACTAAGCTAGTGTAGCAGTAAGTGTATAATTAATAACTTTGCAGGGGGAGTGTGGGGGTGGAATTGTATAGCATACTTTACTAGAAAATAATGAAGGCTATTCAATGAATAGCCTTCATTATTGCTGTTGCAGCTCTACTGAAAAATGTAGGAAACAGAGAGATGACGTGGAGGAGGGCATAGTAACATTTTTTGAGGTCATGACTTGTACATTTTTTCTCACCGTCCCCCAGTTTCACCCAGTTTCCCAGGCATTTTTTCAATTATTTTTTGGAAATAAGCAAAGAGAGTGGGAGCTTCATGGTCGGACCATTTCAAAAGTTAAAGATTTTCTCATTTGCCATCACATGGATACATTGTACCACCATTGTTCCACCATTCATTGTGAGGAAAATGACCCCACTGTATTCTTTTCAGCATTGATTTAAGCGTCATGCATGGAAATACCATGCCAAAGGCCGATGCAATCAAATTAATCCAGAGTTTTCAATGGCTGATTGAAAGAAAAACTAGTCGACCAAGTCAATTTTTGTGGTGACAGAGACATGAGACATGGAATTTGAGAGACAATGCATTGATCTCTAGGAATGGGAACTAATGACGTATACACCGTCACACATTAACTAAGACAAGATTGTAAATCATTTTGCGGAGATATGTGTTTGAGGATAATCCTTACCTTGATTGACAGCACATGTATAACTCCACTGTAGGTTGATGGAATTGTGATGAGTGGAAATTTCAAAAAAGTAAATGTATTCCCTAGGTTCTCATCACTGTCAGGCACATTTGAATTGGCAGGCTTTAGGATTAGTATAGCACTGATTCCCTTGAGAAATGGACAGAAACTCAACCAAATCCACAGATGTCCAATTTGTGCCCTTCCAAATCTCCAACCTGCAACTGCCAGGGAAACCTAAGGTTGTATTGCTGGGGATTTAGTTTCATGGTACTTTTTCTTTGTTGCAAACTAACCCCCGGAAGATTTTTCCAAATGTATCTCTTCTAGAATCGCCACATTTATGTTGAATGGAGTTTAAGTGTTTTTGTCAATCAAAAGGGTGGCGAGGGTGAGGTGGTTATGCCGCAGGGCACATATCAGTCAAACGTTAAAAGATTGACTCTAAGCTATTGTGTACCTCGGTATCATAGAGAGCTTAACCTTATATTCTGTGCCAATAAGCGGATTGTTTTCATGTGCTTCCCTGCAGAGATGGATAGTTTCAGATTAGGAAAGTAAGAGCCCAAATATATTTAACTTCAACAATGCACAGAAAAGGTTATTCACAGATTCTGTGCACATTGTGAAGTTGTAATGGTTAGCAAAACAGAGATGGTTATGGAGACGAGAGCGGGGGTCGCTGTAGGACCTTTTTCAACAGCACTGGCCATTGTTTTTACCAAAGTGTTTGTGCCAAGTCTGCTGTCCAGCCATGCCAAACCCTGCTATTGACATCCTGATTGCTGTCTTGTTGTGCCTGGTTTTCTTTGAACCCTTATTCCCAGGAATGGTCACGACTGCACTGATGACCTATTTTGTTTTGCAAAAACGCAGCAATCATTTCAAAGTCATTCTGGTGAGCTCAAAACAGCCTTAAAGTGTTTCAGAGCATCAGCCTTGATGAAATGACTATTTTCTTTGAGGCCATTATGTGGAAAAGGTCACTGCCAAAACTCGTGTGGAGCTGCGGAATGACTGTGTCCTACTTCCCATTATCAGTTTACATTACAGTGCTGCTCCTTGAAGGAATCATATTCAAATAGCTATTTTGTTGTTTTTTATCATAAGGACGTAAGCTAAGCTGGTGAAATTACTCAAGAGAAAGGTGTGATTTGTGGTGGATGCCCAGGTTGGGGCATGTTTCTACTTTTACGAGTTATTATGCCAGATTCAGTCCAATATGCATGATATTAGTGGGCCTCAGAATTTCTTGCGACAAGATTTAAGCATGTGTACACCTGCAAGTTATTGATGATGAAGAAGTCACTGATAATTAGACCTATTGCACCAGTGCCTCTTGAATTTAGCTGCTAATCGTGTGTAACGCTGGTAGATCATGTCCCGGCTTTCATCAAATCAGAGTAATTCATGAGAGGGCTTCAAAAGGAGGCACACTTTACAAAGGCTTTTTCATTCTTCACACACACACACACACACACACACACAAAAGTGAAAAAAAAATAGTATCTCAACATTTAGCATCAGATTGTACATCTGTATTGTTTTGTATATTATTGGGGGACCTTGCTGTGAAAGTGAGGTAATTAATAGACCATGATTGATTGACATGCCACCTGAGTAGAGCACATGCTGAGCAGTGTCATTGCCCTCCCTGACTTCCCTCCATCATAAATGTCAGACAAACAAGTGCTGAAAGATGATGATGCAAATTGGTCTCAGCGAAGAACACAGCGGTCCAACAACAATTCACTTCTTCTTCTATATTATTCTATATTGTTTTTATTATTTATATATATAGCATTTTAATCTGGATTTACACACACACACACACACACACACACACACACACACACACACACACACACACACACACATGGAGGAGAAGTGCCTTCCACCATATTGTCTGATGATACATGGCAGCTTGCACTTATTGGGGGCCAAATAACAGTTGTGTGCACAAATGGAGTGTCCCACCCCACACGCAGTTTCGATGTGTGGGCTAGTGTGTTTTAAAGGTGTATCTGTGCTTGATTGACAAGGGGGACTTTTTTTCTCCAACACTGTCCAATTATTATAGGTAGGTAGTGGGTAGTTACTGTAAGAGGACAAGGGACAAGATTTTACAGTGCATTCCTGTGTAGCTTCACACTCGCGCTTCACTTTACTTCATGCTGAAGAATCTCAACTCAAACTCATCCTTGTCGGTTCCTCTTCTACAATCACTCTGTTTTCTGAACGTGTTATTCTGGTTTTGGAAAATGCTCTGCCAAATAAGGTTGGAATAAGTCTCAAGGAAATGTTTTCTTTGCCAGGGAATACATTTTTCATCCACCGCCATCACAAGTGCATTGGGAATAGTATGTCCCAGCAAGAAATAGCTGTGGGTTGCTATTTTAAGAGGTCTTCATGCGACCTCTGTGGAAAAAAAAATAATAGCTAATTTTGGACATGGTTCCCAGCCACGTTGGAGGTTGAGCTTGTTTTCCCTGTAGGTTTGGAAGTCCATGGGAAACTCCATGGCTTGGTGCACACCCCTTTTCAAAGAAGGCCTTAGAAGATGCTGAAGGAGACCCATGATGGTTTTACCAGTGTTTCCTCTGATATTTGCTGTTTCAAAAGTTGGTAACCCTCTCCGCCCATTGCTTTTTTTTTTACATACCCATATTCAAATCTGATTCGTATCCAAAATGGTTATGTTCCAAAACCTACACATTTAGTTGATAGGCTTTTTGTGCCCCCTGATGGGATATTATTAGAAAGACACCACATAGAACAAGATATGTCTACTGGAAAATGAGCAAAGGAGAAACATTGAGGATTCCATTTGAGCAGTTATAATGCACATTTAGTAGTTTCCCCCCGAGCACAGAATAATACTTTGGTGGTGGGAAGGGGGGGGGGGGTCCACTTCTATCATGTTCAAATCATACATCTAGTAGTTGGATTGCTAGATGTTTCTAATGGATCCTTTACAAAGACCCAATGTTATACTATGTCTATAGTCTAATGATTTTCTATGGCACCTGTCGTGGCCTTGTGGCAGAATATCTTTGTATGTTAGTGTGCAAGGTTCAAAACTACCCTGTGTGATGGTTTGCGTGTGCTGCCTGCAGAGGTAGCGTGTCTAAAAAGGTCCAAAGTCACAAATGGCACTCTTTTAGTTTTAATTGTCCTGGCATTTCAACTTTTTTTTTTTTTTTCTGCAATTATTTTCAAGCAGTGCACCATAAAATTCTCATTAAAACCATTTCAGATGACATGGTGCAGTCTTTGTCTGGTCTCAAGGTTTTGTTTAATGATTTGTAAGGCTCAGGGATACACTGTCAACCATCTGAGTGGAGCTGCTAAATTAAAATGGATGAAATGTGACAAGCGTGTATGATATGGTTTGCACATCTGCAGTCTCACTCGCTGTTCTTGTTTTCTTGATCTCTTTCCTCCACTTCTTGGATGTTCCACCTTCATTACTTTCACATTTCAATTTTTTTGCCATTTTGTTTTAGCAGTCCAATATGAAATCACTCTTTGTTTCCCAAGAAGTCCTTCAGCTTTGATTTAATGTTATTCGAGCCCAAACATTTGTGCACGCTTGTTTGCGGTTTGGATCCTGTTGTTCAACCAATCAAATAATTGTTCTTTACAGCGCTATGCTAATGGTTATACCCCAGCACAATGTAGAGGTTACTTTAAAGGGTTATTCGTCACAGTAAATTGTAGTATTATTTTCACTCCTGCCCCCTGATCTTTCAAGTCATGGATAAATATTCAGATTCTTGATGGCCAACCTACCTTGAATTGTGGGCTTCACTGGAAGCCTAGCCCCCCTGGTAGCCGCTGGCTTTTGTACCAAGTCATTACCGTGACGCTGCAGGGGGAAAAGTTATGCACAGAGCAGACTTCCTGAGAGCCCTCACTGGGCTCTACAGGACAAAGCCGCCAGTGTAAGGGGTAATTTCAGGTCGTTGCCTTTGCCTGTTTAGCATGGAAATGGTCACTTGGGCTCACTTTTAGCGACTTAATTATCCCGACACTCTCAGGCCCCCCCCTCCCCCCCACCAATCCTTATATTTATCATCTTCACCCAAGTCCGGGCAGTGCAACTCGAGCGACAGTGTCACTTGGGTCAAGCCAATAGCTCTTTTAATTGCCACCCGGTAATGACAAAGAAGGCATATCAATGAACACAGTGGAGTAGCATGGAGCCAGAATAGTCGGCATCGGAAAGGCTAGTCTAATGCCCACCCTGCATCCTTTTCAAATTCTTGGCTTAGGTTAATGAGAGCCAAAGGTTCCCTGCTGCACTTTTCTAATTGCCCTCATGTTGGGACTTAAATTGCTGCTCTCGGCCAATCCTACGAGTAAATCAACATCAGAAGGAAAACAGTCAAGAACTGGCAAGCCACCGAGGCCCACTGACCGCGAGCTTGATCGTTAGTTGCTGACTTTTGATGACCTGCCATCCACACTCTTTATCTTGCCCTTTCACAATGGAAAGGCGCAGGAAAAAGAAGCAGCCAAAAAAAGTGAAAAGAACTAAAAATTGAACTGGCTGCAGCCATTGTCCGTTCCCAATGCACTGATGGACTGCAATGGTTCCTATTTGATCTTTGGAAATGTTTTTAATTGGTTTTTAAAATTAATAACATTAACTTGTTTAATTAATTAGTTGACTAATTATATTCCTGTTAACTGTCCATTCCTTACAATGCAGCAAGGAGCGGAGCTTTCTTCCGGTCTGGGCCAATGAACCCAGTCTTACGATCAGCCAAGGAGTCATTTAATCTTATCAAAGGAAACTAGTGGGACAGATGAACTGTTCAGCCAATCAGAGCCTCAAGTTCACCTCAGGCTAAAGATGTAAAGGAACAGGAAAGATGAGTGAATTGACGGGTCCCCTTGTTTTTTGCATAATAAATTGTTTCAACATTATTCCTACTGAAGAGGAGGTGAGAAATGCCTATATGTGTGGCAATGAGGCTGCTGGTGATTGTCGTCAGATCAGCTTGCGTGCAGCATAGAAAAAGGACAATGGGTGTAAGCCTCCGTCGCAAGTGTGCACATGAATGGCACGACGGCTGTTATCCTTAAATTGAGAAGACGGAACATGAATAAGGGAACGCATTGTCACAGGCTTATTCATTTGGCAACGCAGCATGGCAACAATGGATGAACAACTTGAATTCAACCATTGCCAAACAATGTGGCTTTTGACAAAAGGTAATGAAGCCAGACAAATTGCATAAAAGATGGAGATAACAGCAAAGCAGTGTGGAGATAAAGAAAATAAAAAGAATGCACTTGGACTCCAGTGATGGAGAGAATGGATCCCGCTGTGGAAAAGAATTAACGTGGTCAGCTGTAGGAGCCTTTTTAGTGTACCTGCAGCACCGAAATCAAACATCTTCGTTGTTTCCCTGAACAACACAAGAGAAACGGAAAGGTCACGTGTAGAAGGTCAGAGATGGCCGCCTGTTTTTTCCCAACCAACTTGATGTGAACTTAATCTCTCCCTCACAAGCACTCTGATGTTTTATAGGCATTGTCCTGGACAATAACCAGCAATGTTCTTGGATACTGCCTGCACAATAGAAATATATCACACAATTCCATTATGTGGTACAGAGTCATGCAGCCATGCATGTCTGTCCTGGCACATAGTGGCAGATCAAATAGTGGCCGGGATTATGTTAAGATGAAGCAGCTAATAAAATGGCCTGGTGCAATACAAAATGTATTACTGTGCATTTGCACCTGACAAGGATTAATGGGGATACATTACCCAATTGGATTGGGTGGGTTTCTGCATCGCAGGCAGACTTTGTCTCCACACAGCCAACTGTGCATGAGTGCATTGATGGTGTAGTTAAGGACAGCAGGAAACATACACATGCTTAAAACATTTTTAAGGGGCTATTCTAGTGGTCCTTTTGGTGAAGCCATTGTTATAGGCTCTCATTTCTTATGAAACTCAAATTTAAATTGTTGGAAAGGCAGCAGATTGCCACCACTGTTAACCTGTGTTAACCTTGTGAGACCATCCTGATTGCCAGTTGAAAGCCTCTTCTAAAAAATGTATAGGACCAATCATTGATCGAGGGTTCAGTTCATGACGAACATTGAAAGGCACAGTCTGCCGAATAAGGAAAACTTCTGAAAGAGGGAAGAAAACAAGAGGCTAGGATTTAGTTTTTAGTCTGATTGGCTCGAGTTTTTAGACAAATGTAAGGCCTAGCCCATATTTGGATATCAAGCATACCCAGCCAAAGCCACACTGATATTAATTAAGAAAAGCACACTTCAATATCCTTAAAGTCCCATAGAGATAGTGTTATTCTACAGATAAACTAAAAGATTATTATTATCCGTTATGCATGAATAATTAGCACTACATAGGCATAGGCTAAAGAAGAATCCATAAGAATCCATAATCCATTTGTCATTGTCGGATCCATAACAGTAGCAAAGACAAAGAGCTTGTTCTGAAATCGTTTTAACCTGCTCCTATTCTTTTCCTTTTGTTTGAGAGCATTTACTTGGTAAACTGTCTGGTCATTTCATTACAATTATCCTTTTAATGTATGGACACATTATCTTTTATTCTTTGTGCTCAGGGTCTGAAACTTAACACTGATCACCCGACAAATGTAGTTGTATTATGGCAGTGGCGGGTAGACGGCCCATTGAGTCTTTTGTAGGGGTCTTCTCAGCGCGCTAAGGAGAATGGACCATTTACGGTGGAGGGTTTTGCAGGTGAATATTTTAAATATGCAGACTAACATTAATTAGAGCTCTGAAATAGGTTGTTATGGACATAAAACTGTCATACATTGAATGAAAATGTTCTTTAGTTAAATATTATGTTTCATTTAAATGTAGTATTTTGGTTGCAATTTAAATCAGTTAGTACATTTTTAATAGTAATGTCCCTGGTCAATTTAGATTTTAAGTGTGGTTGCTATTCAGTGTGCATAGTCAAAGTGATACATGTCTTCCATTCAATCTGTTGATATAAAATGTCCCTACCTGGAGGTTATTACAGAGGAATACATACGATTAGAGGTGACCTTACACCTAATTGACCAATGGCTATAATCATAAGCCTGACCAATCACACATTTGAGCCTACTTAATAGACCCTTATTACATTGTAGGATAAACACAGATGTGTAACTCATAATACTAATTAGGGGTTTTGCTCTCTTACCAAGGCACGGGTAGTAAACTGAACTGGTGACGATAAATCTACTACCTGTACACTGGTATATAAAAATAGTACACTTTTAATATGTGTTATAAGGGAAACTTGTGATGGGGACAATAAAGGATTTGGAATAAAACCACTAATTGCCCTGTGTTTATACCAAGTGGATGTGAGCAAATATAGCCGTTATTAAAATGCATTTTATCATGGTTTAATTAAACTTTGATGAATCTCTAATAACAACTTGACATTCATGAACCAATATAAATTTTGATTTGGGTGACCTAGTGCTTTAAACTATGGTATTAATGAGTTAATATTTTACTAAGCATACTCATGTGTTTCTTTTGATTTAAATGATCAAAGTGGGAAAAAAATTATTGTGGCTAGTAAACCACAAAGTAGGTTTCAGCCCCTGCTTGTGGTCCCTTAATTATTCATTGTAATTATCCAGAAGCTGGACATTAGCTGCACTCTACATTATTGGCCTAGCCAATGCATGTGCTCCCGGTAGACAAAACATGCTCCCCACAAAGTCCATCTCAGCATGCACACATTTTCCAACATCAAGGACTGACCGCATTGTGCCAAACTGTCTGCAAAATATTAGAAATACTCCTCATTAGACTCCTTATGGGCTTCATCAAACCCCATGCTGCCTGGTGAGCCTGTCAACTTTCATGAGCCATTGTCGAATAGAAATGTCTCCTCGCCTTTCCGTCGTAGTTTGTCATGCTTACTAATCTATGCTCTCGACCAAACGTAAAGCCGGCGAGGCAGGCAGACACTAAATCAAGGTGACAATCGCTAATGAATTCTCCAGTCCCTGGTTTGAAAAAAATAAAATAATAATAATATTAAAAAAGAGCCACTGGCTGCCCACAGAGCCCCTCCTGGATGATTTGAAAACCAACCTAGGAACTCTCACCCATAGACATTAGAAGCAGCCTCCTTTTGTGTATCAAAGCTGCATTTCCTTTGTGTATCAAAGCTGCTTTTGAGTTCATCAAAAGCCACTGCCATTTTTGTTGCCTTCTCAGATGCGTTTCCCTGCCCTTGAAGGGAATAAGCGATGCCTCTGGTGGTTTGCAGGCACGAGCATTGTCTGAGCATCTGGGTTACACCTTCTCACAGCATGGGGCCCTTTTTTGTTTTGAGTGGGATCTGGGGGCGGAAGACAGGGAAAGAGGGTGTAAAAGAGCAGGAGCGAGGGAGGGCAAGGGCTGGTAGAAATAGAAATGACATTGGGCGTGATTCATGAGATTCCTGCTGACTTTTGGCAGGAACATCAGGCAAATGTTTTATGTGTTGTCTAGATGGGTCCATGATAATGTCAGGGTGCTGTGCGAGAGGAGGCGCAGATATAGTAGTTTCACTGATTACTTGATTATAAGCGAAACCATCCTCCATTACCAATGATTTTTCAATGCCTATTTGTGTGTTGAAAGCACAGGGCCATAATATCCATGTAATATGCAATTGTTGAGTCTTTTATACATGGTATTGTATTCAAATGTTATTTTATTGCAGACTCATAAATTATATTGGTGTCTCAATATTGACCTTGCATGTTTCTTACTTAGTAGTTTTGTTATTTCTATAGATGAAGAACCCTTCATATGTTCCAGTTGGTCTAAAAACAATTCACGCAATTACAGGACAACCTATGAGTCCTTTTATGATAATAATGGATTTCCTTTTGTGTTACACCAATTCTCCATACTCCCTTCCCTGTGAATAAGTCAACTTTAGATTTGTAAGGGCTCTTTTGAGACACATTATACACACTCCCTGTTTGCATGAGGCTGCTCTTCTGGCCCTCCTGAAACAAAATTAACTGACTGAAGAGAACACACTAAAAACAGCCTGCACTGGGGACTATTATAAAGGACAGGTATATAAATATGTCTTAATAATACCTCTTTTTAATCCTGATTATTATTGTGCACGCTGCTAACCAGGGCTGAAACAAATTATTTTCATGCCACCCAATTACTTGCCATTCAGTACAATAGTGGCAGACGAGACGAATAGAGGCAGGGTTCAATGAAGATGGATGTTTTCATTTATCAGCCCCTGTGTACACCTTACATCTGTAGGGCCACGGACCCACTGGCCCTCTTTAGGGAGACGTCAGGTCCGTTTAACCTTGAGAACAGGAGGTGATGGCCGTGCTCTGATACAGTTGTAACCCCGCCAAGAGGCAACTTCGCCCTGGCTTACACTAGAAGAAGCATGCCCATCAGTGTCTTTTTTTATTTTTTATTTTATTTTTTATTTTTAATGGAGATGGCCTGGACCTTAAAGCCAGGGTTTATAGTCACCATAGATGTATTAGAGAGCACACAAGGCATTGCTACTCAGCTGTCCGTCACCATGTTACAGTGGCAACCCGATGGGGCAGTACACAAAGGCCACATGTACACAAGATATGACATCAACTTGGGATCGTATTGATCTCAAACTTAAAGTTTCTTCTGTGTACATTTCAGGTACCTTTTATATAAACTTAAACCTTTAAAGTTTGCCTTGTTGAAGTTGAACTTATTTTTTTTTCTTCTCTGTGCTTATTTTACATTAAATATTCAAAGCAAGCCATAGCATGGTCAATGTAACTGATTAGAGTCTGGATAACCTCCAGGGACCTGACGTTATCGGTATAGTGCAGCCATACCAATATTTGCCCCGAATATTGTGGTGTTTCAGCTCTTGAGAGAAGCTCCAGTCTAGACCTGATGTTTTAGATTGAGAATTGACTCTGCAATTCCAAGCGGCGCAGTACACTATAAATTGTATTGTTGTTAATAAATTGTGAAGTTGCGGGAAAGTGTAACACTTGTCTTCAATGCCACCCGAATCCATTTCAACTTTCTAGCCCACAGTAAATCAAACCGACAGCACCGTCAGACGTTGTGTTGTCAAAGAACCAGTGACCCTCAAACAAGGCACAAACCGCACGAAAGTTAGAAGTATAGAATACAAAAAGATCTATGATTCTTCTGTCTTTGTTTTTCTTTTCTCAAATCGGGGCGACTGACAACCCCGGCCCTACTTATCACGCAGCCGGCGTGACGCATGCGGCTCCGACATTTCTCACCGCTAACACGCTGACAGAAAGAAAATTAATTGCCAACGAAGGATGTATAGAACATGACCGCTCATCGTCCATCATTGCAGATCTCGCTGCGTGTGTCAAAGGGAGTACATGCCATGTTTTGAGTTGGTCTGCCTGCGTACCATGTCCCACTGGCCCACCGGTAACTGGGGAAAAAAAACAACCAGAGGGAAGCAATGACGTGGCATATCTTTTTTTTGTTTGTTGTTGCTTTACTTAGGTGTGTGTGTGTGTGTGTGTGTGTGTGTGTGTGTGTGTGTGTGTGTGTGTGTGTGTGTGTGTGGGTGTTGAGAGTTTGGAGGGTGGGGGTTTTGGGGGGTGGCAGTGGAAAACGGGTTTATCTTAGTCATGGTAATTGGTTTGTGTGTGTGTGAGTGTGTGTCTGTGTGTGGAAGTGAGATCATTCGAGAAAACCTCATTCAGTCTCCCTCTCTCTGCCATTTATCTGTCTGGAAGGCACAAGCGGTGGGGGGAGGAGGAGGAGGGAGGGAGGGTGGGCGAGAGAGAGAGAGAGAGAGAGAGAGAGAGAGAGAGAGAGAGAGAGAGAGAGAGAGAGAGAGATGCTCTGAGAAGGCTAGAGAAGGTAGTGTGTTTCAAGTTCTCCCATCAGATCCCTCCCTGGAATCAGGGAGCTGTTTTTTCTGCGACAAATAAAACGTCTTACTCTTTATTCCGCCCTTCTGTGTGTGTGGGACTTGCTCAAACTACTTATGATGTACACCTCCCCTAAGTGTGTGTGTGCATGCGTGTGTGCGTGTGCTGCGTGTGTGTGTGTGTGTGCTGCAAGTGTGAGGCTGGCTAATTTGACGAAGGAGCGGAAGTGGTTCTATCAGCAAATCATTTCTCATTTCAGATTAGATTAATGAAGGCGGAAATTGAACTTTCACTTTCATCTTGGCCTTGGTATTCTTCGACCTAAAAATATTTTAGTATGAGGATCAACGGCAGTGGCCTACATATATATGTGTTCAATACTCCATGTCTATTATACATGAGGATGATGATGTTCATTTGAGAAGCAAATTATAAGCCACTTGGCGCACCTCTCCTGCACCTGCAGTCTCGCCATCCTCTCAGGAGTATTCATAAAGTGTTACTCTGGAAATGGAAATAACTAACATTACAAAATAAGATTTTTCTGAATACTTGATTCATTTCTTTGCCGTTTGATGTGCTTCAACAACAGCTGCGCCAGGATATTTTAATACCAGCAATTTATTTTGGCATCAAAATGCCAAGGTCCCTTTTTGATACGTTGCTCTTTGTAAATTGGTGAGCATGTGTTGTACGGCAGGCCATTATTTAAAGCCAGCAGAGTTTCAGGTCTATAAACAGGAGTTTGTGATCTGGTTAGATGTCATGAGAGCCTTCTGGGGTGCTCCGTTGGTGCCTCCGAAAGCCTCAACAGCCCAACCCTGGCATCACGTGCTTTTTCCACCACTTTTTTTGTGACAGCAGATTTAATAGCGGTTTTCCCTTCTGGCAGGTCAACAATTTAACATACACTCTGTCAGAAAAACATAAAAGTGAGGTCATTGGCGGAAATGGTTGTTGTATTAGCCTTCATGTATATCGCCCTCAAAGACGCTACAATGCCAATACCCATGGTGACATGGTGGATGTTTAAAGTGAGCATCTTGTTTTTTCATGGCACAGAAATATGTAATAAAAAAAATATATATATTAATTGATTGGCTTGTAAGGTCAAGGACTTGCATATATAGGTGTGTGTGTCAGTATATATATATATCTATATATCTATAGATATAGATATAGATAGATAGATATTACACATTACATATCAAGCATCACATATCACAAGGGAACTGTGTTGACAAGCTAAGCCTTTAAATCTTTCAATACAAAGGAAAAGGCTAAATGGGTGACATATTCATTTTAACTGTTGCCTGTCAGTGGGCGTTAAACCTAATTGACTCACGTCTGTTCACACATAATGTACATTCATCTTCTCCAAGCAGTGGGCTCATTTTGCAAATGCAGTACAACAATATTGGGAAAAGGCCACACTGCTTAAATGAAGGGCGCTTTGTAAGACAAAGTGGCCTGGCATCCTGTCAACATGCAAAAAAAGGACGACATATTGTGCATTAAACTGAATCATGTGCATGGCCAACGGCTTTAAGACGCTACTGGTAATAACAGAAGCAGGAATTTTCCGATGCATCAGCAATGCCCTGCACTTTCCACGAGTCGTGTCCATCACCATGGTTATTCATAGTGCCTGTTAATGATTTATTGAATAGCAAATCGTGAGTAATGGGGCCTTAATCCGTCATCCTTTCCCTCGAAACGCCCACGGCTACGCAATGCTTTTCTTTATTAAATTTTCCCCAGATTCTGCATATTGAATTTGGCAATTGCTAATGGATTAATTACATTTCATTTTTTGATGAGAAATGGAGCCACAGTGGACATCGGCACGGTTGGTGTTTAATTGATGCCGTGTGTGTGTGTGTGTGTGTGTGTGTGTGTGTGTGTGTGTGTGTGTGTGTGTGTGTGTGTGTGTGTGTGTGTGTGTGTGTGTGTGTGTGTGTGTGTGTGAGATGGTTGTCTTTCAGGAGGTTTTTCTTGGTGACCTCTTTCAACTTCTGTTCAGGCATCTGTATGCTGGGCTGCAATGCTTGATTCTGTTGGCGGCCATATTAGAAGGATGGTCAGTACTGCAGCCGTGAGTTCAGCGTTGATTGGACGAATATTATTTTTGGGACACTCAATTCATTTCTCCTCAGTCCTGTCTATTTGGTGGCGGTATTCACTGGCAGAAGGCCAGATGACATCTGTTTCTTTCTTTCTCAGCTGCATTCATATACATATTCAGATGTATCTATAAAAGCAGATGCACTGTGAATAGATATTGTGGAATTTTGTATGCGGTGTCAGAAGCTAGTATCATTCATATTACATTTAATTGGTTCCTAAAGGGGGATTTACTAGATAGAAAAAAAGTCTTACTAAGTCACAGACTGTCTCAAAATGAGATTAGGAATTTGCAAAATGCTAAACCTAATTTCGCATCATATCCAGAGGGGATTACATTTGTGTCTAGTGCATCTGAACGAGTGCGAGAGAAGACTGCATCTGAAGAAACCAACCTTGCAGTAAACATGCAAATCCAGCCACCTTGAGCCAGATGCTGTTTAACGCTCAATGCAATGTAAAATAGCACAGAGTTCATGTTGGAAGGGAATCGGTCTTCATCGGTATTCTTTTGGTCTTTTTGTGTGGTATGTGTGGACAGTGAAGGGAAAGGGGAGGAGGCTAGTGGAACACCAGCTGCCGTACAGCAACACCACATGCTTCTCCACGCTCCAGGCAGTGCACCACTGTTGGCACGGCAAGATGTGAAATACCTCTGTGGCACACGTGCGCACACATACACATGCTTACGCACACGTGCGCACGTACAGCCGCACACCGAAGCGCTTTTGTGGATTTCGCCTTCCGTTTATTCAGTACAATCCACCTCCTAATTTATTTTGCTATATTTTAGTGTGTGCCTATGCTGTCGATGGAGGCAAGGCAGCTAAGTGGGCCAGATGGCTGCAGGACTTCCGCTCTTGAGGTAAATCCCTAGGTTATGGAACACTGTTGCTTGAGTAATTAATAAACTCCACTGGGCTTGAAGGTGTGCAGTGATTTTGGAGCCAGGAAAAAAAAATTGCCACTGGACCTCCTAAATCACAGCTTGAGTGTTCCGAGGAGTCTGGTAAATATGCATTGAACCGAACGCTGGCAAATGAACCCGAATGCTTACAAATGAACCATCGAAACCAGAGGATCCCATTGAATGAATGGGTAGGCTGCGATTAAGATGTCAGGCACATCATGCCGGACGGATACTTCTACCTTGGATTATATGTACTGCATGTAATCATCCATGGCACTGACTCATCCTGTTGTAGCTGTCAGCTGTCAGGGTACAAAGATATTGCCGTTTCATTTTGGAGGAAGGCATCCATATTGAGCTTTCTAGCATACAGGGTTTTGTACCACATGTCAATGTGTTTCTCAATGGCTAAATGGTTTTAATCTGCTGTTGATTTATATTAAAATATGTGGATATCTAAGGGAAACGAATAACCTAGCTTTGAGACAAACATGGCATGCTAGATTTTACACTGAACCATTAAGCCTATCTTATTATCATCAGAAAGAATTGATATTGTCAGCTGGTGAATCACTTTTGCCACATTTATGAGGATATTGCATTACACACTATCCCATCATGAGTGCATACGTTGTCCAAGCAATAACAAGGCAAACAACGTGGTTTAATTTGAATGCTCTGCCAAAATACTGACAAACAAAAAAGCACATTTTATATTTTGGGCTATTTTTGCCCAAATGTATGTCCTTCAAATACATTGTTATTCATGTTGCCTTCATCAAAATGTATCAATCCTGTTAAGGATGCACAAAGAAATTACTATTTGTGTGACGAGAATTACAATGAAATGGGTGTTGTTTTGGTTCTTATCCGGACTAAACACGCTTCTTTGTGGGTTTGTAAAATCTGGGTGGTCAGCAGACACAATGGAACTGTTTAACTGCCCAAGCGATGTACTAACTATACCTGATTTTATGAGGGCTTGTTGTCCTCCCTTTTGACTTTGAGGCTTTCAGCTGAGCTTTTAATTAGTTTTTGTTGTTACTGCAGCACTACATAAAGGATGTCTCCAGCCAAGTTATTGTAGTCACTCTCTTAAAATTTGATCTCCATAAAGCGGATAACTTCTTGTTAATTTCCACCGGTGTATCCAAAACAAAGGTTTTTTTGACAAGCCTAAAGTGTTATCAATGGGCGTGCAAGCTGATAATATGTTGTATATTTAATTTTAAATCTTGATCGTTGTTTGTCTAGAGCTCTATCTAGAAGTTTCCAACAGAGAAAAGCAATGTTGTACTAATAATTAGGACCTCATGACCTCATGACCTCCCAATAGGCTGATCTATTAATTGACCTTGTATACAGGCAAAAAACAAGACAAACAGACAAACCTCAAGTCACATCTTGATTCTGCGTCCCCAAAGGTCAACAGGGACACAATTACTTTGCATGACGCTGTGATAAACTGTCTCAAAGTGCCAGAGGATGTAATTGACTGACACCAATTACAGAAATTGTATAACCCTCAGAACCAGCATTTGGTGCTGTCTCCAACATTTGCTTTAAGTGCTTGATATTACCATATGTTAGAAATGCATTAGAAAAACCTACTCTGACACACAGAAGTCTACCCATATGGGTGCCTTAGAGCCAACTATCTAGTCCCTTTGAGACCACAGCTTTGCCCAAAGCTTGCCCGTCCCAGCCGGAGAGGCTGCATTTGATCAATGTCTCTGGCAGTTATAGCAAAGCTAAGCTTTTCTTTTGTCCATGCCAGTCCTGTGAGAATACTTGCTTCAGAGCACTGCTATTGCACTATAAGACAACAAGGGCGGAAACATGGGCTTTAGAGGAGATAACTGCCCCAAGATGCACATATCTTTCAAAAAAAAAATTGTGCTTCAATGACAATGCAGGTTTTTGTTGTAGTTTGGAGACTGAAAAATAAAAGCTAGCCAAACCAATTCCCAACTTGGCTGCATTTCTATTTTTCTTTCAATTTTTTCCAGGGAGCATTTAAGTGCAGCCTGAATGCTGCTCAAGCGATTTGTTTTCCAAATATGCTCCGATCTGTCACCTCAACATCTTTGTGGTTGAGCATTAGCATGCCGGGCGAAAGGCTTGGAAGATCCGTATGATGACACCCTTATCTTATCCTTATACTGGCAACCCTTTGTTGATCTGCTATTTTTGGTTTGCTCCTTCAGCAATATGTTGGAAAGAAAATATTGTACTCATATGACATTAGAATTAATTTTATTTATTTTAGATTTATGAAAGATAATTGCTTAAGGCTCATCTGGGGCCGTATAATTCAAGTATTTTGGAGGGTGATTTTCAGCAAGCTGTGATCATGTGCCATTTGCTTGTTTGTTTCAGATTATGCTAATATGAAGCATATGGAGTATGCAACAATTTTTCCCAAAGTGTGTGGGATGTAAATATATCATAATTGCTCTCAGTCGGGAGAGGATCCTTGATTAAACCAAAAAAAAGGAAGCTTCCCTGATGCTTCTTGTGGTCTTTGTTACCTTATTGGATCATTAGTGTGTCATTAAGCTAGGTAGTCAAAATGTATTGCTTTCATGGGCAAAATTACGGTCACAAAATTGGGGGGGGGGAATATATTTATATTTCAATAAACAACACCGTACGGTTTCTATTTCAACACTCGACAGGTATATTTTTGTTTGCTTAACTTTGCTACACAATGCATATCAGGGATGTAAGGGTGCAATAAGCATTATGAAAATGGGGGACGTAGCCTCCAGGGAATCAATCGACCATTGAGTGCCATGGACTGAGGTGCTTGAAATACACAATGTTGAAGTTCTTATATTTTGTTTTATGGCAAGCTATTTACTGACAAGAAATCTATTTTATGGATTAACTTATGTAACAAAAAAATAAAGGAACTAAGCACAATCACCTTCCACAGACAAGAAACCAGCTATATCCCAGTTAAACATTAATTTGTCCTATCGTAGTGAAGAGCTTTTATTCCTGACATGTTATCTCCACCTACGTCCAGAGACTTCTGTTAAATAAGAGAGTTGAGGTTGAACCCGGGTGACACTCCTGACCCAAAGCCCCCTAGTAGTAGCTACGCGGGGGGCTTTCCCCGCCAGTCTTTGGAGGGGGAAGAAAAGCCGAGATCCACATGATCTGCTTCCACTGCCTAAATGTATACCCCATGAATGCTTCCACTCAGGCAGGTTCAAAGTCATATTGTCATATGAACATTTCTCCCGATTGGTCCTTGTGCCACGCTTTTAAAATGGAAAGCCCTCTCACTAAGTCGAATCAAATCGCGGCAAAGCACATGGATGATCCCGGGGAGTCACAGGCAATGCACAACCCCTTTTGTGCCTTGTCGAGTGAAGGCACGGCCGAGCCCTAAAAGCCATGTAGTCCTGTCAGTCTGTATTTATAGAACCTCCCTCAGGCTACCGTGTCCTGGTTCTGTGAGGGAGAAAAAAAGAAAACACTATAATATTTATGTAGGGAGGAGGAAAAAAAACAGACCACACAGCCTCAAACCCATCATTGTCCCATGTGTGTGCGTCTTGATTTCTACTAAAAGTTAAATTGTATTTAAATCAATACCTTAATTATGGGCTGAGGGATTGGAAGTCATTTCTTCAGGGTCCATAACTGACACTTCGAGTGCTGCAGAGGCCACACCAGCTTAATGCGTCACTGTGGTATGGACCAATTAAGCTTGCTTGCCTCCTTAAGCCCCTACCTCACGTCTTAATGCTGGATCCAGTGTCAGATTATATAGGCTGCTTTACACAACCAGTGGCTTTTCTGTGGGGTATAAGGTTCTTATGGTAGGGGGTACGTTGGTCTGCCAGAAGGTAGGATGTGATGGCATCCACCAACCTTTTCCATTAGTTATGCCAAGGTGTGCCAGCATAGATATCGCCCTGCAAGCCTTGCTATTCCTTTCCTGAATGGTGATATAGCCTTACTTTGCATATTCAGGTTCCAATGCCCTGAGAAAAAAAAAAAGTATTTCTGTGTATCCCTCCCAGTTGTCCCCACTACACAGCAAAGTGGCATTCTATGTCCCAACTCCCTCTATGCATCGTTTCTTTTTCTTCCCTCTCATTTATACTGTCTCTTCTTTCAGGGTTTTAAACTGAGAATCACGCAACTTGCCATTTTACCTCACTCAGCCCTATTAATCGGAAGTCAAATCGCTTCCACTCGATTTCCGGGCTAAAGCGTTTAGCTTTGAGGATTTTTGCTGAAGCAGGATTGTGTGTGCGTGCGTGCGTGCGTGCGTGCGTGCGTGCGTGTGTGTGTGTGTGTGTGTGCGAGGCAGACAAAAATGGAAGAAGGTGGAGAAAACAGAGGGAGGGGAAGCAGAGGATACCGGAGTGATGGAGGGCTTTGGGACATGGAGGAACTGCTGGCATTGGTAAAGCTGCACGGGGAACAATGAGAGGGCAGCGGCCATTTATGAGGATGACAACTCTTTCGGGTGCCAACTGTTGTCATCATGGGACATCTTATCCTGGAGGACAGTGATAGTAATAAAGTATGCAGAGGTTCACTGTGTGTGTGTGTGTGTGTGTGTGTGTGTGTGTGTGTGTGTGTGTGTGTGTGTGTGTGTGTGTGTGCGCCATGTATACTAAAAGCTGCGGCTGTGGGGGGTAAATTGACTTTTGCTGTGCTGATTGATGCAGATTGCACTAAATGGACCTGCAGCAATTCCTGGCAAAAGTAAATAGATCAATGGTTCTCTCCCTTATTGCACGCTGACCCATCCCCCTCCCCCATGTCATTTACATCCTGTATTGGATGCCTGACAAATCCTTAGTTTACCAGTGGCTCAGTATGACCAAAACAGGAAAGATTGGGTCTGTGGCAAGCTTGTGGATATATCGGAATCCGGTTTAGCTCACTGCTTTAGCAGCATTACTCTTCAAGTAGTTTTATTCTGGTCAAATCAACCTGAGGTGGTGACAGTGATGCAAACATTGTAGAACTGGCTAGTTCTAATCTGCACCATTGTAGTATTTCCCTTGTCGTTAAACACTAGCCACTACACTTTATTCTGCTCTACACAAATCATTCTGTCAAGTTAACGTTTGTGGTTTGTTTATGGGTTATTGCAGTTGTAGTAGCTGCCTGCTACACTTTGTTTTTTCTTTCACTCTGCATGATCCTATACATGCTTTGATACTATATAAATAAAAGGCACAGCATTTGGTAGTACAAATGAATTTGACAAATGTATGAATCAGTTTTTTCTTTGTGGGGTACGAAAATGCCTGACTCACTCTTGCTGACATCTAATCCTTTGCTATGCAGTATTTTTGTCTTGTTAAACTGCATTTAGCTGTTGGTATACATATCCTACGAGGACTCTTTAGTTTCTCTAGGGGTGTTATTTTTTTCTTCTTCAATGCATTGCTAACCGAGTTTTACAATAAGCTCATGTTTAAAATGAAAGAGCAGCAAATTCTAGTAAGTGAGCCAATCAAAGATATAAACAAGTGTTTAGATCCATTTGTTTATTTAAAATTTGACAATTTCTATGTGTGTGCGATATCAATCTGTGTGCTGCTTATTGCTGGTGGGCCAGCGTGACTGACACCAAAGCGATTGGTCACAGTGGCCCAGCTGGGGCCCTGGTGTGGACCAGCTCCGAGCTGGGCATCAGACAGGGCCGATGGCTTGAGTCTCATTACGGAGAAGGGGTATTTCATCCAAACACGGACACACCACTTAATGTAATCAACAACACTGGGAGGGGAAACAAAACAGGAGATTAGGGGAGCCATCCCCATTATACCGCAAGTCACTATGGGAGGGCAAAGGAGGGGGAGGGGGGGGTGAGTTCCTGGATGGTACACTTGTAATCTGAAAAGCCATCGCCAACGTTTTAACAAACTGCCTGGGGTTGTCTGAAAACATTTGGTTCACTTTTCTTCCAGAACGTTTTTTTTTCTTCCTTTTATCAATGCAGTGACTGCAAATGTATGTAATCCACAACAGCCATGTAGCAAGCTTAAGGCATGTTACTCACCTGCTATGAACTGCTCATTTATTGCACTGTTGACGGTAAAGACATCGACTCTCGGGCTAAACCGAAAACACATTATTTACACCCAGAAGCGAAAGAGGTTGCGCGCAAACCATGTACTTCCTTCAGATCAAAATACATTTTATTGCTCTTTTTAACTTGTCTTTCATTATCTGTGTACGGGGAACAGATTCAGAACTAACTTTCTGTAACTTGAGGAAGAGGCGATGCATTGCACGTCGCCCCCTCATGCCTTCTGTGCACAATTCTTCAGAAGAGTTCCCCCGGAGGTGAATTTGGTCCCCTTTCCTTTGTGTGTGGATGGTGGGGGGACTCGTCACATTGCTTCAAACCCGTACCCTTGGGCTGCTTGTTTATTGCATAAAGGCTTTCTCAACAGCATCTGCCATTGCCGATGCCTGATGTGTTTTTAATAATAAATGGTGTTGGTCAAAGGAGGTGTTGGCTGGCAGACAAGCAACAAAGAGAGTTGTGTTTTTGCCCTGATGAAGGTGTTTCATTGCAGGGGAATCATAGTCTTGTTGGAAATGGTTAGGGTGTGGGTGATGGGGCGGATTGACTTCTGAGGGTAGTGGGTTAACATCTGTTTTCAACTGGAGGGTTTAAAAAAAAAATCAGTTCAAGGAATGGAAAGAAGACAAAGCAACAACGATTTCAAGCTTAAGTTAAAAAACTGGACTGGTGAGAAAATAACATCTTATAAGCAGATGAGGATGTCGGAACAATTTACCATTTGTGTGTGCTCCCTCCGTGTCTGCTGGGGATATTTTATTTTTCTGTCATGCAATTTAGCCTGGAAGTAAGGGATAGTATTTAATTTAACGCGTTAGCGTTTGCATTATTGGGACCCAATGTGACAAGCTCCCTGCACGCTAATAAACGGTAAGCCCGGCGATTACAGCTAAATCGAGCTTGCTAACTGCACACTTGGAACATTTTGGTGCCATAATAAAATCTCTCATATATCTACACAGGTAAGGGCGTTTGTCAGTACAAGAAGTGAGCCTTGGAGATAATTTAGTTCATAAAATTTAATGGGGGTATTACCGTTCAGGCCTTAATAATTTCCACGGTTAAAAGAAAAGGAAAAAAACGAGCTTGTGCTACTTGCTTAGTAGCTATATCCTTTTATTGCCGTTTTTATGCAAGCCTCCCTTTTGCTTTCTGAAAGTTAAAACTCGTACACTGAGGACATCGCCGGTGACCTACAGGTTTTTTTGGCAGATTCTCCTGCATTAATATTGTCACCAAGATGATCTCCGGGGCACTGCGGCTCGGTGCTCCGCTGTACACCCCTGCTTGGATCTGCATTTTAAACCCCCCTGGGGGACCTCGACTCCCAGCTGCAGCTCCCAGACCTGTTCTTCCTCCTAATACCCACCTGCTATTAATCAGCACTTTTATAGGAGGCGCTGGGGTTTATGAGATACAGCGCTAATAGGATTGTGGGCTGCCCTGCATATTTTTATATTTTATTTAATTTCCGTCCCGCCTTCACCAGCCGTGTCTCAGCACCACCGGCAGCAGTCTTGAGTGCGTCGCAACACTAAAGCTTCTTAAACTACTGTGGTGACACAGCACATTCAAGTTTATTTTTTTTTCTTCAATTATTTATTTGCCGCCTGCTTGCCACTGGCATGTGACATTTTAAGTCGTCTTATCAGCTTTATTAAAATTAAATCACTTCTTAAAATTCCCCGCTTTAGTTATACTTTAAATGATACACAGATTCCAGTTTTAAATTCCCTAATTGCCTTACGAGTTGCCCGCCAGCGAACACTAGTTGTGTTGATCATATGAGACAGCTGACAGCTGAGGCTGAGGCTTGTTTTGTAATTAGGCTTACATCCTATCCAGTCCATGTTGTCATGTCACCACATCACTCAAGCCAAACACTCCTGGTTCAGGAGGCTAGTGCCGTAACAACCGTTGCCTCGGCAGCTTCCAGCTCCAGACGTCGTGCTCCAATCCATTTCAGTCTTGGTAGACCGGGGTGCCAATAATCTGTCCAGCGGCCATTAGAGACTAACCCTGTGCGATCTGGGAAGTGAGACATGGCTGGGTCGGCAGACACACACTCCCTCGGGGAGATGGAAGAGGCCAAGGGAGCAGCGCTCCAAGATTTTGGCGAGGTTTTTCCTCCCCATCTGTTGGGAAAATAGCGGCTGTCCAGTTGACCAGGACAACGACAACGACAACATGCCTCATAGTACGCAAAACAGGAAGCCTTGCAATAATTTTTATTACATGGATTTGATTCCCTTTCCCCTCTGGTATAAATGCATCATTATCTTGACTTCATCATATATTTGCAAACCTAGAATGCAAACTCTTCTCATATAGAGATTTGGATTATATTGTGTATACCGCATGGCTTTTACTAGATTTTCTGGCAGTCGTCTCGGGTGGATCAGTCAATGCTATTTTTAGGGGGTTTGTTTGTAGTTGGCCGCACTAGTGATCATGTGAGGGCTCCAAGGAAGGAGATTTTGTTTGTGTAGTCTGTATCATTTTTTATATATATATCATTCTGTTTTAGTCTGTTTTAAATCAATGTTAACTTAAGATTCTAGAATAGTATGAGGCAGTAATATATTGCACATAGTGGGTGGTAGCTGTAGAGAGATGTTTGATTCAATCATTTGCTCTAATGGCTTGTAGATTTCTTCTGAGATTTCCTCATTGTGAATCTCTTTGTATGAAATGATTACTATATATACATAAATGCGAGTAATGGAAGACAAGTGGCTATATATAAACACAGCTTATCACAGTGAACGGATAGCCTTGCATTAGATAAACATCACAATTTTACAGATTATCACAACGGCATAAGATGGATAGCACCCATGCACAACGCTGAGGAAATCGCTGTATATTCTTCTTCAATTGTATTTAATTTTTTAGGCCTGTCTCTAATCCTAAATCAATTAATACATCACAGCTTTTATTTCCCGTCCACCAGAGGCTGGTAGGTTTCCATTCATTGCGGACCCACCAGCCAGCACCTGTGGGTAAAGGTTTAATTGTTCCTGGTAAATGAGCGTGGTGCACGGATGGAAGCCTGCGACATCTTGACAGATCTGTCCCAACACTGAGGAGTATTTGAGATGAGGCTCCAGGGGCCATACGACCCTCTGCCACAGTGGTGGGGAAGAGAGGCCACTAACAAGGCATGTCGGAGGCAACGCGTAACCGCATTTGATCTGGCGCCTGACCTTCATACTTCATCAAAGTTTCCCCACTTCTGTCGGCTCGCCTCAAGTGCTCCCTGTTTAAATGAGAATTCTTTAAGCTCTTCCAATGTCAGGCTGTTTACGCCAAACCATTTTTTTGTGTTTGTTTTTTGCGTCACTATCTGTATAATTTTGCCTATGATGTCTAATACTCTGAGTATCCGTCTTCTGTAAGTAGAGCTATATCGAGGAGAATTTGCTGACTTATCAGCTCAGCATATGCAGGGATTTTGGATCATCTATGGAGCAGATAGTAAATTAAGTTGTTTCTCGAGTTTTCGTCTTTGTAGAAGTCACTAGAACTTGACGTGATAGTTATGCTAAACAAATGACAATGTTGTTTCAGTTGTCCTTTCGTAGTTTACAGCAATTGGGATGGACCTCATTGACTGATTGCCGACATGGTGTCACACCACAGTGTGTATTTTCAACATATATCGCCCAATAACAAGTTGACGATATTCTACTATAATCTTCGCCTGAGGGTGTTGACTAGTAGTTTCAGTTAGGGGAGTGTCCCTGGTGTGTGTGCACATACGTGCATGCCGTGTGTCAGTCCATTGATGGTACCAAGTCTTTAGGCTTAAGACCCGCAGTGGAGGCCAAGGGTGTCTCGGCCAAACGCACGGATAAACCGTGTTTCCCGACATGTCGGCTTATAAGGATCCTTTGGTGAGGTGCTGCCTGGATTAGGTTGTGTTTTTCCCAGTGACAACACAGATTCTTTCTCATGTCCTTTACTGTCTTCAATTTAAAGAAAAAGACAGACGCCTGTGTGGGGACACACACAGCCTAAAATAACCTGTGTATACTCTCCCAGTACTCTGCTCGAACCATTCCACCAACCCCCAAGATTCAAAACAGTTCAACTGCCTGGTGGGAGGAAGCTAGGGGAACGGCTATTTATTCATTTGCAGCTATTGTTCTGAATAGCTAATCTGATTATTATGAACGTGCAATCAACTTATAAACTGCTTATTTTCTCTTTGAATAAATGCCAATCCAACTCTATAATAACAACATGCAACTTTCTTTTTGTCTTTCTCCTCTAGGTAAGTGTTCCCTCATGTGCATCTTGTGTTGTCCCCTTCAGTCGCTGCTCTCACAACATACCCAGTATGCATCCTGATGTCAGCGTCAGGATTTCCAGGCGCAACAAGCGGTATGGAAATTTTAAAAAAGAGGAAAGAAAGATTCTATAATGTGATTGCATCCCCCCACTCCGATACACACACATTACATGCACCCCCATAACAATGACTCCATTGATGATGTGGCGTATGGAGAGGACCCCGAGAGATGTGGAGCCCAGATATTGGCTATAAAGGACCAGTGGCTCGGGACAGTGTAAACGCAATGGGGAGGAAAAAGGTATCCACTCTAAGAAGCGATTTGCCACCGGGGCAAAGGACTTTGTTTCTAAGGATATGCCCCCCACATGCCCCCCTACTGATCCACCACTAACAATATATGATATGGAGGGGGAATCGTGAGCCTGATGGAAGACGCCAAATAATCAGCAGATGATTGGTTCTGACCTTTCTTTTTTCACCCCTCCTTTGATTACATTTCTTCCCTGCCGATGCCACAATAAGAGTCGGCTTTATCTCAGCATTCCAGGAATGCAGGATTAAGCTAGGGAAATTAATTTCACTTTTTTTTTGTTTTCAACCTAAATCTGGATGGTCGGAAGACGGCGGGCTCAATGGTTTTGGGCTTTCCTGAATTACAATAACAAACATTCCCTTTTTTTTCCTGTGCTCCCAAAGATGAATTGCGTTTGCGCCATCAAGGCTGATTGCTTTGCGGAGCGCCGTTTTCCTCCTCCCAATCCCCCGAAACTTTTGAAGACCATGTTGCTTTTGGGGATGACGAATTCTGCGGCAACATTCCTGCGGGGCATTCCACTGATGCAACCTCTCTGCAACTGTTTTGCTTCTCAACAGCGGGTCCTCCCATCGCCAGAGCTGCCCTGTGATGGCTTAGTGCCGCTGGAGTGGCAGTGGTGCCCTTTTTTTCTTTTTTGTATCTCTTATCACAGTCAAGCTTATGCATGCCGGGACAAGGCTTCACCAAATTAAAGGACACTTGTGAAGGTTAAACACAGCCTTGGGCGACTCTTTTCATCCCCGACCCATGTGAAAGGCTGCCCGTTGTGTTCCTCATTACGGCGAACCACAGTCCTGTTTTTCCCGCGACACACAAAAGTACAGCATTCATTGGCCCTCTATTCATCGTGTTTTGTGTGCACGTTCATGGTTTATGAATGGTGCTTTGTGACGGCCCTGCCCAAATGACCTCCTGCTCACATCCTCTCGTTTGTTTCCCCTGCAACAGTAGAGATACTCAACGGTTTGCACTAGGGGTGCAAACATGTACTTGAGTAAACGTGTAGTCGTCAAGCAAATCATAAAAGATGACAAAGATATTATAATCCAAAACTTTTATTATTTACACTCGTACTCATTATATTATGTTGATATGTATTTTGGCAAAGTTTTGGGGGAGGATAGGTAATTAAATAGTAAAAAGCCTTCATCATGCATTGTTGTTGAGAGGCCGTTTAAAATAGGTTTGATCGGTAGGCGGTTCCCCACTCGTTTACCGCCTGTCAGGAACGTCCTGAAATCTAAACTGATTGTGGAATGTATTGCGGCATAGCACTGCTGTGGTGAGGCATAACAAGAAATAAATCATCTCACTTAGGTTATTCAGTTTTTGTGGCATTTCGCTGTGTTTTCGCCGTGTTTAGCGTTGTATACCTGGCCAGGAGAGGGGGCATCCAAGCAAAACCGTTTGGCGGCTATCCTCTCCATAGAGCTATCATTTGGTCAATATCTCTACACAATCGGGGAATTGTAAAGTTCCCTGCCCTGCCCTAAACAATAGCCTAACTCAAATGCAATTCAACTGGAAAGATCATGCTTCAAATTTCCCCCCAAAGGATTTAATGTTAAAATTGCTATTTAGAAGTGAATGCTGCTAGCCCTACAACAGTAAAAAGCTGGTCACAAACTGCGTCGCTAGCCAAGCCCCACTGGGTAAAACCACACGGTCTGTATAAAATACTTTGAATGCTCGCTGAGATTTGGACCGTGTATTCCATTAGAATTTCTTGTTGTTTCTTGCATCCCTAGTTTGCAGTGTTCGTCATAATAAAGAGGCATAATGGCCCCCCTCCCAAATGAGGCTGCATCCCCGACATCTGCCGGGAAGCCGCAGATTGGCTGCCTTGGGTATACAGCCCTCAACCAAGGGCTGGAAAATATAATTTGTGCTCGAGTGAGCTTTGTTGATTGACATGTTTTCCCTTGGTGTCTGTACAGTATACCATCTTGGGATTCGGGGAGGAGCTGTTGTCTTTGGTACGATAAATACAGCATTGAGTGTAATTCAATCATAAAACTATAGATGTTTCTCACCTTGTGATTGAGCACACTCTAAATGAGTCTATTTTCACAAGTAGCCAGAACGCCCTCCAGGATATCACACATTAGAATCAGATTTAATTACTTTTGCCAGAATGAGTCAGGCTAATTTCTTTATATTTTGGTCTTGATAAATGAGACCCTGTAATCTCTCATTTAAAAGTCTTTTTTTTTTTTTTTTTGCATCTTGCAATCAGTTATTTAACGGCCAGAGCAAATTTATGCCAATGCAATTTCTAGAATGGTCGTTTATGCCATTAATATTACATGAGAAATAAGTTGGTCTTCTGTAGATTAAAGCCTTTAGGGCGTAACTAGGAAATGTACGATTCTGCAAAACAGAGACTCTTATGGCCCACCTACTGAGTCCTTGCAACACCAGATCCAGAAGATCAGACTGGGTCCATAGTACCCATGATCCATGATACCCTTACATATGCATTTATCTCACTGAAGCTTGGCTAGCAAGCATTGGCTCTGTTTAAAAATGTCCCCATCCCCCTCTGATGAATTGCGCAATACTTATCCCAGACTGTGACAGTGTGTACATTGTCAGCAGTTCTTACACAAGAATACAGATGAGTCCAGAATCACAGAATTGTTTATGTTGCAGATGTTGGTTATAGAGTTTGAATGTGTTTTTTTCAGCAACTTCCACCAAGGGGAATTTAGAGAACACCATATTTGCTGATATTATATATACATACAATGCATAATTCCATGCCACATTCATTGATGAATGCATACAAAATGTATTGCAAACAAAGTAAATGCTTTCAAAATCAAGCTGTGGATTAATTAAATACATCTCTATCTCTATCTATATACATGTATATATTTCTAGATAGATCTGATACATTAAATGACAGTTTAATATGAAAGAATTTACATTGTTTGTGGAGGGGAAGGAAGACTTCTGAACATGGGTCAAGTATTACAACTGTATGGTCACTTGACTTTAAAGGAAATGCTTTTTGGTAAAAGTGGTACTTCATTAGGCCCAGGGCTGGTTCGATACAGCTTTGGAGGT
Source organism: Micromesistius poutassou (assembly GCF_964030765.1). Classification (NCBI taxonomy): domain Eukaryota; kingdom Metazoa; phylum Chordata; class Actinopteri; order Gadiformes; family Gadidae; genus Micromesistius; species Micromesistius poutassou. The sequence continues at coordinate 17,753,405 of NC_140280.1, forward strand.
GTTGTGGTCTAGCTAGGTGGCATATCTTCCACCTAGCTAGGAAAAACATTGACACACAGTGGTGGTGTTCTTTAATAATACTATGAGAGCTATGTATGTAGAGTAAATAGGAAGATCAACATACACTTCAGGCTTGGTTGACGAAAATAATTACTCAAATGCAACAATCATGAAGAAAAGATTTAAACTAATGCTAAAACATTTTTATCATGTATTTAAAACACCCATTAAGGAAATCCAAATGAAAATCTCATAAAATAGTTGTTAAATAAATCCTCTTTGATGAATAACGTTGATGAGAGGTTGTTGTGTTGGCAGTTTGAAGGTGTCCTCGTTTCAGGACTATATGATGGCACTGAAAGACTGCATATGGCTTTCAGGGACTTCATGGGTCACCTGAAGTGAACCTCCCCCTTCAGTCTTTTTTCATACACTGCCAAGTTCCCTCCCTAGGCCAGCAGACCAGAAACATTTGGATGCCGAGTTCTGCTTTCATCTTTCAGGTCCCAGACACTAGCTCTTGACAGTGTGACCATCATCATTTGTTTTATTTGGATCCCCTTTAAGCAAATAAAGGAGTTTATTCAGAAAAAACAAATACAGCAAATTAGCAATCTAGCAGTAAGTAAACCATGATCTATTCTCAAGTTAAAGAACAATAAGAGTAGATCATGAATGAAAAACAATCTGAGGAATAAAGGCAATCACAGACTAATGGATCGGACTAATGAAATCTGTCTATTGTTTATCTTAACCGGCGATGGATTGGAATTTGTTTTGAGACGCACCGAGCGCGTTCGTGGCCCGAAATCACTCGCTGAATGTGGTGCCCATGCCAGAGGCTTTAGACACGCCGTTCCATCACCTCCACCCCTCCATCCCCCCCCTCCATCCTCCTCCGACACACACACACACTCCCACCCCCACCCTTTGTGTCTCCGTCTGGTCTGGTGTCCCCTAGCGCCAGCGCTGCCTTCTTGTTTGGCGAGGGACAGCAGGGACAGCATGGACAACGGGGAGGAGGGCCTTCTGTGCTCCATCGTCAGCGGCAACTGGCCACCTGGCTACTCATTGGGGGGGGGGGGTAGTAGTGGACATTCTATTCTACTCCTTTTTCTTCATATACAGTATATCATTTTTTGGTATTTTTCTTAAGCCATTGCTCCTCCATTTTTTATCCTGCCTCGCTTCCACTGCTACCCTTTGCACGCACACACACACACACACACACACACACACACACACACACACACACACACACACACACACACACACACACACACACACACACACACACACATACACACACACCCCGCTTCATGCTTTCCCCACCCTCCTGTCCACGTCCATCTCAGAGCTGTGTTGCCTACTTGGCTTTTATTTCGTTCTGTTGCTACCTCAGTCTATCTTCACTTATTTTGATCGTTGCTTCCCTTCCCCCTCAGCTCGGACATGAACCTACCACGTTCCTTTGTGAGTGCAGAGAAATGAGAAACGTTTCTATTGCTCTAGCACTGTGGGCCAAAAAAGCAAATAGATTTTTAATCTAGCATTTTGTCTTGAATCCGCGAGGAGTGAATAGGGTCATCTTTGAAAGATGTTGCCATTTCATTTTTAAGATGTACTGTCAATTTTCTAGCTTAGCAAGCTTTGAACATAAATCTAAATTCCCTGAAGCTTTAAAAATACAATTACTCATTATTCCAAATGATTGTTTGGAACCACAAAGATAATTGTCACTGCAGTGTCTTCCTCAACCTAACACCCCCCATGGTGCCCTCATCACTGTTCGTCTGGCCCATTTAATACCTTCCTCGACACATGCCTTTGCTTTAATCCCTGGGCGGGGGGGGGGGGGGGGGTGGGGGAGCTTCTCGGTGAAGAGCACTAGTCCTTAATTATTTTCAAGCTTTTCCGGTAAAGTTGACTCACTGTTCCAGAGGTCAAACTGTGAGGCCAGGTGAAACTAAACTCACCATATTGCATGCTCTCCTGCATCCATTGCCTCCTCCCCATTCGCTGGCATCTCCCCCCATGTCCCCATCCCTCACGGCTGCTAATAAAGATTTGGGGCTCCCCTGTTGCTTGAGCCACCTGTGACATTATCTTGAAGCCCCCCAACCCCTCTCCAAACTACCGTCATACTGTGTGTGTGTGTGTGTGTGTGTGTGTGTGTGTGTGTGTGTGTGTGTGTGTGTGTGTGTACAGTTAGTTCAGCATAACCAAACATTCGGAAGCTGTACTGAGGTGTCTTTGCCAAAAATATTTTATTTAGTGTGTAGCCGAGAGTTTGAAGGAAACCTAATCTGCCCTGAAATAATAACACGGATGAAAGCCTGCCATTAAACGCAGGAGATGTTGTCATCATTACATCACGTATCACGTGGCGTACTCGTGGTTCGTCCAGATCCCCATCGCCACTTAAGACCCTTCCTTACAAACATCGTCATCTACTTATCTTGCTCTGCGCCGTTGACATCTGCCTCTATTGTTCACCAGCTTGAGAGATAACCGCACTGGAAGAGGATTTCTTTGTTCTCCGGGCTATTTGATGACGTGACTGCCATTGGCCTTATGGCATGTCCCTGTCCCTTGAAGGAATCATATGACTAATTAATCCTCCATTTGAGCAGTCAGAGGGCTGATTCACATCCTGTCCGACACAATAGCTGACTCCTCCTTGGCTGACGACTTAACAATGTTTTCTCAAAATCAATTAAAGTGTGACCCAGTGTTTATTACCAGAATGCACACAATTATAAGAAAAATACAGGTCTGATTATTAGTTTTGTGATGTCAAATGGTATTGTTAAATAATACAGTGCGGTTTTCATTGAAACCTCTGCAGCCATTGCTATCATTATCTGCTGCCACAAAGTAATTGGAAACGACTGCAACCACTGCCGTAAACGCGACTAATGGTGTTAGTAACTTTCATTGGGGCCACGGGTCGTGAAATGTGCTCAGGTTTTTTGTAGTGTGGTCTTAAACACACTGCCAGCTGGCCCAGAGTACTAAGGTTTACTTTGGTTGAAGGGGATTTAGTCCCAACACAATATAAACATCTATGTACTTTATTTACCAGAAGGAACCTTTAGAATTACATTGTAGTTGATGCGTCTATACAAGTGTGTTAATGTGAAGGCACGTAATTATGGAAACTTATTTTCTTTAACGTGTATGAGCCCCTGAGCAACTACAAAATACTCTCAAACTTTGCTGGTTTTACAAGCGGACATTTTGCTGGATTTTTGCTTTCCCTTGATTAATCAGTTTGGTGCCAATGGTAAATTAAAAAGAAAATTTTAGGACTGTTAGTAGGCCTGCACATTAATTTCATAAATATTAATTTTTGGCTTATTTTATTATATTTTATTACATGACCATCTTTTAAGCTGCATTAACTAATTCATTAATTCAATAACATGTGTATGAAAAACTATTAACAAACTAGTATTTCTATGGATTCTCAAGAGAACCCTTTCCCTGTGTAGTAAAAAAAAAAAATATATATTCCTGTATGTATGTATTTTCTTGCATCGGCTGATGCATCATCTCTCCATGTGTATTTCTTCGCCAAGGGGTTAATCAACTGTGGTGAAACCTTATAAACATGTGCCCTAAAACACAAAAAAGAAAAAAAATACGAGAAGCATGAAAATAAGACAAGGCCCATTGATGGGAACACATGGCACCATGAGAGTGGGTAAACATTGGGCTACGATGGAAGGAAAAGGTGATTTCATTGCAGTTGACATTTAATGTTGCATGTTGCATGACCTTTAGTGCACTGTTTCTGTAGATTTGGCAGTGTCGGGCGTTTCCCTGATCTTCTATGGTTAAGAAACGCCAATTAATGCTTCCAAGTTCTGACTGAATGCTGACCTTGCTGTTCGGCCTTAAAATTCCAGCGTACCTATTTTCTTTATTCGTTGTCGCAATACACCTTCCTTAGTCTCTGTATCCTACGATATAAGTTAAGCTCCTGCAATGATGGCCGAAGCAGTCCTCGTTGTTCCCATGTGGCTCTTTTTTTTCCCAACCTGTGTCACTGTTTATAGCATAGCAATGTCAATAAAATTAGCTTTGCATTTCATACACCCTTGGTGACTATATCGATGCCTGGAAAATGCTGTGGTCTAGGTTACAGAAAGACAAAGACCTAAACCTGTCACAAGATCTCACAACTGACCTCGAAAAAGATTTGTGCATCCATTAGCAGACTAGTCTCTTGTGCCTGCTATTCACCGGCCATCCATTTTTATTTTTTTCACACTTCCAGGCATAGACTTCTTTCATGCCAAGATTGTATATCATCCGAAACAGGTCAGCTCATGAAACCGAATTGAATCATCATGACTAGCGTAATCATTTGAGATAAAAGCCTTTCTGTCATTATGACTTTATTGACATGGGAATCCGAGGGACAGTGGGAAACCATTGCAAGTGGGCGGTTAATAAACCTCAATGCCATCCTTTGCTTCTAGTTGTTTATCTTTCATTATGTTGGGTTTTCTAATTTAAAGAAATCCCTGTGGTGGTCTCTGAAGGGTTCTGGCCTCTCTCTCTATGCTTGCCTAAGGGAGTGCCATTTCATTTGTCTTGTTCATAAGGGTGGCTGGTGTTTGTCATTAGCTAGCCTAATGACTCAGAGACGTGATAGGAGACCTTTAGCTATGGAGCTCCGTGGTTGGTGGCTCTGAGCCCATCTCCTCTGAGACTTGTCCCCCGCTGCCGTTTCCTCCTCCACTGATTAAACTTTCATCATGCCATGCCGAACTGTGCCGTCCACGGGAGACTCGAGTCACCACCTCGCATCGCTCCTGTATTGTTTACCCAAGTAAAAGAGCGGAGGCTATCTAATGTGCTTCCAAAATAAGACCACTGAAGGGGAAACGGTACTTCCTGAAGGGGTCTCCACAACAAATACAGCCGCAACCCACAGTTTTAGGGCTTTGTAATCTTCTTGTTTCAGTCACTTCATACATCGTTCTATCATCTACGACTGTTGTATAGTGGCAGCATTGTCTGTCTCCCTCCAGTCGCTCTCCACAGACCTTTGGCTGTGGATGTGTTTGACTATTTAATGGACATTTCCTAGCCTCTGCTGACACCTCTTCCAATTATTTTGAATTCTCCCCCCGCTGGCAACCAACAGCCGCTGTCACTTTTGATTTCCTTAGCATCTCGGAAATTATAATCCCTTTTTCTTTTACAATCCCCGCAAATAATTGTATTTGTCTGAACGATAACAAGAAGTTCTACTTGAGCCCAATTTGATTTACTTTGCAGTGATTCAAGTTGACTCGATCTCGTCTATTGATTGCTGTCAGGGGATGAGTGCCAAAAGTTTTCACTTTGGCCCACATATTGTTTGTTGTGAAGTGAGTGCGTCCTGGTTTGTCACCGCTATTAGCGCATTACCTGTTTGCACTGATGCTGTTTCAATCTTCTGGCTTTGGATCCAACCAGTCAAGGTGCTAAATGACTGGAATTTTGACAGATTTCCAAACCAAGGTCAGTGATGCCAAATAATGGCTTGGAGCGCTGTCAATTATTAGGGTTGTTTCTTTTGTTTAGATTTTGCCTTTAATCTACTTGATAGTTTTTTTTCATTCTTTAGTAGTGCTAGGAAGTATGGCCAAAACGAGCATAAAAAATGTTAGCAAATCATTTGTACTATCTAAGAGTGGTTAATATATCAATTAATTGTTTTCTATAACTATGATTTCTTTACAACTTTTACCATATTAACTAAAGCTCCTTGATCGTTTTCTTTTTTCCATTTAACCAAAACTCAACATCTCACACTAATAGCAGAATACTCTATTTAGCTTAAGGTGCTTGAATTACATTTCACATTGGGACCTTAAAGTCGGCCATATAAGGCTTTTTGTAGTGGACTGTACGTGCCTGGGATTAATGATTTATATTGACCGATATTTAGATTGTATCAAGCTATAGGTTTATTCCCAAAATATTTTTTGGGTCCAACCCTTAAAAGAAATGAACTTGTTTTTCCATATTTCTTCTACTTTTTGGTTCCCTTACAATTGTGTTGTCAATTTGTGCGTACGGCCTACTATGTTGTTGTTTTATCACTAGGCCTCGAAAGAGTCTCCACAACTGCAAGGGCTATAATATGTACAAAAAGATAACACCTGTGAGATTGTTTTGCAAGTGAAATAATCAATGTGGATGCCGCTGGGTCAGAGTGAATAAAGCTAGAACAAAGCATAAATGGAATTTTTCATTTCCGCCTGAAATCAATGTCATGTTTTAGAGTGAATACCCGCTAACACATTATCAGATGGTAGCACAAAAGGGCCATAGCACAACATCTGATGAGTACCTGGGTACATATTTGATGCAGATTAAGTGAAGTAGAACAAAGATGGATTTTTGTAGGATTAGGTGGTAGGCTTAATAATACCAATAAATCCAATGCAAAAATGATGATTGAGGAGATAAAAACATGTGATTATGTTGAGAACCGGTTCTTCAGTTTTTACATTTTGAACTGTGAATAACGGTGAATAAGAATGGAATCGAGCATCATTGGTATAAATCATAACCGCAATCTAAAGCATCAGATTTCAAACAGAGAAATAATCAGAATATTTACATGGCAAACAAGTCCTTATGCTCAATTGGCTGTAGTTTAAGGGCTCCACTGTTGCCCACTGTGAGTTATATTGTTCCACGTTTTATTGGCAACAATTGCCTTGCCCTTCGGAGTACTTTCATTGGCACACAAAGCTGCATGCGCTACTTTTATAGCCACACAAACACGCATGTAGTACGCACAAGCACACACACACACATACACAAGCAGACCCACTCATACCCACACTTAACTTCCCCTAAAACTCTTCAAGGTGGTCTGTCAGTCACTCTATTAGCTAGCCCAGTGTTCCATAATGACTCGCTGTTCTTGGATAGATGGGCAATGATGACTTGGGACTGATACTGTCTGGGTTCTGTCTGCTAGGTGCAAGAAAAAGGCATTTGACTTCCTTTAGACTCATCACTGACCCCACGCCAACCACCCCAGCTCCCCGCCTTCCTTGCCAAGGTGACAAAAGAACGGTCAACATGTTGATACTTTGTACAAGAGCAATTGATCTTCTTTGACCCAGATAGTGGGGAATAGGTATTTCTTTACCTTTAGTGCCGTTGCAGATTTTGTTCATTGGGCACTTTGAAAGGCTTGCCAACGCAGAGTGCTTTGGAATGAAAACCCAATCAAGGATGTGTAATGGCAATTTAGAAAGAAAAGCGTAAATCTATAATTATTAGACCCATTGGGCTCTATCATTGAACAAATATTACTTTATATGCGCTGCAGTATTTTGTTCTCAGATTTTAATGAAAGAATGACTTTAAACGTAATTTATTTTCTCTTCATAGATCTATTTTGCTAATTTAAAAAGGTACCCTCATTAACAAATAATTTTCCGTTAGCTTCCCAGCGTGGCCCTAGCATCAGAATTAAAGGTGGAGCACAAAACAACTCTCCAGCAGGAAATCTACAGGAGGATAGAGGATGAGGGATTACCTCAAAGCAGGGAAGGGAGAGAATGTTAAAAAAGAGAAAATACAAGAAATGGGGTCAGAGGTAGGCTGTTAACAGGGAACAGCTCTCATTCAAGAAAGAAAGATACGGGTGGTGAGAGCTCTGATGTCTGCTGTGCTTTATTATTGATGAGATTATGACTCACTAAACAGGCCCCCCTCCTTCCCAGGGATGTGCAAATGTGGAAGTAGGGAAGTGGCAGATTTTGAACTGTCAACTTTCAATAATTAATAATGCCAGCTATTCAAGGTTCCTCTTTCATTACCTCCCCACCAAAAGAGTACATGTGAGTGCGGCTTCTTTGTTTACCCAGTTATTGTAAGTAAATGGGAAACTCGGAACAAACAGACAAGCAAATATTAGCATTAATTTCACTATACCTGTAATCCTATTCAATAGAATTTAACGAAATATCGACTTGCAATAAAGTCACCTGGATTGTCGGGATCTTGAATAAGGTAAAGTATAATATCTAGTTGGAATAATCCAAAGAGGACCATCAGAACAGTATGTTGGGCCTAATGGTTCAACATTAACAGATCATTAAGAATAGTGTTAATGATCTGCTAATGCATCTAATTAGGCTGGTGGCGATGATATTGCATATGACACTGTTGAGCTGTTGTTATTCATTGTTGTGAATACCAGCAGATATTTATTTTATGTAGATTATTATTATTATTATTATTATTATTATTATTATTATTTTTTTTTTTTTTTTGAGTATTAGGCAAAGCAGGTGGATCTTGACTGAGAATAGCCTAAAAGCCTAACATGTGAATGTATTGGTTTTTGATAGAGAATAACAGGGAATACCAAAATGCAACCACCTCCCCACCAATACATTTAATTGCAGTTTCCGGGAAAACTCAAGTTTAACCAACATTCAGTTCTGGCTTTTCAAAAGCACCAATTTTGTAGTGACCAGAGGCTAAAAGGAGCATCAAAGTGTGTATATGGTTATATGGGTCCAGTGCTGCGATACAGATGGATAGATATCGTCTCATCTTGGAATTGGGGGGTTTGTCGTATAGCTCAAAGTACATATCAATCTGGTATTCATCAGAACCACTGGATATATGAATCAAAGCAGTAGACCCTTTTAGGTGAAGGACTAAAAAATACTGATGTAGAGAAAAAATATTACTGATACAAACTTTGATATAAATAAAATAAATTAAATTGTGGACTTCAGTTGCCCAGAATCAGATCCTTACCTGCTTCTCTGCAAATCCAACTTGTTTTACACATTCAAGTCCATGTTGCACGGCTTAGACCAATTACATTTATTTTGGAAATAGTTGGTAAAGTGTTGACAAGATCACCTTACCACGAACAGCCGTCCTTCCGTCGGCAATAAAAGTCACGGATTGGGTTCCAACTTGCTCTGTAGTTCATATTGATTGCTTTCGACTGAGCAAGTGAACGTATCTCACCCATGACCCAGATCCACACACATATAAACATCTACACGTAGGCATAGGACATTATAGCAGAACTGCTATGCACTAGGGAGGCTCTGATACCATCTTAATGCCCTCCATTTTTGGGGGGGGTCGATTCAGGGTTTAGATCTAGGCCATATATTTTTATTAAATGCCAACAGTCCATCAAATGTAATGATTTTATGCTTTTATTCATTAACCCTCTTCAAATGTATAAATGGTGGAAATATAACCTCTTTAAGACAGTTTTCAGATATGAGATACCAGTCTTGATTGATTCCACCCTCATATGCACTGCTGATATTTTGTCTGTTAATCTATTCACATTTTGAGTTAATATTATAATAAGCCTATTTATTTTGCTCATGATATACTCTAGATGAGTGGAATGGAATAGTCTAATGGTACACTTTCTAATGCTTATCTTCTTTTTAATAATTTCCTTTTTTTTTCGAATCACAGTGACAATCTTGATATTAATCTGTAATATTATCAGCTCCATTATATGACTGATCCATGGGGGCATATTGCATTTCTCTCTCTCTCTCATACGCACACCACACACACACACACACGCACGTACGTAACTCTCACAGTAAAACAGCCATGCGCTCCGATCTAGTGCAGAGATCAACATACTGAGCTCTGCTAGGTTTGTAACTATTTGAACCTTCTTGTCTAGATATATTGTAGCATAAAACCAGCATTGAGTAGAATGCACAATGAGTTTGACTCTAGATTGAGTCACCTGTCCAACATGAAGTTCAGAAGAAGAAAATTACTACTAAAGTCAATAAACGCAGAGACAAACGTACAATTATAATTGCAACTTGTGTGCAGTAGATGTTGGAGAGACTCGGTGCAGTTGCTTTGATCATGGACACTGAAGTTGTTTGCTTATGCACAGACCAGTTATTTCCATTGTTGTCTGCTGGCAGCAGCTTAACTCTGCCGTTTATGTATAATCCCCATCGTCCAGGCAGAGAAAGTTATAAAGGGGTGTGCCAATGTTCTTCTGTTGATTCAGTTGTTCTGTTGTTCTTCTGTTGGTGCTAGGCTGCCTCAAACTCTTCAGATAGGAAAGATAGGTGGCATTGGCAATTGTGTTCGCGTTGAACGCTAACATTTGGAGAGATGAAACGTAGGGTGACGTTGAACATGCCTGTCTGTCCTAGACACTGTCCTAAGAGAGTAAATCGTAACATGGCAAGTGGAATTACATGCTACTGATTTCAGCAAATCATAAGCTGTATTTCCCTTGACGTGGCACTGTGCCCACAGTTTGACTTCAGTGTTTGGTTGCCAAGTAGTGGCAGGTTCTAATGTGTAGTGGGATTTCATTCAAGCATAGACATTCCCATAGCCCTCTGTTTAGGAGGCGAAAAACCCACAGAGAACAACGAATGTGATCTTATCATGGCAGAATGTAAACTTTCCACAGGATGAATAATGGATAAATAGGGTTTTTTGGCCGGCCATTGCTTCCTTGGCACTGCAATGCCTTCTCACATGCCTACAGCATGCGGCCGCATTACACAGGCACGGGTCCATCCCTGGTGGACTGGGATGCAACCGTCCGCTGTCCTCACCAGGTTGAGACGTCAAGGCTGCAGTGCGTTCAACCCTCACTCACTCACAGGACCGATTCGCCAAGCCCCCTCTGTGTTGAACACATCCGGCTCGCCATGTTTCATGGCGGAGGAATTGACACATTTTCTTAAGCTGCCTGGAGCCACGTTTCACTGCAGCGCTGTTCGCTCCCCTTCCCCCCTGTCTTTATTTTTTACCATGCACGTGAAGGTATAGCTACCGTGATGGACTGTGTTTGCTCCCCTTGTCTCCACATGAGAGAGTGCTTTCCCCCCGACGCCATTCATTTAATCTCCGCACACACACACACACACACACACACACACACACACACACACACACACACACTGTCCCAGTATTTTATTACCGATCTAAAAAGCTCCCGCCTTGTGAGATGTTTCATGAGCAAAAAACAAAACCAACGACAGAGGCAGACAGTAACGACAGTTGAGGCCTGACAACTTGCGACGCCTTTCTAGCACATATCCCTTTTATTTTATATCCCGTGTTTTATGGGCGCGAAACAATCCGCCGCATTTCCTTTATGTGTAATCTAGGGATCCCTTCAAGTCACAGATCACCGCCTACCAATAAGTATGTTCATACTTCCCTGGACACAAACCCCCTCTTTCCCAACACACACACACACACACACACACACACACACACACACACACACACACACACACACACACACACACACACACACAGGTACACAGGCACGCACACACACAGGCATGCACGCACTCATCTGCAGCTCACATTAATTTGGTCAGTGGTGGATCTCATCTGCGACCATCTTGAGTCCTCATAAATCTTGTGAGCAGGCTGTAAAGATAATTGATGGGCTGAGGCTCTTTGACACGCATGGTGCCGGGATAGAGGCGGGGAAAGCGAGGCACAAACACCCACAAAGTGGCCGTGGTGTTAGCTACGTGTGGGGGTGTGCGGTGGATAATGGAACATTACACCTGACTGTTATAGCACTTAGCCAAGCGAGAAAAAAAGGAACTGGCACTTTTTGATTTTGTCTTAATGCCACTCTCACAGACCTCTCCCAACAGCGGGCCGTTTCCAATTTTCATTTTCATAGCATAACTATGCTGGCAAATGCATTTGTTTGGAATATCCTGCGACATGTCACATCAGTGTCAGTGCTTATACAGTGCTTAACAACATTTTTTATAAAAACCTTTATTATTCGTAGTCGTATTTGCATTTATTTATTCAATATATATATTAATATATATATATTAATAGAATACTATAAAAGGCTAAATATTGTCTCATGTTGTGTTCACTTCACTGGGTTTTCGATACTCTATGTTAATAACAATCTGACTTCAAATTTGTTCTCAGCACATGTAACTTTTAAATATTTGTTTTTATTTCACAACATTCCCCACCAAAAAAAGCACACTTATTATCTTGATACTCTTATGTGTAGGTTTCCATGGCAACTTGGCTGTTTTTCTCTGTCCTGTACATCACATTACATTTCATATTTTGTTTGCCGTTGTGTTGTTTCAAAATTAGATAATTACAGCGGTACTCGGGTGCCCCGCTGTGAGAAATGACAGGGAGCCTCAGATGATGTGTAATGGATTAACATGCCCGTTTATATTGGATCCCACTGTTCATTTATGAATTCCCCATAAAATTGCAGTGTGCTTCTAAATGTTTCATGACAAGTGTCAAACAAAGCTAAAGAATCCTGTTTCATAGAAACACATGACAACATGCAAATATTGGAGTTTTTTTTAACAAGCTGCCTATTTGTTTTTAGCAAGACACAAATATAAGGCTTTTGCCGAATGACCACTAATACAATGAGCAACATAGATAAGCGCAGTTTGTTATGTGAGCATTACTGCTGAAGCGTGTTTTTCATAGATCATTCCATTTACAAATTAGCATGCTTCCTTTCCTGTAGGCACACTTCAGATTGATTTTTAATGTTATAAACATCTTGCTTAGTTCTGTTTCAACACACAATATGGAAGCATTTTTCTTCCACACTGCTGAGACAAAATATGTTAAAAAGCGTTGCACAAAGGCCATTGTCACTATTCTCTTTTCATTGTAGTCCTGATTGGCTTCTGTTGTCACAGATTGTTCATGCTGATTTGTTCAAACAAGATGGCGATCGCCTGCAGGGACATGTTTTCACATGTCCAGTCCCCTCAGATCAGATGGATGAGAGGAGGGAAATAAGACTGAGAGGAAGCCATCATTGACTAATGAGATGCACCTCAACAGAACCTGTGTAAGCCCCTGCGGCCATGCAGGAAGGCCCCCAGACTCTGAGAGAGGGGTATTACGGTTTAATGTCTGCATTGAATAAGCAGGTGCTTGTTCATTTATAGGGGCTATCCAAAGGTCACACCACGAGGTTAGAAGCTCTTGCTGCAGTAAGTTATTAATTGCATTAGTAAATCACTAATGCTAAAAGCACTGTGCTGTGAACACAATGCATCTTAATCAAACCCTGGTTGGAAAAACATTTATTTTTCTTAAAGGTATGGCCACCTCGTGTTTGAATGAACTAAATGAATGAATACTGATTAAAGTAAGTGGGAAACAATGCAAGCAATTTGTTTTATGGGCTGTGTCTTTCTCCAATTATAACAATCAAAACCATTTGGGATTTTTCATGTCTAATGATCTGCCTCCTCACTCCTCTCCAATTCTCCTTTGTATGTTTTCCCGGTTAAGGGAATTGGCCAAGAATCGGCCTGGCTATTTGTGTATTTATTTATTTTATTAAACTGGAGGCATTTTGTAGTACAGCTTTGTATTTTTTAATGCGTAATCTACAAGCAGAAAGACAACATTATTGTAAATGCAGACCAGGATAAGATGGAACTACCTTGTTTTACTTTGCTGCAATGCTTTTTATGACAGGTTTGCAAGCAGCTTATAGGGGAATTTTTCAAAGTTTGACTTCTTAACCTCGGTTACTGTACACTGTATTCAAATAGCTTTTATTTCCATTTATGGACTCTTATGAACATTCATTAAGCTAATGATTAAAAAGGAGAAAAACAATTACATTTTAGTTTTTTAGTTTACCATTTCTTTGCATTTTATTTTTTACCATGTGATATAACGGTTGGGTTCACAGCCTAGTTATATCTTATTTTTTTCTATGAGGCCATGTTTCAAAAGCAAAGGCTTTTGTTGTTCGCCGAGACAATAGATGGTTTTAACCATTTGTGTGTATCGACCCACTTGCTTTGTACTCTCCAATATATTAAATGTCTTTACTTATCATGGTTGGAGGAAATTGCAATTTTTCCAGGACAACTGGCCTCAACATTAGTCATAAATTTGAACAAGAATGAATACATTAAAAGTGACACATGAAAAAAGGGTGGGGATTATTGTGCATTTAATTTTACATTTAGATCTGAATGTCAAAAGTAATGGGGCATGAGTTTAGCATTATCAAGTTTGAACCAGTCCAATGGAAAATTTGACTGGTTGATTGTTTTTTATTGCCATTTAGAAATGAACTTTTAGCGGACACTTTCATTTTTAGCTTTGTTATTTTGTTATTTTTGTCTTTCAGCTGTGGCTGCTGGATTTTCCGTTATTCATTTTGGAAAAGGAATACTGTTAGTTTTTAGTATTCATCTTCAGAGTGCCAAGAAAGTATTCATATAATGAAGTTATAATCTGCCTTGCTGGCACATTTCCAAGCGTGAATTCATTGATTTCATGAGCCCATCTAAATGAATGGTTTGTTATTGATGCAATTATCTCCTGTGCACAGCTTCTTCCACTCTGTCAAGATAACCTATCCACAGAAGTATAAATGTATAGCTCCATTTCAGCAAAAGTTTCCAAATTTTGACTTTTATGGGTTGAATATCTTTGGGAGAGTTGTTAGTCTTTCTGCCAATTTAGGTCCCAGGTGGCATCTTTTATAGTGGAGGTCCACACATTAAAAGAACTACGAAGAACAATGTCTTATGTCTTGTTCTTCCTTGGCAATGTGTTTATCTAGCTTTCGAAAGCAAGAAAGTTATTGTGGAAGATTCAAAAGGGACACAAGTGGAATGTAAAAAAAGTCCAAACCCGTTGGTCAGCCATTAAGTGAATGGGCCTCTGTGGAGGGTGGTATCTAGTATTATGCAGGGCCATGGGCCACGTCACACTTATTATAATTAAATCCTGGGTGCCTTAGTTAGGGGATGTAATGTTGGTCCTGGTTAAATTCAGATTATGTGCTACTATATTGGCACTCCCCTGCCTAGCTTACAATTACTGTGGGATGGAGGGAACCTGGTTCTTGTCACTACTTAGGTGATTAAAGAGGAAAAAGGTAGACAGAACAAACATGGGTTGAAGGAACTAAACTCTACTTGCAATCTTGCACTCGTTGGAGATAACCATTCAGTTCTTTCTTTATTAAAGCCACTTTCAAGAGAGTCCTGAAGGAGGGAAGTGACAAGGATCTCGGTTGCTGATTTCTATCTGAAGCAGTTACTTTTGGCTCGCATGGATTGCTTATTTATATCCTCATTTGAGTTCTGGTGCTCCGCTGAGACTAAATGAAGCTTCTCCGGGACTCTTGCTGTTTTTCTGGAGCCAGCCGGAACACTTTCAAGTTTTTAAATTGGCTGCCGTCCCAAATACTGAGCACATCCTCCTAGTATTCAGAAAGATGACCTGAGATGGTTTGGGCAATGGTTGAACGTGTTTTATTTAAGTAGGGCCATGAACATAATGAGTGGAGTAGATTTTCAAATTAAGCAAAAGGTGTCTCTTTAGATTCACTTAGATTTGTCGTAACTGTCAAGTTTTGTAAACAAAGTGTTTTTCAGAAAATGCTGTTCATGGATTTTGTATTCATTCAAAGAATAGAATGTAATAGTCTTCGTTAGTAGTACTCATTTAGTATTCAGCATTCATAATAGTATTGGTTAACCAATTCACCTCATTTCTCATTCCTTGTGAATCCACAAACCCTCCACAAACAAGAAAAGTTACATTCAGGCCAATTAAGATGGCCCTGCTTTGCAGAGCTAAGGGTTACTGGTATGAACAACCAACAACAAGTGCATCTCCTCATCTCACTTTCTGCAAATTTAGTTTTTTTGACGATTCACTGGATTTCAAGCTGATTTAATTGCCGTCATTTAGCAAGTAATTTCTGTTGGAAATGACTCCTTGGCCATGCCCGAGCCGGGTGCATCCTGTTATATTCAATCTTGCTTCCAACATTTCTGCTATTGGAAAGTCTGACACGCCACCCAATGCCATTTCCAGGTGGGCAAAGATGGATACTGTCAAAAGTTATTGGAAGCTGTTGGTCGCCA
Organism: Micromesistius poutassou; assembly: GCF_964030765.1. Lineage (NCBI taxonomy): Eukaryota > Metazoa > Chordata > Actinopteri > Gadiformes > Gadidae > Micromesistius > Micromesistius poutassou. Next base: position 17,769,340 of record NC_140280.1, read on the forward strand.
TTTGGTAGGGGACCGCCACATAGTTAATGAAATGATAATGAAGCTGAACAGCTAAACTGCACTGTGGCTCATTAATTCCTGGTCAAAACTGTGAGATATTGTTTTGTTTTTCTCCGAAGCTGTCTGCAAGTATTTGAATCTTTAAATAGTTGATGAGCTTGCAGATATGCGTTCACTGGGGTCTCCTTCCTTACAACAAAACGTCATTATGTAACCTACTGAGACGTCCGTTCCATACAGTTCTGGCCTGAAATGTTAAACTCATGTTTAGGGCACCAGATAAGAATATTGTTTTTTACGAATATATATTGCATTGAATCCACAAATAAAAATGCTTTCTCTGCATTAAGCGTTTTGAGGTTGTTGATTACAAAACACATTCTTAAATATTAACATTGCTAATGCGCATAATTTTAGCATATAAAATAGATATAGAAACAGCAAAAGACTAGTGTATGTGTTTAAGATGCTTGTTTGTTGAATGCTGAAAAGGCTGATCGTTTGTTTTCTCACACAATGCAGTATTGAGAAGAATATATTGTTGCTGTGCGGGAGCATATTTAATGGATAAATTCCCACGTGGGCTCAAATGGGCCTAGGCTCAAATTCTCTTGAGGTTTTCTGTCTCTGTTGCTCCCTGCGGTTGCTACTGATGGTTACAAAAAGCATTAGTCACCGTACTGCTTTCCAATGCATTGCTTTCTGAATTAACATCCTAAATGCATATCAAGAGTGTACTTCAGGCATCAAAGCAATCCTGCGTGATTGTCTACCCTTACGTATGTGGACCCATCCTGTTAGCCTCTGAGCCTTTACCTCCCGACATAACGTCAAGGACCACAGTATTGCCCCTTTTCCACCGACAGTACAAGCTCAACTCGCCTCGACTCGCCTCGACTTGGCCAGCCTTTTTTTGCATTTCCATTGGCAAAAAAAGTACCTGGTACTGGGTACTTTTTTTAGTAGCACCTCCATTGAGGTTCCAAGCGAGCAGAGCTGGTACTTTTGTATGACGTAAACAGGCTGCTGGCAACTGATTGGCCAGCGGCTGCAAACAGGAATAATCACTCAAAGTTAAGTTGTGTCCGGCGTGGCTGAAGTCCACGGACCCGTTCCCGAGGGGGACACGGATCAGTGTTTTGCCGTGTGTGTCGCTCCTTTCCCGGGGCTAGAGTTAGGCTGCGCGTGGTTGTGTGTGTCCGGTGTGGTTGTGTGTGTCCGGCGTGGCTGGAGTCCGCGGACCCGCTCCCGAGGGGGACACGGATCAGCGTTTTGCTGTTTAGTTTTTGTGTCGTTCCTTTACCAGGGCTCGAGTTTCGCTTCAATCAACGTTACCGTATGACAACAATAGACGCGCAGTCATTGCGCTTTTTATTTTATTTCCCATCATAACCTTTCCCGGGAATCAGGAAATAGTCTTGATCAGATTCAGATTTCCCGGGAATCCCGTCTCCCGGGATTAAAACTTAATGACGACCCGCCCATGTTGGAGAGGTACTTTTTTAGATGGAAACGCTACGTGCCTGGAACCAAACCAAGTCGTGCCACACTAAGTCGTGGCGAGTTGAGCTGGTACTGTCGGGGGAAAAGCGGCATATGTATGCTGTTCATGGAATGCGTTTCGATTAGTGACTTAAGAGTGTTTAAAAGTGTTTGTGCTTAAAATTAACATTCTGACATGTAGGTTACGGTTGCTTTGATTTATTTTTGTTACGAATACATGATTATTAATATATCACAGAGAATGGGTTTGCCAAAAATGACTATTAAGGTTGACGGCTGGTCTGATGGATTGAATTGTACAAAATACCATCCAGGTGTTGTGTGATATTTTTTATTTTTTATACTATACAACCTGCTTGCTTGTCATTCGTTGACAAGTGAATTATTTGATGGAAGGATGTATTTTTGTGCGCACATACTTTCTTTTGTGGAGCCCACTCAAAATACTGCATTACAAGCCCTCTAGCAATAAACTAACAATGTGAGAACTCAAAACTCTGTGTGAAATGATGCTAACAGGATGGCCTGCTCTTTAGAATTGATGGCTTACTGATGTGTGCAGACTGCTTTGTTTCCCTTTCAGTTTGGAACGTTCATTCCCTTTGTTTCATCATTTTCATTTTAACAGTGGTTTCCTCTGTAATCTAATGGATCGTGGGCACTAAGTTCAAGCTTGTATGCGCGGGATACTCACTTTGTCACATGTACACATGGGGTAGAGCTTTAGCCACGAGATGTCTTTTCAAAGACACAATCTCCAAGGGACTTTTGGACAATGTGGACAATTATCTATAATCAGAGAATCTATGGCTCCAATATACTCCAATAAACGTCACTGACTGTTGCAGTTTGGGGTTACATTGGCGACCACGCCAACCAATAAGAGCTGTTCCCATTGTCTTGTTTCTAAGACACACTTATTGATTAAAAAAATCTGTAATTTATTTTTCAAGACTGAGGAAGAGCAATTCCAATAAATAATTGGTTAATTTTAATTGGATTTTATTTAGGAAATAAAATGTTTTTCTCCAGATTTGGTGAAACGGGGGACCATAGGAAATTATGTTGGTGATGTTTCTCATCATCACAGCACAAGATGCATTGCTATAGGATCTTTAAGATGGTTATGTCGATATCCAGTGATTGCTCCCTACTAAATCTTCCAACAGTTTTTGCTTCTAAAAGCTGTATGTCCTCCAATCCCTCACCCCCTCCTCAAAGAAGATCATTATAATTACTATTTTACAGAGATGACCAATCGTTAATCATAGTTTAAACAGCCTGCATATTGGAAATCCGGTTTTATTGACATATGAAACTATAAATGTGACCTTTAACCTTTGGAAATATGAAAAGTCAGTGAAGCAAATATGAAAAAAAAACATTGCCTCCAAAAAACACTTATTTTTTCTCTTATACATTTTGTGAACCTAATGAAAGTATACTTAAAAGTAACAAGAAATGAGCATGCAAAGCAAATCTTTCAATTTGTTTTCCCAGTGGAGCATGTCCCCATACACCCCTAGCTGTGGCAGGTTTTCTCCGTCCACACATTGTTCCCTTTTTTATCCCTTACCTGTTTGCATTCCTGAATTAAACATGCATTAAATATGTATTTAAATCTTAACTTCTGGATCTCTGAAACCGTTTTGTGAACCAGATTTTTAAAAGTATCCGACTCGTTGCAGTGCTGGTGCCGAGCGTCCGAAGGGCTCCAGCAGAGAACGGTTGGAGATCTCGATGTCACACATCATAATAAATGTGGTGTCGGCATTTCGCACATGACCCCGACAACCCCTTTATTATGGACCAACACGTTCCTCATTGTGAGGGAACTTTCCTGTGTTGAACCCCTAACGCTCTGCGCGTCCCCCATTCCCAGATATGAAAATACTGCAATGAAGCTATGGGAGGCATAGTCACAGAACAGACCAGAGGGGAAATTAGCACGCCCACACGCTTCCCCTCCATTCTTGACCTCCCACCATCAAGGCTGCACGGCACGTAGCAGCGTAGAACTAGCGAGCGAGTCTCACTTAAAGAGTGACAGAGAGAGCGAGTCCGCCAAAGGCAAATCCCCCCAGGTGCCGGGGCTCTGGCACTTCCTGTGGAAACTGCAGGAATACAAACTCTCTCTGAATGCCAGGGATTGATGACAGGAAATGGATGAGGCGATCGATCAGGTTTTGAAGATAATTTGAGCAGCAGACGAGATGGCAGGGATTTTTTTTTTATAGAGCTTAATGGCGTTGCTCACACGCCTGCACCGCGTAAGCTCTTAGAGCGCAGGTGTCGTCGCCGGCACAGGAAGTTCACACAGTTGAAGATGATTGGGAATTGTAATTGTCCAACATGAAAAACTAGCTGTAATTGCAGTATAAGGCTGTGTGTATATGTAAGAATAAAATACATAATGTGCGTCAAGGTTCATTATGAAGCAGTGTTTATAAACCATCTTCATTTAAGATGTCTTCAAAATGATCATATACCACGATACTGCGTACCAGTTGGAATACAATAGATTTACTCTAAATACTCTAATCCAAATATAATTGCAACAGAAAGTAGAACTGTGAAACTGTATCGCAGCATGGTAAACTATGTATGGAATCTTCGACCACAAACAAACTATTATCCGTCTTTGTTTTGAGAGACAATACACTTATGAAAAACCGAGAATAGGGATTTATAGGATCTCATCCAACCCTAGTACCTGTGTGTGCTGAAAAAGGCCCTGAGCGCCCTGACAGGGAAAAAAAAGGTCATCTTTGCTTAACCAAACCTGTAGAGTGATGAAGCGGCGAGGAGATTTAACAGGGTATAAAGCCCAGATCTGATGCATGCTGATGTTATTGGTTTACCGTCTGCTGTTTTAACTCGAGACTGGCGAAAAAAAGCAGCATATTGACTCAGGAGTGCAATTCATCACTTTTTCCAAGAAAGGTATAGAGCAAAGGTGTGTGTGTGTGTGTGTGTGTGTGTGTGTGTGTGTGTGTGTGTGTGTGTGTGTGTGTGTGTGTGTGTGTGTGTGTGTGTGTGTGTGGCTGCATTGTGTTTCTCCTGGCAGCTGTCTAGCTAATTCTAATGTAAATGTCAGTCATTTGAAGAAGCTTCCAGCCTCTGGGATGAATCCTATGTTATTTATCCATGCTTCTGTCACCTCTCGGTTGGTTTTCTCTCCCTATTGCCAGGGCCAATAACATTGCAATGGAATTGCTTGGCAACCACGTTGGACGTCATTGGATTAATATGAACTCGATTTGGGATACCACAAGACCACTTTTGATGCAAGCCTGCTTAACTAAAATATTGGCTGATATCTTCAATGCTGGACTGATCCATTAATTAGACTTACATAGATTACAAAATGCAGCCATTTTGTTTGAATATTACTTTTATTATCAGGCTGTTGAAGGATGCATTTTTATTGTTGACATAGATAATGATTACCCTTTTATTACCTGGTTTCACTGTAAAATCTCTTTATTTGGAATTACGGTATTAAACACAGTACAACTATTTAATGAACGGCCATTATACTCAATTAATGGATTTGTCAGTCATAATGCCTATTCATGATGAGCCTATTCATGATTTCTATGCCCTATTTTCTTTTCTTTTGAAGGGGTATTTTCTAATTGTATTATAATGAAAGACAAAATTCAGGTGAATTATTATAAATGCCTTATTTATTACATCTAGAGGGGTAATATCATAGCTGGCTACATAATATCACAGCTGGCTACATATCTAATGCAATGAATCAGAAGGTATCAACTGGCATTTGGTCAAAGTAATTATACTTAGAGTGAAGATAAAACAGAGGTTTCTTTTGTTGTTTTGTGGACTAGACTTTGGCGGTATCTATTTTTTCAAACCTTCTAACCTTCCTGACATTTCCCCGGGGCATCAGGTAGATGACAGTATTTGTGTAAAGAAAAACAACAGAAAGCTGGGCTACTGGTGATATGTCATTGTAGAATCTATAACTTTGTCTAGCATACAGTGTCTTATATTCAATTTGCCAACTTAGAACAAGTCTTGCTCTGTTTAAATACTGTAGGCCAATAGCATAATGAATAGATAGGACATGAGCGCCCTTCCTTCATAGGTTTGGTAAGAATGTCAAGAGTACTTATTTTTAGGTCAGGCATAGTTTCCAGCAATGTACACATATGGTAAGTAATCTAACCTGTATTATTACATGGCTTTTCTCAATGCTGTGAAATGCGCCGTTCACTTGCATGGGCCTTCCCGACTTCCGGTGGTGAATTATTTTTCAATAATGACCATTGCTAAGCATATAATGATCAATCCGCAAGTAGTCCGGTAACTTATCAACCCCAGCGGGTTCGGCTACTTATCGACGTCAACGTCTTTGGCGCACTATTTCTCTGCTGATCAACACTACGAATGGTAATTGTAAAAAGACACACCGTTTGAAGTAATTTTTTCGTTTTGGCAAGTAGCTGTGTAATAAGCGGGATAATGTATAGGCCATTGCCGGTCATTATCTAAAATAAGCCCTGTTTGTCGGGGGTTATTTCCCGATAATGACCGGCGTTCTATACATTATCCCTTACTTATATGTGCGTTAAACACACTATTGGAGCTTCACTGACAACACCGTTTTTTACATACTTTACCGTTGTAGAGCTAGCGGGATACATTTCGAAAAGGCGATTTTAATCCGTTGGGAGCATTTTGAAACGTGAGACGTAGCCGGGTTTATTGCATTTTAGTTAGGCGATTGTTTTGGGCAGGTTACTTTTAATTTGCCTCTGGGGTAGAAATATTAACCAAACGATGGCTCTTCAGAGAGTAGTGCTGCTGCCCGGCCGTCTCCTCAGCAGATAAACATCATTAGACACACCGGACTCAGCCCGTGATCACAGCTTTAGTTCCCCCGCTTCAGATTGCTGTAATTCGGAGTGTGAATATCTGTTGAATATCAGATATCTTTCTAACATAAAAAAGATATATTCTTGCAAACTACTGGGTATTTAATAAGACCCTGGTATACAGTGATACAGTCAGAGCGTTTTAAGGAGGAGGCTCAACGCTGCTCCGAGAAGAGAGGAGTCATGAAAAAAAACATTGCTTACAAAAAACAATTTGTGGTCCTAATAGTGGTTCCCCATAATGGCTGTTAGTATTTGTTTTCAGGCAAATGCAAATAGTATAAAAGCAAATTTTTCCAATCTTTCAAATTGTTTTTCCCATTGAAGCATGTCCCTGTACACCCGTAGCTGTCGTGGGTTTTCACTCTCCACACAATTAGATATTTAATACTTCACTTCATTATCTTGAAGTTTTTTTCTATTTTTAAGTAATTTCATTTTTGTCTGAAAACAGAATTGTAATTTAATTGAAAAAAGAATAATAGTACGATTTCATCACTCCAGTTTATAAGGAGAGCTGTATCCCAAAAGATATAAATGTATAAAAGAAAAGTATAACATATGTATGTAATATTCTCATGTTATGCCAGGCAAGTGTTTGCTGTTGCATTCTTGTAGCTTCCTAACCCTAACCATAACCCTATAAAATAAATAAAATAATTCTGCCCAGCATGCACAGGAAATTCGTTACATGTCCATAATAAATCCCAACCCACATCCTTCATATTCATATTGGACTGAGGGCTCTACCCTCCCAACGTAGGTTATATCCCAGTGATGAGATCTGTGTCTCTGCATGCCTGGGGCTGGTTGCCCTGCTTGCGAGATTCTGCTTTTTTATTTTTTTACCTAAGCCAATTTATGTCCCCCCTTTTTGAAGGGTGGCTTCTTGAGTCCGGAATGGCTGGTAGAAGTCCTTTCAAGCCCTTGCTGCTTTAAACATCAAACTGCCTGTCTTAAGATTTGCTCTCAGCATCGTCGCAAAGCACAGAAAGACTGCAGCTGGAAAGAGCAAGATACAGGGAGGGACGGACTGTGATAGAGAAGGTGTGTGTGTGCCTTTCTGTGTGTGTGTGTGTGTGTGTGTGTGTGTGTGTGTGTGTGTGTGTGTGTGTGTGTGTGTGTGTGTGTGTGTGTGTGTGTGTGTGTGTGTGTGAGAGAGATATACGTGACATTGGGAGGCATCAGGCAGTGCGTCAGGTGTGTGTGTGATCTTAAATCCCCCCCCCACCCCCCGGTGGGCAGAAGTGGTGGAGTGGTAAAGGCCAATCATAAAATGTCATGGAGGCTCCCGGAAATAAATTAAATTTGACTCGGAAAGGACAACTCTGACACAGCCAATTAATAATTTAAGTTGCTTTCACTTTAATGAGCCTTTCAATTAACGAGTTGTCCCTCATGTCAGTGGTTTATGGCGCTATCGCGTGGTCACGCTTGCTCACTGAATAGTGGCGCTGTCGTTCCATGCGTGGTTCTATCCGCAAGTGAGGCAGACAAATTGTGATTAACCTTGTCCCCGAATTATGTCTGAATCACGCAGCACTCTGGGAACAGCCTTTTCAATCTTAAGACCACTTCCAAATGGAGTCCATGGCAAGGTTGAGGCTGAAGAGAAAATCTAGTGTGCTTCTTGAGCAAAGGCATGCTGCGAAATTGCTGTGAAGTTCAGTGGCCTTTGGCCTGTAATCGATCAGATTATGGAATTGAATTAAGAAACAAGACCACTCTTTTAAACCGCACTCCCCATCAGAGGGAGAGCTGACCTTTTTTTAGAGTGCCATGTAAATTAAAACTTGAAGAACAGACTGCAGACCGAGCCCTTTACCTCGTACTCCTCTGCATCAACCCCGGTGGGACCAAACCCAGGAGACTTGCCCTTTACGCAGGACTTGTTCCACTGACGTTTTTTCTCTCCTAAACATTTTCACAACAAGGATCCCCTGCTGTGAAACAAATCTGCCTGAGACTTCCACATTGTTTTATTATGGCACGCCAGATATCCCATTCGCCTCAAAGCCCCTTTAGTTTTTAAGTGCCAGTGTCACCATTGTGATTTAAACGATTAAGTATTCTATGAACCTGAAGATATGAACAGATATTCTATGGTATTTTGTCACTGGTACTAAAATACGACTGTACTTGAGCCATTTACAAGAGTAAATGGGTGTAAAATCATATTATTACTTTGCCGTTTTTCACCAACAATTTTGTTGACATTCTACTCTGCTCTAAACTCAAGTTGTGTTCATTTTGGGACATCTGTGTCACCTAGAGCCGTGAGGGAATGCTATCATCAAGTTGTGATGTGATGTGTGGAGCTCTGTCCGAGTAGTGGTTGATGTTGTTGGCTGTGTCTGACAAGAGGGTCAAGCATCTCTGACACTTGTAGTATAATGCTATGAGGGCACATTTCATATAAAACATCGCTCTTTATAGCCCACAATTAAAGACTTGTCCTAGCTCAAATAAAAGTATAACAAAGTTATACTGGGGGATTTCACTTTCCCCTCCTTCCGAAAACTCTCTGCCCAAAACAGATTTTGTTTAATCGCTTAGTGGTCAAATGCAAGCTGAAGCAGGGCGTTCAATTACACTATAATATTTCCTATCATGTGTAATGGTTTCGGTTCGTTCAAATTTGACGATATGTTGGAAGGAGTCTAACATTTGGAATATAGATGTTTCCAGTCTTTCATCATATTTCCCCAGCCTCTTTATGTGTACATGCGTGTCATGTACTTGTTATAAGGATAAGAACAACTTTGATGCTGAAGCTTACAAGAAGAATATTAAAAACAACTAGTCAACCGTTAACAGAGAGCCTCTCTGTCCCAACACATTTCGAATGTGTCACATTATTATGCCGCTAGATTAAATATTGATTTGCGACTTGGCTCCAAACCATAGGGCTGCAAATGTTGACAGTGGGCATCGTTTCCAAGATCTATCACTCCTCCTCACACGCCAGGGCTAAAATTCACCCCTGTGATGAAGGCCATCTGCTTAAAACCGAACCAACTTTGAGGACGGCTAAGCCCGGACCTGCCGGTGTCTTAGCAAGCGTAGCTATGAGGCTATTTGTGTTGCTGCTGTGGCATATTCAGGGAGCTTGCGCAACGCTTTCAGCACCATATCAGTGTTGGTATTGTTTTTGCGCATAGTTGGGGCAGCGGTGGTGTGCAGGCCAGTGGTCTCCTCTCCTTGCAGCAGGGAATAAGGATCACAGGGCTCTCTCTGGGATGGCTGCCCTGGAGAGTAAGCCAAACCCCCCATGCCTGTGGCAGGCGGTTGACGAATCCACCAAAGTAGGTCAGAATGAGATGCACATAGACATTCATACTTAATGCACCCTGTGGGACCATTGCATCAGGCCCAGCAAATGACGCGTCGCAGTACAGACAAAGGCTCAGCCGTCTTTCCTGTGGTCTGAAGTGTGTGTGCACACGCACACGCTCACAGACATGCACACACACACACACACACACACTCTGAAAGAACCATAACGTGGTTAACCTGCATTGTATTTGTTTATTGTATCTGTTGGAATCACAATCCCGAGCTTGCATTTATTCAGACATGTATCCCCCCACACACAAACACACACCTAAACACACACACATTTTGTGATGTAATGGCACAGTTGGTACGGATTCACTGGCTCACGATTTAGTTTGTGAGAAAAAAAAAGTGTTGTGTGGTAAAGTGCTCCACTTTGGGGAACCCAGTGCATGAAAGTGGCGTTGCCTCATCTGCCAGTGCCATGAATTATGTATTATGTGAGAATGTGAAAGCCATGTTCTGTGTCATTCACGGGGGAATTGGCTGGAGAAAGGCACTTCTTATTTTGGCTACACGGGTGTCTTAGTCTCTCATCTTGTTCCGTCTCGACCCCGCTGGTCTATTCCTCCCACCCTTACCTCTTTCCTCTTCTTATCCTCAAGTCTTTTATCTCTAACCGCCCACCCACTGCCCAAGAACTATTTGATGCCGCCTCCGCCCCTTCCCTCAAAAGTTTTGCGATAATATTGCCCGTGTGCCCCCTCCATCAATTCTTCCATCTGACCTCCTATTGCTGAATGTGTGCGGGTTTCTGTGCCGGTCTTGCATGATTACATTGCTGGCTCATGGTGGCAAACTTTTGCGCGATAATTTTAACCGTTTTGTGTGGCAGAAGTTTGGGAAGTCGTGATAATTATGTCTCGTGTGAAAGGCGGACGGCTAATGAGAGCCGGGTTGACTGGAGCTGATAACACCAGCAATTATAACCATGGCAACAAGTCCATAAAAGCCTGCCTCCATCTCCCAATCTTCATTTAGTATAGTCTTTTTTTCTGTCATAGTTGGGGTAATAATGTCCATCGGCTTTTGTGTTTGATTTACCTGTGTGTGCATAACACAATTTATTATTCAAGCTCTGAGCCTCCGGACTGTGACTGTACACAAGCATGATCAAGTTCTGCTTGGAGTGTGTGTGTGTGTGTGTGTGCGTGTGCGTGTGCGTGCGTGCGTGCGTGCGTGCGCGCTTGCATGCACATGCTTTGATTGCTAACGGACAAAAGAAAAAAAACACAAGTGACAAATTTCAGGATGTCACATTTTCAAAATGGATAACGATTAGGCATTGTGCCAGGCAGTATCTCCATATGCACCGAAATACCATGTGGCAAATTTCTCAACAACACGGCTCATTGAATGCATAATAAGCAACATCAATTCACAAACCTTCTCTTTAACCCCCCCCCCCCCCCCCCCTGCCCTCCCTCCAAGACAGCCAGTATGGGGAATGGAGCAATGAACCCATAGAGGCTTTTTGTATTTTTCTCTCTAAAGCACATAATGCTAACACCACAGGTAACGGCACTCTGGCGTCACCGAGAGTGATTGGATAATCTGGTGAAGCGAGTCGTGTGAGCCCACTGAGTGTAGCATAATGCTGCTGTTTGACTAACTCTCTTTCCTCTCTCTCTCTCTCTCTCTCTCTCTCTCTCTCTCTCTCTCTGTTCTCCTAGGTAAGCACTTTCTCTGGTCTTTGGTTGGTAATGATGTTGGTGGAGGAGCAGCAGCAGCGGGGGGATACGGGGGGGGGGGGGCTGGGCTGCGTCGTCGCCTCCACGGGAAGCTGTCAGTGCCACGGTGAAGGTTTTCATGCGGCTGAGGTATGAGGCATGGAGTGATTAAGGTGATGCATTGACACGCAGTGGCCGTAACAGATAGCGGGTTTTGTAGCCGATGCACCAGCACACTCAGCACTTCTGACGACACTGTGGGCTGATTGCTCGGGAGTCCTGCAGCCCACTGGCAGACAATGCACCCACTTGGCCCCGGGGAGAGCAGGAACAAAAACACACACAAAAAAGCCCGTCCTCAGACAAGAGAAGGGAACGCCGCATATCTGCATGTTCCCTACCACTTTCTCTTCTGTTCATTCAACGTTTCTCATACGTCGTCATCCAGGGCTTTTATACCTGCCCCCTCGGTTGTCGGGCTTACAGCAGGGGGGAAGGCTGATGTGAAGCCGGATGAGTACCTGTCCATCTGAAGCCCGAGGTGCGCTCTCTGTTTTGCTTCTTAATGGATAATGTGGTTCACCGGAGCTCTATGCCTCTATGAATGTGATTATTATTTTTTTCGTCCCAAACAAAGGGTCCTTTTTCTGATTTAGATCATCTTTCACATAGAGGACGTAGAGCATTTTGTCCTCCTGAATAGAATATATGCGCTGGAGGATATTGGTATAATGGTAATTTTGTAATATGGGATTTGGCTTATCATGATGGCCTAAATGGTGAAAGCGCTTCACAGTCACCATTAGACAGGGATGGTGGATCTCCAAAAGGCATGGTCACGTTCCGTGGTAAGAGCAGTGTTTTTGGTCCTGCAGAGGGTAGGGCTATTGTGTAGTGCCACCATCAAGGCTGGTATTCGGACAGAATTTCAGAGTAGCCTGATCCATGTAGTAAAAAATGGAATGGAAATTCCAAAGAATCCCTAAGGGAACAGAGTTCCAATCCGACATGCCAGGTAAGAAACAAGGTCCTAATGCTGGTGACTGTATGGTTCATAGGAAGGGTAGACGCTACTCAAGTGCTTGTCTTCTCCAGCAGTGTGTGTGTGTGGACATGCATACATCGCCTGACGAGACTCGTAATCACCACTACAGATGGAAGGATGACGTTACGTATGTTACCTGTTGTAATGGAGGTGTGTTAGTGCTTTAAGGCCTCGTTTGTCAACGTGCAGCATCACCCCAGGCTGTACTAGTGCCTGCTGAGCTCTGCAGGGCTGCCAGTTCCACACAATGCTTTACAGAGAGTAACATCGTGGGCCACATTGTTCACCTGCATGCTTTCATTGCTTTACATGATCTGGGCTTGGGCTCTACCCTCTCATTGGCTCCCACTGTGATCCCACTCAGAATCAATAGTCAGGAGTTAGTGTTCCTTTATTTTCATTTGATTTGTCAATGGAAAGGATGACAATTTTTAAATATGTACATGGTGGCCCACGGTCTGGGACTATTAGCAATCTTCTTTGTGGTTTCATCCCCACTATTTGGAAGTGCGGTATGGCAAAGCAGGGTTATGTTATATAACTAATTTCATTTAAAAAATAATCCAGCCAACAAATTATAATTTGTGAATAATTTATTGCACTTTGAGCAAACCATACTGTATGCCAACAGGATCCTAATTAACCTAGTCAGAAACAAATCACAGATTTAATATCCCTTAGACTCACATTTACGACTTCTGCTTTAACTTTCACAATTAACATTTACTATTACTGTTGCCAAAAATACTCTGAGTCTAAATGACAATGTTCATGTGGATTCCTGTTTCACAGTCTGTTTATTAAAACCTGAGTTTTAGAATTTAATTTGCCATTTTCCTATTTACCTGAAATGCGATACACAAAGTAGTCATTATCTTTTTTTGGTCTTTGCGTTAACAATTTTAAATATAGCTGCGAGCAGCGATGTGGGGGTCAAGCAGAATGGGACTCCATAAACAAATTTGCAGAATAGACCAGAGTAGCCACATCAACAAGATAGATCAACGTCAGACACACGGCCTTCAGCACTTTCAACAAGTTTCACGTCAAAAAATAAAAGATTGACTGAGATATGATCACACTCGCTGTGGTTTTAATGCCCCCCTAGAGGTCAAAGGTCACCAAATTCCTTGGGCATCATCAGGATAGGGTCATAAGTCTATGAGCCAAGTTTGGTTTGGATACATGAAAGCCTTGCAGAGATATGAGCTCACTTCCTGTTTGACGTCCCCCTGAGGTCAAAGGTCACCAAATTGTTTGGGTGTCCCCGGGATGATGTCATGTTCAGCTTGGTCTGAAGACCATATCTGGCAAGTTTCATGAAGATTCAACAGAATTTGTGGCCTGTGGATATGTACTATTGATTTTGACAACTTTCAACATGGTGGCAAAATTCTGATGTTTCCATAAAAAATAATTTATGAGCTATATGGGGAGGTCTGACAGTATCACCAGACATTGAACATTTGTTTGAAATATACTCATGTGAAGAGAGAGGATTTAAAACACATATTCATTAATTACAGCACCCCCTAGAGGTCAAAGGTCACCAAATTCATTGAGTGTCCCCATGATGATGTCATGGGTCTATGTACCAAGTTTGGTTATGATATGTCAAAGGGCTGCTGAGAAATTGGCTTACTTCCTGTTTGGCGGCTTTGTGGTCGAATTTGATTGGACAAAATTTGTGATAGGTGAAACATTTTGAAGGTTTTTGACATAAACCAAGATGGTGGAAAATCCATCATGGAACAAAACGACTACATAGGCTGTGTTGAACTCGGCTTGGCCCAAGGATTCCAATGATACATTGTTTGTGAATATTGGATGAATGGGTCAAAAGTTATAAACATGAATGCATGTCCAAATTTGACCTGTTGGTGGCACTAGAGCTCATGGGCTAGTGACCTCAAATTTGCTGTGAGGGCTTATGGGACTGTCCTGAATCAGTGTGCCAAATTTCACAACTTTTTACCATGGGGTTCTATGGGCTGCCATAGACTCCCATTGAAGGATAATAATAATAGGAAAACATACAATAACAATAGGTTGTCTCGCAGCTTCGCTGCTTGACCCCCAAATATAGTGAACCTTCTTTTTATAATTGTGCTTTTTAAAGTGAGATATAGTGAATACAAAACCATGTTTTGGCTACTTGGCCACTGGTGAGTGATGCTAATGGATAATGGACAATTATATGCGTTGACATGCTTTTGTCATGCGTCCTGACTCGGATGGTGACCAGAGTGATCTGAAGCTTCAGTCTTAAAATGTCTGCAGGCAACCCGTCAGCATCAGGGAGAGAAATGGGTTGAGAGGGAGGACGAAGGAAGGAGGAAATGCATATCAATTCCCAGGGGGAAGGGTGTCCTAAGAAAAGGAAAAAAACGTGTGCGATTTGAGATGTCAAAAGTCAAAATTCCCCCGTGTTTCCACTTGCAGACCTTCTTTCACACATAAACAAGGTTTCCCGAACATCCACTGGTTGCTTCCCCGACTGTTATACATTTTTCAAATTGGTTGTAAGAAACCGTCACAAAAACATGTGCTATGTTAAAGAACAACATATCTCGATTGTTGTATGCTTTCAGACTGCATATGACTGCTGGTGTGTCATGCTTATATTGAGTGAAATAATCAGCGAGGAAACCGCGCAAGACTTTCATGAGGCAGTTAGTGGAGTATATAGACAGTCTGTACAAATGGACACTGCTCCTCACGGCGTGGACGATTGCAAATGCAAATCACCACATTTACAGTGAGGGCAGGATTTTGCTGGGCAGTTGGTGGTGGAAAATAAGCCTTGTTAATGTCACAAGCTCACATCTCACTGGGTTTATAGCAGAAGCAATCTCCTAGGCGACAGCAGATGCAGCTTTTCATTGCCTAACAAACACATAGTGAATACTTTGATTACAAATGTACTAATTATATCTGACTTGAGCTGCAGTTTATTGATTTCAACTCAAACGTATGCAATTATTGTGTGCAAGCATTGGGATACAACAGTTGAATAATTCAAATATAAAAGTGTATTTAAACAGTGGTTGTATATTCTACTCATTCACTTGAATTGATGTGCACAAATAGGAAAAACGGCTTGGTTAAGAATGCACACTTCTCTTTAGCAATGAATGTGCTCAATAATTGTCCTAATGGTCCCTTGGCTTCACTTGCCTGTTGGATTGTAGTATTCTGTGTAACAATGCAACCATGCAACCAATAACCGTCTGAACAGCATTGAAGCGGTCGCCAGAAACGGTTGCAATTTGGGCGTCCCTCAAGTGGCTGTACACCGTCGTAACTGATTGCTTATTCCACCTCTCTCCCTCGTTTGTTCAGTACCTCAAAAAAGAAACAGCTGACTGATGTGTTGTCTGGTCGGCCGCTGAGATTTGTCACCCCCCGAGCTTTGTCACCCCCGAGCTTGTGAAAATGAGCTGGAAAATGTGAGCATGGATAAGTTACCAGCCTTTTGGCTACACATGCCTAAGCTGTCACTGCACATTCATTGCTTGGCCACACGCGCCTGCTTATAAGGAGGGGAAATAATACAAATCGAAGTGCCAATACCAGCAGTCGTAAGTGTACTCATTGAGACGTTATTATGGAGCAGGTTGTGGATTCTCCATATAGGTCTTTCTTACTCTTACTCCGTACAGAAAAGTAGGGGTGGGGGGCATAGGGGAGTCAAAACATTCATTTATCCTGTGCCTCTCCCAAGGTCTGCACATTGCCAAGCTGTAGCGAGTGGAATTGTCCACTACTGACCCAGTCATAGAAAGAAGAGCTTCTATTACACAGTGAGTGAAAGGAAACAACACAAGGCCACGGTCACATCTCTCACACTCTTATGTACACAATGGCACAAGTACACACATCACACGCATGTGCGTGCGCGCACACACACACACACACACACACACACACACACACACACACACACACACACACACACACACACACACACACACACACACACACACACACACACACACACACACAGCAATCTTACAAAACCCATTTTCTGAACCCCATGAGAGGTTTAGAATAAAGACAGCACCCGGGCAGGTTCATCTGCCAGTCCCTAGTCCTGCACAGAGTGCCAAACCGGTGTCTCAAAGACAATTATACGGCATTTGCAAAGCTGACTGAAGCCTAAATAGGGACCTAGTCTAGATAACTATTTATCCATGGATTGACCATTACAAGGTGTGTCATGCTTGTCTGTCATTCCTCTGTGCCTCCTGGGAAAAAACTTGCCTTTGGTTTCTTGGATTTGGTCTACTGTTCTGGTATGTCCTGTCCCTGTCAAATGCTTGTCTTTTTAAATACATGATATGGTAAGCCATTGTTCAATTTGCCCCTTTAAAAAATCTCGGATTTCAGGCGACACTTTTTGGGTTGCTTTATTTTTTTGTATTTTTCTGGCAAGCATTTAGTGTGGGTAATTACATGCAAGCACTCTCTGAAATACCTATATGTGTTACATTTGTAACAATATTCACATACCTCATTACCAAATGGAGAGTGAGAATACAAATTACTATTTGGTAAAGTTGTGTCAATGATTGTTTTGGATTGTTAGATGAAAGGTGCTTTAGGTAAGATTCAAGAACCACTATTTGAGTGTGATCTGTACACATTTATCAGCTGTGTGTGAGTGAAATGCACTTTGAGATTATCTATTTCAAGTTGACTTTGCCTAACTTTGAATGAGCCAATTTAGATTTTAACCACTCCTGGAACATTTGGTTCAGATAATTATCTTGCGTAACGTAGGGTGGGAGGGAGCAGAGAGGAAGGCAAGATTTTTGTTGTTAAAATCATTCTCTATTCCGCTCTTTTCTGCTCTCTTTAGGACTCTCAAATCTCCATAAACAGCACCTTTAAAAATAAGGACAGATTTGTGTTGCTCTTGCAATAAGTACTTTTTTCTTATCACTTGCGCTCACAAAATAAGCTATAAGACAGTCAGATAAAAGACAACTTTTGATGATTGTTCAGCAAACAAATACCATTGTCCTCATATTGATTTGGCACAGTCAGCACTGCAGTCATCCTCTGATGCAGGGGAATGTATTGCAGTGCCACTTCTATGCCAATCAGCAGTAATTCTTAAATGTTAGTGAACTAAAAAAAAACGTATTGATAGGCCCATTTCAGCCACCATGAGGCATTTGACAAACAGCAGGCTTACGGGATTGTCATGATCTGTGCAAGTTAAACCTTGTTTTGCACATTATTATTCTTTATTATTTCGGACTCGCAAATATAACAACCCTGAGCAAATCCTTCAGTGTGTCTACGTTCTCTGCATTTACGTCATCTCAAAATACGATTGAGGATGTTAAAGGTCCAGTGTGTAAAATTAAGTAGCATCTAGCAGTGGGGTTGCAGATTGCAACTCACTGAATCCCTACCCCTCTCTTTCCAATGACTATGGTGGCCTGTACTGGCCTGTGTTGTGTAATGTACTAGTAGGCACTTCCCAAATGACGTCATCGTCGACAACAACCACCACAGGAAACAAGGTCTCCGAAACAGGGTTGAATTAAAGAATGCACACCCACTTATCATTATCCCCATCAAACGCAAACTGCCATACACATTATTTGACTTTGATTAAGAAGTGTGTGGAAAAACCGCAAGGGCCTGACGTGCGCCTCCCAAAAGTTTTAACCTTCCGTCGCGGCGACGCAGCAGCAAGGGCTGTGATTGGTCTGCTAACTAAACGACGCAGAACCAAAACAGGTTCATGACTGTGTTGAAGCGTCTGCATGGTCGTTGCGTGAACGTGGGACCATAATCAGCCCTTCAGTCTTGCCAGCGGTTGGCTTTGATGTCCGCTTCCGAGAGAGGGTTTGGCTTCTACACATATTAGTATAATAGTATAACGCCATGGTGTGTGTGAATATGTGTGGAGTTTTGGCTGGCCAGTGGTTAATTTTGATGTACGTGTCCGAGATGGGGTTAAGCTTATGGGACACTTATAATATAATGTCAGGGTGTGTGGCACATTCATATACAACATCGCTCATTATCAACAATCCAACACCATGACAGTACTAAAAATGTATCATAAATAGGTTGTAGCCATGGTTACGGCACCCCCCTCCTTTCTAGAAGCCCAAAACACGTTTTTGGATTGAATATAGAAGGCGTTCTCTGGAGCTGTTTGTCCGTTCTGGGCTACTGTGATACATGGTGTTGCAAGACATCAGCCCCCTGGAAGAGGACCCAGTGGACCTACTACCTAATATTTAGACATGAAGGGCTCATTCTAAGGTAATGAAAACACATCAATTCTTATTTTCATGGGATTATAAGCTAATTATGACATAATTATGAATATTATATCCCATTTCTGCCAAGTCTGTGACACTGGATTCTACACACGTCACCTTAAACGTATGATCCACAGATGGAAACTCGAAGAGCACTAATGGCAGCAGATTGTGGACCAATATTTCTTTGATCCCCCATCAAGAACAGAGAGTGAGACGGGGGCACACCAATTAGCACCCTATACTCGATCGCAATTAATTCAGACGCTACCAGGTCACCAGACGTTCAATGTTTAAACCTGTGATTAGGTAATTATAATTAAACCCCATTAGTTGTCCTGCTTTGCCTTGGACTATATTGACGGGGAAAATGGAGCACAACTCCAAAATACCCACAACATCAAGGACATACAGGGGGAAAGTGACGCGCGCCCCCCTGGCAAACTCAGACGCAAGCTACAGCCAGCGGGAGTTCTTGAAGTGCAAAAAAACTGCCACAGAGATCCTGAATGTAGGAGTCTTAATTAAGTCAGTCTTCCCTGATTGTGAATGTTTCTAAGCATGCCTATCTCTATCTCTTTTCGCCTAATTGGATGCGGGATGCTGAGACAGTGTGTGTTGATAAGCGTCTTAAGAAGAGGACGTGCACGTCCATAAGGTAGTTATTTAACGTGTAAATAGACACTGATTGGGGCACGGAACCAGCCCTTAACATCTGCATCTT
Source organism: Micromesistius poutassou (assembly GCF_964030765.1). Classification (NCBI taxonomy): domain Eukaryota; kingdom Metazoa; phylum Chordata; class Actinopteri; order Gadiformes; family Gadidae; genus Micromesistius; species Micromesistius poutassou. The sequence continues at coordinate 17,788,806 of NC_140280.1, forward strand.
TCCTTGTTTACTACTCTGTCAATCCTCCACTAACTTTAATGACTTGCTCTGTGATTATTATTTGGGAGTGAGGGAGTGTGTTGTGTGGGGGCGGTGGCTCAGCTCTTTGCCTAACACGCTGACACACCCACGCGCTGTCATTTTTACCTTAACCTTTCCCTGGGACTCTCGCAGGCAGATCAGGTACCGCACGCCATTCTTTATTTCAATCAATGGCAGTAAATCAAGGAATACGGTGCAGTGCGGCACTCAATTCTGCATGCTCCCGACCACTTTGTCTTATCAAACAAGTGAGTAAAGCTGCTGGGATGTCATGATACCCCCCCCCACCGCCCTGCCTCCATCGTCCAGCCTGCCTACCCTACCTGCATATAAACACGCCCCTTACATTTTAATCATTGTCTCTGACCTCACTCATCACCTTCTGATTAAAAAACAATCGTGACTCTGCCACTGCCACAGCACCTCAGATGGTATTTTCATCATTGTCGCATAGCCTTTTGCCTTTGCTTGGAGTTTTTTTTTTTTTTTTTTAACCAATCGAACCAGTCCATCCACGAGCAGTGGTTGTCATTCAGATAAAGGCCCTAATTGTTTTTAGATGCAGTCTCACAGATCGAGAGGAGCAGAGAATCCAGACTATAATCTCATAAACCCCAGCAAATGCTTCTGTCCGTTTTCGGTATAAAGCTATCGTTGATTTAAATGATAGCATTCATTCGGTTTGATCTTGAGGAAAATCCATAGCTTGGTAGGGAATATTCTGTACAGATAGTACAGATAGTGAGAAGATATTGCATAGCAGTTGATGTAGTGCAACTGCATTATAAAAGGACCTTGAGAGCCAATATCAATTTCTTATTTAACTCGTAACTTGGTGGTGTTTTTGTTGTTTTTCCAGTGAAATTGGTCTTTCTTGGAACTACCTGTATAGTTTCAAGCTCTTTTTGAAGTTGTTACTTAAGTGGGATTTCTCTTCCATTTCCCCTAAATGGTTACTTCTCAAAATTGAAGTTGAACTTCCTGTAGGGGAGAGCTCTTGTTTCGCTTCTTTGGTTTGTGACGCTTGGCGAAGATAATGAAGAGAAACGGGGATGCTCTTTATAGCCAATAGGATTTATGATGCCTTCAGCTTTCTAGCAGACAGAATTTGGCCAATACCAAAGCACTCAACACACACACACACACACACACACACACACACACACACACACACACACACACACACACGCGTGCATGCACACTTTGCGGTTGCAAGTCGCTGGGAGAGGGTGGGTAGGCGGGTGAGGTGGGGGCAACATCTACAGAGTAATCATTCTGTCACAAAGTCCTGCTTCCTCAACAGAATAATTTCATTACGTTGGGCTGCTCGCAAAGTCAAACACTAGGCAAAGTTAACGGTTCCCCTGCGTTGGTCTCTGTAAATGATGCGGTTTTAAAAGATGTCCCCCCTCAGCTCGTGACACTTTACGGCTACACCGGCCCAACGGAAGCGGTGTCGCCTCTGTCTCTCAACAAAATGTCTTTCTGGATTGCACAATTTTTATTACAAGGTGTATTTATTTAATGAGGTGGTCCCCGGTTACTGTTCTGTTTTCTTAGTTGAAGAAAGCTTTATTTTCTCCGAACTCTGTTTGCTATAACAAACTAAACTGTATTTTTACTCGCAGTATGTGTTGCCTAGTTATTGCTGGCTTCTATGCTCAACGGAATCTGACCCTTTCTGACCATAACCGGTTGAAGTATTCTTAGACTGTGCAATCCTTTGAACGAGTTGTCATTAACTACTCTCACTCTAGTCTGAAGCCGACTGCAATAGTGTGTTGTGGTTGATTATATGTCATTGGTGTCGTGCAGTAGTGCACTAGTGGTTATGCCCTGCACATGGTCTCTACTTATACGCTGGATTTCTGATACGCGGATCCCTGTTGTTGTGCAGTTAAGACTCTTAATTTAATTTCCATTTTTAAGCATAGTGTGTGTTTGTGTGTGTGTGTGTGTGTGTGTGTGTGTGTGTGTGTGTGTGTGTGTGTGTGTGTGTGTGTGTGTGTGTGTGCCGGTGTCGGTGTGAGTGTGAGTGTGTGTGTGTGAGTGGATTATGTTTTATTTTTTTGGTAATTTCATGGTTGTTTTGTGTATTTCATGCAATTAGAATCTAGGAAAGGGCCTCTTCAAAGACCCATGTATGTAAAGGAGGTTGTTCCTATAAAAAAGGCCCGCTGCATGCCAGTGAGCAGGGTTGAAAGCGAGCAGATCATATGAACCCACTGGATGGGAGATAGGGAAAGATTAGAGAGATTGGTTCTATAGCAGAGGCGGCCCATAATTGAATTATAATGCATTAGAGGGGACAGGGATAGTGGCTCAGTACACAGAGGAACAAGGGTGGTGGGGTGGGGCTGAGGGGAGTAGAGGGTAAATAGGTTGAGAGGGCGCGCCTGAAGCTTAGCGGTATCAAAAAGCACAAGCACAAGCTCAATTAAAATAAAGGATGATGAATATGTGAAATAGTATCCATGGGATAAAGAGGAAGTTGCATTCACACTGATGTATTGTAGTCATGAGAGAATAAAAGTGTGTAGATAACAAAAAAAAAGCTATTCTCAAAAGGGGCGCTACAAGATGCCCTCACTAAGGTGAGGTGAGCCCAAAGTGTCGAGACGGAACAAAACATTCATCCGACGCAACAGTTCAACACAGTTCACAGGAGAACAAGTTCCATCGGACAGCAAATGAATTCACAACCTGCTGTACTTAAATATTCAAGATCCCAGCCTTAACGAACAAGGAAACCGTTGGGATTTGCTCCTTTCTTGGTGACATGGGAGCCGTGGCCCTCGGTACAATTTGAATAAAAGCCAATACACGTTTCCCTTGGCCAGTGGGTTTCAGCAGTTGACTCGAGCAAAGTTGACTCCAGTCTTTGACCCTCTGAGTGCATTTCCCAAATGCCGTGAACAACTTGTTCTCCCTTTTGTGGCTTTGCCCAGTGTTTTCTGTTCACCAAAATGTATTCATGCTCATCTTGACAAGCACAGATTACAGTTATGACAGTAAATACAGTATATTTTTACATGTACCCAAATGCTCCCAAATAAGGCTTTCTATCATGTGCCAATGTAATGCAGGCAGCACATTTCGGTCCAACACTTATTTGTCCAACAGTCTCAAGGAACTGCAGTACAACTGTAAACCCGTTACCGGACGTGTTGCCGTGGATTCGCTGACAGCGCGTTATGTGCATTGACACATTGAGTATGACAAGCAGGCCTCTGACAAGATTTGCAATACAGAGCAAAAATTCAAATCACACCCCTGCTGCTTGTGTTTATTTCTGAGTAAATCTGTACAGTATTTCTCCCCCAAAGACAAATATATGATAACTCTCCATGATAACTCTCCATGAATAATAAACTTTATTACCAGGAGACTAATGCTGACTATGCGGGGTGGAGAAATATGGCTACCTTCTGCTTAAAACACATTCAAAGGCGATAGAAACATTTATTTTTGGATGTCTGAATTGCTCAAATACAGTTGGTTCATGTAAACCTTATTACCTTCACTACATATAGCAATAAGCCATATGTTTGGTTTTTTTGTACACATAGGGGAAAATACTTACTTAGGACCTTTTATAAATTCCATTCTCATTCCAGAGTGCTAATTTTGTGGCCACTCAATCGCTTGTTTCATTTGGTTTGTAAACTGCTGTTGTTAGTTGAATGGCAGTGTTTACCTCTCAGAGCCAGCACAAAGGCTTTATGAAGATAACAACAGAACAATCACATCATTGATCTGCCTGGTGCCATGCATTCCTCACTTTTGAGAAATCTTTTTAAATGATCGTTGTCACAGTATTGTGGAAGACTCAGTTGGTATTTATGAGGCGCAGTAGGAGACTATTTGATTAGTTGCTTTCATATTCCGCTCCCGTATCCTCTGCTGATGTTTGTATTGGTCTTTGTCTGTTTATCCATGCTGATAGTCATCTTAGGGCTTGGATGCTAAAGTAAGACATAACTCAAGCCCCTTTCACACATGCAGTCTATCTGGAGCCCTTCTTGCATGAAGTAATTTGTGAATATGAACAGGGATCGAAATACCGGACAATCTGTACTGCCAATTGTCCAAACACTGCCGGTATGTCTGGGTTGTGAATGAAAGCAGTGACACTGCTGGGAGAGGTACCTAAAGGTTAACGTCTGTCTTGATGTAAGACGCGATCACATGAAGCTAGCGAACCAATCACAGGATTACGCTGATGACATGATTGAATCCGCAACGGTTTATCTTTACGCACCACTGCTTTTCGGGTCATTCGGTAACAATATCACTCCAGCTTCCTTTGTTTGCAAAACAGGCAACTTTTTTCAAGAATGGACGAAAATTGTACAGATCCCGAAATAAGGGAGCTCTTCCCAGTCCATGCAGACGGTGGGGCCTTGCTTTTTGATTTTTTTTATGGTTGCAGGCACCCATAGGTGTTGCATTACCAGCATCTGCTGGACTGTCCCTTGGCCCATCCATTTTGGCATTGTTTTGCCATGTGTGAAGGGGTGCAAGACGGACATGTTCCAGAACGTAGCTGCAAGTGGGAAGAGTGAACATCCCTAGCGGTGCTTGAAAGGATGTGGTATGTGTGAAAGAGGCTTTAGAATTTAGAACGAACCTGGCAGAAATGGAACATAATATTTTTCAGAATATTTTTTTGGTTTTAAATGTCTATAATCCCCTGAAGATAAGAATCCTTGTGTTTTTCATTAACCTAGACTGAGCCCTTTATATCTCCAAAAGTAGCGTGTCCTCTTCAACGGAGCCTGCCAGGTTTCTATGGTAGCCCAGAAAGAACAAACAGCTCTAGAGAACATAGATTTTCAATTAACAATCATAATTAGCTTATCTTACTTGTAAGCAATGACCTAAAGTTCATGAATCTATCATGTGTGTGTGTGTGTGTGTGTGTGTGTGTGTGTGTGTGTGTGTGTGTGTGTGTGTATATATTAGGGCTGCAACTAACGACTATTTTAATAGTCGACTAGTCACCGACTATTGAAACGATTAGTCGACTAATCTGATAATTATAAAAAAGAATCTTAAATTTAGCATGAGGTGTGTGCAGCCAGGGGTGCGTTCGGATTACACCGTTTATTCAATCAATTCATAGTAACGCACCGCATTAAACTGTCAGTAACAGTAACGGCGTTGTAACAACGGAAAAATGAATTAGTTCGATTACCCCGTTACTGAAAAAATAACGGCGTTACCTAACGCCGTTGTTTTAAACTGCGTTATTACAAACACTGCTCGGATGAAGCGCTGGGAAGGATTTAAGCACACGGTTTCCACACCGCGGGCGCGGTTATCCACCGAGATAATAATTTTATTTGGAAAACAAAACGTATTGGCTTTAATGTTACTTTAATCTTACCGAGGCGAGTCAGACTCCGTTTCGATCAACTGTCCGATGTGCTTTCTCTAAATGTTCGTGCATCACCGAGGTGCTGCCGTGATACGCAAGGTCTGCTTTGCAAACCTTGAAAGTAATCTTTTTTATTCGCCGTATCCAGGCTAAAATGCTCCCAAACTTTACTACTTAACTCTGCAGAGACGCTATTGCGCATGTGCGACTCTTGGCAGAGATTGTAATGAAGTGAGATGCCTCACTCTGTTGGAAAAACACGTCTGGTGACAATTGTCGACAATGGAGTCGACAATTTCTATTATCGATTTTTGTCGACAATGTCGACGAATCGTTGCAGCCCTAATATATATATATATATATATATATATATATATATATATATATATATATATATATATATACTCTATGTGGTGTATATGGTTCATGTGTCACTGGTTCTGCATGTACCATTAAGGGTAATCCGGTAAGACTGCACGACTGTTAGTGCTGGCTGTCTTCTTGATGTGCAAACATTTACAACCTGGCACACGTGTGGTGAGAAATGTGTGTGTGTCATATGTGTGTGTGTGTGTGGGTGTTTTGTTAGGTTGGTGGACATCAATATTTTTCATGCTCTGAAAGTTCCCATTACAAATTCCTGTTGAAATTTGTTAACCATTGAGCGTTCCTCATTCCTCCCATATTCAAACTACTTAGAAGATGGTGCAGGCAGCAGCTCATGTCCACTGTATACCGTAAAATCATTCACAGAAGGCTCTTTCCAGAGCATGCCTCTTGGTGCTGTGGTATTGCCAGTGTAAAACGCAATGCCCTTCCAAGGCCATTTCAACCAAGGACACGGCGATCAGAGATGAGAGTGGGTGATGGAGAGAGAGAGAATTGCTAATGCACCAAAGAGATTAAGGAGTGGAGGTGTAGCTCAACATTGTGCGACCTCAACTTCTCAAGCACATTCTTTTATGGTCTGGTATTACAGGTGTGTGGCCCTGCCCATAGCTGGTTCTCAGTCAAAGAATATACCCTATTTATATTCACATGCGCGGTCGAATGGGATCACTACTGCAAGATGAATCAGCTCTATAATAATATCTGAACATAAGCTAACGAATAGATGAGTAGTAAAATAAACTTTTTCAGTTGAATTCATCTGTTCAACCAGGTTCCTTTAGTGTTTTCATGTAATAGTGTCATAACTCATGACATATGGTTTGATTGCTCAAAACAAAGCAATCTAATCTAAATGTTTATTAAAATGACATGAAAGGGACATTTATACGATATGAGAAAGCTTTGTGTGTGGTGATTACAAATGGTTAAGAGTAGTAGACTAATATGCAACAGGCTTACACATTTTCTTACACATTTTCTTGAAGTCAGCCATACATATTTCAATGCGTCAATATAACCAACACACACCGGCCCCACAGATCCCGGTTATTTGTTTCTAATTGTTGTTTTCTACTTTTTCATTGACAGATCTTCTTATGCAAAAGGGACAGTAAACGTTATTTAAGATAATGCCTTGCTTATGCAATGGCACGCCCTTTTCCAACATATGACAGTATGTAGGGACACCTTAAAAATACTGAATTTCCATCAGCAAAATTTATATTACACTTTCTGTAATAACAATTACACAACCTGGATGTTCAAATTAATGATATTGAGCTGAAGAACACCTCCTAATGTTCAGTTATACTTTAATTTCAGTATTAAATTGTACTGCTGGCATTTATTAGATTACCTCAACTTGGATTCTCAAACAGTGTTTAATATCACAACCATCCAAATAGTTTTTGATGATGAACCAACACTGAAAGGCTGCTGTGTTGTGTTTTAATATTTAATTTTGGAAATTAACCAGTGAAGGTTATCAAACTGTTTTCATTTGTGGATTTGGTTTGGTTTAGTTGTAAGATACTATATCTCTGATATAGTATGGTTAGTATTGTTGTTATAATGTTGTTATAATAATAATGTTAGTATTATTATTTTACATCTATTTTGTTTACCATGCAACACTGTACTCAATACAAACTCTTTTTATTGAGGTCAGCAACATACTCTTGCTCAAGGCATTGAAACTGTGAAATGTGGAATTCTCAAAAATATTTTTTTGTATTTGTTTTGTATTGTAATGCAATGCAAGTGCACCGACATGCTCATTTTTAAACTTTTCATTTGTCTTGATATTCCTACCTTACATTACCTTCAAACGGCATCAGGGATCTCATGCCATCTGCTTGTGAACGCTCCCAACAGAAGTGCTGCCAGGAACGCTGTAGCGACTGACTTTGTGCCCGCCAACAAATGTAAAAAAAAGTTTTTGCAAGTGTCTCTGGAAATGTTTGGGTCGATCAATGGAGCTAAAAATGGATGTGTGTGTGTGTGTGTGTATTTGGATGTCTTCCTAATGTTGAAGATTGAGGCAATTGAGACGTCATGCTTCCTCCTACACTACAGCATTCCCACTGCCACTGATGGACTTGAACCTTGTTCAAAAGGCCCTGACCTAGATTTATTGCTCTGCTCTATCACTTTCTATCTGCGCATAACTCAAGATGGATTGATGCTGGTGGTTTTTGTGCGTGCACTGCATGTCTGTGCAGACTTGAAGACAACAAGAAATGTCTACCTTTTTATTGCAAACCTAATTATTGCAAAACACTGCTCTCATTGCCAGTGGGCCATTGATTTTAAGTGCAGGTTTCATGGCGCCAAGCCCTTTACACTGCATGACCAGGAATGATCAAAACAGCAGAGGTGTACATGCAACCTCATGTAACAGTGTTCTCCTAAAGTGAGTATATCTGAGTTCCTAATTGATAGGTTAGACCAAAGCAGCCCATAAGAATATATACCTGATGTCTCCAGGGATTCATTTTGTGGCGAGCCATAAAAGCTGTTCTGGCTTATTATTACACCTTTTATTAGGAGCAGCAACACTAACATGCCTCTTGAGGTGATGAGGAAATGCAAATTAACTTGCTGCTCACACAACAGCTATTCACATATTGTACGGAGCATGGGAGGTTCCAAGCTCCAAAACAAAAGAGGCCTGCCTCGCTTCTTCACACAGAAGAAAAACCCGGGTCCCCTCCGTCTGTGTTCTCTTGTTACCTTCGAGGGGGAGGTTAAGTCATGTGTTTCAGCGAGAGGCTCAGACTGCGCACAGAGTCAAGCGGAGTATGCAGTGAGTAATACCCAATCATGGTCTCTGCGGACATTGTTTGTCGGCTCGTATAGCGGATCAGCCATGCTGCATGTCATGGTCTAACCAACTGGGAGAACAAATAAATAAACCGGTCTGAACCGGAGCCCCAGACCATTATGGAGATTTTATAGAACATTTATATACTAGTAAATGTACTGTTATTCAGTTTCTGCGGTCCAGGCTCAATTCAAGCCAGGTGGCAGGTTGAAATGCTGCAATAAAAAAGTACAAAAGTTATGTTAAAGGTGCCATGACACACCTGCCACACATGCCCCTTATGACATCAACCTGAGCAAAATACAGCCAATAGTACCTTCTAGTACCGCATAAAAAAAGGAGTTCCTAGGAGCAAACTTCTAAACTACTAGTGCGGTGTGATTTGATATAGCAGGGGTCAATTTTTAAGTTGTCAAAGGGCGGGAAAGAGAGAATGTCTTTCTCTTTCTCTTCTCTTACCATCCAACATTGTTATTGACCTGTCATATCTCCGCAAGACAAACATGACAGTCTTGCACTCTTAATCCTGACAACAGTTCTATCTCCCTTCAAGCGATACCACCTCCTGGCATGCCATTGCCACCGCTCCACAAACCGCCATGGAATAATAAAAGTCTCCCTGAAGGAATGGCAGATTTAGGTAACCTTAACGGGAGCACGTACTATATTAATTCTAACTACTATCAGAGCATATTAACCTTTTCAGTCGAAACAAACAGATCACTTAGTGCAAGTGCTAACTGGGAGGGATAGTTGCCCACGGGGGGGGAGGGGGGGTAGTTTGCATTATTTGTTTCCCCACTGGCAGGAAATGATGTGGGGGAATGGTGATGGCAACATCTTGGTTTTCCCGTAAAGATCGACCTGCACTGAGCATATTTTTTGTTTGTACTTCTACTGATATTGATATAACTTCAAGATAAATATAGTTGGATTCCACTCAAGTTTGCTCAACTGGTTAAACAATGATCGATGATGCTATGTTTCACAATTAAGTCAGTTATGAAATCATCAGTATCTTTACATGAGGCGGCTGTACATTTCAAATGCAATCTTAATAACCAATTTCTTTACATGAATGTAAAACGTCGATCACCAAATTTAATCATTTGCTATTTCTTATCTTATTAGTTCATCAAAATCCACCTGTTAGTTCCCCAGCCAATAAAACCCTTTCTAGACACAGCCTTAATCCACGATAGCTGTAATGTGCCCTATATTTAAACTAGATATTATTTTCCCTTCTTGGGTGCTGGACTTTAAATGTCACGTTCCATCTCTTGCATGTCTCTGCTGAGTTTGTGGTAACCTCTCTGGCCTGCAGATGACAGACCAGCCAAGTCATCCCAATAGAGCAATGATTTGACCCCCTCTATCATACCTGAGCAGCTCATTTATGGCCTTATTTCAGTTAACCATATATTCAAAAGGTACCAAAATGGGAGATTGTGGGGAGGCAGCTTAACAGACTGAAGGATAAATGAGATGTAGCTACTGAAGCTAAACGGTATACGTCCACTGTCCCCCCGTCCCCCATCCCCCACAAACCCAGAGCGCAGATTCTTCATTCATGACCTGTAAATGCGTTGTTGGTGAAGCGAATGCTTAATATTGATAGCTCAATGCACATGTGTCTCCCATGGTTACTCTTCGCAATACTCATATCGGTCATTTTCTTGATTCAGGGCAAAGTCACTACCAGCAGAATTTTGTTTTAGTTCATAGTAACGTGTGCTGAGAATCAACAACAAATTATATATTCCTGATATCGAGATAGCATTGTCAACTAATTTCATTACATTTCCATACGGATCTGAAAAATGGAATTTAAGGAAGTGGGCGGATCTGTGTGTGTGTTTGTGTATGTTTACGCAAGCGTCTCTGCGTCTCGCGAGCAGGGAACAACCTGGGTAGTGAGCGAGCGAAAAACAGCCATATTAAAAATAGAACAATACAACCGTGTCCGAAAACGGTGAAACGATTTTCAGTGCTCTAGTGAATCTGAAATAAACGTGTGGAAGTTGGGTTTGGGTTTGTAAGAAGGTGGGGAATATTGACAAAAGCCTCGCTATTTGTAAATTGTGTAGGACAGAAATCAAGTCTATAAATAAAAAAAAAAAATAGACAAATGTAGTTAGTAGATAAATGTAGTTCTAAATTGATGTATTTGTCTTCCATTTGTTGGGTGACAAATGTATATATATGGAGAAAAAAAATATTTATTTAGAGCGACCTGATGGGTCGAAAAAAATGTTTTATTTCGAGCGATCTGAATGGTCGAAAGAAATTGTGTATTTCGAGCAATCTGATTGGTCGAAAAATATATTTTATTTCGACCAATGAGATCACTCGTGGTAAATCAATATTTTCAACCCATCAGGTTGCTCTAAATTAAGAATTAGACATATAAAATTGCTCACAATAAATTATTTCTTTTACAAATCAGATGAAAAACTGTATTTTTTCAGAGATTTTCTTTTCAAGCAATCCCGATTGGTAGAAAGCTTGATATTATAATTGTTGATTATTTTGTTGAAACTTTGCTCATCAATTAGCAAGCTATATTCTCAAATAACTGGTAGCCTTGAATCTAGAACACAAAGTTGATTGACAGGCAAGGAGTATGCTCTATCTCTTTGAGCATCTATCAGAGAATGGAATTTCTCTTCACTGCTGCTACACTGGTCAATTAAACTCACAGTAGACTTGTCAGTGTGTCCATGTTAGGAAATGTTTTGGAGCAAATATATATATCTTTTAAATCTTTACCACTGCAGCTTTAATGGCCATACCTGAGAAATAGTTTTTTGGAGAGAGTCGTTTGGGCTGGCAGTGTTGTGTACCTCCTCCTACAAGGCTGAAGCTAAGTTTACCTAGTGAACAGGGTCAAAACATATTTTTCTTTGCCCTATTAAACCTGAAATCTACAATTGCTGCATTGGCAGCTTACCACCATGTTTTGGTCAATAGTTTTTGTTTTTTCAAGTCAGATCCCGATAGTCACTGCTTGCCATATTGTAACAGAAAGAATGAAAGCAAAGCCTCTTGGCCAGTTTTTAACCGGAAGCCTAGCAACAACCGACCACAGTGCTGTGCAATGTGTTCAAAATGGTATCATAAATGCATACCGGTACTGTATTTTCTTTTGGCCTACTCTATGAGTGATCTATCAATTTAGTTATTTATTATTTTTTCCTGCCTTTGGATCCTGCATTCGTTTATTAATATTCACTCTAGTTTCCTTATTGTTTTTACTGTTAATTGCTTTCTCCACTTGGAAAAGGTTGGTTACCTTCTGCAGGTTTAACAAATCAGTTTTGCTTCCATGCTGTGAAAATGGTGGATCACTTTTTCTTGCGATTCGTCTGCCTCTCAAATTGATCAAGACCATGTCTACAGTGGCAGCGACGGTTATGTAATTATTGTGGTAACTGTTTAATGCATAATTGCAAAATGTGTTTTTCCATTGGAATCCAGCAAACTCAGAGGTTACCGTAAATATCAATCTTCAAAAGGGGGGACGGCGGAGGAGGGTATGCGAGTTCACCATCTGAGCGGCCTTATTGTGTTACGTGCAACAGAGGCTTTTTAAACAGCGTTTAAAAGCTAATCAAATTGAGGGCTTGCCCAAAAAGGCATCTGGCGAAACAGCTTTCTGTTGGGGGGCCTCTTGCACAGCTTGCCTCTAATCTGAAAATGAAATTTCTCTCCAGTTATCTTCTAGTAGTGTTGCGCATCAACGGCCTTGTCTTCGCTCCAAATTAAATTGTTTTCTCATGCCTTCAGTATCGAGCAATCTTGTGCATTAAAATGTGCATGTGAAATAAAAATAAATAAAAATGAAGTGCTAGAGATGGACGTCATCTACTTAGAGAGCATACGCTGGCAGATGCTACAACGAATGAAGAGGCACAGGCTCAACCCATTTTACGTGCAAGATTTGTATTTTCTCACCATTCTTCTTAGGAATAGGTAGGAATAAGGTTATTTCATCATTGATAACATTGATAACACTTTGATCATTCCCAGGATGGCCTATAATTGGCTATTGCCCATCTCTACAGGAAAAAGTTGAGGGGGTTTAATTGTATACCATTACAATTGTTCCTCTAGTGCTTAGGCAGGGTTTTGGCGTGGTGAAGGGAAGGGGGCAACTCTATTGGTCACCTGGACAGTGTGTCATTGGTATGCCCTGGGTTTACCTCCCTGACTTAAGTAAGGCATGTAATGAGGGTAGGGGTAAAGATGAATAGTACTGAGAAGCCAGTAGAGGCTTTATTCTTGCCAAAGCAAGCTAATGATCCGACCAAAGATACACAGTTACAGGTAACTGAGAGGCCGTCGGTGAAATGAGAAGCAGACCATTTGTTTAACCAAGGTGGTAACTCATGCATCTAACCTACCAACCCACTGGATCGGCTAATGGCACGGCTCATCAGTAGCTTCCGGTGCTGGTTCCTAGCACACCGGGCTGATCCAGTGGGTTGCTAGCCTCGAAAGCAAATGACCAGCCAAGCCAGAAGCTAAGTCAGTGGGTTACTGGATCAGCTAACAGCTTGGTCATTTGCTTTCGAGGCTAGCAACCACGGCGTGTTAGTTACCAGCCTCTCAAGCCAATGAACAAACAAGCCAGTAGGCTTCTCTTACCAGTCGCTGGCATCTCAGTTGCCCCTGCTGGTGTATCATTGGCCGGATCAGGAGCTGGCTTCGGCGAGGAAATGCTCACTACTTTTCCTCATCAAAGTCTTAATTGGACTCTTACCCTGCACCATAGTGCTCGCCTTCAGTCAAGGAGGTAAACACTGCAGGGTCCACCATTGACTCATTTGTCTGAGTGACCAATAAAAACTACCCCTTCCCATAACCCTGCCTCAAATAATGTCCAAATAATGGCAATACCCCAAGCGCCAAAAAACGGAATCATTTTCATAAAAAAATCTCTTAAACACAAAAGACGTGAAGAACAAAATACATTTTATTTGTTACATTTGTGAACGTTTACAATTCAGAAAAATCTGTAGATTTTTTGGTTTTTGATCAGGAGAAACTTTTTCACATCTACACCTACAGTTTTTCTTTTTACATGGACAACACTTTTGCCATAAATTTTGCTCCATAAGTGACCATACATACTGTATATCTAAGTAATAATAAAAAACTATATATATTCCAACCATGAGGGCCATAGAGACAAGCTAGTGCAACTAGTAACGGAAACAGAGAATGTGTATATAATATTTATATTACAAAAATGTAGTTGAAAAGTGTGTGTGTGTGTGTGTGTGTGCGTGTGTGCTTGTGTGCTTTATTTGCACTTGTGTGGTGAACTAAAGGTCTCCAGCTGAGCCTGAAGAACCTTGACTCCTTACCTCACCGCTGTTGAGCTCAGTCCAACCTGGCAAGGCCAAACTTTGTGGTGAGTGGTGAGAATAGCTAATTAGCAGCAATGGAAAATAATTCAAGGAAAATAATCATGCGTTAGAGTGTTTGGCACCGCTTGCGCTCTCCCGGTAGAATGTGAGTCAACAGGAGCAGTAAATTCAAAAGGCTCCACCAGAGAAAACAGAGCAGGGCATTGAGCATGGTGGTTGATCGCTGCACTGGCTCAGTACATTTTCCTCAAAGGAGTGAATGAATCGACACACCAAGCAGCAGCATTTATTGAAATCTGTTCTTCAATGTTGCTTCATGTGGAAATATTTGCCATAACGGGGACAATTGCCTCAATTATGGTTAGGCTGATTATAAATTGCCCAGCCGTAGTGTTGGGAAACATTTCCTTACTGCTTGGTCCAGTTTTATGGGCCGGAACTCTGCTTGAAGGTGGGTGGGTGGGGGGGGGGGTCGGTATTGAGCCAAAGCAGTAACAGCAGCATGCATATTCATGTAGACTTGTTCCCCTCCCAATTTACATTCACATTGCAATTGAGTTATATCACACAATGTTCCCAGTGCTCACCCGTCTTTTGTTTACACTTCCTCCTCACCTTCTGATTTGTGTGCTTCAAGATGCTCTCGAACTTTGTTTGAGTTTTTTTTTTTAATGTTTAGCCTGCATTGTAACCACAGGGCTCACTCCTCCATTTAACAACGGGTTAATTTCAAGTGACTCTACTACACAATTAGCGTGAAGGTTGGGAATTGTTTACCTTTGCTGAGGTTTGCATTGATTGGTTTTGTTCAAGGCTTTTTACCCATCGGATATCAAGGCTGGCGTGTACAGAGCATTACGTGCCTTACAAGGCAATGATTTGGGAGAACGTGCAGGGGATGCATTCAATGCATTAAATTCTAATGAAAATTTAAAATTGATAATAAATGGATTTATTCGTTTTTGGCATGGAGCCCTGGTCGAAAAAAGTATATGAATATATTATTGAGCAACCACACAAACTTAACATGAAAGCTATTTAACACATCATATTGAAGTGTATAGTACGCATATCTGAGTAAACTGATTCACATTAGCAAAGTGTACACCTGTCAAAGTTGTTTATTCATGGGATGTTTGCTTGCTATGTCGACAAGTTCAGATTTTTTTCTCCTTTTCCACTGAATATAGTGATTTTGACCCAACGTGTGCAACGTCATGCACCGCTTAAATGCGTAAAACCCAAGCAAAATGGAGATGATGGATTTCATTTCAAACCAGACAGTAGTTTTCTGTTGTTTTTTCCTGTGTATTTGCTTTTACCGTTATCCTCCACTCGCAGCGCTTTCTCCATTGGTGACATGCTGTCTCATTAGTGACAGAAAGGGGACAGCATTTAGAAGACGCCAACACAGTTCACACAAGAAGCCAGGCTTTACTGTGGATAGAGGAGAAAAACAAAAAATAAAATGTATCTTTGTGCTAAACAGAGAGTGGGCCAAATACTTAAATAGGCATATTTTGGCATACTCATCCAGCCCCTTACTTCTATTTGTGCTGAGTCCCCCCCTGGTCGTACTCTTAAATGAGTAGAGTTTTGTGAGTGAGGTGGAGCACCATCGAGTTTCCTGCCTGTCTATGTAATGAAGTAAGCAGGGTGGCCCTTAATTGAAATGGCTGGCCGGGAAATGACATTCTTGGTGAATCAAAGTGTGGCAGCCCTGCGACAATTTGCCCTAGTGGAAAATTGACAGTTGCCAAAGTGCCCATTATTGTCTGGCAATGAGGCTTTGCCAAGTTGTTGAGCTCAGGTGTAAAATCCTCCCTTCTCCACTCCGCTATGTGACGAGCAGACATTGTTACAAAGGCGCGGATAAACTCCTCATTTACCAATTAAATCGCACCAATCCAGAACACAGAAGGAATATAATGACATAATTAGCATAGTGTGTCATCAAAGTTAACAGTAGCACAGACTCTTTATTTATTAACGGCTGAGCAACAATTAAGAAACCGTTTGAAGAGTATTCTTGCAATAATGTCCCTTGTGACGAGAATTAAGTTTTAAACTAATAGAATAGGTGCAGCAGAAACCCTTGAGCTAGGTCTTTCTTCTGTTTTCTTGTCATCCAGAAACTGTGAATACCATGTCATTTTAAATGATTCCACTGCCTAGGGTGTGGTCAAGGCTTTTATACAGCCTGGGTTCAGGTCTTGCGTGCGGTTCTCCGCGATCCAGCAGAGTTCCTCAGGGTTCCTCTTGCATAAACACATGTAGCTTTTAAATAGTGAACAGATTTTCCATTCCCTTTTACTGCCTCTATATTCTTTCTCTTTTGGTTTGCAAAAAAATATTTTGTGTATATTATTGTGGTGAATTAGCATTTCAAACATGGTAGGACCCCCCGTGTTGTTGTTTGCTAACGAAAGCGTATCAGCCCGGTTTTCTTGTTTGATATGCATCGAACACCTAGCTATTTGGGATTTAGTAAATGAGCTGATTCTGAGGAAAAAGGACAGAAAAGAATACCAAAAATAAAGAAAAACAAGGCTAATCGGGAGACCTTCCAAGCCAACCCCCCAGTGGTTGTCCCTTCTCCCATATTCTCATATTTTCAAATGCCAATTTCAAGGAGATGGTGCCCTGCGGGTGGACCCACGCAGTGGCATTACAGGGGTATATTTACACACACACACACACACACACACACACACACACACACACACACACACACACACACACACACACACACACACACACACACACACACACACACACACACAAGGTACAGCCCCCCCCCCCCCAGGGGGAGGGCACTGCTTATGCGTCCCGAGGCAGCTGTCAAGCACCCTCCCAACACAGTGAAATAACAGCCCCAAAAAATAAAATAAAATAAAAAAAATGAAACTAGCTGTGTGGGCAAAGGGATCAACTTGACGAATGACAGCACGTCCACGGACGGACAGCACAGCCCTGTTGGCTCGGCTAGCCAATTACCAAAGGGCTATCGACCAATGGTGTTGGGGGCGAGTGGGAGATGGGATGGAAAAGCAAAAACAAAACCAAACAAGCAAAAGCCATAGCAAAACATTAAGGACTCACTTAAGGGGGGTGTGGGTGAAGCTGATGGTCAATAAATGCTAAAAGCCCTATCCCTCTAGAGGCTGCCGTGTGGCCATTTCCAGTCTCGGGTTTTCTTGAGTTTTTTGCGTCCGTTCTTTTTGTTTTTTGCTCTGCACCGTGACCACTCAGTTGTCCCACAGGTATTCCTCTTGGTATACGAATGAAATCCTGTATCTCATCTATCCTTCAGCTGTCCGTGTGCTGCTTCCTCACGTTGTGCCGGCATTAACCTCCCACCCCACCACCCCCACCATCTCATGTTAGCTCCTGACGCGTCTCCACCCACTTATAGATTTGTTGTCTCTCTCTCTCCTCCCTCCATACTCTGCCCTTGTCAGCTCGAGCTGAGGTCCTTCCTTCCCCGTTCCTCAGACTCTCCACGAGACCTCCTTGCAGGTTCAAACACATTGGGAATACTGCTAGGGCTGCTGCTGGTTGGTGCTCTTTTGAAGCCTTATTACACCCACCCCGATGGCTTCCTCCTTCTGGCTAATGAGATTTTCATGACTGGACCAAACTGACGAGAGCTGGAGAGGGAGAGGGAAAGATACAAAGAGAGAATGGGGGGGGGGGGGGGGGGCGGGGAGAAGAGGGACAAGGGAGAAGGATGGAGGGAGGGAGAGTGAGGCACACTGAATGTGTCCGTTCTTTTACTCCGTTTTGCAGCCACATTTCTGCATCAATAATGCCATCTGTATCCGTCGGGGCGCTGAAACAGTTTTTCATATCTTATGGATTTTCATTTTGAGCTCCCCATTTGATTAAGTTAGTGAGTCTTAATGCACTACATTGTACTGCACTTGATAGAGATATACAGAAAAACAGAATAAAAAAAATATATATATGAAGAATTAAAAATCTCTCGAGTCACAGATGCTTTTGACAAAATGATGAGCAATGGAAATCAACATAGGTACTCTGCCCCACTAGGAATCTCCTGTTGTTTTTTTTTTATTCTTTGAGGTAATTTCCTCCTTGTGTCGTGATGCTCTGAACACAATGTACCAACAGCCCGAAACTCGTTGCGTTAGGCCTCCTGGTACCGCCATATTCGGTGAGAGTGCACTCTTTGGCGCCAATGACAACAGCTTATAGCAAAATGAATTCATTTGTTTACGTGGGCCGCACTGCAGTGCAGGCCAGGGGGGAGCAGGTTTCCGAGGAGTGGGAGCTAGGAACGGGGTCGAACAAGAAGAGCCATAAGCCAGAAAAAAGAACTGCCCCACCTAGCACCACTCCACGATTAATCACTTAAGAAGTCCCTTCGCAGTGATAAGCTAATTAAGCTGAGCATACTGACCAACATGATCCTGGCTCAAGGCATAAGTCACATCATTGCTCACACTGTTAATTTATCTCTGTCCTGACAGCCCAATAGCCTCGGTGGTGAGGGGCTTGGCTAATGAGGACTTCCTAAAGGTTAAGTAAACACGGAGGAGTTGAGCTAGGTAATAGAAACACTACAACTTACTGGTCTGCCAGTGATCTGTTACAGGATGCTCACGAACTGAGCAGTAAACAATTAGGGCCCCTCGTACTTAAAAATGTAGAGATGCATATTTTTTCCAGCCAGATAAAAAAAACATTTTAAATGTATTTTTCTTTCATGGGTGCAGTAATTTAATGAAAGTTGGCATGTTTCGATAAACAATGCGCCAGAAATGGCAAGCCTGATTGCAGCTCTAACATACGCTAATATTGTTGTGGCACTGCTTTGGGGGATTCTCAATTTCATTATGTTTTGGAATGAGTTTTGGATCTCTTATCCATCTCAAATCGCCTCCTGATTTGGTTTCAGCGGATCGTATTTGAACCTGTTTCTAATGTGTCTTGGGTGTGTTGACACCTTCAATTAGGATACGGGAATAACGGGAATGTTTCAGTCCAGGCTAATGAAACAAGCAGTTGGGATTATTGTGTGTATTTAGAAACAACAATATATAGCAGCAACATATATTTCAAGCTATTGTACTGTAACTATCTGTTGCATAGTGATACAACTCATTCTGCGTTACACTCTCATTAGCTGCTGTCTATTTTTCTTTTCCTGTGGCCCCTATTCAAATGCATCTGATTTTTCCTGCCAATGGTTCATTGTAGCATCGACCAAACAAAATAAAATGCATCCCTTTGACTTGGCCTGATTCGATAAAACTGTGTTTTTAGAAAGGAGGAGGTAAAAAGTTAACATTTGAAAATGATATTACCTCTTACTTTCATGAATAAATCACAAATAAATGCCAACCTGTGGATTGAGACGTCAACTATATTACCGTGTGTGTGGCCACATCGTTTTGAGTCGATGTGACTAATGAGGACAACAATGTTTGAAATTGGTCCAGCGAGAGTGCTTTAGCCATTGCAGCCCGTTTGAGGAAATTTCCCAATAATCATTACAATGTCAACCCTATTCAACCAAAATCTTTTGGATCACACAAAGCTATGGTTCCTATAGTCCAACACAGCAAACTCTTGCCGGCAGTTATTTCTCCACCCATGGTTCCACCATCCCCTTCCTGCAACCACTCCTGTGTTATCTCAGAACAATACTTCTCCTTGAGAGAGACTTGGTTGGACACAATAACAAGCGAAACCAATCAAGTGAAATGAAAAGAAAAAGTTTGTGTTTCTCTGTAGGCATCCTTTCTATAATTGTGTCAGAGACTTGAGACAATGAGAGCTCAACACTGGACCAATTCTAAAATTGGTCCGCATTGGTCACTTTGACAAAGTGACCAATGCGAATGGCAGTTTGTGATGATTGTGATAAGTGGGTGTGCATTCTTTAATACATCGCTGTTTCAAAGACCTTTGTTTTTGAGTCGGTTGATAACTAAAAGTAGGCTAACACTCTTTTGGAGAAAGCCAGTATCCAAAACAAAACTGCAGACCATGTTATCAAATGCAACATATGTTCACATACCGTAGAACAAGTAAACATTGGCTTGTAGTGCCGACTGTTGAGAGGAAAGATCTATCTATCTATATATATATCTATAATATATAATAGATAGCTATAGGCTATTACCTCCACCATGTCCGACAACATGTACAGGGTCCATGGGGAATATGGCAACGTTACCTGATTGGGATTGGTTTAACGGATATATGCACCGTCTGTAGCAGTCAAAAATGTACCTTGGTATGACCAAAATGAATGTGGCCTTTTCACAAAACCGATATATATATATATGTATGTCATATATACATATATATGTATATATATGTATATATGATTTGCATACATACTTTCAATGATTTGTAATTATTTTATTGATGTGGGGAAAAAATCGCCATGACTGTCACGTTCATTATAAGAGAGCTGTATTGTAAGCAATGACCTATAGTTTTACAGTAACAGATTATATAACTAAATACAATACATACATCTATGAAGGAACCTTATCCCTTGACACTTCTTCTCTTACACTGCATCTCTTACCTGATATCTGCAAATAAATTTGGTTGCAATCTGCAACCTCACCAGTAGAGGCTACACAATTGTACACACAGATTTTAAACACGTTAAGGGATGAACATGAGTAGTGGATTGCTTCCTTGAACTTGAGCATAAGGCTTCCTCTTTGGTTGCAGTGCCTACGGCTTCCGTCAGGTATGAGTCGAGTGGGTTCTGGAATAAATCAACATATGAACGTTTGAGGTAGTGTTTTTGCCACATGATATAAGCAAAAAACCCAACTCAATCAAATTTAAGGGCAGCCTAAACTGATTTAGCCTTAGTATTTACTATACTGTCTACTATATGTCTGCTACTGGGAACGCGGCCTATTTTCTTCTGTATGTATTTGCCAGTGTTCAACCAGGCTTTTTGAAAAATGTTTTTTTGTTTTTTTACCTAGTTATATTCAACTTTAGGGACCTCATAGTAGCTTACAGTTCCAGAAGACTGTAGTTTATTTATCTGTAAAGTTACCAACATGGCCCTGTTTGTACATTTGCAATTACAAATATTTATGGGAAAATTTCTCTATTATTATTTCATAGGGTTACTCACATGGATACAAGAAACATGTAAAATTCATACAGGAAAAAAAAGCAGATGGGATGGTGTAGAGGAGTGAGCATATTTGAATTGTTGATCTAGAAATACAAATATTGACCCAAAAACTTTTGTTTATGTTTGTGTAGCTTCCGTGTGATATCGTTATTTTTTTGTACTTTGATTTTTTGCTATGAGCACTAGGAGTACCCTGAGCTGTAAAAACTCCCTAGGTAATAAATTCTGTTTTCAAGAGTATGCTGTACTCCAAAGTATCCTTTTGTTTTTTAGCGGCATTTGTCCATGATGGCGATTAACCCGCGGTAGTTGCTGGTCTGAAGCACATCATTGACCTGGTGACCCCTGTGAGTGCCTCTGTCCCCCGTTGGTGGCTAAACGTGCACCCCTGTGCAGGTCTACCTGCCCTTGTGATGGATGGAGTCGAGCTCATCAATTTACACTCGCTGACACCATTCCATCTGCTCTCCTCTCTACCTCTTCATTCCTCGCTCACCCCGCCTCCCTTATGCATACACACACACACACACACACACACACACACACACACACACACACACACACACACACACACACACACACGTGCATGCACAATCACACAAAGACACACAAACCCATAAAACTCCCTCCCCCCCGTGTTGCTCTACAAATAGCTGTTGTCACTTTTCCTCTGTATGAGATATAGCCTCATTTAGGGATTAATTAGGAGGGCCCGCAATGAAGATCTCGGGCATGCTGTGTTTGTAATCAAACAGACATCCAGCATACTTCCATGTGTCTGTGTGTCATGGAGTGGGGTCGGCGTAGGGATCGGTGTACGTTCTGGCTGACAAACTTCACCAAAGAAGGCGTTTTTTTCTTTGAAATCTCCCTTCACTTAGTCTTTTATTGTTGCTGTTCAGTCAACAAGCTATTGTATACTTTCACAGTGAGTGTTGTCAATATTTTCGACAAAGCTGTTGATCCGCTGGCCAGAACTGATGTCAGTGTTTCCCGTAGGTTTTTCCAGCTGTGGTGCTGAGGTGTGTGTTGTGTGTGTGTGTGTGTGTGTGTGTGTGTGTGTGTGTGTGTGTGTGTGTGTGTGTGTGTGTGTGTGTGTACTATGGTGATGTGCTTACATGCGCAGAGTGTGATCACTGATTCCGGTAGGGCGCTGGTGCATTCCAACAGAATGCACTAGTGGTCGAATCCTCTGAAGCGAAAATGTTTAATTGTATATTCAGTTTTTTTAATTTTGTGTCTTATAATATTTAAACAAGCTAAAATTGTAGTTCTAAAATGCCAGTGCAGCCATGCCTTGTAAATCAAACATGGCCCTAGGATACATCATTCAAAAGATCAGCAGAACATTATTTGAGCATGATTGAAGCCAAAATGACATAACGTTTTCTTTGCGTAGTCCTAATGGTTTGCATGTAATTGGCATCGTATTGGGTCACGCTTCTAAAGTCATTTTCTTCAGTACTTAGCTAGCTAGCATAAGCCGCACCGATGTAGACCCCACAAAAAGGGTCTGTGTGTTTGACTGAACATCCACCAGGGGAGGGGCCAGAGATAACATTGAGGTCCTTGACGTGGTCGGACAGGAAGATCCCCCCCGACAAAAAAGAGTTTGTTGGTTTGACTTCAGTGTCAAATCCACCGACTTAATGAATACTGATCCTGACTGCCTCCCAACCCCACAATGCAGCGAGCTAGAAACCTTGCAGCTGATGTATATTTCATAGTCTCCTGGAGATCTGCCACTGCAGCTTTCAGGACCTACAAAACCCACCTCCCTCCTGCTGTGCCCTGGCAGGTCCTCTCCTTTCAGTCCCACGTGTTAGAACAAGTCTATTTACACCAACGCACTTTTCTCGCCTTTGTAGGTTTGTGTGTGCGTGTGTCAGAATCGAATGATGCTACACAGCATGGAACACAAACACTCCATTGAGCACCATAAAGACAGCGTGTTTTAATGCTTTAATACGGAAAGACACCCACACATGGACACACAATCACACGCACACACACACACACAAAGAGCACTGACTGTCCTCAGATTTTAAGAGGTTATGAAAATTTAAGGAAACAAATGGGCTCTGTTTTGACTCTGCACGCAGGTCCTCTGAGAGTTAAGTAAAACATAGAAAAGGGTCGTGCAATAATATGCACATTTGGACGGCCGCCTTCGGAGCACTACATTATAATGGCAAACACCAACAACACTCTTTCTTGTTATTAACACTAGGATTGCCTTGAGGACTTGTTTTCACACATTTCCCTCGCTTAAACAGGCCTTCTGGACACTCAGCGTGGTGTGAAAAATGGCACCAACTTTTAGCCTTTATGGTGGTGGACGCTTTGACAAGCATAACAAGAGTGAGAGAGTTCTCAGTCTATATAGGTCTGGATTTAATGGGGCTATAGGATAAATAATAAACAAGGTTAGTAGCTTGTTTGACAAGTAGGCCTATTCTTTGATTTGAATGGGATGTAGTGCTTGTATTACAAGATAATTCGATTTTAGTAAATACACTTCTCAAAGTGGACAATTTCCATTGCATTTTTGCATTAAGCTTGACAAGTAACACATTTGACTTCAACACGTTACAAGTAAGTAAATGGTACAACATACATATATAAACAATAATAGTATATTTATTATTGCCAGGGTTGTAAAAATTTCATATTGTTGAAGAAACATCACCACCACCAAATCTAGTACTCATAGCAATCACAGAAGAGGAGAAAATATCTTCTGTCTGAGCATGCAGCCAGGTGGTTCACGCGACAACGCAGGGACCAGGACTTGTCGATCAACAGAACAGTCGAACATTAGTTTAAGACCTCGATGTTTCCAGTGCGGTGTTCAAACCAAGCACATTGTTGGGGTTGTCCAGTTGTGTTTCAACTCATGGCTTTTGCCTTTGTTTTCCGTGCTTTTCGGACGTGACTTCGGACATCAAAAAGGGGGGAAAGACCAAGATAGCCACCCAAAGAGCACCTTTACCCTCTTACTTGTACCACCGCATACCTTAGTGCTTTCTGACCGCGCCCAGTTGATGCCTGCACCCGATTCACAGAGTACATTGGGTTATGTGTCTGAAGAGTGTTGGGCAGGAACAGAATTCACACCCTTTGGCAATTCCCCAGCTGGTCCTCCAAATACCCTCATTCTTACCAGTCTCTCTTTTGTGCACACACATCTATCTCTCTTATGCACTTGCACACACTATCTCTCTCTCACTCACACACACACACACACACACACACACACACACACACACACACACACACACACACACACACACACACACACACACACACACACACACACACACACACACACACACACACATAGATCGACATAAAAAAATAACAGTTCAATTCTCATCGGACACTATCCACACAACTGGGGTTTAGGTGACTTGAGGGGACATCATCAAAGTAACATCACCTCACCTAACTAACCCTGCAGGTAGCAGTTGGCTCATGGGGATTGCGACTTGTAGTAGCATGGCAGTTAGTAGCGGTGAATTGAGGGTGAAAGTTATTCTCAGGAGATATTTAGTGATTTTGTATCTTGTGTGTGTGCTTTTATTTTTCCATACTACCTCCTTCCCTCGCTCACCCACTGATCATTTCCTTTTTCTGTCTTCCTCACCTGCGGGCGTGATTAGCATAGTTGATTAGCAATTAGTAATCAGGCAAAAACAGACTGACGGAGACATTTTTGACAGAAATACCCCCCCCACACACACACACGCGCATGTGCGGGGGCCCCCTGTGGCCAACTTCCCCCCTGTGATTTCACTAAATTAGTATTGGGAGTCATGCGATTTTTGTCAGATTAATTGTCTTTGTGTGTGTATGTCTTATGTGTGTCCCTCAGAGCTTAGCTTGCTTGTCGCAGCAGGCATGCTTCCATCCCTCCACACTAAGTCCGTATGTAATGCGTGGTCACAAACTGGCTGCCCTGCAATGGTGTTAAATAATCGCTTGCATACAATTAGGCCTCTGCAGTATTTCACGATTCATCACTTTACGCTCACCTTCCTCCACTTTGTCCCAGACTTAAATGATACTGGGGGTCATTTTAATTTTCATTGTAATTGAAAGTGCTAATTATGCTCATAAGGTCCTTTTTTAAATGGTGGAATTCAATAGCGTGCTTAATTGCCCATATCTGTTAGAGAGGTGTGGACGTCTAAGGTTAGTTGCTCATTTATCAATACATCACTTTAAAGCAGGTGACATTAAAACAAGCCTTTGGGGGTGAGGTAAAAGTAGAATGTACTCAAAAGATCTTGATAACCGGCAGTTGTTTCCACTATAGGGCACACAATGCAGTGTACATTAGGGAGGGACAGATTGTGCTGCGTTTTAATTTCGCCTTTATGTATCCCACAGATATTGATGCATTTGTACTTGCCAAGGCTAACAATTCCCTTCTGTGGAGGGGTGGACTTGCAGACTACACCAAACAGAAGAAGAAATATTGTGTCCTGTGTTTTAAAGTCAAGGAGCGTAACGGTCCCATGGCGTTTAATGGCCTTCTTAGCTGTAGGAAGAGATGAATTGGCTTTCGTAGGAAAATGGGTTCCCGGTTCTTTTATGTACAATGTTACCACTATTTTCCTTATTCTGTTTTTATTGCTCTTTACCATTGAACACATTCTATGGAGACAAAGTGTTTGTGAAGTATTAGTCGCAACGTGTTTTTTCATCAAAGGGAATTTAAAGTGGTGGTGCGCCAATGTTTGAGCAATGGCTTGATATTACACTATGAACAAGATTGGAACCAGTTCTGCTTAGGATGCTGACAAGTTAACTACTGAGCCTTAATACCTTGGAACAGAACTCTGAAAAGGAGCCCACCATCTGAGCCTTGAGACAATATAAAGGATGATACTTTCCGTATGTCTCCATGTTGTTTATTTTTAAATTGTTTGTACAATGCATTGATTTGGATCTAACAGACAGTGTGGAAAAAAGAAATGCTATCTGTTTTTAGCGACGAGGGGAATTATTAACCTAGCCACCAAAGCCTTTTGCATTGGTGTCTTATTTGCAGAAGGCCTTAAGCTTTTGCCAATCATTTTAGTCTTTTTTTGTCTTTCTTTTTTGGCCACGTTTGAGTGGTAGAGTTGGGTAGTTGTCATATGACAGCTGGGTAGACTTTTGTGCCAACAGCAACGCTCCCTTCAGCAAGTTCCCTCTTTCAAGATAAAAGCCCACCACGCTTTTATCCCACTTCCATATTTGATATACAGGGCAGGGTTGTAGCTCAGTTCTTGTCTCAAAGTGATGTCGTGTCATTTGATCTTGGCAGATCGCAGACATCTAAAGCCGGATTGGTCTAAAAAAGCTGTGGCGAAAAGCTGTAGCTTTGACACCCCCACCGAAAATGTCTCATCCGGCTTTTGAAGAGACAATTAACATGGGAGCCAATTGACATTGAGTTTTTGGTGTGCCCCAGTAACTGCAGAGGCCCCTGATCTTTTATGTAATGTAGCATTCAATTAGCACTGTCTTGACATGTTAAACTCACTCGTGATTAAAACACCTAGCCTCAGTGTCAACAGGCGTGGAATATACAGCCGACAGCCTAATTACCGTTAACTAAATTGATGCAAATTCTAGACAACATCTCATTTTTATTGAAACACTGCTGAAACATCTGGATCCTATAACCGCTTCATTTGGGCTGCTTTTAATATTTACTCAAGATTATCGTCAAGCAGGAGGAAGCAGAAAGTAGGCTAGATTTGGGAACATTTAGCTAAATCTAAAAGGAAAACAGTTCCGCCTCCGCACACGCACACGCACACACACACACACACACACACACACACACACACACACACACACACACTCTGTTAATTAGCACAAGCCCACATATCTACCCTCCAACGAAAAAAGGTTTTTCAAATTTGTGAATTGGCCTCATTAGGGAAGTGGATCTTCGCAGTCTGAGGCAATCAATAGAGTCCTGTGCTGATCACTGGCTAAATCCCAGCTGATGGAGTTTGTTGCTAAGCACAAGCATTGCTAACTCAGTTGATTAAGTCGCCTTCTCCCCCACTTCACCACACCTCTCCTCTTCAGTCTTTCCTCCCTGCCCTCCTCAGCCGCCGTCCCCCCCACCCCTATTCACATTGTCCATGCACGCTTCTTATCTGAGAAGATTGCCTAGGTTTGAGCAGGGGCTTACAGAGGGGAGAGTAAGTAAGACTGCAGCGAAGGCGTAGCAGGAGAGATCAACTGTGGATTTAGCGCAGAGCACAACCCTGCCATGTGCATGCAACACCCTTGCAAATAATGCGATTATCGATCCTGGAGGGAGAAAACAAGCACATCTTTGCATTATGCAAAAGGGAAGCCTCAAGAGAAGTCTTGTCTTCAGTCCAGGTCTTTATTCAACAATATCTGCCGACTCGGTAGCTCTTTTTTATTTGTTTATTTGTTTATTCTTAAATCCCTGCCAGCGTCTTAGGAAATATTAATAAATAAATCTTGAAATAATGGCACCGTCCAGGCCATATTATGCCGCGGGCGAGATGAGAGGCTTGGTAATGCAGTGAAATTGTGCATTATTTGTCACTGGGAGAGGGAAAATATGAGGGAGTGTGCATCAATCAGGGCTGGCATTTTAGCATAGTGCCATTGAACAGGGTGGGGATTAGCCACCCACAGTGAGAAATTGAATTTCAGTGGCAGCTTGTGAGAAATGCACAGGGATAGGTTGTTTTGCTCCCCCTTTTCTCCTTGTTCTCCATCTCTCTTCTCCCTTCTCGGTCTGTGTACTTGGTCTTTCAGTGCCCTAACTCAATTACATGCTGATGAATGACAGTTTGCATAGTCATTTTTCTCTGCTAGAGGCCAACTGGCTTTTTTAACTGGCATGATGCTTCTTCCCATAAACATTGAGACATTGCTGTAAGCATAGGCAGATGATCCCCAAGACAAATACAAATAACCACCGTCCACAGAACATGAAATGTTAAATTCCTTAACAATCCACAAGTTCTATGATAACCATCTTCCTTTAAAGATGCACCCAGACAGTCCTACATAAAAAATTGAGTTCAAATGTTATCCTTTCGTCAATCAAAGGTATTGAGAGTGGGGACAGTAAAAATACCTATTTCCTGGTCATGCGGGTCCATGGAGATTGTCGTGCCAGCCCTTGACTCATTGCCGTGGCACGCCGCCACATTCGGTACACTGGCAATACACTTCCATGTGAAATTCCTGATGCAAGGGGGGTGGTTTTGCTGCATCACAACAGGACTGCACTGAGCTGTTTTCACATTGTGGAAATGATCAAAAAGCAGGTGGGGGAAAACAAAAAGCATGGACGGACTTTAGGTTGTTCCAGGAGTTTCAGCCCCTTGCGAAGCATCTGGCTGGTTGGACAGCATGGCCGTGAGCAGGAGTGGTTTGTGTCCTGAAGAGTAGCCTTGGGGCTCCAGCAGGCTCATAGGCTATGTTAAAAATAATGCCAGCCCTCCCAGGTAGTGACCTCGGGCACCTTCCATAACTGAAATGGGAATGAAGGGAGTGCAGGCATCAGATGCCTCTATGAAGGGCGGATCTTTTCTGTTCCGCCCCTATGGCTTTAACACGGCACACAATCTACCCGTTTTGGAGAACACTAATTACTGCTGGGGCACAGGGTATATTGATATTATGTAACAGCATTGAATAGCAGAGTCCCAAGTTAGGTCATACCTGTTAATTCTCTCTTTCTTAGCATAGATGCTGTCAGATTTCCCGTTTATTTGATAGGCCGTTTGATAAATTAGGCCCATTTAATTTAAAAAGAGCACCCTACCAGGAAACAGCCAATTACCCCTGTGGCCATTGTGCCAGAATGTGGTCCTCAATAGATTTTGACAGGCCGACGCTATATCATAGTTAGCCCTGGAGACAATCAGCCACACACTTGATCCTGAACACAGAAACGTTCAGCTTAGTCGGCACAGCCAAGATTTAGTTTGGGCGCAGGGATTTGTAACTGGGTGTTGAGAAAGGGATGTAAAGGGTGATCTATATTTATTTGTTCTTGTGTGTGATGTGTTTCATATTATCTATGATTAAGTCAATTTCTTATTACTTTATTTTTTAATCTACGCTAGACTGGTATGATTAATTGTATTCATTTCTAACACAATTGAAATTAGACCCTAATATCTATCTATCTATCTATATCTATATATATATATATGATATATCCTTATACCCATATATCTATATATTTTATAGATATATATCCATAGATGGGGATAATAGAATTATCATCATGCTATCCAACTCTTCCTATAGCTCCCAGCCTTACATCTATCTCGCCCCTGCTTTGCCTCATCGGATGCTAAATACATGTCGCAATCGAGCTTTGAGGTCAGTAAAGGAGACCCACTGCCCAAGGCATGGACGCAAGGGCAGCAACCCTCGACTTGGCTTTTTTGGTGCAGAGATTTTTCAGGCTCAAAATCTCTGGGGACTTTGTTTAACAGTGGCACAAAACATCACATTGTACGCTTATGTTTTAACTAACTAACTACTACACTTCCACATTAATAATCAATCTAAACTCTGTTTCGAAACGGTATACTCAGCAAAGGGTGCAAAGGGGTTTTGACTTAAGATGGGGCATAAAACAGAATTGCCAATCATATTCATGTTCTGGGAAGAAGAACATTCAAATGACAATGACATTTCACCACTACCACCATTCCTTCTGTTAAGACACCATTTTTACTGGTTGCTTGCCTTTGACAATTGTAGGCAGAAAAAAGAAGATGTAGGTCAAAATGTGAGACCTTCAATTCTTTAGTCGTCCAAAAATATCTCCTTAGAACCAAAAGCCAAGAGCTCTTGGCAGCATGCTGGCATCATGCAAATGTGCATCTTGCATAAGGAGACATTGTTCACATCATTATTTGCACAAATTCATAGGCAATCCATGTGCTCAACATACAAGAACATGAAGAGCAGTTTTTTTTTAAGTTACACAATGTAGTGCACCAATGATGAATACAGCAGTTTGTCCATACCAGTTATTTGTACTCGAGGACTAGGAAACTGAAGTAAAGATGCAAGTATCAAAATCTATTCCTATCTCGATGTGAGCATTACACATTTCTTTTCATTGTGACAAGCTTCACAACTTTTCTTCGCAGCATGCACGGCATCAGTAACCCCCCCGAATGCTCCGCCTGCCATGGAAATATGTTTTATCTATATTGTAGTGGTAATTGTTCCTTAAAACAGCCAACGTTGAGCATTAACATTTCAAGTATAATCTCCTGACGGCTCATTAATGTCCTCATTAGTTTCCATGCAGCATCGCGTTCCATCCATGTTACACAATGAGTTGAAAGGTATGTCGCTTTCCATTACAGCGTGTCATGAATTACTCCACTTGTGATACTTTGAGAAGGAGCATTATTTTTTTCCCCCAGCGTTGAGTCCATGTTTCATCGCTTTTACATTGTGATCAAGTATCTTGTGCAGCAGTGGAGAAAACTCACAGGCTGCGACTGAGCCTCTCCCCCCACTGTGAACCTAACAAGTCGCTGATGTGTCTTGGACCAACATTTTTGGAGACACTTCATTGGGCATGAAGATATCTGCTGTCACACTTTGACAGATATCTGGATGACGTGGCCTTTCCATGCATGTCAACAAATGTTTATTATTGATACATTCTATTGATATAGTGGATATGCGTACATATATCATAGGTTCATATTACTTTAATTCAATGCCTATCTACAACCCAGATTACATTTCTAGTAAAAATAAATAAGTTTTGTTTGTCATAATTCTCCATTCAAAATAATGATTATAAAATCCAAATCTCATTACAATTATGCAAATGTAATGCCATTCTCTCATTGAATAATTTTAAGTACACACTTTTCTGTTTTGTTGCTTCGGAAGCCCAAAAATATGTATTTTTAATCTATTGATCTCGGTTCTGAATTGGGGAACTGCCACATGCTGCACAAGCTGTTCTCTTCTGTGGTACCGCAGTCCCTACATATATTTCACATTTTACTTCCACATTAATAAACATGACTACCTTTACTTGTCATAGAGTTGCAGTTAATTTGAGTATTCTTATTTGTAGATTATCATGAACTATAACATGGTGTTGCCATAGAAAAAAAATAGAAAAGTGCTAAAATGTGTAAGCCAAAATAATTGTTGAATGGCTGTGCGAATAAGTCAGGCACAGCTACTAGGCTTCCCTAGTGGCACTACATTTCCACAGTAACCTTGAAGTTGTTTGTATAATAAACTACTATTTTAGCCCTATTTAAATAACTGATCTGTGGTTCATTCTCTGCTTTTGATAGTCAAATGCAAAATAATTAAAATCTCGCAGATTCAAACGGTTCTGCTTTGATGAACGCTAATAGCAAAGTACACTTAGTACACTTAGAGCTGATATTCAAAATATAAACAAGCACACTTGTAATAATCACACAGCTCATTTTCTGAATCATGGACCTATTAAACACAATGTGTAGATTTACTTATC
The DNA here is from genome assembly GCF_964030765.1 of Micromesistius poutassou. Taxonomy (NCBI): domain Eukaryota; kingdom Metazoa; phylum Chordata; class Actinopteri; order Gadiformes; family Gadidae; genus Micromesistius; species Micromesistius poutassou. The sequence continues at coordinate 17,820,489 of NC_140280.1, forward strand.
TTGTAAGTGCCCAAAAACGTAATCCAAAGACACCCAGCCATGTGCCTTGTGCTTCATATAACAACACAAGTTAGCTCTTTGTTAGTCTTATACCTAGCGCTTTCTCCCTGATGAAACCAAACTTTCGACATATGCACACATGTCAAGTGGAAAGGTGCTCATCAGATTCCTCTCCCTCACTTTCTCTCTCTATCGCTCCTCTTTCCCCAATATTGAGGACAAAGCAACCCAACCAGGCATGCTGCAGCGGTTATTCAGTGCCCTGGCAAAGGCAGACCAATCAGGGGAAGTTTCCAAGGATGCCTTGAGCTGTCGGGGAAGGAAAGCAGTCAAGCTGCAGTGATCTGGCTCCTCAGTAGAATTAAGGCAGCTGTGAACTACCCAAGTGTGCAGTAACAGGTTGGATGCCACTGCTGCCGAACAGTTGTGCTTGGGCTCGGTCTGCCGGATGGTCCTTACTCATTTTCCCCCTTCTTTATCATTTAGTTTCACTCCCGATCGGGACGCGATCCTCCGAACCGTGACAATTTTGTTTCAGCATTTCAATTCTCACTTTTTTCTTTCCTCCACCCCAGCACAATGCGGTACACTGTATGTGTGATTTAATTGACAATGTGTAAGGTTGTGCCGCTTTCTTTTGTGCGTGACCTACATGATTCAAAATGGCAGCGGAGACACACCACTGGTTGGCCCGGCTCAAAGTGTTCATATAAGTTTGTGTTCCCCCCTCCCATTTAACGATGACATTGCTGCAGCTAGCTCGCTACCGTGACCTCGCCCTGTTTAACAGCTGTAAACACACCTGAGATGTTGTTTGTCTGTCACCTGTGGTGCATCTCAAAGCCATTATGTGCCATGAGCTGCCACCCCCCACCCTGATTAGATGTGAACTAGAATGCTTGAGAAAAAAAGAGACGTCTTTTGAAACGTCATCCGATCAAGCAACTCTTTAAAGGGAGATATTTAAATGTGTCCCCGCTTCCTGTCATGAAAAGGCCTTTAGAAAAAGTTTCCCCTCTTTTTTGTGTTCGGTTTTTTTTCTTTCATGGCTTGGAGAGATTTCTTATTTGTTTTTTTGTCATCTACCTCTCATCCTCCCATGCTTCTTACAATTCTGTCAAGTGCTCTCTGGATGTGGAACATCTTTCGAGGGGAGTTGATAAAAGTGGAAGCTTGGAGTAAGATACAGCCTGTGTCTTGTTTCCATCGAGATGATTGCATTCTTGTTTATAATAAAAGGAACCAATCTATTTTTTTCGCTTTTACATAGTTTCGTTGCATTTCTGTTTCCTCAATATCTTTCGGCTATCATCCTTCCCACCAGTAAGAATTTAGAATGTAACATATCACAAACATAGCAAACATGGTTTATAGGGATAGATTAAAAAAAGAGCTAAGCTTATACCTTGTTAAATGTTCTGGTGTCATTGTGGAAACTTACATTTAATGATTGATTCAGCGTCTTACCTTACAAAAAATAAGACATTTTTAGTTAGGCAACTTCACCCTTTATTTGCCTTTTGTCTGGACTTCTGCCTCCTATAAAAAGACACACTTCTTGTGTGTGTCAACTTCAACTGACGTATTTCGCCAGCACTTTCGACCGCTACGAATGTCACAGACACGATCCAGACCAAACGGTCCCCAAAAATAGGCTGCATTTCCAGCTTCCGACCGGGTTCAAAGCCCGTCTAAGAGGATCATGCGGTCACATGCAGAGAGGAGGTGTTTGGGGAATCACGACTTTAGAGCCACGATTATATCACATTTCACCCTGGCTGTGCTTATTTTTTTTTGTATTATTTCTGTGCCCGTGTGCAGCTGCCATCAGGTCGATCAGTCTGACACGCGTAATGATCTACTCAGAGGCTTAGAGCTTCTCAAGGTCTCAGGACAAAAGCAACGGCAAAGTTGAATGCCTCTTGTGCCAAATATCGTAGGGATTTTATAACTGTAGTCAAATATTTTGGTATTTGATCATTCAATAACCCGACAACAAAATATATATTTATTTTCTATTTGATCATGAGATAATGGCGGTCATGGCTGAGCAGTTAAATCTAAGTTGGTGGCGTCCTTTACACAAAGCGGTCAACGTGAAAGGGAGCAGGACGTAAACAAAAGTCTCATAAATTCCTGGTGAAACATTCACAAGGGAATTGTTATAGATAGACAATGCTTTTATGCGGGATGAGGGAATAAAAACGACACACTTGGATTAGTGACATTTTGTGATTCGTAATTCATTGCATTTCAGTAGCAGCTTTTTATGTGCAGCAAGGCTACTTGCTTAATTGATCCACAGTCAGTCAGTGTGTAATTTGTGAACACACGCAATGTTCACATTTTACAGATTGTGATGGGGTGTGGGAGGGGGGAGGGTCTAATCAATCATTGTTTTCCTCTTGAAAGGGCCTGTTCAGTAAAAATAAAAACTGACAATTGTTGCGTTTTATCTAATATGATTAGAGCTAAGAGCTAAGAGCTAAGCAAGTGCAACAATAGTTCTAAGAAAACCAAGGCATGTACCGAGGAAGGTATTAGAAGAAGGGTTGGTTCAGTGCTAAAAAGCTAACTTGGCACGGAGAGTGGACCCAAGGACACGCTCCGTGTGCTGGATGATATGCGGAACAAGCAATCTTCAGTATTTGTTTGCAAAGTCCATTAGGGGATTACAAATGAAACATCATTCACTGAGGAAGGAGTACTATCGCCTACCGACATGAAAGGGGTCACGTTGAGGATCCTTTCTTCTGTCCTTCCTTCCTTCCCGTATTCCTTCCTCACTATCTTCCTTTCTTTCAACCAACCTTCCTTCCATCATTCTTTCCTATTTTTCTTCTTTCCTTCCTTCCTTCCTCAATTCTGTCCAATCTACCACTCTTTCTACCATCCTTCCTTCTGTCTTATCTTTCTTATATTCTCCTCTCCTTAACGACTTCTGCCCTCTCTTCCTTCCTACCTTCCTTTCTTCCTGACATTTTCCTGAAACAAGCATTTCATTATCCAGAGTGGAAACTTTGTTCCATTCACTCCTGTTGAGGAGGTGAATCTATTATACCTTTTTGGCATGGCTCTCCACAGTACCCCATCAATCGAAATAGCCCTGCCCGTTGAATACTATATATATATATATCGTATCATTTAATAAAATATAATGTAACCCAATCACATTATAATAATCTTACAGTACAATTGTTTGACACTTTTTCAGAAGTTATCCAATTTGTTTTGCGTCTGTTCAAGGCTCCAGCTCCACACCCCTCTCTATGCTTCCCCTGCCGATCTGATCCTGCTGAAATATTCAGTGTAATTACCTGCTCATGATTTCTGCTTGGCGTGTCTTCTCATATTAGGCTTGCAGTTAAAATGCATTATTTAACAGATTCTTTCCCCCTCCCTCCCACCCCTCCCCCTGTCTCTCTATATCTTCCCCTTTATCTCCCACTTCCTCTCTCTTCTGAAACCCCTTCCCTTTCCTTTAGGTAAGTGTCAAATCAACAGTGTGTGGTTCCGTGGGGCCCGTGAGCCGCTGCTTGGTCCTTCCTGCGCTGTTCCTTTTCCTCGGGCCATTTTGGCTTCAGCACCAGGTTTGAAAAGATTGCCCCTATTCAGGGGGGTCTGGTCGACTGTATTGATCCGATTTATTATCTAGTTATTGTCAATCTGGGTATTGTTAATCCAAATTGGATTAAACCATTGCTGTTGCGGAAGGCTTTTCAGATTAGCTGTTGTAGGATGATGAAGATGATGATCTGACCGTCCTGTTGATTTATTACCTAGTCGTTGTCAATCTATTATTATAAGTATTGTTAATCCAAACTGGATAGGTCTGGGGACAACTGGAGACTAGTTGTACCCGATGGGACAAATGTTGCTGGGTGTGTGGGCTCCATTTGGCTCCTGTTGCTTTTGCGGAAGGCTTTTAAGATTAGCTTTTGTAGGATGGTGAGTTCTGACCGTCCTATTGATGGAAGCTTTTGTTTCAGAGAGCACGTTGTCCTTTATCTCACGTCGACACCCAATCTCTTCTGTGATTGTGTCTGACGTCCGCAGGGATCGAAGCGGCTATTTGGGGGTGGATGCTTGTTCCAAGAGGGGGGTGTAAGTGGGTTTTCAGGGTCTAGGAGCACAGCTCATCGGAATAAACCGACCTTGTTATTTTTAATGAATTAAATAATTGTCATTTATTAATGTGTGGGGGGTGGGCATAAAAAAAATACCCTTCTGTGGTCCATTTGCGGGTCATTAAAAGCTTGCTTTGTATATCCGTGGCAGGCCAAATCCATTATCTACCACCCTGTCCTAGATGGAGATGGGTTGAAGTGGTGGGTGGGAGCCTTTTTCTGGCACAAGAATTATGCCAAACTATTGGGACAGATCACCAGCAACCTGCTTTGGCTTTTGTCCCCTTTTTACCACCACCACTAATTATAGTCTGTGCTCCACTCTCGTCCCCCCCCCCTCTCCCATCATATCCTCTCCTTTGTCCCATCATCCCCTCCCCTTCTCTCCCACCCTTCCCGCCTCGCCATCCTATCCTCCTTTTTGTCCACTCCTCTCCCTTTGCTCCCAATTTGTCTGGCGTTTGTCTTTGTTTTTATCGGGGAGGGGGATAGGCATTGGTTTACTATTTATCCCTCACTGATATGTTCTGATATTCACGTTGGCTTTTAATGGCTGAGCAGTCTGGGCATGAAACAATGTCTTTACGTGTAGAACTGTCGCCCGGGGTCCAGGGTTGTCCTGTGTTATTAAGCAGAAATCATCTGGGAGTGTGGCGGACTGTGTTGCGGTACAGCAGGCGGTTCGGGGGGGGGGGGGGGGGAGCAGGGAGGGACGGCCATGGGGCGAGAGGGGTTCTGTGCTTTGAATATCAGTGGTTGCGAAGGGAGATGGGAATCAGTGGAGTGGGAGGATTGGGAGCAGGTTGTGCCTCCCTCCTCACCGCCTCCCACCACCCTCACCACCACCACCACCATCGTATGGGAAACGTGTGGTGGGTAGAGGCCGTTTGAGATTGACATCACCTGGACAGATTGTAGGCGTAATGATAGCGGATGGCTCCATATTGGCCGACCGTGGAGCCGCCACCGGTTAGCTTTTTCCAGAGAGTGAGCAGGGAAATTAGGACTGCAGGGCAACTGAACCCTTAATGGACAATGGCTCACAAACAATGTAGGCTACATGTGGCCGAGTAGCGGCTCAAGCAGGCACCACACGCAACCTTGTGCAGTCCACACACACAGACAGACACACACACACATACACTGCGGCAGACTCTCTCTCAACAACAGACGCTCTCTCCTCATATACTTGTGGCAAGGGGGATGGCCAAGCATCTTGACCTAGCGGTTCCCAGAAACGTAATCATCACACAGGCGGGCCCCTCGCCAGACATGCCCTCTACCGCACCGCTCCGTGCACTAAACAACTTCTTGAGTAGAGGGCCGAGAGTTATCTATTTTTAATACTGTCAAACTGTCCAACATGGTACTAGCTTTCCTTCAGAATATAGGATAAGTAAGTATATACTTCTATATGGCATTTGGGGGATGGTTTTATTCATACAGATTGCCAACATGGCAAGCATGGGGGGCCCCGGTGGGATTTATATTTATTTATTTATTTCAAGTATGGTCTGTAAACAATATCGAGTTGCGCTGTCAAATAGTCATAATATCAAAAAAATATATATTGTTATTCAACCCCAGCTCTTCACAGTATGTATTATTAATACTATCTATAACCCCTGCATATTGATCTCCTTTATGTTTCAAAGTTGTTTGAACTGCCAGAATGTCTCACTTAAACTTTACACTTTTTACCTATGGAATAGTTCTACAGACTATGTTACTGCTTGGCTCATATTTAACCTGTCCAGTGCACAGATACATTCCCACCCAGATATTGATTTGATTGACTGTCATGTGCAACACTGGTTAGGTAAATCCTAACTAATGTTACTTGTAATGCTTCTTCATAACTACTGGTAGGCTAGATTTTCCTACTGTATAACTATATGGTAAGACCAGAGGGGGTTTTGAAAGGTGCTCATTAAAGGACAATTCCGGTATTTTGAACATTGAGCCCCCTTTCTGGTTTGTCTAGGATGAAATAGAGTGGTTGACACCGAAATTGTTACTATTGGTCCTACTATTGGTATTTGGCTAATTTCAAATCACCCCTGCCTGATTCAGAATGGCTGTCTATGGGCATTCACAGACCTGTCCTTAAAACAACCCTAAACGTTTGTTTTCAGAAATGTGCAATTCACCGAGTGGTAAGTGGTGTTCATTGATGTTCCAAATCAAGTAACATAGCAAAAGTTTCTGTCGTGTTTTATTTGGCATTTTGTAAATCCATTGATTTCTGTTGGAAGACTCATTGCACGTTGACCGGAAATGGAAAGAGGGGCTGGTTGTAGTCTTTTCGCTCGGTTCTAGCCCTACTGTTGATGCGGAGAACTGAGCGAAAAGACTACAACCAAAAGTAAACAGCTCCATTTATGTTTCCGGTTCCGGTCCGGTTTCCGTTTCAATGGGATTTACAAAATGCCAAATAAAACACGACAGAAACTGTATTTTGCTACAATACTTGATTTGGAACATCACCAAACACCACTAACCACTCGGTGTGTTGCACATTTCTGAAAACAAATGTTTAGGGTTGTTTTAAGGACAGGTTTGTGAATGCCCATAGACAGCCATTCTGAAGTAGGCAGGGGCGATTTGAAATGAGCCAAATACCCGAGACAGGACCAATAGTCAACATTTCGGTGTCAACAACTCTATTTCATCTATCTATTTCAGACAAACCAGAAAGGGGGCTCAATGTTCAAAATACTGGAATTGTCCCTGTATATGCCGTCATTGAATGGACCCAAAAAAACTTGGGAGAGAAAAGGATAGTTTCTTGACCTTGTCTCCTATTCTTTCTGTTCTCTCGCCACAAGCCAGACATGTCTGGCGGACATGCACATACACCACACACACACCTGCTGGTTTGTTTTATCCACTACACTCTTTCTCTTCTCCTTTTGAAATACTAAAGGTGAGTGGAGGTCTGCAAAGGTCATTTGTTGTTTTTGTTATTTTTCTTTTTCCTGTTTTTTTTTCCCATATTCTTCCAGAGCCAAAAGCAGCTTCGGGCTCCAGTATTGGACCTTAGAGATATCCGCCTCTGACCTGCACACTCTCTCAATACCAAATGTCAGATACTAGAGATAACTTTTCCCTTTTCTTCTTCTTCTACGCCTGCTAGCCTGACCGCACACATACACACAAAGTTGCAGACGGTGAAATAAAGGAACTCGATATATGAGAGGCGGCGATACGCGAGAGCTCTTATCCCGGTTCCCCTTTTGTTTTTACAATTCTTATCAAATGAATCTACGAAAGGTGGCAGGGCCCGCTGTTCAACTGCTGCTCTCTCACCCTACGGTTTGACGTCCGGTCTCTCTCTCTCTCTCTCTCTCTCTCTCTCCATTTGTAAGATGCTGAGGTCAGCTGTAGAATGTGCGGCAATGCAAAATGAACACTGATTAATTATGCCCTGCATGTTACATATATATTTAATAAGTACACAACCCATCCATTATTAATTGCAAATGATGTGTGTAATTGTAGCGAAAACAAAAATTCACAACCACAAATTGGCCCTTTTAGTCACCACTTGTTAGTTTTATCGAAAATGAAACAGTGGCTCCCTCCGTAGCCTCCCTACGTGATGTAAATACCAATTCAAACACTACAAAGTTATTCTATGTGTGGCGAGTGCAGGGGGGAATGTATTGCATCCTCTCACTACTACCACTGGTACTATTGCTACCTCTCTTTGTACCTTCTGTTTACGCTCTGGCAGGCCCACCACCGATGGAAAAGTAAATAAGTGAATAGGGCTCTGATGAATTATCTATTGCTAGGGTGAAATACATCTGTTTTAAGCGCTCTAATGAACTTTAGAGCACTGGTTCAAAACTCAGTTAAGCGAGACCAATGGGCCAAGAACCCATGCTCTGTTTGAGAGGATAAGAAACCCCAAGAAAATGTCTGTCCCTTTCTGTCCGTCCTCAGTCCCCATGGTTTCTGAATAAGCGACTAGATGGCAGCCCTGTGGCGAGACTGGTGATAAGGAGGAGAAATATATACAGCCCCTGTGCCCCTCCTTCCCTTTTTCCTATCATCCACAAATATCTGCTCCCATGGAGAGTTCTCCGGTGTCCTTGCATGCCCCTCCCTCACACACACACACACACACACACACACACACACACACACACACACACACACACACACACACACACACACACACACACACACACACACACACACACACACACACACACACACACGCGCTCGCGCACGCACACACACACCTTCCTCCCATCTGTCCTGTGTCCCCTTGCGGTGCGTGTTATTTGCCCTGGGCTTGTCCTTACGTTGCAGTGTGACTCAGCACTGTCCCCGCATATTTCAAATCAGACATGCCCCTGTGTTACTTGAACCTTGACAGCAGTCCAGGGTCTGAGTGACATCGCCTTCCCCCCTTTATTTTTTTTAAATTCAATTATTAATTATAAACATTTTTTAAATGTGTTTCTCCAAAAGTGAAAACCAGTGGCCCTTCAGAAAAGTCTTTATTTTAAGCATTTCACTTTTTGCGCTTTGGCTATGCAAAAAAAATGGTCCATTTTAGTACCAAAGTGGGACAACTCTTATCTTTAGGTCAATTATCTATAGCTTTCTGTGTGTGTGTGTGTGTGTGTGTGTGTGTGTGTGTGTGTGTGTGTGTGTGTGTGTGTGTGTGTGTGTGTGTGTGTGTGTGTGTGTGGGGGGGGGATCCATTTTCATGCCACACATTTGGCGGTGGCCTAACCTAAGCTGAGATTTATACCAAACATATGTTTCACGTGTCTGGCATTAAGCATGTTGACAAACAGACACGCTATCCAGGAGCATGCATGGTTGCTCAGGCGCTGCATGATATACAGGCCGGATTAGTCAGCGCCAGTGGATCCCACTCCCGTTTAGCATCCCTGAGCGTGGGAGATTGGTTCAGATGGTTACGGTACGTGGTTACATGTGTATTAGCTGTTCACCAGCGCACACACGCTCACGCCGGCACAGCATACCTGCAGCCGCTCTCTCGCCTTTGTTTCTGTTTTCAATCACAAACGGAGGCACGTGACGCCGGTTGCTATGAGATGCTTCCCTCCGTGCTCCGACGCCGACTTCGCGCCCCTGCTAATAATACCATAATAATCACTAGCATGTAGTGGTTTGTTCGCTCCCTTCTGGTTTGTTAGTGTCATCGCCGGGGGTGAGGACAAAGGTGTGTAGCCGCGGCCAACCCCTCCTCCACCTCCACAACAAAGTATGAAATATGCGGCGCCTTTCAGGCAACTTAACGTTTTTGTCCTCGCCCAGAACATGCCATCCATCACCATCAATTACGTTTTCTCATAAAGATAAATGGCTTTCATAGGCCTCAGTCGTTTCCCCCCTCCAGCACCAGATCTGGTGTGTTAATATGAGGTATTCAGGTTTGTTGGTGCACCAATCCCATTTGTGCTGTGTGGGGAGAACTGTTTGGTCGGTTTACGATCGCAAGCACCCCGACATTTCAAAATATAATGTCTCTCTCAGTATTTCATTAAATTTTGGATACCACTCGGGTTTGGAAATACTTTGAGCTTTTATGGAATATGACTCTCCTAACGAAAGAGCAGTATGGTCTCTACCTTAAGGGCTTGTTTTTGTTGTACATGTGGTCGCCGTTTTCTAACGAATTTCAAACCTATTATTTGCGTCGCAAAATAATACACGCACTCACGCCCGCACACACACACGGACACAAGCTCGCACATGATGCCCATTAGAATCTTCGTTTCAGTCACCGGTGCCACCCATATTGATGGTGTTCCTCTATTTCCAACAAGGTGATGGGGTGGGGGGGGGGGTCACATTAGTTATTCAGAATGCTCTTCTGTTTTGGTGACACACAGATACAGCCCCCCCCCCCCCCCCCCCCCCCCGCCCCCAGCAGCGCAGGTCCAGGTTTGACAATTACCTGCCCCCCCTCCGCCCCCCCCCCAACTCCTCCCGAAATGACAATGACAGACAAACGAAGTCGTCCAACATGCCGCATGCTACAACATTAACATTCAGGCAGGGAACACGGTAAAATAACAGCACCAATTCTGTTTACTAAAGACCTGTCATCTTGCTAAACGGAGCGTGTCATTGAAAAACACAAACACACCCACACACACACACACACACACACATGTCCCTCCCCACTGTTCCTACAGAGTCATTTGTCCACTTTCAACTCATCTCCATCCTTGAACTCGTGAACCACCAGAAACGTCCCTTCTGAAGGCGTCCATGCCGTTTTGTCTAGACGGTGCGCACCGTGCGCCGGGTCTACATTCATGTGAGGGCCGTGATGGATTTCTTTATACAACGGATCAGCCACAATTGGTTGACCAAGACAGACCTTTGAAAAGTTTGCTACACACTGGGAAAATAGCATTTAATAAATGAGTTCTTCACTTTGAACCGTCTTCCACTCAATACACAGTTTGAGTGTGAGGGAAATTATTTGTGGCTAGATTAGCTATTCAGGGTCCAGGGTCCTTTATGAGTAGGGATGTTTATCAAGCGGTATATATATATATATATATATATATATATATATATATATATATATATATATATATATATATATTGGTGTGTGTGTATATATATAGGAATATCTCAGGCTATGAACAACAATGAAAGACTGTTATGCTCACAATTACGGGCAGAAAAAAGAGTAATGGACTATGCTAAGAGTAATGGACTATGATAAAATGTAACCGCAAAAACGACACAGAAGGGTAATGGACGAGACTCCATATGTTTACATGCAACAGAAATCACTATAATACATGACGGGCCAAACCACGCAGGTCTGGTTCCGGTTCCGGGGGGGGGGGGGGGGGGGTGGTCTGGGCGTAATGGGAGGCCGTTAGTCCATGCTAGCATGGGTGATTACCTGTCCCTTGGCCTGCCCGGCGCCATGGCTGGGGGTGTATTAATAAGGCCACTCTTTTAGTCCATCTATCTGAGGCAAGGGGCCTCAGTGTCCGGACAGTAATTCATAATTTATGGCCATGCTTTGGAGGTGTGCACTGCGCTGCGACATGGCGATCCATCAATCCATGGCACGCACACGCTGACACATAAACACACAGACTCGCACATGGACACACACACACACACACACACACACACATTATACATCTTTAATTTGGATTTGATAAATAAGTACATATCATGGCAAAATCCAAATTTGGCTAAAAGGAAGTATTAGATTGCAGAGAAAGTCTCAGTCCATTCTGTACATTAAGGGTAAAGGTGACACCTGCGCCTCCAGATAAAGAGGCTACCAATTAGTGCTGATATAGAGCAGTACTTTATGAAGCGTTTGGCCCTTTTCTTAGGTAGTCCACAGATCTGCAGGCCTCGCACACACATTTTATGTACATGACCTAAGCTACCAAAGATCAGGGCAATGACTTTACATGAGTAGCCATAGGTGTTTAAAACATTATTTAAGGGTTGGTATTTTAACAATTTTGACGCATAGCAGGTGTCCATGTAAGCGTCATAAGAGCAACCAATTTCAATTATTGTGATCGTTTTGTTGTGTTCATCAATTATCACAAGGTGTGGTGTGTTTGGAATGTTCTTTATGGCAGATTCCATTGCGTTCCGCTGAGCATGGGAAGTGGAGAACCAGTACGATTTTACCGACTCCTTACTGTGGATTGTGGTGAAGTTGGTGTTATCACGGAGCTCCTTCATGGCCAGCGCCGCAATTCGGTCGTGACGCGCGATGTATAGTCCTTTGTAGGCAGGGCAGCCATTGAGGATGTGCGCGATTGATTCCCTCTGTCGGTTGTGGTGAAGCAGACAGAACGGCTCATGCTTGGTTGGAAACCCTGTTGCTAAGTTGGCTTTTGTCGGTAATACCCGAAGACAAGCTTTTATTAAGAACTTGTGTATGTCGTCATGTAGTGCTGTGTTTTGCAGTGCGGCATGCGATATGCTGTGATCAGCGCACGGCAGGCAGGCCACACACACACGCGCGCGTGGATAAACCTGCACGTACATTATGCACAGTATACACATGCATACACACACAGACACACGCATACACACACAGACCCACATGTACAATACACACAGACAAACGTGCATATGAACACCAATGCAGACAGGCACACAAACAGGGACGTGCATGCATACTTAAACACACACAAACAGACAAGGATAAGCCCACTGAGTGGTTCGATACGGCTCCCCTTTTCTAGACTCATGACACAGTTTTAATGCCCACAGACACACACACACACACACACAACAGAATATAGTCACAAACAACAAGTGCACCTGGAGAGAGGGAGAGAGATCACATCATTTAACGTGCCACGGGCATTGTTTTGGAGAGATTAGCTGGGATTACATTGGATCTGATGGCAAATTGAACAAATAATTGAAACTAGATTCCTCTCCCATGCAATTAGAACAGTGGGTTGGCCCACTCGCAGCTGTCGTAATACCTGGGCTGAAGCACAGGCCAAGCCCATGTATTTATTTACCAAATCCAGTGGTCTTTAGGTGTGTCACGGATGAGTAGGTCCCTAATCTTTCCCGTAACAAATGGAGGGAGGAAACAAGGCAACAAATGGCTACACGATTCAACACATGAGCCCACAACGGTGAGAGAAGCAAGGCAAGGCAAGGCAACTTTATTTATATAGCACTTTTCATACACAAGGCAGACTCAAAGTGCTTCACATATAAACATTGTCACACAATAAAAGAAAATAATAGATACGTAAAAGTAAAACAGATAGAAAATAAAGGCAAAGTTAAGAAAAAAAAAACATTTTAGAAAAGCAAAGTAAAAAAAAAAAAGCATTTTAGAAAGTGAGAAAATAAAGGCAAAGTTATTAATAAAATAAAAAATAGAAGCATTGTAGATTTAAGATTTAGCAGAAAGCTAAAGCAAACATAAAAGTCTTCAGTCTTGTTTTAAAAGCTGTCAGAGTTGGGCCAAGTCTTAAATCCTCAGGGAGTTTATTCCAGCTATTTGTTGCATAGTAACTAAATCCTGCTTCCCCATGTTTCGTGTTGACTCTGGGGATAATTAACAAATTGGTCTCAGAGGATCTTAGTGGCCTAGAAGGCTTATGTAGTGGAAGCATATCAGTTAAATATTTTGGCCCTAGACCATGTAAGGATTTATAGGTTAGCAACATTATTTTTAAATCAATTCTCTGACATACAGGGAGCCAATGTAACGATTTAAGAATTGGTGTAATATGTTCAAATTTTTTGGTCTTTGTTAGAACTCTAGCAGCAGCATTCTGAACAAGCTGTAGTTGCCTTAGAGTTTTTTTGGGAGACCTGTAAGGAGACCATTGCAGTAATCAAGCTTGCTAGTGATAAAGGCATGTACAAGTTTTTGTAAGTCTTCGGTAGACATGAGCCCTTGCTACGTTTTTAAGGTGATAATATGCAGATTTTGTAACTGATTTGATGTGACTGTCGAAATGTAAATCTGAATCCATGATAACCCCTAGATTTCTGGCTTTGATTGGGGTTTTCAGGGACAGAGAGTGAAGGTGTTGGGTAACTTTAAGCCTTTCGGTTTTAGCACCAAATACAATTATCTCGGTTTTGTCCTCATTTAGTTGAAGGAAATTTCGGCACATCCAGTCTTTGACTTACTCAATGCACTGGCACAACAGATCTATTGGCTGATAGTCATTTGGTGATAGCGATACATAGATTTGCGTGTCATCAGCATAGCAGTGATGGTCAATATTGTTATTTTGCATGATTTGCCCTAGTGGGAGCATGTAGATGTTGAATAGAGAGGGTCCTAAGATCGAACCTTGTGGGACTCCACATGTCACGTTTGTTGATTCTGAAACAAAGTCGCCAACGGAAACAAAGTAGTTCCTATTTTGTAGGTAGGACCTAAACCAATTTAAGACTGTGCCTGAAAGCCCCACCCAGTTTTCTAATCTGTCCAAAAGTATTGTATGGTCTACAGTGTCGAATGCAGCACTGAGGTCTAGTAGCATTAGTATTGAGATTTTGCCAGAGTCTGTGTTAAGACGGATGTCGTTTACAACTTTAATAAGGGCGGTCTCGGTGCTGTGAAGGGCTGAATCCGGATTGGAAGGTGTCATAGCAACCAGTTGATGCCAGGAAGTCACTAAGTTGCTGGAGGACAACTTTCTCAATGATTTTACTTATGAAGGGTAGATTTGATATTGGTCTGTAGTAGGCTCCGCTTTTTTAAAAGGGGTTTGATAACTGCAGTTTTTAAGGCTTTTGGGAAAGTGCCTGATTGGAGAGAGTTGTTAACTATTTGCAATATGTCTATTGCTAGGCAGTCAAAAACATTCTTAAAGAGGTTGGTAGGTAAAGTATCAAGGCAACAGGTGGATGGCTTCAGTTGTGTCACAGTTTCCACAAGAGTTTTAGAGTCTATGACATTAAAGCATGTCATTGCCACGTTACTTTTGCCTGAATAGGGTGGTAGTCCAACATTTTTGTTTAAAGTGGAGACATTGATGGCGCATCTGATGCCTTCAATTTTATCAGTATAAAATGCTGCAAACTCATTGCATTTCTGCATGGAATGAAGGTCAGGTGGAATTTGTGTTGGGGGCTTGGTCAGTCTGTCAACAGTTGCAAATAGGGTTTTGGCATTATTAGTATTGGTTTTAATGATATTGGAGAAAAATGTTTCTCTAGCACTTTTCAAGTCTAAATGGTAGGCACGGAGGCTCTCTTTATAGATGTCATGGCAGTGAAACAAACATCACAACGGAGATGTATCAACATTCAAGAACTCGCTTGTTGGCATAGCAACTCAACTCAACTGTGTGTGTGTGTGTGTGTGTGTGTGTGTGTGTGTGTGTGTGTGTGTGTGTGTGTGTGTGTGTGTGTGTGTGCGTGCTTGCATGTGGGTCTATACTGTATAGCTTCACGCACACACACCACACACATACACAAAGTGGACTTGTGTCCCGGTGAGTTGCTATGCCAACAAGCGGATATGTATGTGTGTGTGTATATATACTGTATATATATATGGTGTGTGTGTGTGT
This sequence comes from Micromesistius poutassou, assembly GCF_964030765.1. Taxonomy (NCBI): domain Eukaryota; kingdom Metazoa; phylum Chordata; class Actinopteri; order Gadiformes; family Gadidae; genus Micromesistius; species Micromesistius poutassou. The sequence goes on from NC_140280.1 coordinate 17,835,667, forward strand.
GTATAAATACTGTATATATGTGTGTTTTTGTGTGTATATAGGGACCCATTCCCTGGGCTTGCTCAGTGGCGTGTGGTTGATTTGACACATCCCAGCCATGTGGTGGTGCCCGTCTCGTACGCACACACACACGCGCACGCACGCACGCACGCACACACACTTAGAGGCATAGATCAGGTGACCTGTCCCTTGCAGACTTTCAGCCATGCTCACTGGCCCTTGAATGATGAATCGCAGGAATACTCACCCTAGCCCCCACCCTCCACACCGCCAACCCCCATCCCTCCATCTTTCTCTCTCTCTATCAATGTGACAAACCCACACACACACACACACACACACACACACACACACACACACACACACACATCTTCTCCCCCTCCTTTGGGGCGAGGCAGTGTGAATCCAGGCCAGGGAATCGAGTAGGGGGTGAGATCAAGGGTAGAGGTTTTGTCCTTTTCTTCTTCTTCTCCTCCTTCTGCGGTCCTTCCTCCTCATCTTAGGACGGTCCATCTTCATCATGGTGCCACGTCCTGTCGTCTACCTCCTCCTATCTTTCCTCCTTTATTCTGCTGTTCGTCTTGGCCTCTTTGGATTCTTCCCCCTCGCCCTCCCTGCTGTGAGGCATCGCATGGCACGTCCATTTGTGATCCATTAGTGAGGGGGGGGGGGAAAGGGGTGGTCTGGGGCTGACACATTCTCCAAGCAAATGTAATTTGACCGTAGCGGACCGGGTTGTGATCTACTTACTTGATTTTTAAAACCGTCATTAATCATGGCAGGTTGACCACTGTATGTACCTGCATTATTCATCGTGAATGGTAGGAGCTGTGTGTTTGTTTGTGTGTGTGTGCATGTGTGCATGTGTGCATGCGTGCGTGCATGCGCGAGTGCGTGCTAAAGAGAGGGTTTAGGTGTGCGTGCGAGTCTGAGGCCGAGCAGTGGGTGAAACCGGGCAAATTGAAGCGTGAACATATCTCCGAAGGAAACCAGGGCAACCAAAGGAGAAAACAAGGATGTAGATATTTCATAAGTTCAATAAGACATGCCGTCACAGCAACACAAGTAGAACAGCGCATCGCAATGCACTGCTGTGAGTTGAGAAGATGAGAAAAACAAGACGAAATGTAGATTCTAATATTCTGAATATTTAGCATTCAGAAACTATAGCATAAGTAACAGCACAACACGCAATGCAAATGGGAACTTGTCTTGCGTCCTTGTGTCCATGGCGATGAAAGCGTCCAGAAATGGTGACGGCCCCAATTGTGCTGACAACGCTGACGTCATCGGGGGAGGGGGGGGTGTAAAATGTCCAGACAGCACCTGGGCGCGTTGAGCATCGTTGACCAAAGAGGCTGTGCACTGCTTTTAGCTGTGCTATTCATCTCTTCTCTGGGGGTGTCAGCTCCCCTCCCCCACCCCCCCATAATACCACATCACAGAGCTTGCATCAGTATTTCTTGTCTTCCCTTATACCCCATTGTTGTATGGATAACACAAAAGGAATCTTAAACCTAGCCAGATCGCATATATACATTGCATTATGGGTAGAGACGTACGAACGTGTGCCTCGGAGTACACGAGCTATCTATACGGACAGAATTTGTTCATTTACTTGCAGCCTAAGTTTCCTGTGGTTGCCTCCGTTGCCTTCCAGCATCCTTGCAAACACACTCCTTGCACACTCGCACAAGCTCCTGCCCCCTCGTCCCTTGTTTGTCTCTCTTTGTCTCTCTCTCTCGTGCTGTCTCTCCCACTCTCGCTCTCTCGCTCCTGCTCTCTCATCTCCCCCAGATTAAAGGCTCCACTCGAGGAAAATAGGCATACCAAAAAGCCCAGAAAGAGAGTCGTGCCAGCCTGTGGCCTGTTGATAGGCTTGGAACAGGGTCGCAGCACTGGTCTCTCCAAGAGCTTTCTTTGAAGAGGGAGCGAACACACACACACACACACACACACACACACACACACACACACACACTCACTGATGTGTTTGTTTATATTCTCTCAGGCAAATGTCCACTTTGTCCTCGTCCTGATAGTGTGTGTCATTGATGAGCCAGGCCAACTCCATCTCTCACTCACTTTCTCACACACACACACACACACACACACACACACACACACACACTCCTCTCATGTGATGCCATGTCATTCTATATTAATGAATTTGGCATATATGACAGTGCCATTGATCCTAAAAATGTGGCGTTGTATTTACCACTAGCACTGCCCCTCCTATGATGTCAGCCTCCTTGGCTCGCTGTGAGTGATTGACAGTTGGGGTGTCATATAGGGTGTGGTATGGTAGAGATGGATAGATCCTGTCTACTTGTCTCTGGCACTGTCCCCTATAGTCTATAGAGAGAGAGAGAGAGGGAGAGAGAGAGAGAGAGAGAGAGAGAGAGAGAGAGAGAGAGAGAGAGAGAGAGAGAGAGAGAGAGAGAGAGAGAGAGAGAGAGAGAGAGAGAGAGAGGGGGAGAGAGAGAGAGAATGTTGGAGGGAGGGAGGGAGGGAGGAAGAGAGACGGAAGTGAGCATGAGATGTACACTACAAGCACAAACTCCCATGTCACACAGAACAATGCATTGTTTGTGTGGAGTTGCTCGCCAAGCCAACACGAGCGAGCGGTGGGTAGCGACCCTTGAATCCTGCAACAACAACGATAGTTTATTCCAGTGTTTTTAATTTGGTCGTTGGTCTTTTTCTTCTTTGTTCTTCCTCTTTCCTTCCTTCTGTCTTTCAAAGGCACCTTGTGCAGCATTGGCGGCGTGACGGACAGCCCCGGATTCCACCACGTCGCCCCCCCCCCCCCCACCCCCCCCTGCTGATAATTAATTTGCAAAGGCGCTGAGCCTGTGTCGCGCTTAAAAGGGCGGGGGCCATTTAATATGCATGAAGACGCCGGCCATCTTGGACGTCATGCTGTACAGCTCTGCTTGTGTTTAGGCACGTGTGTGTGTGTGTGTGTGTGTGTGTGTGTGTGTGTGTGTGTGTGTGTGTGTGTGTGTGTGTGTGAATTCCTCGCCCTCACTTGTTTCCTGTTGGTTAAATAGATAAGTGTGTGACTGTGTGTGTGGAGGGAGCAGGTGGAGGGGAGGAAGGGGGCTTCGTGCCTCTGGGGTGGGAGAGACGTGTCTCCTCAGACTCCCAGTGGCGTTCCATTTAATGTCCCTTGTCCCAGTGTGTATAATGGCGTGTCAGCCGTTGTCCTTAGACGGGGGGGTACTGTAGCCATGGCCAGTCAGGGACAGGAACCACTTCCAAGACTTAGCTAAAGTCATCTTATTAAGTTATTGTTTTGTTATGAGAGTGTGAAATCAAGTGTGAATGAGAAAAAAACGTATGAGAAGGGAAAACAAAACAAAAAAAGTGTCTTCACACATCACAAAGATTGAAAAATAGATGTCGAGAATTATGAACCGAGATGCAATCGTGTTTTTTTTTGATGATGGTGCATGTATGGTGGATGTCACGGTGCAGCAGCCCCAGCTATTATAATGCCGCATATTGGCTGCGGGTTAAGAGTTGACGGAAAACAATATACCATTTGCATGTTTCCATATCGACATTTTCACAACACAAAAAAACCCCTTGTGCTACAGTCTGAGGGAAACTAAGGACTCTGACAAGAAATAGATGTCTTTCCCCTCCCCCCCCCCACCCCCCCTCCGCTTTGTTTCCTGTGAATATCAGTATGAGTCATGAAAGTAGGCGAGCTCTCTGTGACGGGGAAAAGAAAAAGAAACAGCAAAATACTTTGGGAACGGCAACACCGGCAGGAAATTGACGGAGGGATACATAAACACACAAAAAGAACTTGGAGTACAGAGAAAAGATGCGGTAAATAACTATCACACTCGCTCTCTCTGTCTCTGAGCTTTCTCCAGGGTGCGCGAGGCTCCTCCAGGGAGAAGGGAGCGTGGGAGTTTGTGGGTAGGCGGTGGCGTCTCATAGGGGCCCCGGAACCGTGTAGCACTGGTTCCAAATATAGTCTCTTGTTAGGTTCTGAGCCACACAGGCACCGGCACATCCTCGGGGGGCTGGAGGGGGGTAGGTGAGGGGTACTGCGTACGCCGGTTTCCCTGTTGTTTCAATCTTGTTTCTGTTGTTTTTTGTGTTGCTGTTGTTGTTGTTTTTTTGAGGGGGGGGTTAAGGGGTAGGGGTTCTGCGATGTGCAGAGATGTTATGTCTTTTTCAATTCTCTCAAACAATCTGTGAGAACAGCTGGCGAAATGTTCACCGTTTGGTGGAATATTAACCCCCGCAAAAAAGTTTATTCCAGGTGTAATGATTAGAAGAAAGCCGAGTTTGGCTCATATTATGGTAATAACCCATTAAAAACAATTCAAGTGCAACAATCACTCACTAAACATAGGGCTATATGGTGCCATTTATTCATTATTAGTCTAATTATGTATGACTTGCATTGGCAAGATAGATGGATACTATCATGGAGTGTATAATGAATTAGCTTGAAACAAAAATGTGTGTACGCTGCAACAGTTTCAGTGATTAAAGAATAATGGACAGGTTAAATTAAACCCACACCCCGTCATTTAGCAGATGCTTTCATTCAATAAATTCAGTATGCCAGGAAAACCAATAGGGGGCTTAAGGAAAGATACATACATACAAATATACAAACATACATACATACATAGATACATGTATGCATACATACATACATACATACATACATACATACATACATACATACAGGTAGACTTTGGACACATCAAAAAATATATAGTATTCCTAGCCCAGTGTCCCACTGTTGGCAACACGCGCCCAGGTTGGGCTAAAGTATGACAAACCCATCCATCAGTTTTTAGGATGAATGTCTGCTTTTGGAATTCTCGGATGTTGAAATCGACTGCTCCAGATGTTGTTTAGTCAGGAAGGTGAAATGCAATTTGTCATAGAAAAGAAAATGCATATATTTTCAGTAGTGCATTTGTCAACCACCAGTTTTGTTGGCTGGAAACCCAACGTGACGTCATGTAATGTGCATGTTTTAAGTCTGTGTGTGTGTGTGTGTGTGTACGTGTGTGTGTGTGTGATATATTCAAGTGTTTATAAGTGGCCATGCGCAGGTGTCCCTGTTTGGATGAATCTACCCACTTCTACGATGTGTAAAGACTTTAGTCAGTGGCGATCTGTCCAGGCAGCCATGCCTGTGAACAAACAAACTCTCTTTCTCTTATAAATGCTCCATTATTGGTAGTGACAGAATGCATCTCTTACAGGCTACCCACGTACATAAAAAAACAAATCAGCTTGGCTATGGCTGACTACAGTCTCTCAAAATAATTGCACAAAAGGTGCTTTATTACCAGACTGTCACCGAATATTCAAAAAACCTATATTGTATCAGAGAGAGATGGAGGCACAAATTGTGTAGATGTACTTATTTACCATCCATTTTTTTGTGATTTGATGTTTTAGGTTTTTGAAATATTAGTTATGATGTTATAGATATTTCCATGTATTGTTTCTCTTGTCTGTGTATCACATTGCATAGTTTAAGCATGCACAATTGAGCATGGTAAACATAAAATTAGTTACTGGCTTCTAAAGCCTTGCTGTTGTCGCCTACGTTGGCCTGTAACCAAAATTCATCACCAAGCAAACAACAGCAGGAGCAACTTATTATCAAGATTATTCTCAAGAGGAGGCTCCCATTTTATACTCAAATTGAATATGTTTCCGTATTGATCCGAAGAATCACCTGCAAGTTGATCCACAAGTACCCTTCCATCCATTCAACCATTTATAGTAGGCAGGGGTAAATCCGAAAGGGAAGATAATGGTCATTGACCGAGAGGGGAGATTGCAAAAGAAGAATATTTTTGACTTGTACTTAGTGTGTTACCCCTTCATAGTCTCCGTCTGTAAAACAAATATAGATTTATTTTATTAATATACTCAATCACCGTGGTAGGTCAGAATCTGATGGAGGACACGGCTTGCAGTGATCATGAAGGGGTCCGTTCACCGTCCACTGTGTGGGGGTCTCAACAGGCAACCCGAATCACTGTCTAATCTAGGGATTAGACTTGTGTGTCGCGATACAAAGCCTCGGCGATGCCAAGGGCCCTCCTTGTATATCATTTGCGATGGCTTCGAAGCCATTGAAAGCCTCACGTGGGGTTGACCTTCAAGTGAAAAGGGTGCCGCTTTTTACAGAATCGATTAGCCTAGCGGCCTCAGTACTCTCCTCCAGCGCCGCTTCAATGTATTCTAATCGTTATTCGATGAGATATCCTGGGGTTTTTATATAATATATATAGACCGAAAATCTCATCACATCCATCATTTCTCAGCCATTCTCTTTGGAGAACTAACAGGGGCTGCACTAAATGGAGTTTGAGGTCATGTTGATTGCCAATGTGAACTTCTCTTTGGTTCTTAAATCAATGGTATTTGGCCTCTAGTCTCTCTAAGGCCTCGCTTTCTTTCAAATCCCCTCACCATTGTATCAGTGTGGCCAGCAGCCTGTCAGTGCAAGATAAGGATAAAGACTTTATTTCCTCTTTGAAACACCAAGGCTATGACCGTACTTCACAGTGATGGAATGCTATTTTTTTGGTTTTTTATTGATATTTGATATTTATTTTCTGTATATCATCTCTGGTGTAAAGTGGACAGTTCCTTTAATACTTGCAATAATGGCAAATGTTGTGGTGTCACATTGAGCCTTACTTTAGTTAGAACTGCGGTCTACCTAAAATAAATCATGGCTTGAGTAGTGCTTTTTTTTTTATCCAATAGTTGGCAATTAAAAGTAAAGGCATTTGTTGATACTAGGATGATCTGTTTTGTTAATTAGGTAGAGTGTTCGGAAAAAGGAAAAGCGTTGTTCATAACTACGGATATAAATATATATGATCCCCAAATCATCACCTAATTAGCATACGGAATTGCAATTCCGCCTGCAATTGAAATGTAGTCAGAAAATGAAGGGAACTTGGTAATTAAATGTATTTTGTAAACAATGTTTCAAAGAGCAGAAAATTGAAAAAATCAACACATGGGTATTGTGTAACCGGCTATGGCACAAAAGCTGTATTTTTGAATTAACGCCATTACAGAATCTTATCGGTTTGCCTGCCGAGTCGGGCACAGTCGGAATGTGAGTTGTAACGGCTTTACTATCACGGTTCCAGCAGTGAATATGGACTTGTTCATTCCCTCAGTTCTGAGTCGTTTGGTAGACAAACTCTTGTCTTTGACAATCTGGTAATTATTTGTGTCTGACAGTACTGTCAGAATATACTATACTATATATGCTATATTTATTTTATTGTGAATGTGGACGGATGCACTTTATGTTTTTCAGTTATTCTGTCCCAAATGACTGATTGATCTTTGTGACTGCAGTAATGTAGTGTTATTTGAGAGGCGTGACTGATGCAGTGGGACCCCTCTTGAGATCTGTCTCAAGTACCTGTTGGTTGCACTCTTTAGAAGGGGGTCCTTCCTTCAAACTTCAGACGTCTCTTCATCCTCCACATTCTTTTGATTTAAACCCCCCTCAAAAAATGTATTCATGTTGACATCAGAAGACTACGGATCGGCTTGCCTTCACTTGTGTTTGGCCTAGAAGGATGTTTACGTCTTGTCTCTTTCTCCACTACACCACATTCAAGTGTAACACAGGAATGGGTTTTTATTTTCCCGTTCAACTCTCTCATTCCTCTGTGAACCTTTTCAATGTTTTTGGATCCCCCCCCCCCCCTCCCCTGCCTCCATACCCAGCGTCACATGACAGCAGGCAAACAGTGGCACTATTTTAACATCAAGCGACGGGGGCCCACACAACATGTTGTTCCGCTCCTCATTATCCTCCACTGAATGGACCTCCACCTATGCCATGGAAACCCCATCAACCCCCCCCCCCCAAAAAAAAAAAAAATCCACTGACAAAATGACTCCATTCTGCCCTTTTTATTTAACTCAAACATACTGTCAACACCATCAGAGGAGAGCAGAGCCGGTGGATGAGTCTCCATTACCAGACTAGAGAGCGATCAGGGCCTCTAGTGATCCCTTCTGAAACAGCATTGGACTTGCTAATTCGGAAGCGTCAAATGTTACACGCTCACACACACACACACACACACACACACACACACACACACACACACACACACACACACACACACACACACACACACACACTGTGTGTTTTTCTGGACAAACTAGTGCGATATAATCTGGTATTGTTAGCGGTATATGCAAAGGATGATGAAATTGTGAGAAAGACGTGGATTTGTTTGGTTTTTCTGAACGTGCACTTGTCAACAAAAGTGACATGGGTATGGGGATAATGGGAGGGGTTTTGTGTGTTCATGTCTGTGTGTTCAATGTGGGTTCTTGTGAGTGGTTTGTTTTGGAGGATGGCTTGGGATATCTGTGTTGTATGATTATGCATAGGGTTTTGATTTTCTAAATCTGGTTGCTTGGTTTACTACCTCATGGGGGAAAACAGTGGATTGGCAGAACAAGCACATAGAATACACACATGCCCCTCCTCTGCCTGTCATAGACTTTCTTTATCTCATATATATATTAGGGGTGTAACGATACGCGTATTCGAACCAAAATATTTCGGTACGGGTCTAACGGTTCGATGTACGTTTTATTTTGGTACGTACGGAAAAAAAATAAAAATTATATATATATATATATATATATTTTTTTTTTTTTTATCAAGTTTTTATTGATTATCACACACTCTGTTAGTGTCTTGAGGACCACAATGTTTTGTGTTGAGGACCACAATGGAAATAAGTCCTGGACTTTATTGTGTTTTTATCCTCAATTGTATATTGATTTATATGTGTGTGTGTATATATGTGTGTATATGTGTATATATATATATATATATATAAGTTCTATCATCATCGAGAATGAGGAATCACATAAAGTGCATAATTCTTGTACTAAAGAGCACACAGAATCAAACGACACACTCGCAAAAGCATCAACGCACGCCCCCACAAGAACGAGAAACAAAGGGACTTCATGCGACAAAGGCCTTTTTTGCTGTGAGGTAAGGTTACTTGTATGATAAAATACTGCCCAATGTAGACTAGTCGGTGCAGAACAAGGGGTGTTCAGCGATGCAACAGTTCGTCTAACCACTGAGCATCTTTCTTTATTGTTGAAGACACCACCTTGGCTTCCCTCTTCCACGCCGTCAAGTGATTAATGGCTAGCCCAGCTGCCATTTTATTATAAAACACCATGGAGCAATTGATCAAAGAAACATGTCAAAATATAGGCTTTTGGGTCACTTTTCCTTTATTATGCACAAAATAATTGATAGGCCCGCATTGGATTGTACAAATATTAAATATTAATATGTTGCCCAATCGTGTTTGGGGGAAAGGTTTTTTGTTACATAATTCCATCCAATGATTGAATGAGAAATGGCCGTGTGTTTTAATATTTACTAGATCTTTACATGAAACTGTCATTAAATATAAGCCTTCATAATATAACGTCTTAATTAATTATCTTAATGTATTCCAGCCAAGCCAGTTAATTGCAAATGGATGCAGCCCAGCCATGCTCCCAGGTGCACCGAGACTGACTTTGATGTTGTGGTAAGCCGTTGATAAGGAGGCCGTAGACTCCAGGCTTGCTATTTTGAGTGTGGAGCATCGGAGGATGCAAGCACATCTCCATGCGTCACCCAAAAGGCTCCAGGGATGGATTTTCTTTGATTTAAAGAGTCCCCAAAATGAAGCATATGGCATAAAACCCGTTGGGGGTTTTGAAACGTTGAAAGGTTTCATTTTGTGTGTGTGTGTGTGTGTGTGTGTGTGTGTGTGTGTGTGTGTGTGTGTGTGTGTGTGTGTGCGCGCGCATCAGTGCATGACTAACCAGGGGATGGGATGCACCACTTACCATATCACTTACCATGGACTACACTGTCATATTTGACAATGTGACCGATGGCACTAAAACACACCCTGTAGCGTGCAATGTTTATGGCGGTGCTAATACAAATTCTAGCTAAACATGGAGCGATAGCTGTGCTGTATAATGAATCATACAGCCTACTAGGTATGTGTAATTGATCAAATGGAAGCCTGTTACAAAGATGTACTACAAGTCACAAAGTTTCACACAACACACATTAGGCATAAGGGTGTTAATAAAAATATATACTTTTATACTCGTCTAAATTTTTTTACTATGAGCATCCATCCGTTCACTAATAATCCTGGGTATAACTCATGCATGTGTCTGTTGTGTCTTCTCCAAGGATCTGAATTATTATGAGTAGGTTGACACAACAGAAGAATGCGGAGGTCAAGTGAAGTTCATTCTATTTGTGTCGCCCTCAAAGGAGCATAAGGCAGGACTTGAAAAGACAGATGGCAAAAAAAAGAAATCCCACCAAACGATGTCCGATCATGTGGATGCAGATCAGTGTAACTAGGCAGAGAAAGGCAGTTAACCAGGTACTTGACTTTGTAGGGGATCTTCCTGATTGGTAACTACAAACTTGCTCTGATTGGTTGTGTTTTGACCACTTACTACACAGTTATAAGGCACTCAAGTAATTTAGTTATTTTTTGTCAAATTGGATTTACAGATAGCTGCTGGAATTGTATTAGTAATTTCATCATTTGGACCTAATTTTCCATGGCAATATTGTCTATTGCTCCTTTCAGTGTAAGTGAAGTGAACCCCCTGTTTCACCTCGATTTTGAACACAGATAAAAAAAAATTGCTTTTGGCTAAGAGTTCTAGGAAATAAATGGAGGGGGGTTCTGTTGTCTCCATGGTTACGACCCACAGCAACTTTGCAGTACCTTTTTTTTTTAAGTTGGTTCCATTGTTGTTTGAGCGTTAAATGAGCCAATCTAGTTATACTAAAAGTATCAGAGAAGCAGAACCCTCTCTCGTAAGTGGACATTGAACCACTGCTCAGACAGAGTTTCACACAAACACACACACACACACACACACACACACTCAAACTCACTAACGTTCTTCTATAAATATCTGAGAAGCCTTAACCCTGTTTGTATGGAGTTCCACACTGACCCTTCATCGTTAAATCAAAGTTCGTACTAAAAGGCGCTTTTGGTCACCTCTGAACGTCACCTGCGTTCAGAGCAGAGGATAGGAATTGACTCCTGTTTTTTCGGAAGAAGGTTTAATTAGATAACTATATTGACAATCATATCAGACACTTCTACATTTAAAACCAATATAAAAAGGTTCCGGGTCAACCCCCACCCTTTGATGACAGCTCCAGTGTGAAAGAGCTTCACCTGCCACATAATGAAACACTTCTACACCCAATTAGCACAGAAAGGAACGAGCAGGGAAACAGAAGGAGGGGGGGATCCATCCTTCCAGGGCAATAGGTGTCCACATAGTACCGTAAACTAGCTAGACATCATGGACATGAGAGCAGTTATTTGTGAGAGTATTAGTCTGCAGTTAGTCCATGTGTAGTATTTAGCGTGTCTTTACCAGCACCCTGCCTGTGAGTTACGCAACATTCTTCTGATGCACCCTAATGGATTCCACAAAAAGGCTGTATTCTGAGGTGTACTGACTGTAATATGTTTGGCCATCTGTTCCTGTTTTGATGTGACTCATCCCATGGGATTCACTAAGTTGTGTGTGTGTGTGTGTGTGTGTGTGTGTGTGTTATACTTCTTGGCAATATGCCATTCATTTTCATCTAATATTTATCACAAAATGTATTGCTCTTTCACCAATATCCTCATTTCCATAAAGGGCTTAATTTCCTTCCATACATAATGGCCAGTTTACCCTGGTGTTATTACTAGAATAAAACTATGCTGAAATTAAACTGAAATGTTGGTTTTATATAATAATCATCATAAACTGTTGCAAAATAAATGCTTCAGCATTTATCAAACTCATCAACAAGCAAAGTGCAAAACAACAGGCTGCATATTATTACAATATGAAGACCGCACTAAATGTTGTATGGTAAAACAATTTATGTTAATTGCTGCTGGTTTCATTAACATTTAAATAAACAACCGAACAAACCCAATATGAATGGCAAGTAGGCCTCGGCATTGGAAGTATGCTTGCTGAATATGGCTGAATACTACATTTTGAATGGTGCATTTTATCTGAGAACTTCCATAAGCTGCTTGGATTCCTGTGACTCTAGCACCATCATATTGAGTCACGCTTGGTTCATCTCTGTGCCTCCTCAACGTTTTCATCTATTAAAAGCGCTGCTGTTTTTGTTGTTATTGATGTTGCAACACATTGGCGCAGTGCGATGCAAGTTTAAGTTAGTCACCCTTGTTTCCTTCCTAACACATTCAAGTTATGCCCTTCATGACCCCTCTGTACCTGAAGATCCATGCATATGAGCCTTGGACTTTTACTAACTTAACTTTCTGTTTTGTGTTTTTGTCAGTGATGATGAGGTAAAAAACAAATCTGTATCACCTGCTCTGAAAGCAGCATCCCACGTTCACATGCACATGTAAACGATAAGCTCACAACTCCTAAAAAACACGCTCTCTCCATTGATTTGGCATGGTGACATACCATGGGCCATCTGTCCTGAAACAGGCCTTCTCTATTGTGCAGCACAGAGATATCATCATGGACTCATAGACTCATAACGTCTGTATGTGTTCTCCAACCCTGAGATGTTTGGTTAGTCTTTTGGGATGTTTGGTCATCATGGATTCGTAGACTCATTTCGTCCATATGTGTTCTCCAACCCTGAGATGTTTGGTTAGCCTTTTGGGATGTTTGGTTAGCCTTTTCGCTTTTTAATTCACCCAACAACCAGGCGAGGGGTGCCTGAGTGAAGTGTATACAAGTCGTCACCGGTTGCATTGCAGCATTTCCTCATATTTAAAAACTGGATTTGTTTTTCGTTTTTTGTTGAAGAATCGTTGGCTGGTGACATTGAACATTTTCTATGTACCGTTCTGCCTCCACTTTGATGATTTAGTCTCAAATTGCATTATTGGCTCAGTGGCAATGGGTGGTGGGGGAAAAAAAACCTGCAAAATATTTTTTCTCAAGAGCCCTGGCCCTGAGAGCGAACATCTCTTCTGTCTCTGCACTACATCAAGAAACACTTCTGAGTGGAATTGCAGCCCTGCCATTTGAACGTTAATGAGCCAATTACATAAACCCATAGTGGTTTGCACCATGACGAATCTGCTCCCCCTGAACATACAGCCCCACCCCACTTCCAAAACACGCGCGCACGCACACACCATATAGCTTTTCATAATTTGCAGCAACAAGAAGCACCAGCAGTCTGTTTGGTTTATTAAGTCTGTGTGGGTTGCCTCGGCTTGGCTTCTCCTCAGTGCTTCTTTCGTAACAGACTTAAAAACAAGAAAGTTAATACCGTCGGTGGGGGGGCGGCATCCAATCACGCTCTTATTTTGGTAACCCAATCTTTTCAGTTCATTTTTTTCACCCATGAACATCTGCCGATAATATGATGGATATGATAAACTGTATTTTATATTGGGGGTTTCGGGACACTCAAAAGCGTTGTCCAACCACTGTTCAAAGACATTTTGCTAGATTCCCTTTTAGGCAGACTTCAAACTTTGTGTGTGTCTCCAACTGTCTTGCTGTGGTTTGGGACTTTGTAGTTGTGTCTGGTCCTTGATCAGTTGGCTTGCGTTGCGGATGCAGCATGCTGAGACGCGGTAATGAGTGCTGAGCTCAGCATGGACGGCAGCCAAATTTTTTATGCCAACTTTTCCCCTTCTGGATGCACTTTTTGCACTATTGTTGAGGGTGTTGAAGTAGTACTACTGTACTCATAAAAAGTCATGGTTCAGGTTTTTTTTAAATGCCATCTTGTCTTGAGGCTATTGCATTGTCAACTATTTGGGGGCGCACAACAAAATTGCTATGGATTCTAACAAAAGTCTGCTGTGATTATCAGCTGTCTACAAAAATGACCGATGGTATCTGAGTTGGCAGTTGTACGTTAAAACAAGTCAATAGACGGCAATTCAGTGTAAAACATTAGTTACTCAACCCTGGAAGTGGTATAGGAAGCAGACATTAATATATACAGTTGAAATAATAACTTTGTCCTAGCTTGTTGTTGTCTTGCTGTTATCCTGGGCCCAGCGTGACTGAAATGTCAGGGTTCTGGAGACGGATCTCTCTGAGCGGAATAAATAATTGATGCGTCTGCTCACATGGCCATCCAGCCCACACTGTTCTATTAATTTTAATAGATAATGATTTATTTACGTCTGTATTTAGTTATAGGGCCAAGGACCTGGTGATATTTGTTTTTGTCAACATCCCACTGCTCTGTCGCCACTTCATGCACTCACCTAATGAGAATTTGGAACATGTCAATAAGAGCAGATTTTCATCTCGCCGTCGTGCACACCCAGTCCCCACGCTGATTGCATAACTTCCCCCGTTTCTCATTGATCACGCGCACGGTCTTAGACTGCTCATTCAAACGGAAAAGCGCCAGTGAATAAACAGTGCTTAAGCAGAGGTGCTGCTCGCCCCTTCGTGTTTTCGTGCGGGTGGTTACCAGTTTTGCGAGTGTATTTAGAAAGTGAAGTCTCCTCAAATTGATATGTTTTCAAAACATTTGAGGTAAAAAAAAAAGAAAAAACACCAGAACTGCTTTTGCTAACCCAGTGACTTTTACTCAAATGTCAGCGCGACGCCTTATGTTTCGGCTGTCATCTGAGGGAAAGTAGTTATTTTTTGCCCCTGTTATCTAGACCCCGGGCGCAGTGGTGGGTGACATGTGTGGGCTAGATTACAGGTTTGAGTGTGAGACCTGTCTTGTTCCTTCCGTGTAACTGTCTCCCTACCTGCACAGGTTTAGTTTGTTTTCTGGCATGGTGCAGTTTTGTCTGTGCATGTGGTGGCGTGTATGTGTGTGTGCATGCACGTCCATGCACACATTTTCTTAACTTTCTCTCAAGGACGGAGCATCACCATCAACACACTGTCCCTCCTTGACGAGTGACAGAAGGGGGATGTGGGGGAGGAGTTTGGGTGGGGAGGGCAGGTCACTGGCAGGTAGCCCTCCTTCACAGGAACTGCAATGTATGTCAAAATCTAGCAAATGAGGACCAACCCCCACCACCACCACCCACCACGAAGACCACCAGCCCTTAGTGACAGGGACAGGGAGTGAAAAAAGTGTGTGTATGCGTGTGCATGCATGTGACCCTCACCCACCACACTTGATGGGTGTAGTAGAGTCAGTCTGGGGCGGATGAAGAGATTTTGTTATCGCCGCTGTCAAGTCACCCCGCAGACCCCCTGGCCGGGAAACTGGTCAGTCAGCTCCAGCGGCTCGGGTGGGTCTCTGAGACTAACTAAGGGGGCCGCTCCCCAGGACCAACTTGTTATACGTGGCAGGCTGGGCTGCAGGGGAAATGTAGAAAGCATGAATTGTAGAAGACAATAATGTCAACCCGTATATTTTTGCACACGCACACACACACACACACACACACACACACACACACACACACATACTCTGGACACATACAGATACACACACACACAGATGTCCACACACACACATATACACACACACTGACATTCACACATTAATGAAAAAGACAGGGTGGATTTTCAGCAGTATTAATAAATCTGGAGATGACACTGATAAGAAACCTCTTGGCTGATAGCGGTAGCGGTTATTCCAGATTTGTTTAACCATTGACATTTATTATACCGTCTCCCATGAATTATGCCATAGCATTAATTATACCATCTACTATTTATTATGCCATACCATTTGCCGTTCTAGCTGACTATCAGTTTAGGTTTCGCCGGTGCGATGGCGATTCATTTCAACTTTTTACATCACTCGCAAAATTCTATTTTCATTGAGGTTAAACACCAGGTATTTAGGACCATGTTTATAGGTTCTGCATAAAAAGTCATTATAAAATAAAAGGTGAAGCAATGAACTACAAATTATTGAGTGTATTTGTGTACTTTCTAGCACATAAAAAGATACATCCAAGTTTGGAGGCAGATTTCAAAGTTGTTTTCGATCACTGCTCAGGTTTTTTTTTATATCTAATTGCTTGCTAGGAAACAATTTTAATTTGATGCAACACATATTTACTATATTTAGAAGGAAGAACATGAACAGAAAGTTGGACAGATACACCCAATGCTATGAAGTGTGACTAGCATGCCCACAGAAGGCAAGGAGACTTAGAAATCTAGCAACCAACTCACTGAATAGCATTCTGGGTGACATTACGCTAATATCAGAACCCACCAAGAATACAGCAAGAAGAAATACAGCCGTTAAGTCAAACTTTTTACCGTCTTGGCAGAACAAGTGACACACTTCGCTATCTGAGTTGAATTTCTGTAATTCTCAGTCGACAGATGAGTAGGCTAGTGGAGATTGGTGCATCGCTAAATAATGTGCTGCATTTTGAACAGTTCTCTCCCGATAATCTCAATAAATGATCGACAGTGTGGCAATGCTGTGAGATAACTCATATATATACGTATATTCATTGTACCTATGTGTTCCTTTTATTATTTTATTTATATTTTGCCGGCCCCATTTTGTAGGTTTCATTGGATTTAAACTCCATAGAGTATTCCTACTGTTGTCTATCTCCATCAAATCCCCTGCTCCCATTGCTGTAAGCTACATTTGACTGGCTCTGTGAAAAGATATATAAAATACGGCTTTCTACAAGATTCATTCATTTGTCTGTGTGTGTGTGTGTGTGTGTGTGTGTGTGTGTGTGTGTGTGTGTGTGTGTGTGTGTGTGTGTGCGTGCACGCTGAAGATCGATCAAGCAGCAGACAGTGAGCTAGACGGTGATGTGTGTTTGTGTGTGTGTGTTTGTGGGGGGGGGGGGGGCAGTGACATGGTAAATCTGGCTTTGCTCAGCCGGTTCTCAACCCTGTCAAGATCAGCGGGCGAACGGGCCCGTCTGATGAAGACGACTGCCTGGTGTCACACAGGTGGTCCTGGTGGCAGCTGGAGCTTGGTGATGCCGAGGTTGGCACCACTCTAACTGACAGCCAGCAGGACGCACACGCACGTGATGGGAGGAATACTGCTTTTTTTGGCCCACGCTGCTAACCCCTCCGCCTAACAACCCCAGACGCTCCTATCCACGCCCTCCCCGTGCCCGCCTGCCAACACCCGATCCCTTTATCCACCTCTGCCTCCTCCTCCTGCCCATCTCTGTTTATCGTATCTATCTTATCCGCCAGCCTCGTGTCAGGGCCGCCTGACGATCCCGTCACATCGCGCCCGTCTTAGCGGAGTGCTCCCCTGACGGGGCCATGATTGTCACTTTTTTGCTCTGGGCCACGACTGCTACAATGTGTTGTAGCGACACAATGGCGGTGGAAAAGCCCTCTGCGCCTTTTCCGGAAGGACCAAACAAATTGATCTGGGGATGTAACAGATCAGCATCCGTCAGAATTTGTCCCCCTTTATCTTTGAGCCCCAGGCCATTGCTGATTGATAGCTTTGATAGCTGCAGTAGGGCGTTTGTGAGTGTGTGTGTGTTGGTGTGTCAGTGTGCGCTTGTGTGTGTGAGTGTGTGTGTGTGTGTGTGTGTGTGTGTGTGTGCGTTTGTGCAAATGTGTCCCTGCTCATGTGTGTGCATTGCAGTAGCAGGGGGTGGGCGGGGTCAGATAAAAATAGCTGAGGAAAATGGGAAATGTCACATGTAATGCTTGGTCCTTGTCATCACAGGAGGTCGGACAGGGGACCAGGGCGGGGGGAGGCTGATTGAAAGATCCAGGGAGCCTTAGAAATGGCCTCTAAATTGGAGGAAACATGTGACCTTCTTTAAGGTCTCTTTGGGGCCAGGAAATCCTGTATGTGTCTCCTAGCAATAAACCTCTGTGATTCACTTCTCTGCGAACGCTAAAGATAGCTGCGCGCGAGTTGTCTTTACTGCCGGGCATTTTGACAAGGGTGCAACCAGTCCCTTTGAGTTGTGGCCGTATGTATTCCCATAAGTCATGATGTCTTTTTCTAGTCAGGGCCTGATAAATAGTTGAGGATGCTCACTTACGTCTTGATTGAGCGGCAGTGTATTTATTTTTTTCTTAATGGTGATTGCATGTTTATGTGTGTGAAGCTGTACTGAAATGGTGTCCCACTCTCGGATGGGGGGGGTTGGAGTCTCACAGCTCTGACCTTTGCACCCCGAAGTGCCACACATCTGCGATAGGCTCCACCCCTCAGCTCCGCTGAGCCGAGAGGAGCAGGTAGAAGAGATGGATGGATCGATGGTCCATGGAAGTGTGGTGGGTATTTTCTCGCCACAGCACCATCAGTTAGAATGCTAAGAAAGATATGGATTTTTTTTTCACAGGACTTCTCGCTGTCGTCAAGGATTAGTACAGAGCAGCATGAAATACATCGAGTGAGGGATAAAAATGTCCCCCCTGATGCATTGCAGTTTGGCTATGTACACTTGAAAACGCCCTGATAAGCATCAATTTGCTCATTAGTGTAATATATGTTTTCCAGGTTGTATCCAGCACTGTGCAAATAAATACATAAGCAGAAATAGCAGAAAAGAGGAGAAAACATTCAACTTTTTGCTTAAACTAAACATGAGCAGCAAAACACACAATGATGTGTACGGTGGTTAACGCTGGGTCTGCTGATTTAGGAGCTCTGTGACTGGAATGCACTGGAACACTGGTGTGTGTCGCCACCTCTGGGACTAGTCCACTCTTCCCTTACTTAAAATGCCATGCCATGTCATCAGAAGTCAGAAGTTATGGATCATGCTTACGGGTGTCAGTTCAGATTACAGTACAGGGCACATCTCCCCTAACTGTGAAATGCCAGAGGTAAGGTCAACGTTGACTACAGTGAACCTCCAACTCCCCCTTCATGCTATTTGCAATATTGACATATCTGCCTCCACAGCGTCTTTGGATATCAGGTATGACAGATTAAGTGAGGCCTGCCTCTTCAAGCATGTTTCCAGAGGTGAGACTCTAAGGTTTTGAGGGTTTGAGTGATTTTTGTGTTGAATGTTTTATATACTTTTTACCTCCAACTAATCCAATACCACGGGACTCAAAGAATGGTGTCAAATTCAGGAATCTCTCTCCATCCTCCCTGCCATTCTCCAAACTAGATAGCTGCACATGCTCTTTCAACACAGATTCTCCTGAAAGCACTGAGATTCATGTTTTTATGTTTGAGGATATGGGTCTTGGGTTGAAAATGTAAAATGCTGGTGTTTTTATTATCTGATAGCTCCAATGAAATAATTTAAAAACACACAAAGTATTCTCTGTCTCTGCAGGTGAACATTCCCCTTGCCTTCCCTTGATAGCACAGATTTGACGGTTGCCCAAAAAATACAAGAAAATGTTGTAGGACATTGGTGTTAAGTGAAGGCGAGTACGTTTTATGTCCAAATGTAACCTTGCCGATGGGGTTTGTTTACCTGACAAAAGGAAAAAACTTTGGGCGAAAAGTTGAAGTTCAAGTTAGGTTTGTTGCTGATGTGCATGAAGCAAGAAGCATGAAGCAATAAGTATGTGAGCAGTAAAATTAAATGTGGAGAGCTCCCCATTTCCATGTGAGGATGGTTCGTGCATTTTTACGTGCATTTTTGGACCTTATTGGAAGTCTACACCACCAACAGTAAACGCTGGCAGAGAAGACTTGGACATTTTAAAGCAAAGAAAATGTGGAACCAGCCTTTTTCCTTTAATGCCCGTACCAATGACCTTAGGCATTAGGCCTGGAGTCAGTTCCCCGGCACTGCACTGTAGTCGCCCCTGGAGATAAGTTAAAAGCAGAGGCCACACTTTTCCAGAGACAGACTAAATAACGAATCACCATTGGAAATCTGTAAGCATAGTCCTTTTTTGTTTTTTACCGAAGAATGTTCTTGGTTAAAGCAAAATAACCTCCTGTGTGTGTTTCTTATTTCAAGAACTTTACTTTAAACGTAAAATCAGCAGGGATTAGCTAATAAGGGGGCCAGCCATGACTTAATTGCACTGGCCTCGGAAATCTCAGTGCAGCCTTTCTGGTGTTTACAGCTGCTAGCTTGTTTTGTAATTATCCAATTGTTCCATTATCTTTAAACAAAAGGAGCATGAATCATATAGTTTTATCGCCCTCCAGCATCTTAATGCTTTTGTCAGAAGGGTTTTTAAATCCAAAGCGGTTTTGATACAGACTCCCCCATCAAATCGGAGATAAAGATTTTTGAATGGATCAACTCAGATCCAACATTGTTTTGTCGCTCATTTCCCCGCGATTTTCATGCCTTGTTCTTGATGTGGGTCTGTTCTTGATGTCTGTTTTTTGTGTGCACACAAACACACACAAAAAACACACGCACACACACACACCTTTGTGATCACTGTCCTCGCACTTAGGCAGGTGAGCTGCATATCGCTCAGCACCTGCAGAGCTACTACTATTATTTCTTTCTTTATTTTCGATGCCAATGCTGGCCCCCGAGTGTGTGACAGGCGGTGAAATGGGATTGAGCGGTAAATTGAATTAGAGCAGCCTACGGAAGGCGCCAGGAAGGCAGGTGCACTGCAGTGTCTGTGTTAGATGGCCCTGATTGGTGGCAGCTGTGAAAGCTAGTCTGTCTCTGTCCCTTTTGGCTTCTGTGCCCCCAAACTCAAATGAGTGCCTACAGTACAGGGGTGGACAGGGAATGTGGGGTGGATGGCATTGGTGTGGGCCTAGCCAGTCTAATGGCCCCAGTTAGAGCCAAACAGGTGTTTGGCCACGGTCCCTCCCAAAGTCAAATAAACATGTGTGTCTCATTGGCCCTTTTTCATAAGCCCGATGGCCAATAATTGTGTTTCCTTCATGCATTTTTTGTAATTGCTCATCTCCTCTTGCCTTCAGCAAAGCAAAAAACCAACATTTGTCTACCTTCTACGTCAAGTGTGTGTGTGTGTGTGTGTGTGTGTGTGTGTGTGTCGCTAATGGACACACACACACACACACACACACACACACACACACACACACACACACACACACACACACACACAACAAGAGAGTGTGGTGTACTTTGGTGATGCCCGGGGCTGGCGGAGAGGTCATGGGACACAACAAAATGTTAATGATCTCATTAGTGGGGCAAACAGCAGGGACCTACCCCCTAATTACCCCTTGCACGGTCAAGAGCTCGGAAAACCTCAAAGAAGGGGCCCCCTCTCTCTCCCTCCCTCCCTCTCACACTCTCGCTGAAGAGCTAGGTTTGAAGGACTGGGATGTATCGTAGTGCCTAAACCCACCAGCACCTCATATCCCCGCCCTATCACTCCATTTCAAAGCAGAGTGTTCCAATTTCTGCTTGGAATATCCCAGGGCTTGTTGTGGTGGTTATACTTTTGATGGAAGTGTCTCCTTGTAACCATAGCAAGCAAAGGAGCTGGTGGTGGGGAAACTGCCAAACCTCGTTGGATGTGGCCAGTTATATCACACACACACACACACACACACACACACACACACACACACACACACACACACACACACACACACACACACACCTATGCAATTGAGCAAGCACACACATGGGGCAGATACATGACATAAACACACATCTTACTGATAGAGGAATCTCTGAATGCATGTGTATATGTGTGTATCTACATATGTCCTTGGATTCTCTCGACAACCGTTCATCGGATCAACTTCACACTCGGAGGGTGTATTGCTGAGGACCCAAGGAAGTGCAGTGTGTCGAGTGTGAAGTTGTTTGAGAAAGCTACAAGCAGCAATACTGGAGGCCAAGCAATGGACCTTTTCATAACAGGCACGTTTTGATATTGCACATTTTTAACGGGCACTGCACCAGTGTGTGGAGGGAGGAAGGGAGGGAGAGGGAGGAAGATCCTCCTTAACATTGTTGAGAATAAAAAATGTAGATTGCCCAGACTACTGTAATGAATTAATGCCCTTAAATATGACTACTTTAATGCCTTTGTATATGTAATGTTCGTTTCCCTGGGTAAAGGGATATTAGCACCCCCTATCGCCTATTGAATACTACTTCGGGGAGAACGTTCCTCCCTCAGCCTCCATTGACTCCCATTAATTTCTCGGGAACTACTGGCGGCCGGTGGATAACATGGGTGTCAATGGGAGAGAGGAGGAAAGTCCTCCTCTGAGTGGGTGGGTCTAGCTAAGGGATCTGAATCGCGTAAACATCTATTCACGAATAGGCTGGAGCCCTGGCTGCGCTATGAACCAATAAGCAGGAGCCCTGGCTGCGCTATGAACCAATAAGCAGGAGCCCTGGCTGTGGAGCAGCCCGGAGGGAGGGTTTATCCCCTCAAGTCTCTAGGCTACGAGAACCAACGAACCCGCTCGTATGCCTCGTTTCCACCGAGCGGTGCACTACTGTTCGTTGCGGTACAGTGCGGCTCTGTTCGCTTATATTGGCGTTTCCCACCAAGCGGTGTGGTTCCGTTCGCTTATATTGACGTTTCCACTGCCAAAAGTCAGCTGAAATAAACGCGCTGAGTCTACCTATTTTTGGTACTCCACCATTACTACACACGCCGTTATTCTGAAATCACTTAAAAAATATCCGGTTTGGTATGACCCGGTCACTGATATCTTTGCAACACAAACAGCGAGGAGGATTGATTTGATCTATAAATGAAGTCCCTCAATCTTATTTGGCTTAACACCATGACTAACATTCTCAAACATCCACATTTGCCTCAAACAATGTTAGGCTTACAGCCCATGTCAATAGTTAAATCAATTAAAAAATAAAAATTATGTTCTTGTTCTTTTAATTGTTTGTTACTCTGACCGTTCTGTTTAATATTGTGGAAAGGATGTTAGTGAATGATTCAGAGCATGATGCATTTTAAATGGCATTTTGGTCTTGTGTCTTCATTTTTCTTAAAACAATTGTAGCGGAAAATAAACATAGCCAAATTACAACCAATAGCTTCAGTCATTGAGGGCAAAAATAGGCCCAATGATAGGCCCAGGATTTTCTATTTTGTTTTACAAATCAAGAGTAGGCCTGATTTGACTAATTGGCTTTGCATCCTTTCCTTCTGCCCTTGTAGTCCAAGACATGCTGCCCACCAGCTTAGTGCCCTGCTATTTTGTAGTTCACCAAAACACCCTGAAACAACTTGATTCTCACATACTTATGCCACCATACGCCACTAACAGTGCAAGCAGGCCAATGGTAACCAAGCGCGCAGTCCTTCCTCCCTCACTTTAAAAACCACCAGCCGCCACTGATATATATATATATATATATATATATATATATTTAACACAGAGTGCATATCCACAACTGTGCTAGGGATTTATCCGTTTTTCTGGCAGCAGATAGTGTTAGTGCTCCATATGTGTGTGTCTTTGTCAGTATCTCCCTGTTCATCCTGTTCAAAGCAGAACCTTAGCCTCACTGAATCACCGCCACATTCGGTTTTGCATTGTCATAAGTGGTGGGCTTAAGCATGGCACAGAACGCTGGCTGTGCGAATTGCAACCTAACGTTCTTTTGTTTGTACATTCAAATTTTAATACATCATTGGATCTCTAGATCAATCAACCAGCTAACCTGTTCAAATGGTAGTTATTTATCCACTCACTCCACTCACTCTTTGTAGACGAGCCAACAACTTGAAATAAAAGGTTATGAGTCTTCATCGGCCATCTGAGAGGGAGAGGGATAGGGTAATGAGTGGAAGGAGGATGTGCTTATTACCACGCTTACACATCCAGCAGTTTGTGATCCAGTGTTTATGAAGTATTTGAGGGCCTACTTTTTACCTATGCCATCTCCACACAGACATATTCATCTTCAGTTAATTGTGTCCTTTTTACTTAGTAGGCATTTTCATTTTCCACGATGTCCATTCATTATGAAGACATTATGGCGTGAAACTCCTATACCTGGAGGGCGGTTCGGTTCAGTTCAGCAGTCCGAGCCAGGCTGCAGTCCCACATATGATCAAGGTTATATCGACTGGTTTCCGCCACTGCTCTCGATTCTATCCCACAAATGCATCCTGCAATGAAACCCAAACCCGGTTGCAGATGTGTCCAGTAGTGTTTACTGATCAATCAAGCGAGAATCCCCTCCCCACCCGCCCAGGTGCTTCTCTGCGGCTCCTGCTTCCACACTGTAGATGTCTGCAACCAGCTGTTTGCTTTCAGGTTTTGCACTGGGTTGCAGTTGTTTGTTCACTGCTTATTCTCCAAATATAATGCTAAAATGTAATCGTTTTTAGCCGGTGTATGGTCGTGCCCTAGTGCAGTGTTTTGCAACCACAGGTACACCTGCAACCTGGGATTTTATTGTTGTTAGACACATTTTTATTAATATAAAAAAAATCATATGGTTGATTAAATAATAGTTGTTAAATAAATATTGATCAGTAATTATAGTATTAGCGGCGGTTATCATATCAAAAAGTATCGCTTTTTGAATTCCATATCTTTTTCTTTGTAATGTTTACCATTGATGTTTTGTGTTTGTTAAATAAACACACTGGCAGCATAAGCAGCGTTGCTTGCATTTTTCTTTCCACATTTCCCCACTGGCCACAGCCTTCTTGCATCAATAACCTGCATAAAGGGGTTGCTGGCACTCTTTGCTAAACCACTGCATGTGTATGGATCTCTTGTTTACTATTTGCATACCAGGGGTCTGCGCAAAGCCCCTGACGACAACTCAGTGGTACACCTAAAGTCAAAAGGTTGGGAACCACTGACCTAGTAGATAACCAAGAATGCTTTGCGTATCATAGACTTGGCTGCCTGGTATTGAACCCTTCACTGTTGTTGGCATAAGCAGAGCGGCTGTCAGTTTCAGGGCTTTACATTTTGGGCGTTAGTTGTTTTGATTGTTTCATGTACGGTTTTACTAGCATATTATTTTGGCTCCCATGGCTCCTCATTGCATTTCCAGCCTATTTTAGCGGTCGGGCCTGTACGTTTACCCTCCTTTTGTTTGTCAGCTAGGTTTTCATAAGGTTTCCTTTGCCCATGGAATGGCTTAAGGTTAGTGGCTGTTGTCAAATCGAATTTGAATGTGGGCCTGTGAAGTCCTTTGTGTCTGTAATCGTGATCAAGAGGCCTCTATAATAAAATAAAAGCAGTGTACACGACTAGAACACACAAGGCCTTCATGAACAAAAGGTCTTTGTTGGGATGGCATGTCGGTTATTCTTTCCAGTGCATTAGGGTGGGAACATAATTTTTGTGTGTGTGTGTGTGTGTGTGTGTGTTTAGACAGTGAGTGGTAGTTTTCTCATGCGTCCACACCATGACATGCCACTCAATACACCCACCCAGCCTAATACTGTACAACGGCTGCCCGCTGTCTGACTGTGTGAATTGCCCATGCACTCTCTGCTGATTAAATTATATGCCACTTTGAGCGCGCCGCAACAGAAAAATGAGAGGGAGTGTATGTGAAAAAGCTGTGCAATCAAATATAGGATTTTTCGAATGACAATAGAAATCATAAAAATGTACGAGGGGAGAGAGAACTTGGGAGTGTTGGCAATTAAAAAGGTGAAAGTACAAAGTGGATCGACGCAAGAAAAGTCTTTGTGGGGAGGAAAGAAACTAGCGAGAGAGGCCGTCTCTCTTCGGCTGAGTATTTATGTTAGGGGGTGAATTCAGCTCACTGGACTGAACGCTCTAAGGACCCCCCTCCCCCAGTCTGGATAATGATTGACGCTGACCTCTGGAAGGCAGATATTAGCCGGCGTGTGTGCTCTGGCTAGAAATAATAGGGCTTAAGGTTCAACAGTGAGTGCTCTCCCCTCAGCTCAACCTGCGCTTCAAAGAGCAGGAGACACGGTCAAAGTTTGTATTTTATTTCTTTCATTTTTTTTGCAGACTGCAGCTGTGCTAAACCTCACTCAAATGTCATTAGGCTGTGACACCGTCACATCAGATTGGACACATGGTGGCCGAAGAGGAATTGTGTCAAGTTGGAAGGTGGTGTTTGCTAGCAAGGATTATTAAAGATTATCTGTTTTCTTAATGGTATAGGCCAGCATTATACTCCTAAACCTTTTGCCATTAAAAATTGGTGCTTTTCAAGTCGTTCTTTGTAAAATAATGATCAAGATGTGTCGGCCACGCCTGTGACCTATACTCTCACTCTTCATTCACGTCTTCGTCTTAGTCAGATGAAAGATTTCCACGCAAGCTCCGTCAATCAGCCATCTATTAATCATCCACTGTCGATTCTGCTTTTCATCCACAGTGAAATAAATGTAAAATATTCCAAACCCTAATTTGCCTGAGGAGAAATATTTAGACGGACAGCAGGCGATAAAATTGACTGGGTAATCTTTCATAACATATTCATAGTTATTAGTGGTGCCTCTCAGGTGATGCAGGCACTCACTTAGCCTTTATTAAGAATGACAGTGGTTTAACTCCACAAAAATACAAAAATAGGTTCATATTCATGGTTTGAGTGGCTCAAAGAGGGAAGGGGAATTTCTACAGAGGGCATAACAGATATCTACAAGTATCGTAAGGTTTGAAGACAGAATTTAGGGTCTAATTTAGTCAACAAACGGTAGCCAAGGCATGTCGACAGGTGGTCTTATTTGACTTCAAATGGTGCTCTGGATCGCAGTTGTAAGGGCGTGGTGGATTTCTGTCCCCTTTGCAGGGGGAAGCAGCGAAACTCTTATGAGATATGCAACCGGTAGAATCGTTGTAAGCCTTTTCAAACAAGCTGACTATAATCAAGGTTCACTGCTAGCATTTAATTGCACCACAACATCACAGTTACACCACGGGTGCTACGCTGTAAAGCCGGGTGTTACCAGCGATGTCAAGCCATGTCGTGATGTGTGCACAAGGAGATGGGGTTATTTTAAAAACGGCAAGTAGCTCTCATAATAGCACTGTACACAGCAGCCCTGCAGTGGGCCGGTGGGCAGGGTGGCGTAGTGGGCCAGTGAACATGTTGGCTAGTGTCTACTGTGACTGCAGGGCAACCCCTCCCCTCTCGCTCCTCTTTTGTGCTCTCTGATTCTCCCGGGATCAGAGCATCCATCTTCCATTGCTGTTCTCCTTAATGGTATTAAAGGGGGGAGGGCTGGGTGGGTTTTAGTATTCTGTTAAGGAATATCTGATATGGGGCACTGGCTGATTCAATTAAGTAAAAAGCAGCAAGCGAGGGGAGGGGGGAGGGAGAGCGAGAGAGGCAGAGTGAGGGAGAGGAGTTGTATAATTGCCTTTGAGCTGCATACCACGACTGGGGCTTTTTGCATATGTGTGTGTGCGTGTGTGTGTGAGTGTGTGCTCGTTCCTATGTGTGTGTGTTGTTGGGGGGGGGCGGGGGTGTAAGTATGTATAAGACGTGTCAGTAAAGATTCAAAATATGCCTTCCGCATATTAGTGGCAGCTCAATGGAATGAGCTCCAAATTCTCAAATTAGTCTTCTCAATCTCTTTCTCTCGCTCCCTTTTTCTCTCCAAAACAATGTCTGTTTAATCATTTAAATGTGTTTCATTGCATACATTGCATAGAAACAGAGAAAACTACATGCTACATGAAAAGTGGTGAAAGACAAGTTGCAATGCAAATGCAACTCTTCCTTAGTTTGCACTTGACTGGGTGGGGTGGTTAGTTACCACAATTACTTTGCACTTTTAGTACAATATGCACATTTCTAAAATCGGTTTTATTCAATTTGAAACGACAGCCTGGATTTTTGTGCCGATGTTTGAGGATGTGTTCTCAGTGGAAGCCACGTAAGATGGGAAGTTATTTGATTTTAAAGCAGATGAAAACCTCCAGACAGTCATGCTGGGCTCAGCGGGACGGTGGGCTGCAGTGGGGACAGTAGAAGTAGCAGCTCCTATGATCCTTCAGCACACTCATCACATCCAGTGTCTTTGTCTGTGATTGGTCAAAGTCCTATTTGCTGAGTAAAGCAGTTCATGAACAAAATATGTTGGACTTTCACTCAGCGGGGGGGAAATACACGCAGCCACGGACTGGGGAAGATGAGCCCATTGCAACTGGTGTAATTGTAAGTGTGAATAATGCGTGACTAATTGAGGAGCCCACTGCTATACAAGAGGCATACTTTTCAACAGTCTAAATGGAACCTTTTGGAAGACATGCCGTCCATTATTTCTGCTTTGCAGCGGACTCAGCACTTCTCAGTGGGGCCGTCACGCAGACAGTGAAACATGGGGGTGGTAGCGCGGGTGGGGTGTAGGGATGTTATTGCTGCCTCAGGAACCGGATGACTCGCCATAATATGCAAACCAATGAATTCTGCACTGCATTCGAAAATGTCATAAGGAAAATCCTTCCTGTGCTGAAGCTACAAAGCCAAATAGTGGTTGGGTTAAAATGCTGAAGATCAAAAGCAGAAGCCTAAGTAAGCTAAACATGAGTTTGGGGAGGATCTCGACAAAGAAGATGTTTTAGACCCGCAAGAAATGCTGGGGTAGGACTTGATACAAGCTATTTTTTATGCATAAAAAACCTTCCAATTTGTATTAATTTAAACAGTTCAATGAGGGCAAGTGGGCTAAAGTCCTCTACAGCAAGACTAATGAGTAAATTAAGAGTGGAAGGTGCCACAATTTTAAACAAATAAATGAAACTATTATGAAATGTAATTTTCTCATTATGTTCCCTTGATCTATAATTAAGTTTGGTGACTCAAGGTTTGTAATGGATCTGAAAACATAAAATGTAACAAATATTCAACAAATTGCCATGCAACTTTCTAATACCGCTGTATATTGTACAACGGTCAATTTTAGAACTTTTCCAATGGAGAAATATGCGGTTAAATTCAATACCCCTATCCAGTTGTTGTTGCTGATGTCACCCGTTCTATAAACAGACGCCGACTTGACACACCCCGACTGTGTTGATTGATTGAAGCAAAATCAAAGAGGGTTCGTGAATGCACCGAACGAGGGACTATGCACCTGTACCTGATGTCTTCAGCAATGTTCCACTTGAATGCCTCCAAATGGATTTATAATGTAGAGGGAGAGAGAGGGAGAGTTTGTGGGGGGACGGATGGCAAGGTCTAGTGTGTGTGTGTGTGTATATGTGTGTATAGATAGGGTGGAGGGGGTAGAGAACTCAAATCGCTTTCTTGATTCATCCTTTTCTTGCCGCCTGGTACAGTCGAGTGGTGCTGGGTTATCACGCCGCCAGTCTCCGCACCGTTCAAGCCACCTGGGCCCGGTGGGTTTGGCAGCCATTGGGTTTTCAATTACTTAAAATCCATCCCACTCATTTAAAATGAATGGCCTTGGACCTGACCTGACCCTGGACTTAAGTTTGGCCCCGGTCACCCCCAACCTCCCCCAGCCAAGAGAGAGATTACCTCTGCCTCTCCCCCTATCAGCTTATCGCCCAAAGGGAGTGAAGCATGCTGGGGGAGGGGGGGGGGGTCCGGTCTTATATTAAATTCTTACTGAACTTGAGCCAAGTATGGAAGAATGGAAATTAATTTGACTACATTGTGCACGGTATAGTGACTCCATCGTGAAATGTCCCTGCAATGAATAGCCTCAGCAAATCCAGTGGACCAAGCATGTATCATCTATGTAGCATACATTCCCAAATTCTTTTTATTCCAGATGTAATTCTAGATAAAAACAGATAGAAACACTTAACACAGTATTCCCATGCACAGTTGTCTACCACAGAATGAAAGGCACTGTCGACAACACATTCACAGATGTGGGTGGCGTGATGTGAGGGTTAGCGTGGATGTTGTGCAGGACGTAGGCAGTATCCTGGGTGATCTGTCATGTGGGCCCAGAGGGCATGGCTAGTGATGGCAGGAGGACTGTCCTTTTCCCCCCTTTTGCCTTATCAGTGTGACAGCGCGGTGTCCTAATCACAGCCTGCCAGACGGCTGTTAATTCCCCCTTTCCTTGCTGTCTTTCACTCAATGACCCCGATTCAACTTGACATTCAAATGTGTCTCCGGAGAGCAGAGTCCCAGCAGGAGCAGCAGCACAGGTTTGAGACACAGTCAGAATAGGATCATTTCAAATCACATGCGGGTGTCAGAGATCAGGGAAGCGCAGTGAATGTAGTGTGATGTTGTCTGCGTTTTACAATGTGCCTGAGGAAGTCGGCCAACAAAAATGTTTTACCCGTTTCAAAGCATATTTGGTGCATTCAACAATGAAAGGTGTTTTCTGGTTTTGTTCACCATTTCCAAATTAATTATATATATATATACACCAAATGACTGGCCATCAACTAGACTAAGCAGGTTTGCCTGGGGATAGAGAGCAAATGACCTTGTCTTTTGATGTTGAGGAGGATAGAGGCTGTTTCCCAATGTGATGTTTAATACTGCTCCAGTGGTAAATATTTTAATATTTTTTAATTGTTGAAATTGTTATTGGCGACAGTAGTTTGTTTAAAAATCAACTACGTACACAATCCATGCTAAATATAGCCTAGGAATACTTGCAAAAACGTTTGAAAAAGATTGCACAGGTCTTTAAGCTTATTGTTTTTGCATTTACATGATGAATCTATAAAAAGCAATACGGCACAAAATATTTCTGAAAACGTTCAAATAACTTGTGGGTATTTTGGCTCGTTGAGGATCCAGCGATAGATCCTTGAAAAAATTCTCAAAAACAAAGGACGCGAAAAGGGCGCAAATTTCTGAATGTTCTCAACATTGGAACAGTGCTTGTCTGCGTTCTATGACATAGCGTCTTTAAAAGGGCGGCTGTTGAGCATGCTTCCTTCACATTGGGAAACAGCCAAAGTGAGCCGTGAAAGAGAAAGTACTCATTCGGACAACTCAAATAACACCGCCTTAGAAAGAATAAACCCCTAATACGAGATGTTTAAAGTTGACACAAGAAAACAAAATCCTGGTGTAGAA
Organism: Micromesistius poutassou; assembly: GCF_964030765.1. NCBI lineage: Eukaryota > Metazoa > Chordata > Actinopteri > Gadiformes > Gadidae > Micromesistius > Micromesistius poutassou. The sequence continues at coordinate 17,866,569 of NC_140280.1, forward strand.
CAATCCTCACTTAGTTGCTGATGTGACCGGAACCATATACACACACGCACCGTGCATTTTACAAACCTGCACGCACACGCACAAAAATACATACCCATTATACAACCACATGTAGTTTTCCATTCTCCACACTTGATTTACCGTTGTCTCCACTTTAATAAAAGAAAGACAATAGGATCACTGCCATTGATAATTACTTTTTAATGTGCCACACTCATCATGTCCAATTTCATGCCCCTTAGGCAGCTGATCACAGATTTAATCAACACATTATTGCTTGCTACACTTAAAGTCTGGCTATCGGGAAGGGATTCCTTTAAACCTGTGTGGGATGTGGCGGGGTGTGGGTGTGTGTGTGTAGGGGGGAGTTGTAATACAAAGACCAAAAGTGAGGGGTGTGTGTGTATGTGTGTGTGAGTTTGGGGAGGGGGTTTGTGATTTGCCTTGCATGTGCATCCAATCTCTGCTGCGTCTCTCTTTGATAGACATTTAATGTGCGTTCCAGGCCATTAGGCAAGGGCTACTGTTGAGAATGAGTTCACATTAACGCAAACCGGGCGCCGGCGGTACAATGTTGCGTAACGCTAAAGTTGTTCACCGTGTTGTCAGCACAAAAGAATGACTTTCCTCTGGCCCCACGTAAGTTATGTTGACAAATCGAAAACGACGTAGGTTGCGTTTTAGAGTCAGAACCTCTGCTTAAATATCCCCCCAGAGGTTCAAAAACTAGGTAAATATTACTTATTAGTTCTGCGCTACCCTCAGGTGTTCCTCTCCGCGTTTGTGACTGAGTAAACAACTGTATTTATAACTTCAAACGACCCGCGTTGCCTAAATGCAGCACGTTTATAATAATTGAGGTGGATGACATCACTCGGAGTGCAGAACAAATCATCGTGTGGATTGTGTGCAACATAAACATGTCAAACTTCAGAGCTGCAGCTCATCTTCAGACATTTCTCTCATGTCTATCTTTAGTCACGACTGTTCATTCCCTTGTCACTCTATCACACAAATACCCCAACCCCCCTCTGAACCTCCATATTTGACACAACACTGTGATATAAATTCATCATCTGTTGTAAAGGGAAATGGGGAGTTTAGTAATCAATACCCGCCCCTGAGCAGGGAAACAGTTCAACACCTAGAAAGGAAGTCAGTGGCTCCATGCTTGTCAGGCTGGGGCTAAGCAGGGCCAACACTATGTGTTGCAGAGCTCGGAGAGAAGGCAAAGTGGCCATCTAGTCGAAATCAAGAAACCCAAGTGGATTGCAAAACACAATGGTTGATTGGCTTGATGACTTTGTATAATTTTGTACCCTTTTTCTATTATATTTGTGGACTGTTTTTGTTCCAGCACATTGGCAAACTCTTTCCTTACCTGTTTTGAGCGTACTTTCCTCCAATAGGAATGCTGCTCAGGCATAGACGTAATAGATATGAATGACATGATGTGAAATTGGTGAGCCCACACTTGGCGGTTGTTGTGTGCCCCTATCCAGGGCGTCACCAAAGCCCACAATGCTTGATAGACCTCATGGACTCTTGTTATGGAGCTGCACTAAAGTGTACTCAAAATACCCACCTTTATTTTTCCTCTGAATGTGGACTCGTGGTCGTAAAAAGCTGTGATAATGTGTGACTCTATGAAAAGAGGTCACAGTCACAACCTCATGACCTGTGTCGTGCTCGGCATGTGTGTTGTCCAACAGTGGTCTTATGCTTTACAATCCCCCTGTGTGCTCTTTGGCTTCCACTGCCTGCCCTGCACGCTCCTACTGTATACATGCACTTGTGATCTGCTGGGTTTGTCCTTGAATGCTAATCCCCTCTCTCTCTCTGTTTCTCCCCCCCCCCCCCCTCCCTCCCTCCCCCTCCCTCCCTCCCCCCCTTCTCCTCACCATTGGTCAACCTCCTCCACCTCCTCTGTCTCAGGAGCGGCTCAGTACCCAGGTAAGACCTGTCCCTCTCACCTTTTATCCCCTCCAGTGTTCCGTTCCCCTCGCCCACAGGCCTTCTCTCTCACTCACTCCACCTAGGTGTGTGTGTGTGTGTGTGTTTATGTGCTTGTAGGTGTGTTTGTGCCTTGTCTTTGTGTACGTTTATGACTTGTCGGTGTGTCTGAATGCACGTGTGTGTGTGTGTGTGTGTGTGTGTGTGTGTGTGTGTGTGTGTGTGTGTGTGTGTGTGTGTGTGTTTTGGCCGCTACCTACCTGCCATTTATTCTCTCGTCCCCCTCTCTTTGCACTTCCTCTGCATCAGAATATGCTCATCCGTATTTCTGTCTCCTCTGCTGCCTGTTTCAATTTGAGAGCTTATGATGCCACCGACACCACTGCTACTGGCTGATAAGTCTTTTGACGCCTGACAGAGTTACAGTCCTGAGCAATACACTCCCAAAAACACATCACAGTGCTTACGATGATTGTCTGTCCATATTTGTGTCTGTCTCTTTTGTGTCCGTCTTATTGATTGTCTGCCTGTTTATCATGGAAGTCTGTGTGTATGTCGCCATGTGTCTGTAGGTATATGTGTCTGTCTTTTTGTCTGTCTTTATGGCTCTCTGCCATGTCTGTCTCTCTGCGTCACTGCGTCTGTTTGTCTATCGGTTAACTGACTTTAAACTGAATTCCTCCCCTCGGAGATCAATAAAGTACTCTTATCTTATTATTAACATGCACATGCACTCAATGACCCTGACTGGAGTGGATTGTTCAAAGAGATACTGGAGAAATATTTGTGGCCGTGATCTATTCTGTGATGATAAGTCAAACATTATTGTGTTAGATCCTACATCACAGGGTAACAGAGAACCGTAATGGCAACAGTATAATTCTGGTGCCATCTTAAAATAGATTAATGCTGTTCTGTGAACAGATGCACAAAAGCAATCAGCCAAGTAAATTGAGCCATTGAGGTTGAAGCCAAGATGCTTTGTAAAGGATCGCAATTATTACCTTGTCTTATTATGATATCCAGATCATTTGGATGATAAGGAGGTGTGGCTGAGACGTGGTCAATGGATCTGACGCACACAGTAGTAAAGAGATACAAATATCACCTTTTTGATTTGAGATTCCAATATCAATGTCATGCTATGTGTACAAGCAGAAACATATTATAGTCATATTAATAATACATAATCAAAAACATTTAGTGTTCAATTAACTAAAATTATGTATTCTGTGGCCTTCATCACTGAGAACTGGGCTTAGAAAGTTAGTCTTCCTTACCTAAACCAGTTCCTTTCTAGACACGGTTCAGACAACGTTTGCACTCAAAATCGTTTGTCCAAACCCCATCACCCAACCATAGACAACTGGCTAGTGTGTTGGTACACAATGTGACACAGCAATTGTGTACCAACACACAGCAGACACAGCGATCTCACTGTGTGTGTGTGTGTGTGTGTGTGTGTGTGTTTGTTTGCCTCGGTTTGAGGAATCAGACGTTAACGGGTAGCTCATCACACTGGCATTGCCGCTAGTGGTAAAAGTAATGGAAAATGAATGAGAAAGTCTGTGATGTGAAGCGGTGAAGGCTTCTTTCTCTCTTTCTCAGGGTCTTGAGTGGTCACAAGCTGTTTCTTCTGATGTCCCTGTTTCTCTGGAGCAAACAAGGGTTGTTCTTAGGTGGCTGGGATACGACTTTAGATGCTTCTTAGTTGGCAGTTGTGTTTTAGATGATTGGTGCCAGTGGACTTGACCGTTTCGCTCTTCAAAGCTCTCGGCAAAGTCCTTATGGGCTACTCGGGGAGTACACGGTTTCTCCGAGAGAAAATACTTGAACCGTTTATTTTGGTATGTTTCTTGCTTTACAAAAACTGTGTTCTCCTTCAGTTTTGTTCAACACACGTAAATCAGAAGCATCAAAATAGATGAGGATTTGTTTGAAAAAGGTGCCAAGAGGATACAAGGGAGACTGTGTACAATCTAGTCGACTGATTAAAAAACACACCATTAAAAAGTTACATCCAAAACTCTCCAAACTTGCCAAAAGCTAATCCCCCAACATTTGTTAGCCCAGTGTATCATAGAAACACAGTCATGGAAGCATTATGCATGCATGGTAGCATTATCCATCCAAATAGTGGCTGCTCGCTAAATCCATTGTAGGCTTTCACTTAGTATACCAACTCCAACCATGCAGCCTGTAACACTTTTAGCAGCCAGAATTCAGGTACGGAAAAGAGAGAAATAGCAAGTGAGCAGTCAACAGATTTCACATCTTGTTCCCTTTTGGTCAACAGAGAAAACAAGTACCAATCATCACTGTTAGCCACTTGATGGTGGTTCAGGTTCCATTTAGTGCACCTTCCTGAACCCTGACCGATGTATTATAGTGGAACTGTGTTTCATAATGTGGAACTACTGCATTTTTGTGTTGCATTTACGACAGCTCAGAACAACCTTTGTACTAAATAAAGTATAATAATTGTCCAACATTTACATTTTTTATGTAAAGCTGGGCATTATTATGAGGTTATTTCCTCAACCATGTCATGAAGACACAATCCTGGTCTTATTCGTGGTGGAAACAATGAAATCACTTCAAGTGTTTATTTTCCCCCAAGATTATTGGATGTTTAATATGCAATCTGTTCGTATAATTCATTTGCATCATTTGAAGCCAATTTAGGGACTTTTTCTAATTGTGAAATTAATGAGTTCTGAGTTGTTTTTGAATGCAGCATGGCTCTGCCAAGGTCCCCAGACCCCCTCACTTCCTCCTCCCTCCATGTCACGCAAGAACTATTCTTCAGCCCAGTGAGGTTGTCACTTGGATAAACCGATTCCAACATATACATTAAAAGCCGAGCCTTGTCCCTTGCTCGGCAAATAAAGATGGAGCAGCTGTTTTTTTTCTGATATGATGTCCTTGTGTGTTTTCTGTTGATCAATGGCAGGGGAACACACGAGGAAAGATTAGAAATCAGAGGGGCACAGTGGGTAAACAGCAGCGCTCATATCTCTGTGTGCTCAGGCTGGGCATTCAGACACTGAGGCAAGCAAGGCGTGTACCAAGATGCACACGTAGACACAGGGCTGGATCGCTCGTACGTCATCAAGGTCTCTACATGCATGTTGCCCCATCCATGCAGAAGCCTTGATTGGCCATGTTTAATTTCCCTGGCTGTTGATGCTCTATTGTTACGTACACGCCACTGATTCATCGGTAGCGGCCCACTACAGCCCAGTCACTCAACACACAAAGGATTGCTTTATTTTTTTTTCAGGTCGTCAAACGATATGCAAATTCCAATGGGATGTTCGTGGTATTGTACATTGTACAACATTGCATTGTTATCTCTCTCCAATACCAGAGTGATAGCTCTTGTCTTGGGCGTTAGTCTACATCCATGAATTTGTCGGATATCTTCCAGGTCCTTTGTGGGAACAGGCTGCAGACGGTAATTTTTGAGGCCTTTCTAGTGCCTCCCTAGGATGTATCGACTTATTGTTTCATATCTCTCAAGATATGAATTATGACACCTCTCTTTTATAGACTTTTGCCAGGAACAAATGGAGATCCATCTTCAGACGTATGATTTCAACATGTTTCTTATTTTTGATTTGAACAGAAGTGTGCTGTGGTTCAAGCATATAATAAAGCCAATTCCACTGACATTGTGTCATCGTGAAACAGTTTACGCTTATTAAGTTTTATACTTATTAAGTTTTATTGTTTTATACGTGAACATTACCGATGCCGCCATTACACAGTCGCATTGTGTATAGTTCAGATTCAAAGTTCCTGGAGTTTCATTACATTCCATCCACATGGTTAGTGTGAGTCTTTGCTTGGCAGCCTTGCATGCAGCTGGAGAGCTGGTGCCCTGTTTGCTGGTTTGGTTACGAATCAAAATTGAGTCGACCCCTTAAGGATATACCTTCATAACCTATGACAAGAAAGGGAGAGGCTATGAGCGGTCTGTAGTCGCCGGAATGAATGCAGTGAAAACACAGAAGATAAGAATTAGATAAAAATTCATACTCTTGGCGAGATATGCCAGGGTTAGATGTTCGTCCTATGGGTTTGATTGAAGGGGTGAATGCGTCTTGCGCATGTTGGGTGTGTAGGCCTACACATGTGTGTGATGCGCGTGGTTCATGGGTGACGAATAATACATAGACTAATGCAAATTAGTGAGTGTGTGTGAGAGAATTTGCTTAGCATACAACTCGTTCACATCATTCTTCCTGCTTGCTATTATCACATGTCTAAAAATACCTGCTGATTATGAAATCTCTTGGTGCTTTTTTTAAAATTAAATATTGATATTTGTTCTGTTCTGCAAAGGCTGTAATCAATGACTGTTCCACAAGAGGAAAAGGATCAATGAAGACCAACCAATATATATACTGTGTATATATATATTGTGTATATATATATATTGCAGATCATGTTTACCTCTGCTTGGCAAAAGGGGACCTAGGACCATAGAAATAAAGCCCCAGCACACAGTCTATGAGCCTCACTGATGATCCACACTCCCACAGGCCGTTTGGCTATACAGGGCTGATCCAGACCATAGGATTTCTATGATCTGGAGGTGTTCACAGACCTGAAGTAGACCCACCTCAGCCACGTAAGAAAGTGTGCTGTTCACCGTAATGAACTATTCCATGAATTGATTGCATAGAAAGGCCATCCGAACAACGTTGTGAAAAGTGGTCCGAACTATTTTGTGAAAGCTCGTTCATACCACTTTTTCTATTCATCACATAGGCCTACTATGGTGCCGTTCAGGGTGTTGGTAGTTTAGCCATGTTGGAGAAAAACATATATACAGTAAATGAAGGCATTTTCCAAGCACAAAAGAAAACTGTGCACCTCCTGAATAGTTGAGAAGGGGTGGTGGGAAAAAAAGGTGATAGTTACAGGGAAAAAAACTGATTTAATAATAATAATAATCCCTTTCTAGGATTTTTACTACCCCCACATCCCAGTAGAAAGCCCCAGTAGTTTACAACACACAATCCCAGACTGCATCTGCCGGATCAAAACACCAGCACTTTGTGGCCCGTGTGCAGCCCCATCCTGACCAGTTATTATCTCACAAATCACTTACCCTGGCAGGTAGCTGCCCGACTTGTGTAAATAGGGAGAGGGCGAGTGAAAGCAAAAGGCTTTTTTTATGTATGCTGAAAGAACCCCCTGAGGCACAAGCGGTGGATAACTGCCTTTAAAAAGCCGAGAGCAGGAGAAAAATCCAGAGATGGGACACGGAAGGCAATACTTTTTGTCTGTGTCACGATCACCCTATTTAAGACACAATATATATATATTCATATTCCAGTAAGGCTAGTACAGATTTTCACAGGAGGGATCCCACAGCTGTTTATTATGAAATCCTTTGCATTCCCTCAAGTCTTTGTCAGCCTTCAAGGAGTTATGACTCTGAGTGGGAGGAGGGGGAATATGTATTATAAGGTGAATATAAATACCATTACATTAGTGGTGGGGGAGCTACTCCGTGGATGCTGCTTCATGCACCACAGGGGCATGATGGTGGTCGCGCATATCAGTGCTATTATGTTTTCTTTAATTGCTCAAGTTCCTTTTCATTCAAAGTGGGCCCGTGAACTCATGATATTCTCCACCGAGCTATGTGGAGCTCGGTGGGCGAATGGATGGAGAAGGAGCACATGTTCTCAATGGCCCTCTAGCTTCAAGCTGTGATCCCATGTCCGGTCTATATCTCCTCAGGACCGCAAAGCTTGAATATGCTCTGTAATTGCTTAATAATTGCCTCATGGTTCTTATGTTCGATACAAAACGCGTCTGCTTAGCACAACCTAAACAGCCTTTTGTAAATTTTAACATTGTTTCATCAACAAGAGCCCCATATGGCAAGAGCGTCTGGGGGTCAGCCCCTACACACTTTCATTAATGCAAGAAAGCTTATTTGGGCAGAATTAATGATGGCTCCCCCATCGTTTTCATCCTGCCCTTGCCATCTGAGCAACCCTGCTGATTCGGCCCAAACGGATGCTCGTAACAGCCGCGTCTCGATGGCCTGCGGTCACCTGAGTCACCTTGTCGGTGAGCCAGCTCTTTTAGCTGTGGGTTTATCCCTTCAAATCCCTTCGTAGCAAGTGTGAACGACATGCAGATCTTAAGTGTTTGTAAATTAATGCATGAATGCGTTATGCGTTGAGGAATGCTGCCTTAGAATACAGTTGAAGGGAGCTTGGTGCTGGAATGCCTCCCAGATGGCAATGAGCAAGGCAGGCAGGCAGGCTGGCGTGTGTGACACCCACAACCCCGGTCTCTTGTGGGTGCATCCCCCCGCCCCCCGGGTACCACCCTCCTGGCCCCTACCTATGAAGAGCAGCCTCGCCTCCAAAATTAATCCTCTTCTTCCGCAGGACCTTTGTTTCTCATCCAAGAGATAGCTGCAAGAATATTTTGGTATTTCCATGTGTGATAATTGAGTGATGTGGGTGCTAAGCAGGCATGAGTGTGTGCTGTTAACGCAAGACCAAAACAACCTCGCTGCCAGATGTTTTGTATTTTGCGATTCTCTTTTCTGTTTGATTGTTAGCCAAGCCGTGTTAAGTATGAGACTGTGGCCCGCATGACATGCCTGGTGCAGAGATCACATTCCGCCTCTTGGATGTGTGTGTGTGTGTGTGTGTGTGGGTGTGGGGGTGGGGGGTGGGGGGGGGGGGGGGGGGGGGGATGTGTGGGAGTGGGTTAGGAGCCGTGATTGTGAGTCGGTGATTTCTAGCTGCTGCCTACTGTGCGCTTGCCAATATCCAACTGGTCTCCATACCAGAACAAGAACAAATCAGGCCAAGTCTATTATTATGTCTTTCCCTGTAAAGAAAGGGTTTATGTATTCATATGTTGAATGGCTTTGTTTGTGTTGGATGTTGTTGTTGTTTTGAAATCCAGGTTCTGAGTCTTGGGACTTTCTGTGTTTTTTAGTTTCAGTGTGAGGACAGGCACAGGATCATTGATATTAAAATGTGTAGTCATGAAGATGCTCTCTGTAGCTGTTATCCAGCACAAATGAAGTGCTCAAATAAGACACACAATACACACTTCATATTGGATAGTAGAATGTTTTTCCAAAGGGAACATTAAAGCAAAAGATGGTATTGACCCAATGTCCATTATTTAATGTTTACATCTGGTGATGAAACAGCCATTATTAACGAATGATCTTCTTAAGATAATCGTCCCTGAAATCATCCGTAATGTATTCTACATGTGCTCCCGCTGAGTAAATATCCACCATCTGAAGAAACATCAAATTGGGTGAACCAGTGTGCGTTGCCATGACACAAGGCGGTGTAGAGGGTCAGGCGTGGATGTTGTGGACAAAGAAGGATGATGCACCCGGTTCTCTGTGCTACCGCAGTGCCCCCCCACCCACCTCCTCCCTCACATCCAATTCAGCATTATTCATATGGCCAGCCTCCCTCCTCTCCCCCCCCCACCCCGTCTCCCTGTTCATTTACCCTGTCCTGCTTTCTACCCTTTTTTTCCCTCCTTTGCTCTGCACTCTCTCTCCCTCTCCCTCCCACCCTCTCCCACCCTCTCTCTCTCCCTCTCTCTCTCTCTCTCTCTCTCTCTCTCTCTCTCTCTCCCCTCCCCCCCACCCACCCACTGCCTTTCAGCCTAGCCTTCCATAGATCTCGTTCTCTCTTTCAAACACACGCACGCACACACACACACACACACACACGAGAATAGGCTCCATCTGTAGCTGCCCCTCCGCTGACACATTAATCACCCGCACCCCAACGCTCCGAACCACCCCACACATACCCACACCGTAACACACATACACACACGCGCGCCCTTTCAGATAAACAGGGCAAGTCTTCTACATGTAAATGCATGAGCTGCCATGTGACTGAAACATTTCTGAGAGAAACACACAGGGGCACAGGGAAGCTTGCAAGCCGACACACGCACACACACACACACACACACACACACACACACACACACACACACACACACACACACACACACACACACTGAACATCCCGCCCACCACTCAAGTGATCTTGACTCTTGGCTACAGCTAACCTCCCCCCCCTCCTTCTGCCTCCATATCTCTCTCTCTCTCTTCTCTCTCTCTCTCTCTCTCTCTCTCCACCCCCTCCCCTCTCTCTCCCATCTAGCCGTGGCTCTTGCATGACCCTCTTATTTTCCTCGTCATTAATGACACCGACAGCTGACACTGGTGTGCTGCTTCTCTCCTCCCTCCCTCCTCCCTCTCACTCCTTCCCTCTCTCTCCATCCACCTGTGCTTACCCCCACCCCCCCCCCCTCTCCCACCCCCACACCCCCACTCCCACCCCGCCCCCCCGTCTGGATCTCATTCTGGCAACAAAACACTCTCTCTCGCTTCCAACGCGGGGCACAACAGATGAGGGCTGACGTGCGCGAGTGTGTGTTCGTGCCATAGGTGGCTGGGAGATTTGGGTCGCAGCCAAGTGTGATTCAACGTGGCGATACGATGTGTTTGTAAAATATTTTGCTAAAATATTTAGAAGAATGGACAAACAGATCAGATGGAGACACACGTTGTGTTTTTGGTATCTGGTATTTATGGAGTTATTGCTTGCTCAGAATGTATTAGTTGTTTGTTAAAATGTAGCATTAGGCTTCAGGTGTGCTCTGTATTGGTGCAGGCTGTAGCAAGGGCCTCCACTGTGAAGAACCCATTTCCTAATGGTGTTTTCAGTAACCAAAATGCATTTGCACTGATTTGAACATTCTCTTCTTTTCACCATATCTCCCAACTAGCCACACATGTTCCGTTAGTGTGCTTGAATTAAATTGAATTAAATATATATGAAAACCTCAACACATTATTTTGATGTCTTTTTTTTATCACAGTATCCACAGATATTGTCAATTAGATGGTACATACATGGTAAATGCATTTGAAATCTAAAGCAGTGTTCCCGACCATCCCTAACCCTCCATGTTTTTTCTCTCTTAAGTTTAATCTAAATGTCTTAAGTTTAATCTATCTATGTCTTAAGTTTAAGTTTAATCTAAATGTAGGCTACATTTCCCTACAAATGTTCCAAGGTTCAGTCGGTCTGTACTCGTAATCGGGTCCCACATAAACCCCAGCTCCCTGGCGACTTCCTCACTGAAGGCGTGGGGGTCGGTGTGCTGACGGAGCAACACCCTATTTGTTTCTTTCTCTGGCCAAAGGAATTGATTGTCTGCCGGGCCGGGAGGGTTAGCTAGCGTCGAGTGGGACGGGGGCCGATCAGAAAGATATAGTGGTGCCTTTCGTTTTTTCCTGTGCCGTTGAGGGCATAGATTGTAATCACTGCCCTCCAACAAATACTAAGCAGAGAGGACAAAAGGTGTTTCTTTGGTTTCCTCTGTTATCTCGCTCGGCGTTATCTTTTAGGGTTTTGTCTTCGTTTTTTTCAGTGCTGTTGTGGTTGTTGGTCAATAGCGGTTAGCAACGAACTTGAGCAAATGAATGTATCTATTATCATGGAGTATTTCCAGAAGGCCTTCTCCTGGTCCTCGGCCATGTGCACCACATGGTATTTAACCCTTCCCAGAGGGAAGAGATATCATGTAATTTCACAAATGAGCCTATGGGAAGCTGTGTTTTCAGTGATATGGTTACTCCAAGCTTTTCCTCCCTATGCAATTCAATTAGTATGATGACATGGGTAAAGGTGGGGATGACTTTTGTAATATAGAGTTCAATCGTACAGCTGTTGCATATCAAATCCATTCTAGCCTAGAGAATTCTTACATAACCTTGCAAATCAATCTTTGTCTGAGTTCTGCATCCTCTACTCTGTCAGAGTGAGTGGGCGGGAACTGGTGTGTCGAGAGTGCATGCGTGTGAGTGGGTGGGTGATGTCTGTGTACATACATGCAGTCACAGCTCCTTGCATGTGTCTCTTTGTAATCCCAGAAGCTTTTTCTGTGCACCACTGAATCATTTAAATCAATCTACGGTTGCATATCAGTACACAAAACGCACAAAAGTTATTTACAGCTATCACAAACCAGGGATTGTGAACTGCATTGACCAGGGTAATGCAGCAGGCGATGCCTCACGTGTCTGCGCGGGTCTCCCTGTGGATTCTCTTGTTTTTCTGTTTTAAAATGTTATCCTCTTTGGTGTATTTTGCATTAGGATGCATTATGGATGGTAAATACAATTACAAAGTAGTAGTGAGACTTTTGGGATACATAATGGAACATCAGAGCCCGGTCCTTAACTTCCAGCACAGTCACATAAATGTATCTTGTGTTTTTCCTCACTGTGCACATTGCATGGATAAAGTAGCACATTTAGTTCCACACAAATAATATAGTCATTATTGGCTGCTGTGTCCACAAAGTGGTTAAATGAGATGAACCGAGTGAACTTTCACAAATCTGTGACAAACATACACTGAGAAAACATGTGATTTGTGAAACAAATTGGATCACTGCTGGATCTCCTGCCTTTTTCCGTTGGCACCCAGCTGGAGTCCAGACACAACATTTATCTTGGCTCCACCAGCTGACTTCTGCCGTACGCCACCAGCCACTTTGGGACACAAATCATGTGAATATTAGACATGGGCCTTTCCAATATACCTGGAACGTATAAGTAAGTAGTGTTAGTGAGTTGAACAAGTTAGAGATAAGACTGCGTTAATGTGTCTGGAAAATTAGCTTAGCTTTCTCTGTCTTTTGGGGTTATTAATAATCATCATTAGTTCTATAAAACGTCTGGTCATAATTCACCTTTTATATTTTTATTTTGCTATGTTGAAACCTCAGCTACAAGGTTTCCAGCACTCACCTGGTTAGCCAGCCCCTCGTCCGAATTACATGTTTAGAGACGACAGTGGGGACAGTATCGACCCTCAATCCCAAGGCAACGCTGGAAAACTTCAGATCAGACAACACATTTAATTAAAATGATATGTAATAGTGCACCGCCTTTTGAGAGAGGCTTCCCAGGAAGACCGGCTGTGATCAATACAAAGAATCAATTGTAAAATGTCATACACTTAGAGTAACCAATAGTTGGTGACCGTCTGTCACAAGTGGTAAAACTGTTTGTTAGCTCCAGGGCGTCGGGACCAGAATGTCACTCACAAGATCTTTGTTGATCAACTGCCTTTGGTGATGTAGTTCATTTTAGTATAATTAAGGCCTGAATCAAATTAATAATCCAAATAAATTCAAAGAATTTGTGAACAAAAAGATGAAAACAATACAAATACAAAGAATACTGGATTAAGATCATGACTCTAAACACAACAGATGATGTTATGCTCAGGGTGTTGGATTCTATGTTGATTTAGGATCTAGAGCAACCCTTGATGGTAGAAATGACATTGGCAAAGAGTTTACATCATCGCAGTCCATCAAACCACACATGGGGGATGCCCGGAAATCAATAGCCATTTTATGTAGTGTCGGGCAGGAACACCATAAATATCCTACATGTAAATATCAATATCCTACACCATGCGGGGCTCGGAATCAATACTTTGTCAAAACAAATTTCAATATATCTGTAAACATTGGTCCAAAACAAGCATTACAGAATCAAGTAAGCTTTATATTATTATTATTATTTATAACTGTATAATCCATGTGATGTCAAGGGCTTGTAAGGATTCTCAGACAGAGACAGTGAGTATCCTACGTTTCCTTGGTATTAAACGCCTATTTAATGATTTAAGATAGCTGTAAGTGTAATCTGAATGGTACAAGGTGTGTTCCTCAATATACTCTATATTGTGAAAAATGTCACAAAGATAATGTGTTTGTGTGTGTTGAGCAAACGACAGCCCTGACCAGCGGTTTAGCAAGTCATGGCGGAAGCGACTGACATGTAGTTGATCTAACAGCCTATTGTTTGCGTGCAGTGGTTGGATTAAATAAAACCGTTTACCATTCTAAGTCAATAAGAAAATTCTTCAATCAAGTACAAAGCACATACATTTTTTATCTTTGTTCGGTAAGGACCTAAGTGGCCACATTATGTGTCCATATTATTTAATTTGGGATGTCGTGTTTGACAGTTTTATTCAATTACATAGTTATTAAGGATTGAATATTAATGAGCTTTGTGCAATGTGCCAAATATGGGCCACTTCCGCTTCGTTGCAGGAAAATCTCAAGCAGTGGCAGCGCCAATAATGGGAAATCTATGACTCAATGGTTGAGTGTAAACCAATGGGTGACATCTCAAAGGCGTCATTCACATTCTTTACAGTCTATGGTCTGGATACACTGAGTCATATCAATGTTTTTTTCCACATTTCTTTCTAATAAGACATAAATGCTACTGGATGGCCTCTTTTGATTTCACTAATATATTTAATGTGCCTGACCTTTTCTCTGTAGCATCCAGTTATAAACCCACGGCTACTGACACTCACTGACGCACGTTCTGTTTTTTTTCCACATCTATTCATCCAACGGCTAGTTTGAAAGACTCTTTTTCAAAGGTTCCAGCATCTTCTATAGATGAAGACCGGCTATCTGCAAATGCATACATTCATGATCCATCACCTTCTTCCTCCTTAGATATTGATTCATACAAGAATGTTGTAGTGGTGAAGTATGTATTGGTCGCCATTTTTGTCGATATACAGGTAGTTTATATTTGTTGAAGAAAGCATATCAATTATAGTGATTACGGCTAAGTGCTAGAGCCGTACTTTGATACATTTCTTCCGCCATTTGTACATATAATCACAGTGAAGGGTGTCCTTTCTTCCATTATCACTCCATCTTTACACCGACGTGCAGGTCTATAACTTGGAAATCAGTCGTCCATAGCTTGAGGCGGAAATGCACCCACTCTCCCCTCCCCCCTACACACACTCACACAAACACACAATCAAATGTGCAATCATACCTCCATAAAATGGCCAAACACACAATCAAGCAAAAGGGCATTGGAAAACCAGAAGCTCTGTCTCTGTCTCTTTGTCCCTGTCTCTGTCTCTTTTTCTCTCTCTGTCTCTCTCTTCATTAACACACACACACCACACAAAGAGACTCGCCCATCCACCATGCACTAAGTGTCGTCATGTTAATGAGCAGGAAACACACGGTCAACATGAGCTGTAAATGTAATGTTGAATGCCATTTACTAACCACCGACAGGCATGGCAGGGGATAGGAGCTGTCCCCTGAAATGTCAGGGGGAAATTAGAATCTGGAGAGGAGAAGTGGCCGGGGAGTGGACCGCACACGCTGCACTGGGGCAGAAAACCAGTGCAGCACCGTCACGTTTCCCCATTGTCTTTATTGCTGTTTTTTGTTTCTTATTAACAGCGTACTTGTTCCATATTTGTGAATCAGGTTCAATATTTGGAAAAGGTTAGACTAACTAAATGCAACCCCGGCCACACAGGCCGGCATTTTACGTCTCTGTTGAGATTGCTTTTGTTGGATATTAGTTATGGTCAGGTTACCCACTTGTATGAATCAAATGTATCTTTAGGGTTGTCATGTTTTGGTCTGTTGGTCCATTGGAAGTTTCTGTTATAATAATCGTATGCTTAATATTTGCTCTGCTACAAACTAATTTACACCATGTCAAATGAGTTGGTGTGGAAGCATTTGGAAGCATTAACATTCTCAAAATGAACTAAATAACTTGTCACGTTAACTTTTGTGATCAACGCCCAATAGCCTTTGAGTGTGAATGTATCAGACTTGGCGCCTTGGCACGCATTGCAGCGTCATCCATTGGGACCCATTATATTAAACACAGAGCAAAACCTAGAATCAAATCTCTGAGGTGTTGTCTTCCTCCTATGTGACGCTGCCCCGGGGCTCGTCCGGTGTGACCCGCTATACAATGAAGCTCTGCTGTAACCTTGTCGGACTTGGACCATGAGGGGATCTGAAACCCATCGACTTCCTCCAAACAGCACTTAAGTGATATTAAGGCTTGCAGGTAGAGTGGAGTGCACTGTGGTAGATTAAAGGTGACATATTATACCACCAGGTGTGAGTGTGATTAGCCGTTACAGGCCGTTTTGAAAATCGGCCTCTTCTGACATCACAAGTGGGCGTGTCCACATAGATATGTGCTGAATAGATCAGTCTACCAGTCTATACCCTTTGGACTGTAGCAAACGTTGCTCATCTATCTGTCATACATCTAGGTGGATACCTTGTGATGTCAGAAGAGGCAGATAGGCAGATATAACGGCTTGTAATGGATAATCACACTCGCACCTGGTGGTATAATATGTCACCTTTAAATGAATCTAGAGATACCGTGATGATTTTTCGACCAAGATTTTCTTTGGGTGACGACAGCCCTAATGATTATTGTCATAGATAAAACATTGGTTATATCGTTCAAAAATATATATAGACACATGTAAAGAATTATTTTAAACAGATTGTTCATCAAATTAATAATGCTTTTCTAAAATATTATTATATATTCACTTTGTTCAAATAGGTCATAAGTTCATTATTTATTTTAAGTATGGATTGGAGTATGGAAGTCATTTTATTGTAATTATTTTCTACGATGACTGTGAGTTAAGAATTGCTCTCACCTGATCCAACATAGATTATCCATATACCTAGATATATACCTATCCTATATACATATTCAGACATTAATTTCATAGATAACTAAACAGTTACTGCTGCATTTTAGAACATTAGGATACAGGCTTCCAATGAATAGTAATGTGTTGCTGCTACTGTTCCCATGCTCATAGGTTGTTAGGCGAGCTAAATTGCATGTACCACCGTGTCCCCATTGGTTTGCCTTATGCATCCTGTAGTCCCTTCATATCAACCTCTGTTATTGTTGCTCAGATGTCCTATTTGCAGCTCCGTCTGTTATTGAGCTAAAGGTCTCCTGTTGCTTCTTGTTGTTTGGTGACCTGATCAATAAAGGAACCACCACCACACATCCATTCATATACGTATATTTAGTCGAAACGGCAATGGAGTCTGGTTTGGACTTGAAATTAAAAAAATGCAGATGCAAGCATGTTAAATGCTGAAGGAATTAGAGCCACTGCAAATTACATTCACCGATAGCATCATTAAAATCGTCATTGCTTTCCACGTCCAAGGGCTTACTGACACTGGTTGTGTAGAGAGACGGCAAATTTAGATCACATTAAGTCCTATCTCAAATGGCTAAAGGATTAAGAGATTGAAGATAAAATCCATAAAAAAACAGCGTTTGATTCATTCAATAATTCAATAACAATGACATCATTCTTGGAGCAGCTATTTCTTTGTTTTAAGATGATATGCAAACCCTCTCGTACCAATTTTAAACCACATTGTGTTCTTCTGTCTATTTTAGTTGGATTGCATAACATTTCAATATTTGATAGTGTTGTCTTCATACTTGGAATCTATCTATGCATGTTCCCTCACCCCCCTCTGTCGAATTGCAAACAAAATCGCTTTGCAGTCTTCCCCCTGATGTTAAGCTTAATGCCTGGGCTCGGTTAAATTAAATCACCCATTTATGTAGTCTGAGAGAACATGTTGGGCCACATTGTAATTAGTCATTTCACTCCAGCACTGAGCTGTTGCAGATGTGCCTGCAGCGTCACACGGCCTGCCTGTTTATTGGGAGCGTGCCGCTATAGTCCAAACACTGAGACAAGTCTGCAAGCCATAGTTACAACCCGTCTGTCGCCTCAAGTCCTACCCGTCAAGGTACAGCAATATACCACTGTTGTTTTAGCTGTGCGGCCCATTAAGTATTAGATTTAAGGGGACTTTACACAAACGCATGCACACAGACGCCGGCTTGTTTAGCACAACAACAACAATTAAGCGTGGAGCAGGTCCACAACAGGAGCCTCGACGCCTCCTGCCCGACACAGTCCTTTACACTTCATCGTCATGGCATTCACAACTTGGCAAACAAGCATCATCTGACATCCTAATGCCGCCCTGTCATCTTGACAAGGTCTCCCGCAAAATACATGTTGAAGGTGTTGGCACAAAAGAAGACACCCATATCGGAGTAGCGTCACGCAAACAACGACACCTACTCTTCCACCCGTCCACGGCGTATTTTCTGTTTTTATTTTTGATGGGGGGGTGGGTTTGTTGTCGTTTTAATTGCCTTGGCATACTAGCAAGGCAGGAGGGTTCATTTATTTTTGGGAGAGTTTGTCAGGGATCCGGAGGGAAGGTGATTGAGGGTGCGGCGAATGTAAAGACATCCATCCTTATCCGCCCGCATCAGAGGATGTAATTTCTCATCTGCCAAGCGCGCCCGGCTCGTCTGCTAAATGACAGGGATATTTAGAGGTGCTCGACTTCAGAGGCATGCAAATAAGCATTTGATGTTTTTCGCCCTTTTTCTCATTGGCCCTACCACCACGCTCACTCGCTCACTCTCACTCTCAATCTTTTTGTCGCTTGCTCTCCCTCTCTCTCTTCCTGTCTCTCCATCGTTCCCTCTCTGTCTCTCTCTGTGTGTCTTATGTTTATGTCTCTCCCTCTGTTTTCCCTCTCTCTCTCTCTTTCTGTGCCCCCACTCCCCCCCCATTCATCTCACCTGCCAGTCGCTCACTTTAGCCGACCGGCCGACAAGGAATAAATTCACAGTGTTATTTCCGCAGTCGCAAAAAAACAAAAAATTAGCACCCTTGTCTCCTTAGTCCATAACTCCTCCAGCACTTCCCCACCGAAGGCGTCACTCCATTTGAAAATGCAAATGAGCAGCCACAGCTTTAAAAGCCAGAGGAATCGATGAGAAAAGGTTGCGCCACCGCTAAGCCATTGTATTTGTGTTTATCTACCGGTGTTACCGATGGCACGAACGACAGCACCCTGCTGCAGGGAGGTGTAGGATGCCCTTTAGGCGTGAAATCATAGGCCAAGGTGGAGTTAAGCTAGTTGGGAGAAGAACCCCCACCACTCACGCATCAGTATGGTAGCATCTCTTGACGACCATACTGGTCTGCCTTTGCTAAGCCATGGACATGGCTTTGTGTAGTATTGGATTCTATTAAGTAATGGAAAATAATTTTATTGTAAGCACATTACCCTTATTGTGTGTATGTCTTCTTCAAGGAAAATCATATCGCTAGAAAAATTTACTTGATTAACCCTAACGCTGGTAAACATAAATCATTCATTAATATAATGAACATAGGCTATTCATCATGAACAAATGCTCAAGTGAACTGACAAAATAAAGTGGCACGTTTTTTCTTGTGCACCAGGTTGTGCATTTGAAGCTGACTCTTTCACGAACAATGTCAAATCAGAGATCTGTATCAGGTATGCTATCTGTCTTTTGCAGCTTTGCCTCTGACACAAAAACAGAAAGTATCAAACAATGTACGTTTCTTCTGTGAGAGGGAATACTGCGACACATATATTCCTCCATGTTCTGTTTGAGGCTTCAAAGGTCCTTGGAGGGAGTCCCAGGAATGGTTGTTCAGCTTGCGGTCCATCTAACACCATTGCATCACAACAGATCGCCGCCAGTTTTGTATTTTATGCAGTAAAAAAAGACACAACGGAGTGTGTATGGCGTGTCAGGCTTCGGTCACAACTCGAGACTGAAACCTCTGTTTTGGATTTATTGCTCAGTTCTCGATTTTTGTTTGACTGTTCACGTTATGTTGGGGGAGGGGGGAGGCTATGCAGAAGCTAGCTGAACTCTGATCTGAAGTGAGTCTTGAGTCTTTTGCGGAAGCTCGTGAGCGACTCTGCGGTCCTGACATTGGCAGGTGCCAAAACAATATAATAATATTATAATAGTTGTGACATTGATGATTGACCTTTGCTTGCTCTTAGCGATGGCGGTACGGGGCGTCCAGCTGAGGTAGTTCAGCGGAGTGCTCAATCTGGTGTGTGGGGTCTGACCAACGCGTGGAGGTAGGCAGGGGCAGTTCCATTGACCGCCTTGTAGGCCAGTACCATCATCTTGAATCTGATGCGAGCTACTACAGGGAGGTCCAATGGAGGTCATGGAAAAGTGGGGTCACATGGGATCATTTTGCTGGGTTGAACACGAGGCGTGCTGCAGCATTCTGAATACTCTAAATGTATGCAAAATGTGGCAAATATCAGATTTGGGTGTGAACAACAATCAAGGGGTCAAAGGCAGCACACAGGACGCTACATTTTTCATTTTACATTTTTCGAGTCCCATCAGATTCCATGTGATTTCGGATGTGAAGGAGGCTTTATACTATTAATAATGTTTTGTTGTTGAATAGGACCCCCCACACATAGTATTACCATAGGCCTCTAGTCTTTAATGAGCAGGTAGGGGACAGGCATACAGAATAACTACAAGTAAACTGCAGAGGTTCGTACCCAGAATCACTAGACTATCCTGCTCCCGAAACGCTTGGAGACCCACAATCCACATGTAGGTCATACGGTGAGCGCATTCAGTGTCCACGCCAAAGTCCTAATTAAAGACGTGCAGTCTAACGAAGACACAAGTGATGTTTTTGTGTGGCTCGGCCGTTTGGTCATTTCCTCTGAGCCGCTACGAGGGGAGCTCTGTTACAACCTGAACAATGTAGCACCTTGTGGCTTTGTGCGCGTCTCATTAAAGCCGGTCGCATATCAGACGAGCCGCGGAGCGTCGCTTTGCGCTGTAGAAAGGACAAACACGCGTCAGAAGATGTTATTTTAGGTCTTGTTCTGGGTAATAATGGGTGGCGAGGTTCTGAGCAGAGCTGGGTGTTATCATGTGCCACCGCTGTCTGTGAGCACTCACGTTGAAAACAATGGATAGAATTGTAGTATTGCGACGGAAGTGTACCCCAGACATGTTGCCCAGTGTTGAAGACATCACTTGACGCACTTCAATTCATGGCACATTTCAGAGATTTTGTTTGTCTGTATTTGTCCGTCCATCTATCTGTCTGTGTCTGTACCCATGTCAGCCGGTTTGGGTCCATCTGTCTATTTTCTAAATGTTAAAAGCAAATCATATTTGCAACATTTTATGTTTACCTTACTTTTCTTAGTTCTTTAGAAAACTCACAAGAATTGGTCAAAAAGACACACACACACACACACACATCCACACACACAAACACACACACACACACACACACACACACACACACACACAGTGTGGTGTGGAGTGTGGTGTATATGAAAGACACAAGGAGGGTCAAGAATGCATCATGCTAACATACAGCTTCTCCTCCCACTCCCTCTCTCTGTCCGTCTGTCTCTCTCCCCTTTTCCCCCCTTTTGTCTGCGGTGCCAGTGGTGAGTCAGAACCTGGTGACAGACAATGTGTTTGTGGTGGAGGGCGAGATGGCCACCATCAGCTGCCGCGTCAAGGACAGCGACGACTCGGTCATCCAGCTCCTCAACCCCAACCGACAGACCATCTACTTCAGGGACATGAGACGTGAGTCACCAGCACCAGCACCAGCACCACAATCACCATCACCATCACCTCTCCCCTCCATAAACCCAGGCCCTTCTGTACCCCCTGTGGCATGCGTGTCACACCGCACTGCAGCACGCTCCCACCTCGAGCAGTCCGCTTCAGTGGACCTTGAGGGTTGATTGGGGTGATCGTTAGCCCCTGCGCTATGAGACTCGTCGTTGGCACGGGGAACCGTGGTTTGTGACCGCAGTGCGCTACGTGCAGCAGTCGGTGCAACAGGATGTTAGTGTGTAGAATGTCTACACACTAACACACACCCCCCCCCCCCCCACACTCCCCTCCTCACCCTTCAGTTTTTTCAGGATGTCTCACGTAGCGTGCATCTATTACTCAACCATATGTCTATTCTATGTCTTCAATGTAATGGTGGATGTATACCTGTCCAGGCGATATCTCAACAGAACCTATGTTTACACATTTTTACTCATCTTTACACAACATGTAGGCTATGCAAACATGTCCGATGTATTGCTTTGTGTGCCGACTAACAAGACACTGTAAAAAGTTTTCTTTGGTCTTTTGTTTGTCATCTGTGCAACTGTCCTATGTTGTTTACAGTTAGTTTCCAAGGTTGTTTCATGTTCAATTATCCACCCCCCCCCCCCCCAAAAAAAAAAAGCACAGGGCAACATAAATAAACAAAATAAAAAAAATAATAATAATAAAAAAACAGCAATAAACAAAACCCGCTCTCCATAAGCAGGGCTGTACAATAGCAGTTTTGTTGGTGGCATAGTCGCTAACAACATGTTCAGTTGGTGACATCAACCTAATTTTGTTTGCACCAGTACCACTCGGCAATTACAACTTGACCTTTTCTGTCGAATCGGTTCCCTTTCTCCCTGCAAAAGATCACGAGGAGCACACATATTTTTATTTACCGCACATCTCAAACGCTTTATTTGATTGATGCTAAATGTTTTAGCAGCAGGTGTGTGTTTTCTCAAAACACAGTGAGGGAAGGGTGAAGCTTGAATCAGTATTGTTTATAATTGAGTCTGCTACTGCAGAAAATATATTGCTTAATAAGAAGAAACGTCAAATGAAATAGCTTGACATCAAAATGTCTTGGTGCAATGGGTGTGTTGCGACTAAACATTCGTCCCCAAAACATCCCTGTGCTTGAATGGCAGATGTCAGCTCCTAATTGGCTATAAACTTTTATAGAGCTGCAGTCATTGTTAATTCCCTCCACACATATAAAGAGAAGAATATAAAAAAAGGACAGCCACCAATAGGACCATATATATATATATATAAATACTATACATGCACATTTAATTAAAAGGTTGCACACTCCATCAGTTTCATCTCTATGCCGTGCATCTCTGTACCCTCTCTTATAAGGTCTGTGTATACACAGCGCTGAGCACAGACGATGAAGACTTCCAAGCTTTTAATCATTTGTCATAGGGACCCGGGGTGGGTGTGGGGATGTGGTGGGGCCCATTGGTCGACGTGGCCTCATTCTCTGCTGCGGCCCCACTGTGTCACCACGTCAGGTCACCCCACCGGCCAAACATAGCCCACCGGCCCACTCTCACCTTCCTTCAGTGTCGGATGAGTGAATCCTCTCTGGGCCGATTCCACTCTCGTCCCTTCTCACCTCTGCAGCCTGTCGGGGGGTGGACACTTTACGACGGGAGAGTGAAGATCCTGCCTAAGCGCTTTGTGTCCACCATCTGGATATGCTAATTAGGACAATGGATAGTTACAACCAACCGCTTTCTCAGGAGAAGGCTGGACCGAGACGCCTGGCAGAACTTTCCATTTTTTTCCAAACCTGAATACTGTCAGCCTCAGCCTAGGCCTGGTCTTTCCTCCCCCTCAACCTGTGTCTCCCATCACAAGCGTTGCATAAAGTCCTGCTTTCACTTAAGATGGCGCGGTCAGTCATCTGTCCCTCCCCACCTCCATCTCTTCCTCCTTCTCCTCCTCCTCCTCCTCCTTACTCTTCCGGCGCTAACAAGCACTTAACCCTCCCCACTCCTTCTGTACAAGGAAGCAGGTGTTAGATTTCACCATCTTTTGGCACGGACACGCCAGCTGGCATGTCATTTCTTCCCGTGTCCAGACGTTGCATATGTTAAAGTTTGAGATGGTGTATCCTGTCTGGCAATTAAAAGAAAGAGAAAAGAAATGAACATGGATCCGTTGGGTTATTCACTGTCAAATAGGAGGCTGGACCCTGGCTTATCAGATGAACATTAGGGCTGTGTAATCGTGAGAATATACTATATATTAAATTCCTATGACCTGTTATTTACGCTTTCATCATTTAATGTGCAGGTAGGGGTTATAGTATCTCACACAAGGATGCCTACAGGAAGACTGTGGTCACAGGGTATTGAACTCAGTACCGTGACCACTACAGTATCATCCCCTGCATACATAAACATTCATTGTGATGTGTGAGGCTATTGAAGAGTGAATTGAAAAGAAATGCTGATAACACGGCTCAGGCCGTGATGCATTTAGCTGTGGTTGTACCCTTTTAAACAGAAGTTGAGAACACGTCAAAATGACATTTTAGCAGCGAGTAGTGTTATTTCAACACTTTGATAATCATTATCAACTACAGAAAATGGTAGGCTGGTAGATGATAGACTTTACTCTGAAACATAAGCAGAATTCATTTCAATAAGTCCATTGTAAGTCCTTATTCCTGCAAATCGAGATCTCTTTGGCGTTGAATAATTTCTTATCCCTCCTACTTTTAGAAATAATAATTTATGCTCTCCTGTCATATCATAACTACTTTATATATAACAACTTTATGTATAACTGTAGTCTTGCATTAGCCCCAAATTTACATGATTTTTAGACCGTCGTGAGACAGGTTAGTTTTACCCTACTGATGATGTGTTGTTGCAATAGTAATCCTGCTTTTACATGAAAATAATGAGATTTATGTGTGCTATGTAGAGACTTGCTTTCTTTTTAGATATTTTTTCTTGCCACAAAGAAATGTAATTTTCTATTTTAACTTTGTTTCACTATTTATGGCACACCTCACCCTCCTCTGATACACAGAGGTTATTTTGCCATTCGCACCATGTCATATTCTTTCTAACGCCAACCAATCAGCGGGCTCTCTCCCTGAAATGGTACAGAGCCTCACTTTTACATGATG
This sequence comes from Micromesistius poutassou, assembly GCF_964030765.1. Lineage (NCBI taxonomy): Eukaryota > Metazoa > Chordata > Actinopteri > Gadiformes > Gadidae > Micromesistius > Micromesistius poutassou. Next base: position 17,891,108 of record NC_140280.1, read on the forward strand.
ATAACATAATAAATAGATTGTTGTGGCCCCATTATTTCTTTCATTGATCCCGAAGTTCATGGAGTTTGATCAATATGAATTAAAATGGTAGTCAACCAACACAATCTTATGTGTGTTTGTGTGCCTGTTGGACCACAGTCGAATGACATTTTACTGGCAATGAAATGGATGATCTTTGCTTTGTTTAATTCCGGCAGTAAGTCCAAGTTGATTAAATCCCTAATTCCTAGGTCATCCATCCGTGTTTGGTAAAGGTTTCCGTGCTGCAATTGCTACAGAAAACAACAGTTTGAGTTCACTGTAAAGGCTGAACGTTAAGGTACCTGAACAAGTCTCAGTGCCTCTAACAACTGCTTCCCAAACACTTTTCTCTGTGATCTGTAAGAAGTGGTTTTCAAAGCAATTATGTTTGGACCCCAAAGCCAAAATCGTCCTTGTGTTCTATTGAGCCATTATATTTCCTTCTGTCCTTTGGTAATATACCGGTATTATAGATAACGTTAATCGGATGCTCTGATAAAATACAATTTACTTCTTTATTTTTTGGCAAGAAAACCAAAGAATACCTACATCTACAAACTATATTATTGGGATGGCAACCTATGCATCACACCAGGACCTGCCCTAAACTCACTTTCTTTTGTGTCCATTTTATAAATGTAATAATTGAATCCTTCAATTTGGCTACTACAACACGGCTGCTTCAATTCACTTAAGCAGGCGAAGGGTTAGTTCATGGTAAGTTAATGGGTTAGTGTATGTATGCGTCAGTGGTGATTTCTCTAAGACTGCAAGGGAAGCTCAGCTTCCCCTAAAATTTCAAAAATTAAATGGTCAAATATATACTGTTGTGTTAACATTTCATTGACTAAAAATGCGTTAGAACACGTCCATCTCGAAAACGAATTTGTTTAGAATCAGCTGCTTATCGCAGGTCAACTGACTCGATTTCCTTCTCATTCATTCCCGTAGTGTCACAGTGCATTTGCTTGTTGAAGCTCAGCGTCCATCCACTTCAATGGGGCTGCATAGAACAGCTTTTTTTAGTGCGTCGAAAGTCTGGCCTGGACGCTGGGCTTCTACGTGATGTTTGGAGGGTCTGCGAAAGACTGAGTTGCCATTTGATTGACAGCGATTTTGAACTATAAAAAGTCGCCGGAGCTGTCTTCATTCCTCAGTCCCATCGCGGATTTTGCAAGCGAGTTGAAAGACGAACTGCAACCTATTTCTTGATATTTGCTTGGGGAAATTGCTAGACAATTTTCATCATACATTTCATACACTTATTCACACAATTCCTTGCTTCAGTTTAACATAATTCCCACATTTCCTTGTTCAAGTTTAAGGAGCTTCTCCTGTTTAAAGCGGCTCAAGTCCTACACCCGTAACACAATGGGCCAAGGACGTTTAAGCAGCCTAGCTCTGCTGGCCATTGAGAGGACACTGGTCAAGTCAGTGGAAAAGACAGCTAGTTGGTATGACAGAGCATTTCCTTGAAAAGGAACAAAGAGCATAATTTACATTTATATATACATAAATTGAAAATTTATATGATGTAGGCCGAAAATGAGCTTCCCCTCTTTGAAAGACCAGCAGCCGCCACTGGTATGCGTTACAACTTGCCCTCTTCCTGTGCACATTTCTGTGTGCACAATAGCTTATACAGTAATTATTAATTATTGATTAGTTACTGCAAACCTTCATTTCTTATAATGTGTTTTGCACATGTTTTTGTTGACACATTTGATAGTGGTTTATTTTGCACACAAACGCGTAGGTGCAGAATTGTCATACACATCTGCGCCCACATTTACACCATTCATTTCGAATAATGCTTGTGTCAAGTACGGGCTAACCTTGTGGCTATTCATACAATTTAAATCCTAAGAAAACATTTCTCCTATTTTCTCTAGAATGGTAGGTGCACTAAGTCATTGATGGCTCTCACCAACATTACACCCACTAGCCTTGGTGTATTTAGGGCTCTGTTAAGAATTTAATAGAATTTCTGTCAATCTTACTTTATAAATAAATAAGGAATAATAAGTAGAATATCTTGTAAATTCCACACTTTATGTTTTTCCTTTGAGTCGGTCTTGAACGGGTCCTCCACAATGATCAATTGACCGAGTTTATTGGGTGATTCACTAGCACCTTCCGTGTTGTGACCCCCCCAGCTTGTCCCCGGGCCCCTTCTGACCAACCCAATAAAAATGTTCTTGGGCCACTGCTGGCTGTCCATCAGGAGCAGGAGGGCTCTTCAACAGGATGCCTCCATCTCCAGCCATCTCTCCCAGGCATTTTCTGCCACATTTAATTTCATCACAGCCTAGCACCTTGCCAGGCTCCCCTCCAGTACCACTTTAACATCACTGCCTTCAGAATAATGTAGCAGTTGCCATCCCTCATGCACTGATGGGTGTGTGTGTGTGTGTGTGTGTGTGTGTGTGTGTGTGTGTGTGTGTGTGTGTGTGTGTGTGTGTGTGTGTGTGTGTGTTTTCACACTGAAGATGGAAAGAGAGGGTCAAAGAGGGAAAATTGGCGGAGTGCTTTGACGCCAAGATGTATCCAGTGGCTACCTTTTTCGTCTCCGCTGGTTGTCGTTATGGGGCCCTTTGTTCTATAGGACCTTTAAATAGGTCAGCCGAACAAAAATGTGTATGGAAGTGCTCATTGATTAAGATGGGAGGGGAATGAAGGCCGATTCTCTTTAAGAGTGCCCTCCATGTGTACACTCAGCACCTGAGGTGTGTGCAGGGCCCTTCGGCCTTTGACTTTTTCAGGATGTATTGGTCCTCTTGGTTTGGACCAGGAGTCATGTAGAGCACGTGTCTCCATATCCAACATAGCTTATCAGAAGCCATAGCCTTGGGAAGGCCCAGGTCTAGGGGATGATAGAACCACCTGCAGAAGCCAGGGAGTTTAAATTCCCTGCTCGAGATCATCAGCAGTGAGATGGGGCTCGGAGAGACAGCTCCTCCATCTCACACTTGGCTCTCGTTTCTTTTTGACTTCAGACACGCATGTGCACCAGGAGCACGTTGTCAAGGCTGGTATACTTGAATGCTCTTGAAAAAGTCTCAAGGTGACATGAACCCCGATGCGTGAGTCATTCCCAAAGATGATAGACGAGGGATTGATGCTTGGAGACCGTGTTTGAAAGGGCTCCATGTTAAGGACTGTCTTCTACAGCAGTGCAATCTGCTGAAGGTCCTTGAAAAGAGGAATTTTCTTTTTGTTTTACTCCTTTGGGGGAAAGAAAAGTGGGTTGGCTGTTCGACAATAGACTGCTCCTTCTGTCATTCAAGCCTGGCAAATTACGACTTTTCCCAGTTTTCAGCAGTCTGAATGCTGCTTCCCGTTAATGAAAGGGAATGTTTGCTCCTTTTGTTCCGGGTATATTTTTAAGTTTGATGGACAGTATCTTTGCCCAATTCAATATGGCAGACTTTGGGCTATATAGGGTTTTGTCCCTGACATGACATGCATGTGACCTTTTATAATCAACTATTTTATACTTGAAGTGCTTTTTACGTAATTAAAATAAACAGCTAACCTACGGGCATTTGTCTGTGAAGGTGAACCCAAGACAACACCGCAGCTTATTTTATAGCTGTGGATGGTGTTTGTATCTTCACCATTCATGCACATGTAAAAGGTTTACAGTATCTTCCTATGTCTTCCTATGTGTTAAGCTTTTTGGTGCTTCAAGCTTTTATTTTATGTTTATTTGTCAGCATAAAATTAAATGTTAAGTTTAATTGAAGAGATAGATGGAAGATTTTCTGTAGCGAACCACTTCTATTGCTCACCACATAACTAATACCCAAGCCGGTGCCTTCCATCCCCCTTTTTAAAGGCCATCTTTGTATCCAATTTGATTTGCTTTTATCTCTGCAAGGTATATTTTTGCACATTCTCGGGATAAGGTATTAAACAGCTGACACCTGTTCCCTTTCTGCGCCAAATCACCTCAGAGAGCGATATATAGGAGGCCGCATTCGAAGTCTCGTTGCTCTACTCTGAGAGGCAGGGGAAAGGAGATGGGACCACAAAAGCAATCACCACAAGCACAAGCTGCGTAGTTATTCTTTATCAGGGGGGTAAGTGCACTCTAGATCTGGTGTCTTCACAGCTCGCCCATAGGAGCTCCTTCCCAACTTCCTCCAGATCGGGGAGGAAGGTGGAGCTGAGCTGTAAGAACATAATTACCCCCCCCCCCACCCAACTCACCCACACTGACACCCAATAATAAAACGTTGATGGGTTCCTCTCAGAAAGCATCGCCAGCCACTAATTACAATTGATTGCGACCACTTAGACAGCAGCCCCCACGTTTCTCTCTCTCTCTCTCTCTCTCTCGCTCTCGCTCTCTCTCTCTCTCTCTCTCTCTCTCTCTCAGATTGTTCCTCAAACAAGTCAAGAGGGAATTTTTCTGGGAGGAGAAAGATTAAGGGAAGATATGGATGTGGAAGATGGAAGGGGAAGGGAGGGGGGGAAGCAGAAGGATGGATTAAATGGATTAAAAAAAGTTGGTAGAATGCTAGGAGTAGCAGCTAGTGAGTTATACTATTGGTTTAAATATTTGGCAGCAAAACAGTGTATACCTTAAATTTGTCACATAAGAGTGCACTTTTAGTATGCGATTGCATTGTCGTTACGAGAAATGCTGTACAATTCTGTTTGCTTTGCCTTTTCAATGCTGCTGAGTTCAACCTTTTTTTATTTAGCAGTCTTTATTGATTATAAAATGATGTGCTAGGCAGTCATTGGCTGCCTTGCATTCAGACAAAGAACAGAAAAAAGATTCCCCTGCTGTTGTAGTGAATGAAATACGTTTCAAAAATATGTTTCAATTATTGATTCAAGTTTTTTTATTTTTTGTCCTGTGCTTTACAAGCAACATCCATAATACTTTTAAGAAATGTGCATTGTGATTGTGAATTATTTGGTGAGAAACAGGTTTCTTATTCTTTTTCTTTATTTCTTAATTTGATAGTGTCATGTCAGTTTAGCTTTGCTTCTTTTTGTCTTGTTTATGTGCTTTTCCTATGCTTTTTATATCTGATGATTGCAGAGCATAATCTTGGAGGGATGAAAGACAAAATACGGCAGCTACATGCAGCATTGTTGCATTTTTATTTATTTGTATTTATTCAATTGGGCGGCGCTCTCAGGGAATTGGGTATAAAGATGTTTTTGTAATTGCCAAATCCTGTTGTGGCCAGGAGGTAAAAGATATGGGTAATGTGAAATGTGCCATTGTCCCCTTCATATATTCTCATCAGGTTATATATATCATATCGTATTCATGACCACTTTAGGGGTTACAGCATTGGCATATATACTGGGAGATTTATTAAGCTTTCTCTGTAGAGGCTAAACTTAATATAGTCTCTCCGTAACACTAATAATAATACTTGTGTTTTACCCAAGCTATGACCCTGTTTGGCTCCCAGCCCTCGTTAATAGCGATGGCGGAGCCCGGGGCCATTTGTTTTATCGCCACGGTGATGGAACCCGGAGAAATTGGTTTAACCTCCTTGCTAAACCCTCGGATCGAAAATCTGGGAGATCTGAGATCGGTAGATGTCTGATGATCATCCTCCAGGCAGTGTCAGCCCCCATATAAAGTCATGTCCTGTATGTAGAGGTTCACCTCCAATGCTACAGTATCATAGCAGAAATGTAGGTTTAACCCTAAGCACTGCCCATCAAGAAGGCGTGTGGGACCAGAGCCTGCCCCTATACCTTAGGACTTAGCCGCTAATACCTTTTGCTTTATGTCAAGTTGTTTATGGCGAGACTCACAAAACCACTTAAGTTGTTTAGATCTTGTCTGTCCCATGGCAGGAATTGTATGCAGAGCTTCCCGTGATTTACAATTCACAATATACAGGGCTTTAGGATAGGCTGCGTCTCCTATATGTACAGGGAGCCTTTAGATGCCTCAGATTATTACTAGAACTGGCACCAAGTATGTAGAGCTGACTAAACTATCAAAGAGATCAAGTCTCTAAAGAGCAAAGTCAAGTTGTTTGTTTCTTTGCTTTGCTTACAGTTGAATTGTATGTTTTTTCTACAATGCGGTCTCTACATTTTTTCGGGCTCACAAAGCCCGAACACACATCCCTTTTCATTCGCCAAAAATAAGCTGCTTTCTGTCCTGGCAAAATAATGCCAACTTGATAATTAGTTTGTCATTAACCAGTAATGGACCAGATTAAATATCATGGTGCCATCTTTGCTCGTCTCTCTTGTAATATGTAACAAGCAAGTATATCAGTTGATTTTTTGTCCACTGGTGCATGAGGTCAACACTATCAAAATGTACAACAATCTTGTTGCTTTTCCTTGTGGTTTGCGTGCGTGCGTGTGTGCGTGCGTGCGTGCGTGTGTGTGTGTGCGTGCACAGACACTGTAACATCAGAGAGATTACTTATGAAGCGTGCCCACACCTGTCCCGGCCCACGAGTACATGGAAGTCACATTCATGACAACAAAAACAACAAAGCCAGCAGTCACAGTTGAAGGGGCTCTTTCCTGTTGTGTGGTCTGTTTCAGTGCATTGGTGAAAGGGAGGGAGACAAATGATTGCCGTGTTGGAATCCCGTTTGCCTCCCTTTGGTGCACTGCCTTCCCTCGTCCGTCCCCCCACCCGTCCCCCCCATTCCTGCTCGCTGCCCAGACTACTGCTTGGATTCTTCATTCCTGATGAGAAATGGGAAGAAAGAAAGAATTGTCGCCGTGATGAGGGCTGATTGTTTGTCACCGCCTGCCAGCACCTTTTATTCTACTCTTCATCACTTACTTGTTGTTACTTGTTCCTATAGTTCCTCTCCAGGATTGAAAAAAGTAACGTGATACCTGCGGTTCTCATACCACATACCTTAAAGGTCCCATGGCAAGCTATTTTATGGATGCTTTAATATAGGTGTTAGTGGGCCCCTAATACAGTACTTGAAGACGTTCAAGAAATTCAGCCTTGGTGCAGAGTTACAGCCACTACGAGCCAGTCCCACAATGAGCTCTCCACAAACGTGCCGTTTTTAGAGGCGGGTCAAAGTGGAGGGTGGGGGTGTGGCCCTGAGCAGCTTGCGGCCACGGTACCATGCACTAGTGTTTACAGTGGAACACTGAACACTCCGGGTGCTCCGGCGGGAGTCCTGGAGCTCTATATCTAAATATCATATTATATTTAGATATCTATATAATATAATATATATTATCATGGTCAAAAGCTGTTTGCGCCTCCGGATGATATTACGAATCTCAAATGACTACGTTGTGTTCTCAGACGCCTCTGGTTCTTCCAATTCCACGTCAATATTAAGTACAGACTGAACCGCGAAATGGAGGAGAAAGTGATTGTTGACCGGGGTTGTCTCTCGCTGGAGCCCCGCTGCCCGCTGCCGCGGTAGCGGGCAGCTCCGGCAGACAATCCTGGGCAACAATCCTTTTCTCCTCCATGTCGCGGTTCCCAATTCCTATTCAACCATGGCCGAGGTAACCCGCACTACGAATCTCATTGTGGACATACCAGAGACCTCAGAGAACCCAACGCAGTCTAGTCTTTTAACCAAATGGGAGCTTTATGCAAGCTTGCGTTATTGTGTTGCATGTTATGCGCCATAACACCAACAGCAGAACGGTTATCCAAATAACAACTTGCGTAACTTGCGTTACAGTATGTGTATTCACACACACACACACACACACACACACACACACACACACACACACACACACACACACACGTGGCGCTTGCACGGTCCTAGCTCATTGTCTCATTGGCGGGCCAAATTCTCTGGGCGGGCCAAGGCTAGGGGAACTCATATTAATGTTAGAAAACCTCATAAAGTGAAAATTTCATGCCATGGGACGAAAAAAATGACCCACCCCAAATTTCCCAGGGGCTTTTGTCGTAAGTATGTTGCTTCAGATGGCCCCCACGTGTTCTACTTTTAGACCAAGTGTTTGGAGATTGAAAATAGATGGCATGGTGCCATGGTGGGCTCTGCTGTCAATCACGCTGAGACATATCAGCACATCAGGTTGGGTTGGTGTGAAGGTAGACCGTCTGAAGCATTTGTCACACTGTATCACACTTGAGAGTGGCCACTTACACCGGGTGGGGGGAAACAACAAAGTTAGGAGAGATGAAATTGGAGCATCTAGGTGGGTGGCCCACCCCGGGGTTTATGGATCCATCCATCATTTTGTTGTCCCCAGGACTGGCTAAGGACAGTCGAAGACACAGCATAATCCTCTCCACTGTTCAATTACAGTGGGCTGTACCGGCACAATTGTGTGCATATGGAAATCTTTTCATTAAAACCGTCCACGTGCAACTTGTGAGAATACAGCTGTGGGAGCAATAAACTTGCATGTACACATAAAAATATATTCACAAAACACATATTTGCTTTCAAATATGTGTTTTTTGTGTTTATATGTGTTTTCGAGATTGGGACTTCTTGAAGCTTTCATATATATATTTTTTCCTGTACATTTTCCATATACTACTGCCTGTCACTCTGTGCTGCTGAGAACTATGTCCAGAGCTTCATTCACAGTATTCATGTGCTAAATCCGGCGCATGTTCAGACGCCGCTGCAGACGCAGATCCGTTCCGAGCATTTTATCCCCTACGTTTAGTGCAGCAAGGGAGTCTCCCAAGAGCCTTGTTAGAGTGATGATGCTGCTCCCTCCCTAAAAACAACAGCTTCATCTTCACCTGTCCCCCCTTCTTCTCCTTCCCCCCTCTCACCCCCCCCCCCCCCCCTCCTCTCCTCTCTCTATTTTCTCTCCTCGCTCCTCAGCTCTGAAAGACGCTCGCTTCCAGCTGGTGAACTTCTCGGAGAACGAGCTGCGGGTGTCGCTGTCCAACGTGTCCCTGTCTGATGAGGGCCGCTACGTGTGCCAGCTGTACACGGACCCCCCGCAGGAAGCCTACGCCGACATCACCGTGCTGGGTACGCCCCGCACGCACACGCGCACACACACACACACACACACACGTACTCACTCACACTCACACGCACGGTGGCCGCATGCCCGATGCACACTGGGTTCAACACACTTATTAACATTGACTTTCTTTTTGCCTTTTAAACTGAATCTGAAATGGGTATTTACTGCTAGTTACACATTTAGCAGACGGTACATGATAATATATTCTGCTCAGGAGGCAAGCACAATAACTGCCCCCAACATAGGGTTTATAATTTTAGTCCTTTTAGTCAAACAACCACTAACCATTGCACCGTCCCATCCCCTGTGTGTCTGTGTGTGCGCCCCCTAACTGTAGTTCCTCCGGGTAACCCCATCATCGAGGCCCGGGATGAGGTCCTGCGCGAGGGCAACGAGACGGAGATGACGTGCACGGCCATGGGAAGCAAGCCCGCTGCCACCATCAAATGGATGAAGGGTGACAAAGAGCTGCCAGGTGGGTGGGGGCCATGTGTGTCTTAAAGGGGAACCAGCCCCACTGAGCCAGCCTCTAAAATATGCTTTCAGGTTGTGTTCATTTTTGGGGCGGGGCTTGCTGACTCGGCTGTCAATGCCCCTTCAAGTCAGTTTTAATAATAATTGTCAGACAGGTGTGTCGCATCAATGCTTAATCAGCAGGTGATAGCAATAATAGGTTAAGCGTGCAATATAATGTGTTGAACATACAGGGAAAATCATGTAATGAGAAACACAAAAATAGACATTAGAAGTTCAGTCTGGATACATTTAAAAAGGTAAATGAAAACCAAACTAACTTATTGTTCATGGAAAGGGATTTTACTCTTCTATATCGTAATATATTATTTCAATTCAGATTAGCAATGGTTTTGATATAACGCTTTTAATTGCTGTCAAGATGTTAAAGCAAAGATATTCTAATGCATAGTTAAAAAGCATGTGTTCTCTTGAGTAAAAACTGAAAGGAAAAGTTAGAAGGAATAGTTATAAGAGCAACCCATAATCTACTTGGTCTACTTGGTTGCACTGTTTAACATCATCCCTTGGACTCCTGCTCTCTTTGTGTGTAAGTAAACTTTCCCTCGGTTGGAACTTCCTCCCGCACATCATTCGTTGTTTTGTTCTTTCCCTCATCTGCTCTTTCTTTCCATTGCATTTTAACACTGTAATCGTTCAATTGCCTCCATTAATCCGGTGTGAATGCACAGTGGTGGCCGGGGCCTATTTGCCTCATGACATGTTTTCATGCAAACTTCAAAGGGAATGTGGGCTTTGAAATGGCTGCGTGGAGCCCCATGGTGAACCGCAGCAACACCACCCCCACAGAAAGACATGCGGCGCCGTCTCATGGGCCGCCCCCGCGCCACGCTTTGTTTAGACCTGAACACATCAAGGTTCCCATTTGCCACCTGGCCGTAAGCCAGCACGCGTCAACAATGCGCGCAGCACCACCACCACAACAACAACAACAACAACAAACAGCGAGGCCCATAGAGTGGTCCGCTGTGCAGCTGAAAGGGTGGTGTTCTGGGCGGAGGTCAAAGGGATTAGTTCAACATGAAGCTGTTAACCTCCTGGAACACAGGGTGACCCTTAAAGCTGCGGCCAGAGTCCACTCGCCCTTTCCTCTTGTGTTCAAGCCGGCATGGCTTCAGATTAATGTGTGTTGGTGTCCCCCGCAACAACAGAACATCTATGTGCTGTGCTTTAACAATGTACATGTTGTCAATGGGGAAAAATCTAACAGAACATCATTACTAAGGATCACTTAAAATGTTGATTGTCCAGCTATTAGAAGTAATACAAATTACCACATCAAAAACACAACATTTGTAGCCGACAGTAGGAACAACCATGAGACAGCAAATAATAAGACTATATAAAAACAGAAGCTTGCATCAGGTAGGTAGAGATCAACTGAAAAGCATTGTCAACTCAAGCAGATTCAACAAATAGAAACAAAGTAGGAAAAAGCTATTACTGTGTCCGGGCTATTTTCTGTTCGGCCTGTCGATAGCCACAGAAAACGGGCAGCCCTTATGTCTAAGTCCTCCTCGCCGACACCCTGAAGCGGTGGCCAGAAGGCGGAAAGCACAACCCCCTTTTGCAGGGGCTGATTATAACAATGGAAAAATTACATTAGCCATCCTAAGGACCTGCTTGTTATAAACGTCCATGAGCTGGGCCCGAGTCAACCCAGAGACCTCGCTTGCCACTATAATGAGGCTTCCAAGTCTGTTCTCATTGGACAGGTTAAGATTTCTATTCCAGGCTACGATACTGAAATTTAAAATGGATCTAATATAACTTCTGTAAAAGAGTGTCGTCATTGCAGAACAAACGTTAAAGAAAAGAAACCTTCTCAGAAAGAGTTGCACTACCAGGGAAAACACCCAGATATTTGAAGCTGTCCAACAGCTCGACGGCACAACCTTTAATAACTAAAAGTTGATCTAATAAGTTAGATTGGAGCTGGGTGATGACTTTCTAAAATGAACAATGAGATCTTTAGTTTATTTTCCACATTTAAATGGAGGAGGACCTTATAGCACCCTGAAACAAAGGCCTGATATGCTCACTACTCAGTATGATAATATACAATGATTAAAATCTCATGCACGTGAGATCCTCAGGCAATGTGCCTCAGGTGACACACACCGGGTTCCTGATCTGATGCTTGGGTGAACAGACAGATGGATGAATAGATTTTCCTGTGTTCATTGAGGTTTCCTCAGGAAGCCTTGGTTTCCCATAAACCAGCGTCATGTTATGATGTGTAGCAGGGTGCTGCTGTTTTGATGCTCAGCGTGCCTACGCTTGGGGAAACAATCGTTTAATAATAATAATGATTATTTAATAATCTACTGCAGTAGAACTACTCTCTCAAGTGTAATTTAAGATTACACTGTAGTAGAGAGCCACAGAACTGCCGGATCGAGACCATATCAAAGCTATCATGTGCCTTTGATTAAAATTCAGAAACCATTTATTATCAATGTCTGGGTGCTTTTCTTTCTGTCCGTCACAGTACATAAATATTCCAAGTGGACCTGCCAGTTCCTTTATCATTGACCTTAGTAATGTAATGAATACTGAACCCGCGGTGTATCCAGGTGAATTAAAGATGCAGGTGAATGGAAAAGAAAAGAAAGCAGATAAAGAAGAGAAAAGCAGAGACCGGAAAGGCTGGCAGACACATTTCTAATTAAATGTTCCTGCAAAATTGAACGTAATTACCTTAAGGGATAATCAGGCTCTCCCAAATATAATTTAAAGGTTGCAATTGTCAAGCTTGATAATATAAATCCAGCCATGGCTCCCCTACCAAGCGCGCTGGCGTGGCTATCAGAGCGTTATCTCTGGCTCTTTCTCTCCTTCTCCTTCGCTCCCACCATCCCTCCCCCTCTCCCGTCTCTGTGGCTCACCTCTGTCGCTGCCCTCCCCTCCTCCCATCCCCAATGTTCTTGTGACTCAATAACTTGCAGCACTGATAACTCCATCGCTCCAATAGACTTTGGCTTGAAGGAAAGGTCACAAAGCAACAGAGAGGCGATGTTTGGGCTATTTTCTTTTAAGCATTGCCACTTTGTTTTAGACATAGTTATAGATACAGATAAGTGGGAGGTGAAGAGGACCCATGGAGAGGGAAGCCTGTGAAGCTGTAAATAGTTTGAGTGGCAGACACAGGCGTTAAGGCCACTTGAGGAAACCACTGGGATTTAAATTACCCTGCTATCACCCAACATGCTCCAAATAGGTCATATTTTGCACTTTTGACTTTTGTGACTAATGTAAGAAGAGTGCTGTGTGGTTTATGTAGCCCCTATTACATTACATTTATTTAGCTGACGCTTTTATCCGAAGCAACTTACTATAAGTGCATTCAACCATTAAAATGCTATTTAGAGATAACAATAAATATGCAAGTGAATAAAATGTTTCAAATAAGTAAACTGCCTCAAGTAATACATTTTAGAAACCAGAGATAGATGATGTACTTCATTTTAAATTTCGTAATTTCTTAACACAGATTCTGCAATATTGTCATAAACCAAACACAGCCGACTTGTGTGCTTTCATATAGGAGGCCGGCGTTCCAGAATCAGAGGCGTGAGGTGTAACACAACAGCGGCAGCCTCTTGTGTGGCATATTACATAAATGTAAATTCTAGACAAGAAGTGAGTGTTGGATTGCTTTTATTAGCTGTTCACATTTAGACCACTTTTCAAATGCAAGCAAAGTTGCTTTGCATCGTAAACAACATGTTGATTGATGATGTTTCAATGGCCGATTTATGCGAGCAATGTGTTTGTGCAATCAAAAATACATTGGAGGACTGCACACATTAATGTTATTTCCTCCACTTCCGACTTAAAGCCTGAACAATTTGCCCCCACTCCATTCTGTATTTGTATGTTCTTACAGGAGGCGAAGCAGAATTGCGCCACAACCTTGAAATGGCTGTCTAAAAGGGGCTTATGTTTTATTTCGAAAGGCTTCCCTCGTGCATCAAAGGACAATACCATTCTGTGTGATTAACCCATGCTTACCAAGTCTCCTGGCTTCACTAAAACAGCATGACTAATATGATTGGTCAAAATTACTTTTTTTCTGCTGAGCATTTACTGTGTTCACACCCTTGCACGTTTGAAAAAATGAGCAATAGCACTTCAGTCTTTTGGAATCGATGTGTTGATAGTGCCACTATTGTTGTGGGTGTTTTAGTGAAGCCAGGAGAGACATTTATGATGGTAGTATCATCCACACAGGGTTAATTTCTCCCTGATCATGAGAGGGCAGAAAGACCCCTGAGCTTCTAGGGAATTTCGATAACAAACTTAGCAACTCTTTCACTCCAACTCCTATATTGTGCTGTTTACACAGCGCCAGTTTGTTTTTTCATACGGAATGCGGTTTCACTAACAAGTGTCCACTGCAGTGTGAATGCCAGAAAACAAACTGCCATAAGGCAGTTAATTAGTTTAATTGAAGTAACGCATCACTTCCTCTGATGTACTTATTATTTATCCACCAGCTAATTTATCCTGCAAACTCAGCAAATGCCTACCACTGTGTTAAGTAAAGCTTGGGTAAGGTTAGATCTTACTAATGTCGATAAATACACTTTATTGCATTCTATTTTACAACCAAAATTAGCTTTTAATCTGTGTTGGAAGACCTTACGAGGCGGGCCGAACATTAAAAGAGGGATGTTTGGCATCCCCATCTCTGCCACCTTATTCGTGTCGGTAAACAGAGAGGTAGAGCAAGAGGAAGGATTTATAGTTACATTTCAACACTTCACATGTAGTCTCTCTTGCCCTGTGGCATGTCCGATTGCTCTCTTTATTCCCGCGATTCACACTCTCTGAAATAAATGTACTTTTATTCATATGTCTTGATACACTTAATTCAAGATAGTGTTTAGGAGTGGGTTGAGTGAGGTTAAAACAACTAGCCATTCCCAGCACTGTCTCTTAACACAAAAACATCCCACTTTATGCAACTGCTAGTTGTATTTTTTAGCATATTGTCAATTTGATGGCAGAGCCTGGCTACTAAGTGGAATAAGGGTGGTGTGTGGGCATTCATGCATGTGTGATGATGGTGATGGTGGGTAGGCAGGAAGAAGAATAACAAATTCTCCAATAACGTATTCACAATTGCACAACAGGCCCTGACAGCAGGCAATTTTCAGCCGATTCACCTTCTCTGACCGCTCCCAAGGACACCCCGCCAACCGTCGCTTTAACATAATCCCCAAGGTCGCTGTTAGGGAGGCGCTGGGCTAACTGAGACACAATAGCTGCCTTTGTCTGCAGATGAAGAAATTTTCACTTTTTACTGCGTTTCCGTCAGCCTCTAGTCTTGAAAGTAAAAGTTATTGTAAGTGAACAAATTTTATAAATCTCATACAAAACATTTATCTTAGACTTTTCACAGCAGCATAAGCAGTACAATAAATTGTATAGGCAACTAAGGGGTGATTTTTTTTTTTTTTTTTACTGGGGTGCCCGTGTGCATAGACGTGCACTTGCAATCTTGTTTGTCCATATTGTTGTGATATATTCTGTATTACGTCAAGTAATAATCCAGATGTTTTCAGGGTTTCATTTTGCCTCAGGGGGAAGCACATCGGGTAATCGCTAAAAAAAAAAGAAAAAAAACGTCTCAGATTCAACTGTGGTTTCTTTTTAGTTTTAGATCCTAAACCTGGTCCCCCATGAACCCTGGTTCTCTAAGCTTGTGTGTTTGTTCCCTTCCCTAGGCAAGCCCAAGGTGGAGCTCACCTATGACAAGATGTACACGGTAACCAGCCGGCTAGCATTCACCGTCAGCAAGGAGGACGACGGCGTGCCTGTGGCGTGCATCGTCGATCATCCCGCGGTCAAGGACTTCCAAGCACAAAAGTACCTAGAGGTGCAATGTAAGTACTGGTGCTTATTCGTGAAATATTCCTCATATTCCCAAACCGATGAAGCGTTTATGCAAAAACACCCTGCTCATGGCTTAGATTGTGAAGGCCTTCGTTGATGCCCGCAGATGACATGCACAAGCTCCACAGTGGTCAACTACAACATTTCTCATGAATGTCAAGAGCAGCCAAACGTTGGAGTCAAACTGCTGAGGTAGCAGTGTACAATTTCCAGGGCTGGTATTCAAGTTGGGAAACGGTTTTCCCACTCTGAATCCCATACCTACACAGTAACAGGCATAGCGATATCAACGTTCTTTAATTTAAAAAATGAATGAGCTCCTTCCTGTTGCTTTTAATTCCCTTTACATCATTCTTTAAGTAAGGCGAAAGGCGAAAAAGAGGGAGTTTCGAGCAGTCAGAAGACATGCCCGGGGCTTGAGCAGAGATTCATAACCAACATTGTTAAGAAAAAAGGCAGATTGACTCTTGGACATCTTTTGAGGAAGCTCCCATTGCTGCAGTCAAAAGTCTGGATCCGTGTTGCCCATCTGTTTCCCATCTGTCCGGCTGGAGCACGGCAGCGTTCATATGAAACAGCCAGGCTTTTTGGTCGGGATGCGGCCCAAGGCTCAGCCCAAGGCCAGCAAGTACAGCTCTGGAAATTATTTCTGACTCGTGGCGATTTGGCCTGCCACCGCATAACCCTCACGTATTGCTTCATAAAACTCTGAAACGCTTCCACTCCGAGGAGAAAGGATATATACACCTGCTGCGTCTGACCTTTTCTCGTGAGGCGCAATTCATCTATGCGGCCAACCTCATTTCCTTCCCACGTTCTAATAACGGAGTATCTGGCAAAATACATGAAGTCAACCCTCCCTGGCCGTGCTCACACCTGATTCACACAGGAGGACTGTGATCACGCTCGCCGCAGGACAGACCCCAAACAGGGTGGCTCAGGTGACACCTCTGAAAGAAACTCATTTTCTTCTGGCCTCGTCCCGCAGTGACACTCACTGTGGCGTTTTAAATATTATTATTTTTGACGGGGAGGGAGTATAATTGATGCCATTTTTCAACCTTGATCGCGTGAGTTGAACCTAGTGTGGAGTCTCTTATGTGCTGATGGACTAAATAGAAATAACTAGAGCTACATATTCTTCATAAAGTGCTCCCAAATCACCCAAATGGGGTGGAGCACTTGCTTTTTTAATACAGAGGAGTCATTTGTATAATTCTCATGGATCGCTGTTCCCAACTGCATCCTTCGCTCAGCAGCAGTCTTGCATCTCCTGACCTTGTGTTCCCTTCCTTCCTGTGTTTCTACACCTAGTGGCGGAGGTTCTGCAGGCTTGACATTCTCCAGCTCAGTGTGCGATTTGACCTCACTTCACCTTTCTTTGCTCACAAAATGAAGAAATGAGGAGAGGGAGGTTATAGAAGTTTCCCAGCAAGATTTATTCAACAAGCAGCATAGTGAGTTTATTCACCAACATTGAAAAACCAAGGTATCATCTTAAATCTTATTTCACCACATCTTGTACTTCTTCCTATTAAGAGATTTTATTATGAAAAAACATTTTAATAAAGTTGTAAATCTCGTAGTGCAGACAGTTGAAGACAGAGCCACAAAAAGTGACCATTATTAAAATGACTTCAGTGTTTCAAATAGAGACTGAAGCTTCACAGGGTGATGAAAATAGGGAGAGAAAACAGATACCCGGGCAAGGAAAAAAACCAAATACTTAAGCTAATTGTGTTCAGAGGATAATGCTGACAAAATGACTGCAATTAGCATGGTAATAAGCAAACCTTAATTTTACAGTAGTTGCCTAGCAATCTGAAACTGCAGCAAAAGGCACCTGTTGAAATTGCATTTTCCCAGGGTGTGATTTTCAACTTTGTGCTATGTTCCCTGGTCCTGCCCACACATATAAATCCTCATTTATTTATATATATATATATATATATATATATATATATATATATATATATTGCATGGCTTTTTTCAACTGTGTTGGAAGTGATTGCTGGTGTGAGCACTAAACACAATTTTTATATTGTTTCATGTGATCTGCTAAACCCAGAAATGTCCCATAACTTTATAAACATTGTAATCATTCCCATTACAAATACACAAACATTGTAGTGTTTAGTGTCTCAATCTCTTGATATTTCCCCTAGGTAGGCCGACTGCACAGCAGATGAGACATGTTGGTCTTTCTTTTTCCGCCCCCTAACAAACTATGGGGGTTCCAGGTTAGACAGATGTTGGCAGCCAGGCCAACTAGGGCATTGTTATCCGTTATTGACTTCACAGGCCATGGTTAAGGCTGCTCAGACTTATTTATATGGCTTTCGTGTGGGTTTTTTTCTATCAAAATGGGAGCATGGCACCTTTGTTCCTTTTGTACCCGAGTGTTTGAAGACAGAGCTTTTTAGGCGGTCATCATTTGCTGGACCACACAATGCCTTGTCAACTGATGAAAGGTTTGTTTTTATGATTTCCTGCAATAGCAAACATTGTCCCTATAGGCTAATACACCCTGTGTATGAGCAGTTGGTTTTAGGATAGCATATAAAAGCAACAAATTATGCCTCAGGGAGAATTGTCGTTTAATGTGTTCCTTTATTTGGTGATTATTTCTCGATTTTACAAAGGTCTTCAAAGGCAGTCAACGCTTGAATGTTCAATTTTGACAATGTCAATCAGACGAAATCTGAGACATTTTGGACAATGGCCTTCGGATAAACATGGGGAAATAGAATTATCTCTGTTTGCTGGGTTCAATCTATTGTAGAGCTGTAATGGAAGCAATCCAGCAGCTACGTGACAACCACGTTTTTTAAAAGAACGAATAGCCCATGCCTTTAAAATTTCAAGTCTCTTCTCACTAACTTTTGAGTCTATTCACACAAACTTTTTGAGTGCAGACACAAACTTTGCCTACAAACATCCGACACAAACCACACTTCTTTAAAAGGGAGGGGAAGGGTTCCCATGCGGCACCGCTAACCGGTCTGTCCATCACGGGGAAGGGGAGAGGTAAAGAAGTAGCGTGATCTGTCTGGTGTCAGCCCACCGTGTTAATGGAAGAGCCAAAGGTTGTTTCTGACGGACCGCAAAGGTCAGCGGCCAGCATTACTTAGACACCCAGTCGTGTTGACATAGCCCCCTCCAGCCCTCCCCTAAATAGAAAAAAAACAACACACACATATATATATATATATCACTGCCCTTTGCATCAAATCAAAGTCATTTTTCTATTTTTTTTTACCTAAGTCTGATGGACTCGGGCGGACACTATCTATTAAGGCCTCAGGCCAAAGTCTAAATTCACCTCTAAGCTGGGGAATGATAGTGGATAAGCTGACGCAAAGTAAAGAGGATATGTTTGTATAACATCTGTGTCTTTATTTTTCTTATTTGATACACAGGCATCTCCGCCGTTGAAGTCTATTTTTATTTCCCAAAACGAGCTAACGCTAGCCGGCTTATCAGAAGAACCATCATCTATTTCTGTATTGTGAATACACAAAAAAAAAAATAGATAAGGCCAAGAATGATTGGGAAATATGCCAATAAGTACGTTCATATATGACTCAATACTTCATTAACGAAGCACCTTTGGCTCCTACTCTATCAATTATCACGTCTACTTTCTTAACCATCTGTCCTCTGATATTCTCATACTTCTTAATAGATCCAACACCTTATGTGTAAGTATAATAATTGAGTTCTTAACTGCTGCTGAGCAGAAAGAATGACACTCTTTCCCATGTTGTCAAGAATCAAAACAAGAAAGACTTGTGTATCAAGACATGGCGTTTTTGTAGCCCAAAGATATTATTTCTCAGGAAGAAAAAAAAAACAACAGTCCTAGACTTGCATAGCATTGGTGACAACGTTCGGCAAGCTATTTGCATTCTAGGTAATGCAGTAATCCGGTGATCAAAGCCACGATGGGAAGAAAAGGCAGCATCGTCATTTTAATATTTTGCTTGAGGTAGTACTATAATGGGATACTTCTGTGGCAAATTCTCCCCCCCTTTAACGTTTTAAAATATCTCTGTTTGTGTGCCATGAATAGCTAAAACCAAACGCAAGCTTATTCTGACGCAGTCTAATATTGCAGAGACTGGTATGAAGGCTGGTACATTGGATAAAGTCACCACACAGATACAAAACCTGCCAATGCTTTACATATCAGATCACATCCAGAGTCCTGGGAGCTTCTCTGTTGATTTATTTTATGGTTTGTCAACAGTAGGGGTGTAACGATACGTGTATTAAAACTGAAATATTTCGGTATGGGTCTAACAGTTTGATGCACGTTTCATTTCGGTACGTACCAAAAAAAAAAAAAAAAATTATTTTTTTATTTTTTAGAACTAAGTTTTTATTGATTATCACACACTCTGTTAGTGTCTTGTCTTGTCCTGATGTTTTGTGTTGAGGACCACAATGGAAATAAGTCCTGGACTTTATTGTGTTTTTATCCTCAATTGTATTTGATGTCTTTTCATTTGTGTAAGGCATTTGTTTGATACAATTTAATAAATCAAATCAAAATCAAATTGTTTAATAAAATAATAAAAACTGCTGTACCAAAAAACATACCGAACCGTGACTTAAAAACCGAGGTACGTACCGAACCGTGACTTTAATGTATTGTTACATCCCTAGTCAACAGAGAACAGATTTCTCAGATGTTGTTTTTGTATTTACATTTTTAAACCAAAAAGGCTACTATCATTATCTATGGACCAAGGAATGAGAAAAGCAAGAACCGAGAAAACGTGTATCAGAGATGGCCAAAGGTATCCTGCTGTGTCGTCAAAACTAACACTCCTCCATTTCTTTCACGCCAATTCTAACCCCTGCCTTGGTTTTAGTTTGCAATTGACAGCAATTCTTGGAGTTATTAGATTATGTTTATTTTCATAAAAGTTTTGATGCTGCAAAACTTAAATCCATTAACAGCAGGCTCTGCAGTTTGAAATTCAATCAATGTGAGTTGCTGTTTTTAGTGTGTGTGTGTGTGTGTGTGTGTGTGTGTGTGTGTGTAGAGGGAGGCCAAAACTGCAGCCAAAATCTGCCAAATAGGAGTTGATTGGACTGGAGAGAGGTGGATGATGAAACATTGGTGGAACAGGGCTGTTTTGATCTAATGAACCATCGCAGAGTTAATGTCTCATGAAGCTCTGCTTGGCGATCACCTGTTGGGCATTGGGTCCGTCTTGAGTGACTCCCATCCACCACATCGTTGTTTGGATTAACATGTTTAAAAATTGATGCTGCATCTGCACGGTGAATCGACCGAGAGCATTAAAAAGTTAGTTAGTGCAGTCGTGTGTTTTATTTCTCTCCCGCTCTTGTTCTTTCGCTCCGATTCTCTAAATCAGAAATGTCGGTCTCTCCATCTCACTCAGTCTCTCGCTCGCTCCATCTGTGTCTCTGTGTGTGTGTGTGTGTGTGTGTGTGTGTGTCTCCCTCTGTCTCTCTCTCTGTCATTCTCTCATTCTGTCTCTCTGTGTGTGTCTGTGTGTGTGTCTCCCTCTGTCTTTCTCATTCTGTCTCTGTCTCTCTGTGTCTGTGTTTGTGCCTGTCTCCTGCTCTCTCTCTCTCTCTCTCTCTCTCTCTCTCTCTCTCTCTCTCTCTCTCCCTCTGTGTCTGTGTTTGTGCATGTCTCCTACTGTCTCTCTGTCTCTCTCTCTCATTCTGTCTGTCTCTGTGTGTGTGTGTGTGTGTGTGTCACTCTCTCTCTCTGTCTGTGTTTGTGTGTGTCTCCTGCTGTCTCTTTTTTTCTCTCTCTCTGTCTCTCTCTCGCATTCTATCTCTGTCTCTCTGTGACTCTGTCCTTCTGTGTTTCTCTCCCTTTTCAGGCCCACCTGAATGAATTATGACTTGTAGTTTGTAGGTGTGTCTGTTAGAATTCACCGGCGCGGTGGTGTCGGCATGTTTTCGGTTAACATGATCAGCTAACAGCGGCATGGGTCTGTGGTCGGTTGGTTTGCCGCCCCCCCTCCTCTTCCCTAATCAGAGGAGGGAGAAAGGACTCCTGGTTCGGGAGGGGTTTGCAAAGACGAGAAAGAAATGAACAGGGCTGGATGTGAAGAAGCTTATATGTTTTGTTCTGACTCTATAATAACAGCAACCTATTGGATTGTTGGACAATCTCTCTCTCTCTCTCTCTCTCTCTCTCTCCCCAACAGACAAACCTGAGGTGAAGATAGTGGTTGAGTTTCCCCAGGGCCTGACGAGAGAGGGGGAGAACCTGGAGCTAACCTGCCAAGCTAAAGGCAAGCCCCAGTAAGTTGGACACACACACAGCTTCCTATACCTCTTCTTCCCTACATACACACACACACATACACACACACACACACACACACACACACACACACACACACACACACACACACACACACACACACACACCTTCTCTAAAATAAACATACCTCGTTCACACTGACAGCGCGAGCACACGAGTCTCTCATACATACACACACACCCATAGTCACAAGGCTTACATGCACAAACACACACACACACACCCCCAAACATACATACACACACACAAAGAGTCACAGATGTGCCGTACATGCAGATGCATTATTATGAAGCAGCACTAACAAATACTGACAACAGTGCAGATTGCGTGGGCTATTTTTAACGCATTTACCTCAAAGGTTAGTAAATGACAACAGCTGAGGCTCCGCTCTTTATTAGCATCCCTCCGCTGCGCTGCAGGTGTTGTGCTGCTGGCACGGCTGCCCATTGCATCCTCATTGGACGATATTTGTCATGTGACGTCCTCCTGCCATCACATACATGCAGCATATGGCACACCATCAGTATTATAGTTTTTATTGGTTGGTACTATCGATTTTATTTGCAACTTTATCCACGCAAAATTATCTAACGTCATGGTTGATATCGTCTTTGTAGTTTACATTCAGTATTAATTAAATTAGATGCTCTATACACTACAATGTTTACAATTTGTAAAAAGAAAAGATAAAAAACATTAAACTTGATTGTCTCTATGCTTGTCATGATAAAACATAAGCCCAGTCCTATATTCCTGAAATCTCAGATCTCAGTTTGCATGGTGTTGGTGACTTGCCTGCAGTTTACGCACCTGGGCGCAAAAAAACGCCCACACACACATACAGACACACACACATACACACACACACTGTGGCAACCCGCTCCCCACCAGGGGGAACCGTGGGCTAGTGGTGGACGGGGTGTACCACCGCCATCCACTAGCCGGTGGCAGTGAGCACATCTTCACTCAACGCAATCAGCCCGATGGAGAACACCTGGCCGGAGGGTGGAAACGACCGGGCGGACATCTTAAAAGCCGACTGGGAACTCAGCCCAGGGAGAAGCAGAGACGACGACCCAGCAGAAAGCCGACGACACATCCTACTACTCGAGTCTCACGGAGGCCATAGTATAATTGATGTATTACCTGTGAATAAACGTAGAATACGGCTTTATTGGAAACCTCTGCGTGGTACTTGCCGTGAGATCTCTAGACTCTTGTGGACCGGGTTACCACATATGGTGGAGAATGCAGGCATCCCGAACCCACTACAACTCACGATAGAGTACCCGCCCACCCAGTATGCAGAACCCCGATGGGGCCGCGGTCGCAGCGGCCCAGCGACAGCAGCAGCACCAGGTACAGGCCGCAGCCATACAGCGAGAGACGGCGGAGAGCCTGGCCCTGCTCCGGGAAGCGGTGCTCCGTCTTACCCAACACGCCGTCCGCGACGCACCGGTTGCCGCCCCGACCAGTCGGCTCACCAAGCTCGGCCCAGAGGATGATGTGGAGGCCTACCTGGAGGTATTTGAACGGACTGCCCGGAGAGAGAGCTGGCCGGAGGACCAGTGGGCCCACATCCTGTCGCCCTTCCTCACCGGACCCGCTCAGCAGGCAAGCCAGGACCTCTCAGCCGAGACCGCCAGCCAGTATCCCGCTCTCAAGCAGGCTATACTGGCATATTACGGCCACAACCTCGCGGCCAGGGCCCAACGTTTCCACGACTGGCGATTCGACGTCCGGGGTGCGGTGCAGGCTCATGTTTTATGTCACGTGTAATGAAGGAATTGCTGAGCCTTCTACAGGTCAAGCAGCTCCGGACGTCGGTGTATCACCCCCAGACAGACGGCTTGGTGGAGCGGTTCAACAAAACACTAAAACAAATCTTGAAAAAAGCCATGGACACGGATGGTAAGAACTGGGACCAGTTGCTACCCCATGTACTGTTCGCCGTACGGGAGGTACCCCAGGCCTCCACCAAATACTCCCCTTTCGAGCTGCTCTACGGGAGAAGGCCCCAGGGAATCTTGGACCTCGCCAAGGAGGCGTGGGAGAGCCAGCCATCTCCACACCGCACCATGCTGGACCATGTGGAGCAGGTGAGGGACCGCATGGCCCAAGTTTGGCCCATCATCCGAGACCACCTCCAGCGAGCCCAGCAGGCCCAGGTGCGGGTCTACAACCGGGGAGCCCAGCTGCGCACCTTCCACCCAGGAGAACTGGTCCTGGTCCTGGTCCCCACGGCGGAGTGTAAATTCCTGGCCAAATGGCAGGGGCCGTACGAGGTGGTCGAGCGAGTGGGAGACGTGAACTACCGGGTACGACAACCCGGGAGACGTAAGCCCACCCAGTTGTATCACGTCAACATCCTGAAGCAGTGGAGGGGGGGAGCGGACCCTCCAGTCCCGGCGTCCCTGGTGTTGGCGGCCCAACACGACATCCCAGTGGTTCCAGTGGGGGAGGACCTCAGCCCGGCCCAGAAGCAGGACCTAAGCGAGATTGTCATGCAACATCAGGACGTGTTCTCGGTGATCCCGGGGAGAACATCGGTCACACACCACGATATCCGGACGGCCCCAGGAGTAACGGTACGAGTCCCTCCATACCGAGTCCCGGAAGCCCGCCGGGATGCCATCCAGGAGGAGGTAGCCTGGATGCTTCGGCTCCGGGTCATTGAGGAATCCCGCAGCGCCTGGTCCAGCCCGGTCGTCCTCGTGCCCAAACCTGATGGGACTTACAGGTTTTGCAATGACTTTCAGAGGCTGAACGAAGCGTCCGCGTTTGACGCTTACCCCATGCCCAGGGTGGATGAGCTAATCGAAAGACTCGGTCCAGCCAGGTACCTCACCACCCTGGACCTAACCAAGGGGTATTGGCAGGTGCCGTTGACCCGGTCAGCCCGGGAGAAGACAGCGTTCGCGACCCCGGGAGGGTTATACCAGTACACCGTCCTCCCCTTCGGCGTCCATGGGGCCCCGGCCACGTTCCAGCGAATGATGGACCAGATACTATGACCCCACCAGGCCTACGCAGCAGCATACATCGATGATATCATCATCCACAGCGACAGCTGGGATGTCCACCTCCGGCAGCTGCGGGCGGTGCTGGGGGAACTACGAAAGGCAGGCCTCACCGCCAACCCGGCCAAATGCCGCCTCGGACTGGAGGAAACATCCTACCTGGGGTACCAGGTAGGACGGGGAAACGTTCGGCCACAAGAAAGCAAGGTCGCCGCCATCCGGGACTGGCCACGACCCACCACCAAAAAACAGGTGAAATCGTTTTTAGGGCTGGTAGGCTATTACCAGCGATTTATACCAGGCTTTGCCACGCTGGCCAGCCCGCTTAATGACCTGACCCGGAAGGCCCTACCTGACCAGATCAGATGGTCCGAGGCCGCTGAAAAGTCTTTCGGGACGCTCCGAAGAGCCTTATGCTCAGAGCCAGTTCTCATAACCCCTGACTTTGCTTTACCCCTCATAGTGCACACAGACGCTTCGGAGGTGGGGCTGGGGGGAGTTCTCTCCTAGGTCCGGGCTGGAGAGGAACACCCGATCACCTACGTCAGCCGGAAACTCTTACCCAATGAGAGAAACTACTCCACGGTGGAGAAGGAGGCTCTGGCCATCAAGTGGACCCTGGACAAACTCAGATACTAGGTCGGGAGTTTACCCTGGTCACTGACCACGCCCCACTGAAATGGATGGCCAGCGCCAAGGACACCAACGCCCGGGTGACGAGGTGGTTCCTGGCCCTCCAGGACTTCCACTTCAAGGTGGACCACCGTCCGGGCAAGGAGAACGCCGACACTCTATCACGCTGGGATGCATGTCTGGGCTGGACCCCAGACGACCAGAGGCTTCAGCCAGCGGTGAAGGAGTGTGGCAACCCGCTCCCCACCAGGGGGAACCGTGGGCTAGTGGTGGACGGGGTGTACCACCGCCATCCACTAGCCGGCGGCAGTGAGCACATCTTCACTCAACGCAATCAGCCCGATGGAGAACACCTGGCCGGAGGGTGGAAACGACCAGGCGGACATCTTAAAAGCCGACCGGGAACTCCGACGACACATCCTACTACTCGAGTCTCACGGAGGCCATAGTATAGTTGATGTATTACCTGTGAATAAACGTCGAATACGGCTTTATTGGAAACCTCTGCGTGGTACTTGCCGTGAGATCTCTAGACTCTTGTGGACCGGGTTACCACAACACACACACACACACACACACACACACATGTATATTAACAAGCCAACCAACACACTAGCATGCATGCCCTTGGCTAGTTTTTCTTGGGCATGCATGCAAATGTTAAAAAATGTGAAATATTAACACACACACAAACCTTTTTTAATCAATTTAACTTCATTGCAAGTGCACTTGTGTGCACAATCTTTTAAAACACACACACATAGACTAGCACACACGTTTGCAATTGCAAAGAATTCCAGACAAATGGTCAATCACTAAAATCCCACGTGTACTTTTTCCCGTACACTGACCTACAACCAACATGCCGTTTTCTCCCTGCAGCAAGGGACCCCCTGTCAAAACCCCCCATTCGCTTGAGAAAGCCGGAAACAATTTTCCCTGAGCGCTGGGATTTGGAAGTAATTTTCATTGAAACATCCCGAGATCTGGAGTCATTAGCACAGATAAAGTGTGCATGTGTGTATGAGTGTATCTGTGTATGTGTGTGTGTGTGTGTGTGTGTGAGAACGTGTGCGTGTTCCTATATTTTGTATTCTGAACACTTCCATTCCCCTCCCCTTGCTGGCTCCTCTCCAACCTGGAGTTGGTCTGTCCTCACGTCTGTCTGTCTGTCTGTCTGTCTGTCTGTTTCCTCTCTACGGGCTTTTGCACGTTTCCTTGTTATTATTTTCCCTCTCCCATGTGCTCCCCCACTCTTCCTAAACTAACCCCTTAAATCCACCAACACATTTCCTTCCCAAATCTTTTTTGTCTATCCCTCTACCAGTTGTGTGTGTGTGTGTGCCTGGTTTTTTTTGTGTCTGAATTATTCTTTCCAAGCCAGTCTTCCCTTTGAAAATAACCCGCACCAGCCATTAAATGTTGCATTGTATATTCATTTTTCTTTTTTCCCCCCCCTTCAGTTACAGTTGGGCCCAAACTACATTTTTTTGTATTCTCATTTAAAACCCTTCTCTTTCTTTGTGTTGCTTTCATTGGGTTTTTTAAAATTACCTCTCTCATGTACTCTGCCTCCATTCCCCATCTGATCTATTTCAAATGGAGGAAAATGAGTTAAACCGCCAGAATGCGAGGCAACAGAAGAGGGGGAGAGAGCGAGGGAGGCAGAGAGAGAGAGACATTCTCGAGGGAAATAACAGCCACCACCGGTGGTCCTGGAAGGTTGCCTTTACAAAATGGAGGTGTTTTGGTCCTCGCAATGTTGTTTATTTTTCCTTCTTTGTCGCCAGCCATATTGAGCTGGTTCTGTGAAGACTGTGCCATTTTTATTTAATTTGAAATGAATAGGTGTCATAAATGTTTACATCAAATGCAAAGATGAGGTCAAAGACTATGACAGGTCCGGCTTAGACGCATTCATACTTTAAATCAAATGGTTGTCTTCTCTCGCCAATCTATTTATGCATTGTGTATCAGGATTTTCCGTGCGTATTGGTGAGGCATTTTCAAAAGCGTTTGCCTTCATAGTCATGATGCACTTTGCATTCAGTTCCCCTGGTGCTGTACTGTAGGAGGAACAATGGCAGTGACAATGCACCTCGTGACGCAATGCTATAAAAACAGGTGTGGAGCTGAACAGCAAACCCACACTTTCACACAAACCATAAATGTCAAAAACTATTTGCTACACTTTAATGACGGGTGAAATAAAAGTGCTGCACACGGCTCAGAGAAATGAACTTGCTAAATATTTCTTAGTAAGTGTCTGAGTGCCTTAATCCTGGCAAGAATTGTTTTTGGCTGAAAGACATGATCTACTATACGCGAGGCGTTCTGTATTCACAGCCGAGCATGATAGTATATCATAGGGGGTGGCACGGTGAAGTGGATGGAACGCTCCACTCCCCTTGCCAATAGCTACTCGGTTTGATCACCAAGGTCTCCCAGATCACCTTCTCCCGGCTCCGGCAAGACCCGGCATCTGAATTCTCCGCCAGTCGCTGCGGATAAGAGCGTCTGCTAAGTGATCCAACGGTCAAACACGCGTCTGGTTGTCCTTCTCTCCTCCCAGGCCGCAGAAGGTGAACTGGGTGAAGGTGGACGACGATGTCCCCTCCCACGCCGTCATCACGGGGGGCGACCTGTACATCGAGAACCTCAACAAGTCGTACAACGGCACGTACCGCTGCGTGGCCACCAACACGGTGGGCGAGGCCTACGAAGACTACGTCCTCTACGTCTACGGTATGCCCTCGTAAGGGGGGGGGGGGGGGAAGTGGCGGTGTGTGTGTGTCCGTTGTTGTGCTGTTGTTTTTCATGTTTTTAACTCGGCGGCCCCCCACCCTCTCCAGCCACTCATCCTTCCTCTATCGCCTGCCTGGCTGTGCACCTTTGTTCCTTCTTTTTTAATGAGTCATGATGTCTTCTTTCATGCCTTACCTTCATTTGTGTTTTGTTCCTGCCTCCTTTCATGCCGGCCTTCCGTCCGTCCTTATTTTCCCACCTCCCTTCCATCACGCCCCCATTCATCCATGGTCTTCCTTCTATTGAGCACGACTTTCTTCTGTTTTTCTCTCTCCTGTCTCCCCTTCCCTTCGTTCTCCCTCCGATCCCTGCCCATGACCACTTTCTTTTCAGGGTTGTTGTCAAGGCGACACGGAGGCTTCAGAAATCTATGACTGTTTACAGCCTCGGATGAAATGAATGCCACTTTTCTCGTGTCAACCATGTAGCTATCACATCCGTACTCCTTATACTCTAAAGTAATAGCATCTATATATACATCTCTATATATATATCTATATATAGATATATATGAGCATCACATCATTGCAGCTGCCCCTGCCCCCACTGCCTCTAGCATTCTCTCCCCATGCTCTGAAACCTTCAGTACGTTTTGGACTTCCGTGTTATTACACTCCAATGTCCTCATTTAGCTTTGGCCGCCCAAATTACCGCTTCGCTATCTTTGCTTTTCCGCCAGGTGTCAAGCTAGCACGCAGAGGAGTCGTTTAGCTTATTTCTTTTTCAAATTATTTTCTAACCAGTAAATACTCCAGCGAAAACATTTGTGCCTCTTGTTTTATTTTTTGTTTCTTTGTAATTTATTCGACTAACAAAACTAACAAAAAGGTGTCCATAGCGACGGATGGTCTGCCAGTTAAAGGGAGGCTTCTTTACAGCGCTAATGATGAACACTGTCAAGAAGCACATGGTCACTACGATACTGCTTACACCGCCACCTGCTACCTGAAAGCTGTTAGTAGTTTGCAATGGATAGAGCACGCTTTCTTTTATTCACGTGTGTGTGTGTGTGTGGGTGTCTTAGTGTACACACAATTGAATTTGAATGTGTCTGCTAATTGTGTGTGTGTGTGTGTGTGTGTGTGTGTGTGTGTGTGTGTGTGTGTGTGTGTGTGTGTGTGTGTGTGTGTGTGTGTGGGTGTGTGCGCGTGCATACACAGTACTTCAATGTGCTCTTTGCTTTTCTCATAATCATAATTACCAGTTTCAAAGACAAGTGTGTGCTGAAAGAAAAGAATATTTTTTCCTGTGCCTGTGTGTGTGGCAGGGGGTGCAGGTGAAAATACATTATTCAAGTAAAAAGAGAATTGCCTTGATTATTCAAAGGCCGGCAACAGTACTATTTGTACCTGATTTGCGGCTCTTCTGCCTGAATATTCATCGCCTCCATAACAATAAGGGACTGAAGAATCAAACAAAAGATAGTCTTGAATAGATAAAAATACCAGTTGCATAGAGCCGCATCTTTTATTTTAAATGTTCACCATTCCCTCAATGGATGGAATGAGAACATATTTTAACTTAAAGAACATAAGAATGCACAAAGGTATTTCAATCACCATGTATTGTCTGTGTGTGTGTGTGTGTGTGTGTGTGTAGTAGATGTCTGACACTACAATTCTATCCATTCATGTTAACAGTCGTAGGAACTCCTCAAAAAAGTTCTAAAGAACAGAGGCACAAATCATCTTTACCACATTTGCTAACAGTCCATCAATATATATGATATAAATATACATATATACAAAAACAGATCACTTAATCACCAATAACTAACCAATTTAAGCTTACTTAACTAGTAATTGTCATAAATTAAAGTTCCCTGTGTGTGTGTGTGTGTGTGTGTGTGTGTGTGTGTGTGTGTGTGTGTGTGTGTGTGTGTGTGTGTGTGTGTGTGTGTGTGTGTGTGTGTGTGTGTGTGTTGTAAAAGGACTACTGGTATGACAGAAGCTGCTTCTGCTTTTGACCCTTGTCCTCATACTCCAACCTTCTGAAAAGACAACACTCCCCCACTGAGACTACAATGTGCTGGTGAATTGTACATAGCTGTGTGTGAATCTGGCTCAGACAATGCACGACACTGTGGGGGTGGCCTGGAAGTCTGTCTCTCTTGCTCTCTCTCGCTCTCTCGCTGTCTCGGACGCCCACCCCTCACCCCCATGTTGAGATCAACTAAAAACGACAGACACACACAAAGATAAACACAGTAATGCAACATTTGGGACAATTAAAAGGCCTGTGACATAACACCAGCGGCCATTACAGGAAAGAAAGTCTCTATAAAAGCCAGTCTTTTGATGTTTCCCACCCCCTACCCCATTCCTAATAATGTACCTTTAATGCCAGTGCCACCACGGTCCACACACAAAAATCCTGCAACAAAACAAGTTTGAATAAAAAGTATGCGGAGCCATCACAAAAGCTCTCTCCCTCTCTCTCTCTCGCCCGTGAGTCGCTGAAAGCCCGGGCTAGGGAAATGATCGTAGTGGTCGAGCAAACACAATCTCATGTCCCGTTAGAAGACACTACTGAGGGCGTCTCGCTCACGGACGCCCGCGGGGCTGGCTGCAGATCGGACCTGCTTGGGCCGGGAATCAAACGCGCCCAAACACTAGAATGTCCCCAAAACATTATTATGTGGTTGAGTGGTGTTGCGCCCCTGCCTTCTCCTCCATTCACCTCCCAAAATGCATCAGGATCCACGAGGCCCTTGTGGATTAATCCCGCCGCGTCGTCGTCGCAGCTCATGCACCCCCGGCACAGGCAGCCGCAGTTCCCGCTTGACAGAGGCACTCTTTTACAGCCAATAAAAAGAGCTGGCTCCTAAATTCTCACTTGCCTCCCCACGCCTTCTTCAATGCTGCCCAATTTTTTATTGCATGGTAGTGGCTTGTTTATTGACCCTGTTGCGCTCTATTCGTCTTCATTTATGTCTTCACTCATTCCTCGGAGCCCCTCCAGTAGCTTTTGTCCAGGTCGGCCTAGGGGGACTCTCCCGATGGCACAGTCGCCCCCCCCCCCCCCCCCCCCCCCCCCCCCCGGTCCAGACCTGGGAGCAGGCAGCCTTCACAACGTCTTAAGCTCGCATTCTAAAGCTTGTGGTTGCAATGTTGGATACTGGCTTTTTCTTAATATTTAAATTTAACGACGTGTTTGACACTGACACAAGCGGCAGAGGCTAGTGCCTGCACTGTGCAGTCTTGGAACGGAAGCCAATTTGAAACGCAGGATTTTTTCATTTTTTTTTTTTTACTGCAGCCAGCACCTCACTGACTATTAGATGGGGTTTGGATATTCTGGGTAGGTCTTTGTTTCGTTTCGTTTTTATTGGTTGGATCTTTGTCTTGGGAGTATAATGGAAAGTAAAATACATTAAGGAAACATTGCACCGCCCTATGCTGCTTTCAATTTCCTACAATTGAGATTGTCTGAATCAGATTGGTCTTTACCAGATTTCAACTTAGAAAGTTGCAATAGTTAGATGGAGGTGTCCAAAGGGAAATAGTGTTGGAATTAGGGTGTTTGTCTGACGCAAATGCGGTTGATTTTTTTGTTTCAGTGCAGAACATAAAATAAGAACATAAAATAAATCAGAATTAGGATTTTACATATATTTAAAATGTGGTTACTTACTTTATGGGAAAGGAAGGAGAGGGATTCCTGTGATGACATTGTTTAAAACCCTTTCCATGTTAAATGGACTCTGAACTGTAAAATCCATATCTTCACTGATCTTTTAGGTCCAAAATAAGATGGCCAAAGGAATCATAAGGAATTAACTGCTGACCACAGCAGCAGGGTGCCTATGTGAAGGGTTTGAGAATGGCTGAAGGCTTAGATATGCCTCTGGACACGGCATGGCTTAACATATGATTAAACCTTAAACCTACCCAATTTAAGGAGAAGCATACTCCATTGACAAATCTCTCAGTGGATACCGCAGCCCCCTTCTTCAAAATTCATAAGTCATGAATGTAAAAAAAGTGAGAGTGCAGCGAGTCAGCAAGGAGCGAAAGCAAATTCAAACGTGCGCCACATCTGAAAGCTAATCAGCTCCAGTGTGCTTTGATATCCGTGCACCGGCTAGCTGCAGAAAGCACAAAAAACAGAAGGCAGGGCCAAAACATGCAGTAAACACGGGGCCAGTCTTCCAGTCTGTTGCCTTTAATCTTTTCTTTTTTTTCCCCCCTCGTCACTGCTAAGTTTTTAATGAGCTATTGACACTGATCCCGAACATCTGCCCGGGCCCCTCGCAGTTCATGATGGGATAAAACCAATTAAGTGGAACCACTGCCGAGCTGGCTGGAGTGAGCCTGATCTCCTGAGCATGTGCGAAAACTCATCAGTGCAAACCTTCTCCTCTCGCCAGACGTCCCCCGCCCCCCCCCTCCGCATCGGACCACCTCCACAGCCATCGGCCGTTCCGCACAGAAGCCCTTTGTTTCGCTTTTGAGC
Source organism: Micromesistius poutassou (assembly GCF_964030765.1). NCBI lineage: Eukaryota > Metazoa > Chordata > Actinopteri > Gadiformes > Gadidae > Micromesistius > Micromesistius poutassou. The sequence continues at coordinate 17,923,745 of NC_140280.1, forward strand.
AGTATTTCTTAAACAGCAGGTGAATTAAACAAGAGGAAGGAGCATGTTTTAAGAAAACTGCCACCTCAGCACAGTGTGTGTAGTATTGATCTGCAACACCTGAAGGCCTTGATGATTTGCATCTGTACTTTTGCTGCAGGCTGAATTCTGAGGGGCTACATAGACCTCTCCGCCTTCCCTTTTCTATAGTTTGATCCTATTCTAATGAGGAAGAATAAAACAACAATACTTTTTGAAAATATTAAAAGCCACGCAGCCAGTGGTGTGTTCTGCCCTGGAGGTAAACAATCCTCAAGACCACAAACAACCAATGCGCCCTCAGGGAAGACAGAGCTCCTCTTAGTCGCTGTCAGCCTTTTATTCACCATTAACCTGATTGAAACTAAACGTTCACTTTTGATTACAAGTACACCCAAAATCAGGGTTTACCTGTGCAGGAGATGAAAGGGAAGAACAACGATTCTTCAACTCAAACGAGAACACCAAGGAAGCTCTGGTGAGCTGTGGTTCCTGCTACATTTGTCTTATAGTGAACATCCCCTGTTGTGTTGGTGCTTTCACTCATTCCATTGGACGGAAACGCATGATAAAATAACATAGACGCTGTCCTTCCGAAGGAAGGTTTTATAAGAATGCATGGAAAACCTAACTGAATTGGATGCCTTATTCAAAGCATTAGGACACTCAATGTCCTTGTTCCATTAAAGGACCCACAAGCCTGATTTAATGGGTCGCCACGTTTTTGTTTTACGTCTCATTTGGCCGCAGCACCATGTTTGTTAGACGTCACACCAACCACTGGAGGATATGAGTCAGGAACTCTGTTGCATTGGAGGACCAGAGGAAGAGATTGACATCATCTTCCATCACTACTTGCTCATGGGCCGAAAATACAGAGTCTTTGTGTCCTCAGTGTGTAGTTATAGACACAAGACTGCAACAAAATTTTGCTTTTGTTGTTGACTTTGTCTTTGATATTGCCATGTGCCTTTTTTCCTCTGCCAACATTCAAAAGGCAGAAATGTCTATTTTTCTTAAAGGACAACAATTCAAGCGAAGTTTACTTTCCAGGCACTCCACTTGTTCATCTCGGTCCCAATTTCATCTAAGAAGAGATGCCTTTGTAGGCTAGCATGATGAGTTGCTCCCTAGCAACACATTCTCTCTCTCTCTCTCTCTCTCTCTCTCTCTCTCTCTCTCTCTCTCTCTCTCTCTCGCGCACTCTCTCTCTCGCTCTCTCGCTCTCTCTCTCTCCCCCTCCCATTTTGATTTTGAAAAAAAATCAGCCCTGAAAGACGCTGCTTTTCTTCCTCGGTTTCTTTTTTCCCTCCCCACACCCCCCCCCCCCCATCTCGTTTCTTGCACCTTTTGCGTGAGCCCCGCGGTGTTCAGTCCACTTGCAGGAGGATAGCAGCGGCATGCGGTGGCTGCTAACCAGGGCCGAGCTGCCTGCGGCTGCTTTCAGCCACGCCTCCGCTGCCTCCACAGGGGAACTGTCACTGTTGATATCTCCCGTGGCTGTCTGCCCAGGTTGAAGGTGTCTGTGTGTGTGTGTGAGAGGGGGGGGGGGAGTCCTACCTGTCTAATGAAATAAAACAATTACAAATAAGGCCTGGACTCTTGCTAAAGGCATGTCTGCCACTCTCTGCAACGTCTGCCGGCACACACGGTTTATTACGGAGGCGGTTTCCTCCGTGTTGCCGTCGATGTAGCTCATTGGTTGTCAGGATCCCGGGTTTGTTTGTCGCCAGTTACTGCGTTTTTCAATGACATAGTTTTCAACTCTCTCCGCAAGGGATCAAGTGGGCATTATTCCCGTTTTTTGTTTGTCGAGATTGATCGCCCCGTAACCATGACACCCACGAGTGCCCATAGTTTGTTATGCAATTGATCACTTTCTGACAATGGTATGCCCACCGCCGTAGTCAATATTACATCTCATTCTCCCTTGCAGCCAGTAGGTGGAGCCCGGGCGGGGGGAACTCACATTGAATGCTGACGTGCTGACGCACACCTCCCACTCCCCTTCCTCTCCATGCTTTCCCAGTGGCCGTTTATTTGATATAATTTGGTCCTTTTTACGTTTTGTGCGTCGTTTTGCCGTTTTCTTACTTTTGCACTCCTCCTTTTGCCGTCCCCATCATGTGTTTTGTGGTGTACTTTTTGTTTTCCCATCCAGATGCCCCCACCACCACCCCTTTACCCACCACCACCACCACCTCCACCACCCCCGCCTCCACCACCTCCTCCGCCGCCATCATCTCCCACTCCCACGGCCCTCAAGGTACGGTATCCCCTCCATACGCCTCGCACCGCAACCGTGGGTGGGTGTGTGTGTGTGTCTGTGTGTGTGTGTGTGTGTGTGTTCATGTGTGTTTGTGTATTGGTGTGTGTGTGTGTGCTAGCGCTGAGCGCGTGCATGTCGCCTTCGCCCTCCTCGCTCCCCGCTCTACCCCCCTTTTTTCCTTTTGCTATGTCGGAGATTACACAAGGACGCTCTGTACGTTTTAAAGCGATTCCGAAGCGTTAAGTATCATTGATATATTCATTTTTCATACACTTGTTAATGCTGGTTCACCCCCGGAATGCTGTGAATACGTTATGCCGTGTCCTCCCCAACCCCTGACTCTAATGTAGCCACAGACTTTATTTTTCGGTTTAAAAATAGTCTCGGGAGGAGGAGTGGTAACAAGTGTTTGGAGCTGGGCCTCTGCGGGGGGAGTGTTCCAGGCGGGCTGCCGGTATCGCTGACCCACGTCCTCCCACCAGGCCAATGTATACGTCTCACCATGTAGGAAGCGCTGAATATTAATTGGTCGAGTGCCGTTTCATGCTGCACTGTCCGTGCGCCTGCGAGATTAGAACTCCAGCAGGCGCGCGCGTGTGTGTGTGTGTGTGTGTGTGTGTGTGTGTGTGTGTGTGTGTGTGTGTGTGTGTGTGTGTGTGTGTGTGTGTGTGTGTGTGTGTGTGTGTGTGTGCGCGCATTACCAAATGGGCCCCATAAGTGCTGTATGCAGTGTTAATATGCATTTATGGTCAGATACTGAAACTGGAGAAGAATATTGCTAATGCTAAACATCGGTATGCTTAGCTCTGAGGGTCCCAGAGCTAAGCTCCTATTAGAAACACCATATCTTCAAATTATTCGGTACATAAATGTGTCAACTATCACTTTGTGATGATGCTGTCAAACGAAGAGTAAAACGCAAAGATAAAGAATATATACAAATATTTCATCAAACCTGGTATTTGCCCATACTTTATACTACTTGCATACCTGTGTGTGTGTGTGTGTGTGTGTGTGTGTGTGTGTGTGTGTGTGTGTGTGTGTGTGTGTGTGTGTGTGTGTGTGTGTGTGTGTGTGTGTGTGTGTGTGTGTGTGTCAGAGGAAGCCAACCATACAGGTCCTGGTGTGATTGGCAGGGCTGATGGAGCTGTAACCCTGGAGGCCCTGGGCTGCAGTTCTTCTTCTTTCTAACACACACACACACATACTCGCACAAATGATACACATGTACATGCACACACTTTCATTTCTCCCTGCTTTCCACCAGTTTTATCATAATCTTGGTCTGATTGTTCCCCCTCTCTGAGCCCTGGATTATATTCTGGTAACACCCGTTCGTCTTTAGCTTTAAAATGCCTCTCCAATGTCACACCATTAGAGATCTCTGGGCTAAAACCCAGTTCCACTACCATTACCAAATGAAAGAGTATTTCTATTCTTGTCTGGGTGCTCGTTGGGGGAAAACAAAAAGACTTGAGACGTTTGACTCCTCCATCTCTGAAAGGTGGAGGGAAGAAGGGAGAGAAATATAAACCTAGCTTTAGGGCCCGGCATGGGGAAAATCGGCCTGACCAGGAAAGGCAATCAAAAGTCTCTCTGACGGGCGGCTGGATTGCAATGAATCCCCCTCTGAAGGAGAGCGAGGCGCCACGCCATTGTGCTTGATTATAGCATCTGATTGGATTAAAGGCAGCGCGGCTAACAGGGGCGGGTGCACCCGTGATTGGCATCTCGTTTCGCGTTAGTTTTGAGGAGAAGAGCGAAGTCTGTAACGAGACGCAGGAGTGGAGGAGCCGCTCTGATTATACCCGCCCCGATTCATTTAGCGCTGAAAGAGATTTTTGTCGGTGAGTCGCAGGAACACCAAAAAACCATCATCAGGCTAATTCCGGCGGCCTCTCGAGTGCCGGCGGTGGCGGCGGAGAGCGCACGGAGGAGGTGCGGTGCCAGTAAACACCTCCCACCTCGCCGCCCTCACACTCACTCCTTCTCGGGATAACCTGGTGGGGCGTCAACAAGATCTGTGGGCCGATTAAAAAAAACAAGGGAGAAAATATCCAACCGCCATCGTCCTCATCATCATCATCGCCATGGCAGCTATTTGCATGTTATGAAACCGCTGCCCACTCATCGCCTGCCCCTGCCTCTCTCTCTCTCTCTCACTCTCTCTCTCTCTCTCGCTCTCTCTCTCTCTCTCACTCTGTCTCCGTACTTTCAAACCCTCTCTTGAGCGTTCCATTATTGCCTTGACTATATAGAGGGAGGCGAGTGAAGCGGCCTCTGTCATACTTACTCCAGGCTGCCAGTGGTTGATTTTATTTACGCACACACACACACACACACACACACACACACACGGGCGAAGTAGAGCAAAATGAATGGTGCTAACTGAATCCATCAGAGTGGGATGGAGGCTATTTTTCTATTTTTTGATTCAATCAATTTCCTATTAAGAGGGGATAGAATGGCGTATTGAGCCCTTTCTAAAAGTCGTTTGACCCCAACATGGAGCCCTTAAGTGCTTGACATTTTAAGATGACTAGATTGCTATTAACATGGCGCAAAGCAAACAGCTTAACAACAGAGTCCTGCTCGGAGCCTTTCTCTATTCATTTTACTATTCACCCCTGTTGTTCCTTTCTTTGTTGGGTTGTCAGTTTATTTATTTTTTCGCCAAGCCAGCCCCCCCACCCAAAAGAGTAAATGTACTCAGTTTATGACAGAATTGTACTACGATTAGTCTGACGATAAAACACAGCTGTTACTTGTTTGTCATGGGTTTATGGGAATTATCCTCCACCTATATCCACTGGCTGTCTCTGGCAGATGTAGCTTTTGTGCTGATTCACACTTTTCCCAAGAGTTTTAGGATCAACTAGAATCTACAAAATCCCCTTAACTCCCTCTGTCACTCTCATTCTCCTGCCTGGAGTATACGAGTGATGTTTTCCAAATGTGCACTGTCACCAGATTTAGGATTCCTGGAGTCTCAATCCCACGGTAGCAGTCCTGTCAATACCAGGGATTCCCTGAGCTGCCTCAGGTGGGAGGTGCACGTGGTGCCTCGAAAACATCACAAAATGACTCAAAACATCTCGGGGACAGGCCGGTGTCCAAATCAGAACCCACCCACACAGACAGACACAATAGAAAAGAAGGGGGAATACAGAGACCACAAGGGGAAATAGAAAATGATTTTGTAAGCAGCTTAAATTGTGCAACCACCATCTGGCGAACTGATTTAAGAATTTAAAAACATGTACATTCTCCTTTTTGCGATTGTACTCTCAGCACTCCCCATGCAGACCCAGACACACACACACGCCCTCGTTCTCTGCCAGATTATGCCACCATCTCCCTCTTACATGTTCCCTTGCCCACTTCAAAAACAACAGCCAGAAAGTAATGGCTAACTTGATTAAGGTTTTGTCTCTCACACACACACACACACACACACACACACACACACACACACACACACTGCAGTCATGTGAGACATCCACACGTATATTTATACACACACACACACACACACACACACCCACACACACGCATATGGCAGTGAGAATGCGCTTCAGGGGAGATGTATTGCGCTCCATGTCAGGCGAACACAGGAGTGTGAGCCAACTCATCTTCCTAATGTGGAGGGTTATTGTCATTAGTGCGCCATTATTACGTACTGTGATGGCCAAAAATAGATGGAACTCATAAAGCAGGGCCAAGAGGCAATCAGTTCGCTTGGCGCTGGCTTAAAGCACCAATGCCAAGGATGTATTGGCAGTCATGTCGGGCCCATGCATGAGCGCCGACGTAAACACGCGTGCAGCGGTTCTCTGGACCTCAGTCCCCACAATGGAACATGTGCTTGAAAAAGTAAAACACACAAAGAGAAACCTTTTTCCTCCTTGTTCGCACACCGATACTTCCTACTTCCTTTGTGGACGAATCCTACGGAGAACATAACTCTCTTAGAAACAACATGGGGTTTGGTTGAATCCTCTTCGTCTTTGTTGTCGTATTTGTACGGCTGGATTCGTACTCCTTTCGCTCTGTCTCTCGCTCTCTCTCTCTTTCTCTGTGTTTCTCAAGGCGTTTGAGCCTCGCTGACGGGTTTTGACCATTAAAAGACAAGGCTGTCATTCTGTCTTTTGCCTGGGCAACAGCTGCCCAGGTATGCTATATGGAATTGTGGGTGGTTGCTTTTTATAGTGTAGGCCACCCATTCCATTGTTTAAAATCACCCTGTAATGGGTGGAAAATTATACTTGTAAATCACCAGCATGTGAACAGTAAAGGTTCAGCGTTTTGTTTTCGTCAAATGCCTGTCAAACACCACCAGGAGTTGATTGCAGACTCTGGCAGCAGTGCAGTACAATGTACAATCTAGCGTCATCTTGGTCAAAGAACTCATGTCTATTCAAGTGATTGATTAAGTGCTTTAGCAGGCCTACAAATATCACTGGTATTTGTAGGCCTGCTAAGCACCAAATTAATGTTTTGGGAAAAAACTAGTCATGCCATTATTGAGCCCATTGGACTTTGAGATTCCGGTAGCAAAAAAACGAAAGAAGGCCACTTAACATCTGAGGGTCTCCACTTGTTGAGCTCCAAAGGGCTGGTGGGAACCACCAAGTCTTTGGTCTCAGTGGCCTCTGCCCGCATCATACGAGCTGGTGATCAGTGGACAAGGATTTAGACAGCATACCATGTTCGAGGCCTGAGGAGGGAAAGGGACACAACATAAGAAGGCCCCTAAAGGGACAGGCCCTGCACCCTAATGGAACACACAATGATGGAGTGGCCTTACACAGCCTCTGCCTGTGGTATGAATGGGGATAAAGCAAACCGCGTTCTCTTTCTGAAAGCTGAAAATTGCAGAAGTGCTTCTTTTGTCGCAAGTTTTGATAGAAAACGAGGGCCTTGGATCCAGGAGCCAGGAAGTTGTTTGTCTTCATGCCGCATTGGAATTGTGAACCATTTCAGTAGGTAGAAACTCTTCCTATCTGACCTTACTGTCATTAAAGGCAGGCAGCCTTCCATTTTTTTTTATCAAATTGAAAGCCAGTCTCCTTGAATCGTTTGCCAAACTTTCTATGCCCGGATTTTGTAAATGTTCTGCCTACCCAAGGTAATCACAATGACCCCTTCAGTCGGCGTGTGGGCACTAGGTCAGAATAGCAAAAAGCTTGATTAAATAAGATATTAATACTTCAAAAGCTTGACATAAGCAAGCTTTAGAGGCAATTCTGAGGTAAACATATTTTAACCTAACCCAATAGAATGGAGCCTTATAGTTGTGGTTAACATAGAATAAAAGTCTATCTTCACTTCAAGCCGACCCAGTCATTGTCTTGCCTTCATCACTGATAAATCCATGTTCCATAGCTTTCGGTTTTGTAATAGAATTTCCGACAGCCACGTTCAAGCCACCATATTCTCTTACTAAACAACCCTTTATTATACGAGAGAAAGTCATTACTCCTTTTGTCAGCAGATCTGCAAGACATTAAAGTAACGAGCTTGACATCTATGAACCAATATTATATAAGACAAAGTATTTACTCCTAAAGATATCGTGAAAGCCAACTGTGGGGAGTAGTTAGCTGCAGAAGTAGCTGTATTCCTGCCGTTGGATTTCAGTGTCCGCTCAGCAAGTGTTTCCTGCTTTGCTACGGAGATATTCTCCCAAAGAGAAACTCACTCACGGATGGCAAGATGGAGGTTTCAAAGGGCGGTTTCAACAAATGTATAACTACTATCTACGGACACAGCATTTTAGCTTGTCTTCCAACCAGATACAGGATATGTTTAGCTTACAAGTGCTGGCCGAGTGTGTGTATGTAGACATGGGATGAATGGTTTATCCAGGTTGCTATGGTTACTTTTTGATTCATATAAGACATGTATATTATTGTGTCCATCATACTTTTTTTTACATTTACAGCTAAATTTCCAAATGTATGACATGTTTTTCTCTGAAATGGCGGTCTGTGTTCCTGGATAAAAAGGACGCTATAGTATGTGGCCATACTATACCGTCCCTTGTTGTTATGTCCATCTGTGTTAGTCAAGCAGCATAATGTATCATCAGTGTGTATGATAGTATGTGCATGTGCAATTTATACGTGTGCACTATTTATTTCTGCACTGCCTTTAGCCCCTCCCCCCTTTTCTTATTTCCCTCAGTGCCTTGTCTGTTGTTGTTTTTTTTGTTGTGTCCTGTTCTGGTTTTCTGATGGCTTGCTTATGGGTGTCATTTTGTTTTCTTCCCTCTTCTCCAACCCCCCCCCCCCCCCCCCACCTCCCTCGGCATCCTCCCCAAAATCTCTTCCCCCCCTCCCCCACTTCATTTATTCTTCTCAACTTGCTTGCCACAACTCCCCCCTCCTGCCACTTCCTCCCCATCCCCCCCCCCCCACCCCACACCTTCTCCTCCCTTCTCATGTGTGCCTGCCCCGACTCCGCCTGTCCTTGTGTGCTCAGACTCCGCGCCCAGCACTGAACCCGCAGCACATGGTCGGTATCTCTTCCTTGTTCTTCCCCTCCTTTGATTCCTTTTAATTGTTGATGTATTGTAATGTTTTCGTTTTATTATTTAAATTGCTTTCTAGGGTCCTATTTGCCACTGCACGCCCGATCCTCCATGGTGCACTTGTTTGTGTCTCGTGTGTCTTGTCATTTTCATATATGTTGCCGAATGGGGAGAGGTTCTGTGGCGTGGTGGACTGTCTCTCCTGGATTTTTGATCAAATGTCCCACCCGGTGCGGTTTTACTCTTTTCCCGTACATACAGTATTGTGTTGCTGTGTGTTATCAGGGCCTGTTTTCTTAAGTGTTTCCTAACAGAGCATAAGATGGCCAAGAGTTGCATACACCATACCAATTGGCAACAGTGTTACTTGTAAAAGCTAATGGAAGTCTTGAACCCATTCTTTAAAGGCACCATGAAGCTATTATGGGATGTTTTATGAACTGTGGGAGATTGTCCCCGTCACGTGTTAAAAAGGGGTTCCTTAGAGTTGTCAGACATGAGTGGCAAATCATTCCTTGCCATCTTTTGAAATTGGTGACTTTCAACAGCCAGGTGTGGATATCTTGTTCACATTTACTAGTGAATGTTGTTCTATCATTTATCTTGCAGATACTATCTATCTATCTATCTTGAAAATTGACTTTAGCAAATTATTTCATGACTGACCACGAGTAATGTTTAGACATTGGGCTTCAAACCCAGAGCCTTTTGGTGGCGAGTAGAGCAACTTTACCTCTCGTCTATCCTGATTGTATCATTCTTTAACCTTATAAAGGCTTTTAAATGCTCTACATTTGGCTTTCAACCTGCTTTGGTTGAAAAGGACTATGAATATATATATATATATATATATAATATTTATGTTATGTTGTTATGTTTATGTTTGTGGTATTGATTACATAAAAAAGCACTGCTTCAACAACAACTTCATGTTTGTAAATCATGATGTAAAAGGACCTCCTCGAAAATATGATGGTACATCTCAAGGGGCTATCCTTGAAATAAAGAATAAAAATAAATAAAAATGTTTGGCCTCAAAAACTCAATTCATGTGGTATGCTTGTCGAAAAAACAAAACCACATGAATTTCGTTTTTGAGGCCAAACATCACGTTGACTAGAACAAATTGACATGACATGAACTGGTTAATTGGGTGAAAGTTGTGATTGCATGTATGTTTCAGCAGTTCAGTACTGCAGTACATGCCCCAAATATGCTGTTTGTTGGTAGTGGAGCTGCAGAGCTGTATGTGCTTGTTGTGCCTTGCCACCAACATATTCCCATATTTGTCTCCGTTTGCACTGCATCATTAACGGTAGCAAACATCCGGATGAAGATTCAATGTTTGACTTTAACTTAAACTCACTTTATTAAGCCCAAAGTGCTTGAGTTGAAAAAGGGGTAGTACATTTAGTGCCCGGGATCGTACCAATCATCTTCTTCTAGCTAGCTGTTAAGAAACCTTGATAAAAATAACCCTGAGGTTGCAATTTACTGCATCAGTGTGGACACGTTCAGAGAAGTGTAACTTGTTACACAAGTGTTATATGGATGGTTCCTGCTCAGCGGATTGCGTGACAATGAACTCATTATAACCGGAATGGAAGTTGTAGACAGAAAAATCCTACATCGACATGTTGCAAAAGGAAGTGTTGATTAAGGTGTAATAAATGAGGCGTGAAAATGTGGATTTTACTTTTCATATACATACAGATAAAGCATATGTCCACATTACTATAATATATTTGAGCATAGCTGACTGTATCACACCATATATTGCGGTCAGCATTACTATTTGCGTCATTTCCTGGTATTGTAAATATAACATGACATGGTTCTGATATTATGGGAGTATGGTTCAGTTTGGAGTGAATGTTGATAGTATTCCTAGAACTCGCAGGCTATCTGCAATCGTGTTCTTTACTAATATTTGCACAAAAGCTGCACAAGATGCCTTAGGAAGGCATTCTAATTATTGCCAAGGATGGCCAGGTCTTTACTCTGCATTAAGACGTCACTCGTCTTCTGCAATGTCCTCCCCAAAGCCGGAGATTTGTCACTGTGGAGCAACAGTGCTGCCGTATTATATGTGGTGTTAACTCAGGGCGGGGAGGGGGACTTCAGCAAGACGCAAGTCATTATGAATGTCATTAAGGGAATGCAGGGTAGATCACAACCACATTATGGATTCACCTGAGAGAGTCTCTGGTGTACGTTCATGCCTACACTTTGGCCCCTATTCATTGCCTTTCGTTTCGACAATTTGTCCACACTCGCCGGCTGCGATTCTCTCCCATGTTCAGCTTGATTGGATGCCCTTGGTGTCAAAACACTTTATGCGGGGACCCAACATGGTCGATTCAACATGGCGAGTTCTCCTACAAAACAACAACGCCATATTGATGAATTTAACATTTAAAAAAATATGTATATTGTATTGCAGAAATACAGTTTTAGGCATTATTCCCCATGCCTGTAAAACAATTGTCTTTATTTATTCTCTGGCTCTGAGATTCTGAAGTCAACGTACCGGTGCTGACCTCGCTTTTCCGGAGCAACTTTTCAGAAGATATCTCCATGGCGACGGCTTTTTCCTGTTTCTTGAAACAAGCCATGTGTCTTTATCGAAAACCCCAGCACAATGTTTTGCTAGATGAGTCCATTCTGCGTATGTGTACATGTCACATGTCCTCTCGTTGTGTGTACCGTACCACGACCATAATGATCAAGACCTGTGCCTTCCGGAAACCACCATTATTGTAGTGACGACTATTCATTAGGTCCGTCATTAGGCAGAAGCTCAATTGAATGAATGGAATTGAGTTGAGTCATTGAGTTGACGTCAGGTGTCTTGTTCAAGGAATTCCACAGCTAGGCTGTAGGCATCGGGCTCCAAACTCAGTACCTCCTCAGTGACCCAAACACCCCCACCACTGTCCTGCATCACAGCCATCAATAGCCTGCTTACCAACATTGTTTTAATAAATATTTGTATTCCTATGTGTATTAGATATACCTTATTGTTTAGCTGTTCAGAAATAGGGAAAATAAGGGGAAATGTGACACCCAAATGCGCATAAAGTTATATGTAGGTTTTGAGAGGCATGGATCCCACACTTTCTTACTTATTTTTGTAGAACTGCCTATTTCTTCCCACATCCATCCTCTCTCTCTCTCTCTCTCGCTCTCTCTCTCTCTCTCTCTCCCCCCCCCTCCCTTCCCCAAATGAAAGGGCATGTTGGTGGAAGATGTCAGTTGCATGAGCTGATGGCTAGCTGTAGCGGCTAATTCCCTGTCTTGAGAGGTGAACAAGCCCGGGAACGAAAGGACACACCTGCCAACGCGGCTGTCGGCATGTGTCTGAAAGCGGACGGATAATTGAGCCGGGCCCAAAGACCTCATATTGAGGAAATGTAGGAGGATAAAAGCCACTCTGTATAAAGCAGCCAGGAAGTGTGTCTGTTTTCACAGCGAGGTGCAACAAAAAATTTAAAGGACAGCCCCCCCCCCCCCCCCCCCTTAATCCAATGACTGTGATGACAGCATTTTATGTATATTTAATGGAAACGAAAATGTGAAGGCACTCAGTTGAAATATTGAAGAAACAACTTTGTTAGTTACCTTAAGGCATAAGTGCCTGGCAATCAATGTGCTAATAATGTATTTTGCAATTCAACTCAGCACTTAGCTGAGTCTGTGCAGCGAGGCTTTCTGAGGGATTGGAGTATTAGTGTAGCGAATGAGCAAACTATTTATGTCTGCATTTTTGTGTCATTTGCCCAGCAGTAGCGTGAGGGTGTGAGGGTGTGTGTGTGTATGTATTTGGGAGGTGTGTGTGTGTGTGTGTGTGTGTGTTTCTCCTTCTAGAGTGTGGGCTGTCTTCACTTGGGGCTTGTGTTTGGAAGGGTTTTCGGTGTGAAACACAAATTGGGCCGTTTTATTTCCTGGTTGTCTAGGATTTGGAGGCCCACATGAGCATGTGGGCCTCCACGTCGGTTGTGTAGCTCTGGGAATCCATCCTTAAAGGGTACTTAAAGCGGTGATTTTTTAAGTAAATACTTAAATCGTCCCACTGCGATCTGTGCAGCGGATATATGACACTTGCCAATGGGGCAACGATTGGCATGACAGAATAGTCTGCGCATGGCTATGTCTGCCGATATGTAGAGTGTATGTTTTTGGCTGCAGTCTGGATATAACAAACACTAGTAATTCTCTCTTCACTACAACCACCACCACCAGCACCACCACTAGGAACTGACTTCAGCCCACCTTCGCCCCTCGTAACTCAGCACATCTCAGCGGCCCTGAGCTGGCCGCCATGGTTACCGCCTGGCACTTGCGTGCTGCCGGGCTCCGGGCGGCCAGTATAATCACTGCCGCTGTAATCACCTCGCCCACCCCTTTCTAATTGGAAATCCTCCTACTGCATTATCATTCTCCTCACCGGAATACTCAAACACTCTCTCTCGCACACACACACACACACACACACACACACACACACACACACACACATGGACACAAACAGACACACACACACAAAGATCTTTCCACATGCACACACACAGTATATACACAAATACACACACACACACACACACACACACACACACACACACACACACACACACACACACACACACACACACACACACACACACACATTGACACAAACAGACACACACACACACACAAAGATCTTTCCACATGCACACACACAGTATATACACAAATACACACACACACACACACAAACACACACACAGAGGAGGCTTCCAACTTGGTGACACAGCACACACCAAATGCTACCTCCCAAAGCCTCTGTCCATTCTCTCTAGTCCCCCTCCCTTCTATGACTGTGGGTCAGACTCTGGCAGAGACAGTGGAGGTAAATTATTTGGCGAGGATGATGCATGAAGCCATTATCAGGGATTTGTCATTGGTCCAGTGGAATGAGGATGCTCCCACCAAAGGGATGGCGGGGGGGGGGGGGGGGGGAGAGTAGATTCATATTGCACATTTCAGAGTGGTAGTTATGACCATTCCTGAGTGTTTGTAACTACACAATTATTCATCCAAATAGTACCGACATAATGCCTGTGTACAGCGTATTCAAAGCTATACACAAGGTAGAGGCCGCAATTAAATATAAACCAATGCTTTTACAAAAATAGAATAAATAAATAAAAGCAAAAAGTGTTGATGTCAAGTTAACTTGCCTCTAAGATGTGTACATAAAAATATGAAAACGGATGCAATTCTGCCAGGCAACTTGGCTCTGCTAACTCCTTCAAAGCCAAAGGCAGTGCGTAGTCTTTCAACACACACACACACACACACACACACACACACACACACACACACACACACACACACACACACACACACACACACACACAGCAGAAGTCTTTAAGTAGGGCACTATTCACCCAAGTCTTCTGTGTCTCTTTTCATTGTTTCCTCTTCAAATGTGCAGATATTAGGCAGTGCAGTCGACAGGGGTTTCTGCCAGTGACATGTAGCGCAGCAAAGTCCCCCCCCCTCATTTAATCTGCCCTTGAATTACAGTTACCACTTTATCTACCGTCCCTGGGGAAATTAGGGATGCTGGTTTGTCAAGATTGGCCCCAATCGTTGTCTTCCCACCACTTGGTGCTGGGTGTTCGTGGCAGTACTGACTTCCTTGGCTCTATGATGGATATATTTATATATATATATATGTATGGTTGTCTTGCTGCCATTGCCAGGCATGCTGTCAGGCAAGGCTGACAACCAGACTGAAACGTCTCTATGCTGAGACTATGGCTCGAAAGGGGACGGAATACCTCAGAAAGCCTAACTTTTAATTAAGTCAACAGTTAGGGAAGCGTATGGCCTTGTAGATTGGTTGTTTTCCAGCTTGGCCGGTACTGTCGCAAACACATCATCAAGAACGGGAGGTAAATATGATAACATCCATCAAGGGCTTGAGTCACAACTGGTTACGCAATTTTTCTTGGCCGTGAGACAGACTGTGTTGTGGAAAAAAAGGAAAAAGTGAAAAACACACACACAGTCCACCTCCCCTAGACCCTGTTATAAAACAGGTATCCTGCTTAGTTTGTCAGGCAGCCTTTTAGTAAATATTCCACAGACAGCTCACTGGGAGCAGCCAGCGAAGGGGCGGCCAGGGCCAACAGGGGGGTGATAATCACGCATGAGAGGAGAAAAGACACCCTGGAGAAGTTACAGCAACCGCAATGGTCCCTCTTCCACCCCCCCCACCCCCCCCCCCCCCCTCTTTCTCTTTCTCTCTGGTTATTCTCTCCTATTTTTTTTGTCCTTCTCAAAACCACAGTCCCCCATTAACAGGACTGATGGGCGTCGCAGCACCGTCATCTGGCCTGGGAGCCATCGAGTCCTCGATGTGTTAGGATAAGTCACTCCAGAGACCACTAAAAGCCATTATTAGAAGGTGTTTATCGAGCTCACTGTGGCCTAGATACAGCTTTAATATCCAGAGTACAGTTAAGCCCATAATTATATTACATTTTAGATGAAAACTAGCCATGATTGGAGGAATGATGAATAGCACCCACAGAGGAAAATAGAAATCAGGGACCCCGGGGGAGAAGGGCGATGGGATATTTGCTTTTGTGTGCCAGATGTCGGTGTAAATCATCCGCCATTTGATTATGGATGCCATACGCGCTGAAGTGGGGAATGCATTATACACCATTACCTGTTGTCTAAGAAACACATCTGTCACATTTTTGTTTCCCAAATTTGAATATATTAGTAATTCCCAGGGAAGGTCCCCTCAACCTAGGAATAAAAAGCTGTTTCAGAGACGTATTTGTATTAAAGGGCCACTGATTGGCTGTCCTTCTCCCTCTAGCCTCGGCCACCAGGGACTGGTGTCTCGTGTGTCTTTTTTCCCTCTCTCCAGCACTTCCGCCTAGTGTTCTCTCCCCCCCCCCCCCCCCACCCCCACAAGTACCGCCATACAGAATAAAAGTGCTGATTTTAAACTGCAGATAGAGCAGCTTTTCTGACTTGTTTGTTTGCGGTGCAATTAAACGGATATGTTGACATTTATCAATGAGGCTTTGCACTAGCTTAACGGGGGCCTCGGTAGTGCAGTCAGCACCGTGTTTGGTTTGGGGAGAGAGAGAGAGGTAGGGAAGGAGGTGTGAGGCGGAAAGGTGGTTTGAAATGTTTGTGGTGTCCTCTTGTGGTCAGAGAGTAATGAGTGGTGCTTGTGCGTTAACCAACCTGCTCCAGCGATAGTGGTCCCGATGACAGTCAGAGAACTGTGATGCTCTTTACCTGAAGTGTAACCTCCTTTGAGTGCTTTTTAGCACTGGGTTGTGTTATTCCACTCATATCATGTTTTAAAGCTCTGAAGCACACTCATTTACCGCTTGTCCTCCTCAAAAGAAATGCCCAATTCTTTAATTCTTTAATTCTTTAGTTAAACAGAGACCTGCTCCCATCGACAGTGACTCAAAGGTAATTAATGCAAAATCTGTAGACGTCGACTGTGAACTGTTGTTTGCTAGGTGGCCATTAACGACTGCGTTTTTTATCGAAATCAGTTAGAAAAAACGGTTTATTCTTTGTACACAAGCCTGTCTCGATCAGCAGTTATATAAATAAAAAGATGGAACCTAATTGTGTTCCACCTTTTCACACTATCGAACACACACACAAACGCACAGGCACCGTGCAGCACACGCACCCATACCCAATGAGCGGACCAGGTTAGCTGCCTCCACGTGTTCCCCACGGTGCCCGTGGTGTGGTGGACGCCTCTGGGCCACCATAGCAGGGGAGCCTCCTTGCATTTCAAATCGTGGCAGTGGCGGTGGCACCGCACACTCTGGTTCTGATTGGACCGCTATCTCCCGGCGCCGCCGTGGCAATCACTAACGCTTCATTAGCAGATTAGGAAGATCCTATTAGCAGATCTCTGTCTGGTATCAGGGCCCCTGTCAGCACGTCCTTTTGAAATGAGATACTCAGGTGTGCGCCACTTATGGCTGGCAAACCTCCCCCTCCCGTCCCTTCCTCCCCGGCTCTGCCAAACTGATTGCACTTGATTAACTGTTGTGTGTTTTGTTTAGCCCTGTGGACACCTTGTTTGGCTCTAGTCTGTCAGGGATGATGCTTTTATATTGGTGGGAGGCAACCATAATATGTTGTTGTATATATATATTTAAAACTATATGATATAGATATATTTTTATATATCTTTATATCTTATAAAGACATATATATACTTGTTTTTGTCATGCGTGGGCTACTCCTGCTGGTATTGGTACATTGAATGTGATTTTATATATATATCAGTGGCAATTTCTCTTAAGACTGCAAGGGAAGCTCAGCTTCCCCTAAAATTTCAAAAATTAAATGGTCAAATATATACTGTTGTTAACATTTCATTGACTAAAAATGCGTTAGAACACGTCTATCTCGAAGACGAGTTTGTTCAGAATCAGCTGCTTATCGCAGGTCGACTGACTCGATTTCCTTCTCATACATTCCCGTAGTGTCACAGTGCATTTGCCTGTTGAAGCTCAGCGTCCATCCACTTCAATGGGGCTGCATAGAACAGCTTTTTTTAGTGTGTGGAAAATCGACGGTCATTGGATAATGCTGCGGTTATGTCCCTCCCACGGATGCTCAGCGTCTCTGGGGGTGAATGGAGGAGTGGGCTGGCCTGGACGCTGGGCTTCTGCGTGATGATTGGAGGGTCTGCGAAAGACTGAGTTGCCGTTTGATTGACAGAGCTGTCTTCATTCCTCAGTCCCATCGTGGATTTTGCGAGTCGAAAGACTGCAACCTATTTCTTGATATTTGCTTGGCGAAATTGCTAGACAATTTTCATCGTACATGTCATACGCTTATTCACACAATTCCTTGCTTCAGTTTAACATAATTCCCACATTTCCTTCCTCTTTCAAGTTTAATATCATTTTGGTAGTTGGCCATCACTTTGATACAGGGAGCCTGAGGTCTGAACTTCAAGTCCTGTATTCAGATCAGGACTTGCAGGGTGACAGGGGAAAGCTGTGTGATTTCTTGGTGTTCCTTAAAGACATGGGAGTCGGACAGTGCAATGCCTCAGCTTTACAAACTGTTTTCATTAGTGGCAACAATTAGAGCTACATCTGCAGGTGTAGAAAGGAGCTTCAAGGCTCAAGTCCTACACCCGTAACATAATGGACCAAGGCCGTTTAAGCAGCCTAGCTCTGCTGGCCATTGAGAGGACACTGGTCAAGTCAGTGGAAAAGACAGCTAGTTGGTATGACAGAGCAGTTCCTTGAAAAGGAACAGAGAGCATAATTTACATTTATATATACATAAATTGAAAATTTATATGATGTAGGCTGTAATTAGCTTCCCCTCTTTGAAAGACCAGCAACCGCCACTGATATATGTCTTATAAAGACATATATATATATAAATCACATAAATCACAGCAGGAGTAGCCCACGCATGACAAAAGAATGTGATTTTATATATTTTATATGTCTTATAAAGACATATATATAAAATCACATTCAATGTACCAATACCAGCAGGAGTAGCCCACGCATGACAAAAACAAGCTTGTTTCACAAAACAATTGTTTGTGTAAACAAGCTTGTTTTTGTCCTGCGTGGGCTACTCCTGCTGGTATTGAATGTGGTACATTGAATGTGATTTTATATATATATATATATATGTCTTATAAAGTTTACACAAACAATTGTTTTGTGAAACACATTTCTGAATGGCTTGAGGTTGTCAGGGGTATCTCTATAAATATGGGGTTGTTTTGGCACCAATTGAAATTAACAGTTGTGCTTCAATGCCCATTTGACGGTCCGTATTATTAAGTTTTCTGCGTGTCCACTATATATGAACACGGTCGCCCGTGATACAAGCTTGAACCTCAACGAAAGCCAAGGGAAATGCAAAACGCTGGTCTGTTTTCTGCTCTGTATTATTGTTGTTGTTCACCCTGTGGTTTGGTGTCCTCACCCGCTGTACCACACAACACCAGTGTAGGCTTGGACCTCCAACGCCAGGCCTTGTGAGGCTCACGGAAGGCCCCGGTGCCCACCGCATCGATCCCCTTCCACTGTTACCCGACGGAAGCGCTTGAGCATAAGAGGAACATAACCACAGAAGGCAACCGCATACGGACATATTTGGTTGTTTGGACACGGTTTATGGCTTACGAGAGTGGAGCTGTTTTTCCTTGCAGAAGGAGAGAGAGGGATGTTGGTGCGGAGAGAGTGGAGAGAAAGCCTTTGGATCTGCAGACTTCCTTTTGTTCGCTGGAGGAGCAGAGTACACAGTCGGTGGTTACATTCCCGGTCTCTGCCATCGCTAGCTGTGGCTTAATCCACTGTGCAAAGTGGACCCTGGTTTGTCTTTGTCCTCCAGAAAGTGTAGGTACAAACTGTGATACCCGTGACACTTTTTAGTGTCCTACATTTACCGTAGCTACAAGTGGACTCATTAGATGTGGTCCACGGTGTTCAGATATTTTTCAACCAACTGCACAAATGTCACAAGCCGTTCAAACTCGTCTGGCCAGGGCGGCATTTGCAAGTTGGCTGCAGCACGTCACCGGAACCCTTTGCCAAGACCGCCCCCCGCCCCCCCCCCCCCCCCCCCCGCCCCCTCAGAGCCGGCGTAAACAAACCGAGGGGTCAGGCGGCTCAGGCAGCGTGTTTACTTGTGACTTTGAAAGCGCGACGAGATGATGTGTGTGTAATTACATCATGAGCAGCGTCCGATTGAAAGCAGCTGCTCCCGGTCCGCTCGGCACACCTTTCCTTAGAACAGGATTTATTTTGGCATTTGCCCTGTATTTCCCCACTGGTTTAATTTCCCCCCGTGCGGATCAATGTTGCTCCGGAGCCAAAGGCGCGGCGTTAAAGGCAGCAGGCCGGGGCGTCACGCTGGCCTCTTCAACGCGTGGGGGCGGGCTGCACTCCATCTAGAGGTAGCGTCTAAGAAAAAATGCAATTACATCAATTGCCTCCAGCTCTGATAGGCAAAACAATGACCCGTGCAATTGTGAGACGGAGTCGTCGTGTGAGGTCACGGGAATGGATATCCCAGGTTGACAGAGTAATTGGTCAAACGTGAAGCCAAGCGCCACCGCATACAAATCTGTTGGAGTGTTAATGGTATTGCGGGGGCTGCCGCAGGCCTCCGGGGGGCTTACCGTGCCCTGGTCCCCCTCGTGGCTCACGCATCGCAGGGCCCGTCAAACGGAAAGCCGTCGGCACAGCGCCCGCCCAACCGCCCTGTGTGATTTTGAGATTTAATTCTGACGGGTTGGCGGTATTGTGTCTCCCACCGCTGTGCATTAAAAAGTCGTGATTGAGAAGCACCAGGCGTCAACCCAAAGCCTTAGTGTGGCGTGCTTCGATGTCATCAGCACATACTGTAAGTCAACGGTTTTAGCGGGAGCCTATCGTCACAAACGACATCCCTGGGTAAATCACACTGAGGGAAGAGGCTAATACACAGCCTGGGAAGCCTGTGAAGTGACAGATCTGCTCCGGAGAGACACTTGTGTGTGTGTGTGTGTGTGTGTGTGTGTGTATGTGTGTGTGTGTACTCTAACTCACTGGCTTGTTGTTTTGCCATCGTGTTTTCCCTGCTTAGCATTGGCAGGTGGAAAGCCATTCGACTGTACTTCCTCCCAAATATTTTCCAACAATGTCTCACTGGTATATAAGAGAGCATTTGGAGCATTTCAACCTTTTTGGAATGGTTATGTGGATCTGAAACACACACATACACACACACACACACACACACACACACACACACACACAGTATAGTTACATATATTTGTGTATGTGTTAAATGGTTTGAGACAAGAGGGCTTGGTCAGTAAAGCTTCAGGAAAAGGAAAGGAGACAAATTTTATTTACAGGCCCAATCTCGGAACGCTGCGTTCTTGGTGGACGGGCGCGGCCCGAGATTCCCCCGTTTCCATCGTAACAAGACGGCGTGTTAAACCACAACTTACGCTGTCTGACAAGAGCCAATTGGTAGGTAACAGGATCCCTGCACACTGTAATTGAATCTGCCTACTGGCAGGAGGAAAAGGGAAGACGCAGCATATCTAAAGTCAAAATAACCTATTAGATCCATCACGTAATGTTTTGTCTGGCTCTGTCAGCTCCCCCCCCCCGTCCCTATTGCTTCCCTCTCAAGTGGAGTAATGGCAGAGGTGGTTTAGGGCGGGGAAGCAGGACGCAACGGTGGTTTTTAGACCTTTTCCTCTGGTCCTCTTCTAATCCCTTAATAAATAACTGCTGCATCCCTCGCTCTGTTGTCTCCACGTTTCCTGGCCCCCCCGTTCGCGGGGAAATTCCCTCGTTGCCAATTTAGGGTGTAGAGACGACGGGCACAGGTGATCGAAACATGTTAGCGGTGATGGATGGAGTCTGACGGGCGACATGAAAGGACTGCATAACACCGGCCGCTTGTTTGGACCGGTGTTCCCACAGTGGGCACTACTTAATACTTGTTTAGACACTCGGCCACCCAAGTGAGGTCGAGTAGAGATGGGGATTCTCAAACAGCGAGTGACTCAATTAAAACTAAAAGCACTGTTATCAGTACTCATTTTGGGTATCCACAGGGGAGTACTCGGTATACTCTGTCTGAAAAATGGTGTATTCTGAATCTCTTAATCAAACAAATGTAAGTGCATTGATCAAATGGTATCCAATCGCAGCAATTTTCAAAAGAATCACACCAAATTGTCTCAAACCATAAGTATCTTGGCTCCATTGTGTCAAAGGCCTTGTATCGAGATGCAGACAGAACCATCAGGAGAGAGGCACTTCCCTGGCATTCACACATCAAATGTACATCTACTACTGCCAGCGAACAATTAGTAGAACAGTAAATAGGCTAGCTGGTAGTGTCTACACACAGACACTTCTTCAATACTTCCAATTTAGTTTGCTGGCACTGTGAGCTCTATCCATGGGAAAATTGGCTCCTCCTTTGTGCCGTGAAGGGCCAATCTCGTCCTCAAACGGCCATTCACTTTGGGTTGTCATGGATCCCTACACATAATCAATAGCTTTCACACATCATTATGGCCTGCAGCCCCCGGAGGTGGCTGTTGTGGTCCACGACCCGCTAAGCATGGATAAAAACCCTCTCTCTACAGTCCAAATAACTAAAGTAGTCAAATAAAGTTGCAGCCCGTGTCTGTGTCCCAGCCCTGGCCCGTGGAAGTGTACTCCGCCTTTGTAACTCAGCGATGAGTTGGACATGAACATGAGTTTTGTTGGCTCGACGTCAACGTCTGTTTTAACCAAGAAAAAGAAACCCTTTGTGTAAATGTGTCTGACCTTAGCAAACTATGTTCACGCAAACTGAGATGCATGAAGTTTTCCGTATTACACCTTCTTATACGTCTCAGTCGCACATTATCCAGGTACAGCTCCAGATAGTCTGGACGATTCAGGGTTTCCAGTTCGGTTTTTGCGGCTTCGGGCAACAAGAATCAAATGTGTGCCGGCCTTCTGTCGGGACAGGGGAGCTCACCACCCAATCATCAATCATTAAACACTCTGTGGTGACACGCCCGTGCCTTGTCTTGTGCACTCCAGATTCCAGAGCTGGCGAGGGATCTCCGAGAACGGTGGACCATGCCGTGATCGGCGGCGTGGTGGCGGTGGTGGTGTTCGCCATGCTCTGTCTACTCATCGTCCTCGGACGCTACTTTGCGAGACACAAAGGTAAGGCGCCTTCCTCTTTCTTTGCCTTCTCAGTCGTTTATCCAAAGCGCCTGACAGTGTGTTGCTGTATCGATCGCTGTCGTCGATGAGGTAAGGTAAGGGTTAGGTGTCTCGGTTGACGACAAGCAGGATGAGGACGTCGGGGGTTGCCATCCGGTTCTCTGGGTAGTATCTAAACCACTTAGCCTCTACTGCTGGTTTCCCCCGTAACGGCTGGCGTAGTTTTAAGTTGTGGATACTTTTTGGATCTTTTTCATGGAAATGATGATTGACTTTGCTATGCCGTCCAGGGCAATATACAATCAAATGCTCCTGTCAGTTTTCATGCGACACTGATCTGCAGACAGGATTTTTCCCTGTTGCGCTTTCATTTTTAGTGTGTGACAGGCGCTCCCGGTGGCCCTCCCTCTCCCTCTCCCGTCAGCCTCTCGAACTCTCAAAGAACACATTCTGTCCACATTAGGACTTGGAGTTGATTGCTACTCTCGATCCCCCCCCATTCCACCCCGGCAAGGTTAATGTGAAGGTGAAAACGGCGCGCCCCACCTCACACTGAGGGCCCCGTCCGTCGCAGGGAAAAAAGGATTTACCGCGCGGCAATCTCCACCCCCGGCGCCGACGGGAACGGAAATAACGAGAATTTGAGTCTTGTTGGAAAATGCGGCGCCTTGTCTTGAGATTAGTTTGCCACGATTGCCACGTGGCGCCGGATTTGCATAATTAGGGCGCTGCTGCGTCCGTAACGTCACGTTTAATCCTCTGCATTATATCGCCTAGCCTATCGTTCCCTCGTTGACCTTACACTCTTACCCCCACCTCCCCCCCCCCCCCCCCTCCCCCCCCCCACAGGTACCTACTTCACACACGAAGCCAAGGGCGCAGATGACGCCGCGGATGCTGACACGGCCATCATCAACGCCGAGGGCGGCCACACCAACTCGGACGAGAAGAAGGAGTACTACATCTAGAGGAGGGCTCCTTCTGGCCCAGCGGCGCCCCCCCCCCCCTGGGTCCTGGGTGGGACCCGGGGCGAGAGGGGCTAGGTGGGCGGGGTGGTGGTGGTGGTTGAGGGGAGGTCAGGGATGTGGGTGGGCCTGGTGAGGTATAGATTTCGGATTCGGAGAGTGTTCGGGACGATCTTTGTTTGGTTGTTGTTTTGTTTTGTTTTATGAAGTATTTTTATGTTCTTTTATTTTTTTTTATTCATTGTTTTATCTTTTTGGGGCAGGGTGGGGGTTGGAGGAGGTGGGGGAGGGAGGAGTTTTTTTAGAGGGAAGGTTTTAAGACGTGTTTAGACTAGTATGCGACTGTAGATGGAATGTTTTATGTGTTTCAACAAAAAAAGACAGAGGCATGACGGGCATGGAAATGGGTTACCGGGCTTTTGGGGTTATATTTGTTCACGGGTCTTTTTTTTTAATTTACATTTGTTTTGGTGTGCTGGAAGGTATCTGGGTGGGAGTGGGACGGTGTGTGTGCCAGACCTATCCAGCACAGAATCACATTTAAAGACCCTAACCATTTGACACCTCCCTTAAAAAAAAAGAAAAAAAAAAAAAAAAAAGAGAAACTGCTGGTACGAATTTTTAGTTTCAACCATTTGCAGAAAATTCTGTGCCTTGTTCTAAATTTACTTTCTTCTTTCCATTTCTCTTCTACTCGCCATACACTGGATTTGTGTTAAGCCTCATTAGCATCCCCCCCCCCCCCCCCCCCCCTCGTCATCGCAGCTTCTGCTTTTACACTCTCTTCTCGCGGGTATCAAGCGTCTATCTGCTGAAGGGGGAAGGAGAGAAAGCCACAGCAACACACTGTAGAGGCTTCATACCCACAGGAGAGGTGTCTGTACAAACGCTACCCCCAAACGTCACATGACTAAAGCTGGTGCGATCCCCTCTTCCTATGATGCTGTGATTAGTTCTAAGCTCCTCACTTCTGCCATGGTCACCGTCACGCCATATCCTGTTCCTCATATCAACCGTGGAAATATTATCATACACTTTTACAATTGTTTGTGTTTTTCTCTGTTTTTTTTCAAAGACTTTCCTACTTTCCAATCGTTTGAATTAATAGCGATCCTAAATATCTATATTTGGCCAAATAGGTTCCCAAGTGCGTTGTTAACTGTATTTATTTTAATTGAGTCAGTTTTCTAATTCCAAATAACAAACACGGCTTACAGCTTCTTAGTGGTCCCTCCGTCAAGATACAAAAAAAAAGAAAAAAAAGCGTATATTCGCCAACGTTTAGCGTTAACATACTTAACTACATACTTAAGCCTCGACCTCATTCGCCATGAGCAGCGCCCGATTTGAAAGTGTCCCGAGCCCGGACGGACAGACGGACAGGTGTGTGTCGCAGGCCAAAGCCGCTGCATGGACCCCCTCCCCCTCCCCCTCCCCCCATAACCACCATCAGCACCATCAGCAGTCGGTGTGGTCATGTGGTCATGTGGTTCCCAACATTACATCACAGTACTAATCCTGTACAGCAAAGTAGTTTGTGTTGTTGTGTTACTGGCACGTAAATCCACCCCCTCCCCGGACCCAATCACGTGTCCCGTGTATACGAGGCACACACTTACCCATCAACGTGAGATATATCCCCGCCATCTTTCAAGGGAGCGCTTTGTGGGTTTTTGTTTATATCTTGCTTATTGTTGTGAGCTAATGAAATTAGTGAATTGGTTATGGCATAGCCTCCGTTGTAAGGATAAGGTAGCAGAGATTGTTTTTAGTGTTGACCTTATTTTACCTGGGTTTTTTATCACAGCTTTGTTTACAACATTTACTTTTAAGTATTTTATTCCCGACGCTCGTATGCAAGTGAAGTCCGACCGTGTCAAACACCCCGTCTCTCCGATGCATGTCGTACTGGAAGCACCCCCCCCCCCCCCCCCCCCCCCCCCCCTCCCACTGTCTTATTTATCCGCTCTGCTTCATGTATAACCTGCCAACACTCAAACAAGGAGCTGCTTCACAGGCCCCAGAGGGGAGTGGCGCCGGATGCCAAACTTGATCACACTTGTTTTGTTCCCCACCCCAGTCTTCTACACTAACCCCTAATGTGCGTCTCTGTACCGCGGCGGCGCCTGCGTTTTCATTACCCGTCAACGTCGCCCGGCACTGACACAGCGAGTGGGAGGAGGAGGAGGAGGCGGCGGCGAAGGGTTTGGAGGCACAGTCTTTTGTGTTTTCTGTCTCTTTTCCTTCGCACAAAGCGCGAGATGAAACGCATCTCTTGATGTATCAGTACATTGGATCACAGTTTGGTACGTCAAAGGGGACGCATCCAAACGGAGATTCAGCCTTGTGGCGCATAGAGTTTGGGGGGAAAGGTTGGTTCTTCTGGGCTTCCGTGGCGCACAGAGCGTCTCCACTATGAAAATTGCGTATTGAGTATATCCGCTTTCTAATGGCATTTAAAAGGGGATGCATTTCCCCGTTACACACGTGATGGTCCCCGGGTCTGGACTGTGAAGATGGAGGTTTTAGAAGCAGGAGGAGAGAAGGACTGTTGAGATGTGTCACAACAGATGCTGTGTATACAAGGCTCCTTTGTACCGTCGTGTTGTTTGTGGCAGTTAGACGGGAGTTGGTTTTTATGGACATGCCGTTCACAAAGGATTCACCACTGGGTTTAACACTGTATGGTCTTAGCATTGCTGGGAGTTTGCCTCTTTGTGTTGTGGAGACCGGGTGCTCTGGGGGGGGGTTGGGTGAGGGTTGGCGGTCGGGTCGGTCGGCCAGGCGGTGGGGTGTTTGTCGGGATGGGGACGAGGGTTGGACTGCGTTGCGGTCAAGTGTTGGTAAAAATTACATTTTTATTTGTACTTTTTTTTCACAGGATCCTGGATGGGGTTCCACTTCCATCTGTTAGATTGTGAATGTGTTAAACAGTGAGCACTTTTTATTTCTTTAATTATCTTTTTTTTTTTTGCTTCAGTGATGTGTCACAGCTTCTATTCAAACATCAAACAAAAGAAAGAGAGAGAGAGAAGAAAAAATAGTACTGCTTGCCAAGGGAAGTGAAAGAGTGTCTTCACCCTTGTGCGGCTGACGCAGTAATGACTTACTTTTTAGTGGTAAAATATTCTTGTTGCTTAGGATAGCTGGGGCTTCCAAAAGTTTGATGTGAACTCCAAGACTCCTGTCCTTTCACACTACCACTCAAAAATGAAGGCGGGAAGAAAAGTGCATAACGATAATGAACAAATACCAAAATGGTTCAATTCGTCATACTCTGAAAAATAATCTTTCATCATTTGTTTTTATGGGGGATTGTTTTTTTTTTTATAAACTCCAGCCCCAACCTTGAGATATATTAGACGTTGGTCTAACAGTGTGGGTCATATTGATATCCAGCCTCTGTGATGGATTCCTTCAACACTGTCCTGTCATGTCAGGTTCATGCATTACCTTGACGTGACTTCGTCTCAGGTAGAAATGCAAACAATTAGGGCCCCTACCTATTAATGCCATCCGTATATTAAGAACATTGAATCAGCATCAACGCAGCGACAGCACATCCTTACAGAACGCCCACCCCGTACTCCCCTCCCTCCCTCCCACCTCCACCACCAAAAAACAAAGTCTCAAGTTGTGGAATATTTTGCATATGAGCTGTACATGTCCTCTGTAATTTTTTTCTTTTTCTTAAATATTTTGTGCACTGTATAAATCGTGTTAAGTATTGCTTTGTGTTAACATAGATCACAAATGGCGACTCTGCTTATTAGAGAAAAGTGGACTCAGAAACTCGTAGTGGCTGTACAACATGTCGACTTCACTGGCCTCGGCTTTTGGTTTCATTCCCGAGATGTTTTGATGGTTTTTCCACTCATTGGTTTTAGATTATTTTTTTGTCTCTTTGCTGTTCTTGGGAAAATGTTAATGTGTATCGATGGAGAAACAAAAGAGATTCACATTCCCATACACATTTTGTATTGGTTCATAAATAGACATTTTTACAAAACAATGAAGAGTTCTTGTCTTAATAAAAAAAGATATTAATGTTCAAAATGCTTTGGTTGTGTTATTCTTTCACGTTGTTTTCTCGCCATGAACCAAAGGTTGATTCTGGGGAATTACCAGAACTCTCTCAAGTATGGAAAGTATGGAACAGGTTGCATTGAAAGTAGTTTTGTAACTTTAGGTTGAAAAAAAATCACAATACAATATACAATGATAAAAGGATAGTAGTAATTCCATGTGTTGAAATATTTTTCATAAACTTTCAAGCAATATTGTTCGACCATGTCAATGCAATATTGTATTCCAATACTATAGTCGTGCAATCGTCACTGTTGTAAAGTGATCCTAAATTGATTGTTGATCCTAGTGTTGCGTTGAGCAATCAATAGTATGGGAAAAGCATTTTGTATAAAGATATTCAACCGCACCCCGTCTCTAGCATTGCTCATGGGCTGTTCTGTTACAGACTCTCTGATATATCAGGGATTATGTAACACCTTAACCAGGACTGTAAGCTATCTCTCTGACTAATTAGAGAGAACACTTCGGTGTGGAACTAAGATGTACTCAAAGGACACTTGGGCTGCCGAGTAAATCTGTTGCATTGAACAATATTTTATTTTTATGTCCTTAGGTCAAACCACCGCAAGCAGTAGGCCTATGTTTATAAAATCTTCATCATTCTCTTAAACCAAGGTATTCACGTAACCCGACTGCTACTAATTAATAGAACTATAATTCACAGAGGACCGAGCGCTTATAAATTGAATTCAGGGTTTTTTATTCTTGCACGGAGCAAAATCAATCTGAGTGTGTGCTTTCAGGAGAGAGATGTTCATTATACGGCAAGGTCTCAAATAAGCCAAGGTACGGAAATCGATATGAACATGCATGATTGCTGAGAACAAGTAAGCTTTCAGTCATTTTAAGTCAAGAGACAGCACCAGTACAGAAATCGCCAGCCACATTTTCCTATTTCATTTTATTAATCACTTTATTACAAAAAGCCATTCCGTTATCCTTTCATTGGAACATAGCCTGGGCTTGTATTAGCCGGTTCAAGCAGTCCGTGGACATAAGGCCATGAAATTTGATCTTTGTATGTCCTTCAGTGCTCACGTTAGGCTATGAGTGTAATGTTCACAAAGGAACAAAGCATAACTTCTCTCCAATCAATACATAGATCAATAACCTTTCATAACACCTAGAGTAGCACATCTGATCTAAAAGCAACCAGACATGGACATGAAACCTGACAAGAACCAGCTTGTCCTCCAACCATGTGTTGTTGAGTCCCTACGGTTTGGGTTCTGTTCGGTAAGGTAACTCTTTGAAGACATTCATTGCACACTCAACCGTTGGCGTCACAAATTGGCATCCCCCTGCCACACACAACCTTGCAGAAACCCTTCAGGGAAAAGGAAGAAAACCTTGAGATCCGACACAAGATCACACATCACACACCTCGGGGTAAGATAATATAAGACTTTATTTATCCTGGAAGGTAATTTCAGTCCCCAGTGCAAAACAGGTGAGCAGACATGATGGATGGACGGATGAAGTCTTCAAGGCATCCTCAGTTAGTGTATGCTGTCACTGATGAACACACGTTGAAAAGTGAAATGTGACCACATGTACTTAATATGTATGTAATAACGAATCTGAACATCATGTGTTGTTTGGGTTACAGGTAAATTTTAGATATTGGATCAAATGTGACCTTACTAGGTTAGGGTGTCGTCTGTTCAATAATGTTATTCCATATTAAGTACGTGCTGTTACAGGTTGCTACATTTCTGATTACATGTGTTACAAATGGCATTGTAACAACGATCTGGCTGGCTCATAGTTGTAGTCGTAATATTAGGATTGGTAGTAGTAGCAGTAGCAGTAGCAGTTTATATAGATGACTGAATGCATACATTTTCTCCAAAAAAAGAATTCACTCTTAGCTTTGACAGCACCTTAAAAAAATACTGTTGTTATGTTGACAAAACATATAGTGGTTTCACTGCATAGTGTTTTTAATGTCACGGTTGCGCATATTTACAGGACAAAAGGATTTAGAACAGAAAACAATATTTTGGAACAACAATTAATTGATGCTGTCAAAACTTTGATGGCTTTGTCATGGATACGCTTTTAGCGAGCGCAAAGTATCCGCAGGGTGGCTAGTTACACAAGGCAATACTGTACAGTGATACTGCTTTCCTGCTGCTTTTAGGGATTCCTAACTATGTGGCAATCATTTCTACCCTAGTAAGTAAAACATTGCTGCATTAAAATATCTAATAATAGTAAATACCGCTGTAGAGTAAAAGTCAGTAACAAGTCAAAAAAGCTTATTCACACACACACACACACACACACACACACACACACACACACACACACACACACACACACACACACACACACACACACACACGCACGCGCACACACACGCACACACAGCCACAATATACAATACAAATTAATAATAGGGCTATGTATCTATTTTTTATGAGTTGAGGTTTACTAATTCTAGTAAGTACTTGGGCATTAAAAGGAATATTTTGGTCCTTTGAAGAAGAGGCTTTGATAATTTATTTAATGTTCTTAATTTTCCCATCTCAAATTCAACACTTACTAATTTAGATTTTTTTTAAGATGATTAAGTCATTCTTTCTAATAATGGCTTGCTCATTACAGTAAAGTAATTTGCCGCTGTCCCTAGAAGACACAAAGAGTTTTTAAAGCAAATGTCTGATATAAAAAGCCCTGCTTTTAAATCTGATCGTTCACCTCAATGAACATTAATATGTCTCTATCGTAAAATAATGCTCAGACTGTCTGTAATAATGGTGTTTAAGCTTTCCTTCCTCTGTGGTAGAGCAGTTCCAACGCAGATCTCCACTTTCCTGCTTCCCTTCATTTCTGCTTTGACTTTATCTGTTGTCACTCTCATCTTGTGAATAATCATAATCACAACCACTTACCTCTGAAAACACAAAGGTTTCTCTTTTAGTTCCAGTGGCAAATTGCAGTCCACTCATTCTGCATTTCCTAGTAAATGCTTTTGTCTTATAGAGCAGCAAGCTGTGGCATTTTCTTTCTTTTTTTTTTTTTTTTTTTACATATTTTGTTTTTCAAATAGTCAGAATATGAAATGGGTCTATTTGGTATTCTTGCGGGAGATATTTGCAGAACAGGGTGAACTTTGTGCTTGGACCAAGCAAAGGTCATTTGACTAGTACGGTTCAGGCTGCTGAAGCACGTCTGTATGAAATGGGCACACACTGATTTCCATTTAAGACGACCAAAGCCTGAATTAGCTCAACTCCATTTGTAGCTTTGTTACGAAGAGGGTTAGAAAGTGTGCTCATGGTTAGGGTCAGTACTGACATCACACCGAGGGGGCGCTGTTGAGGTACTCATAAGCGGTAAATGGCAACAGCTGAGTGGGCAGGTGAGTCTCAGGAAGTGAGTCTGAGTGGAGCGTCTCTGGAGAGGTGGCTCTCTGCAGGTGAGACATATGTTTCTGTCCAGACACTTCTATGAGGTAACTTTTGGTTGTAAATACACAGGGAAACTGAACGACGGGATTCAAAGGATGAGCTGGTCACCTGGAGACGATGTGCTGGTGCGGCGCGTCACAGAGAGCTGTTCGCCTACGGTTGCTGTGGACTTGCGGTGAGTACCTCGCACCTAGCCCCCTAGATAGTTAATACTGCACTCACCCAGGGAAAGTTTAGGAACACACCTCAAGTTCAACGCACCACGTAGGGACAGACATTAGGTTACGGGCTGTCTACCCAGATAAATAACGAGTGCGGTAGGTCTGGCGCATAACAGTTTCACAAAATTCTCATTGTTAAATGTTCTTTGTTCAGCAAATACTTGACTTTATTTTAAAATATGTTCTTTGTGATATTGACCAATAAAAGCCTACTGTTTTCAGGGATTTTCTGGGAAAACTATCAGATTAACCCACATTAAAAAAGATGCATATAAATTACATATATTGTCTTTCTGTATTCTTTCATGCTAATCCACCAGCTGAGTTTGAATCCTTGTAATCATTGTTTAATCATCGTAAGAGTAGTGAATCGCATTCAAATGAAGAGAATACACTTAATACTGTATATTTTACTTGATGGGCAAAATGTGCACTTGGGGTGCACTACATGTTTGTATCTTAGTCCCTATAACCTTTTCCCTCTCCTTCTCTGCCCCCATGGATAAATGGTGCCCTAGGCAACCACCTATACAGTCTATGAGCAGCGCCGGCCCTGGGCAGAAGGCTGCCGCGCCTGCGCATCCTACCATGACTGCAGCCCTATAGTCGGGGCGCAGGTGTTCAAGAGACCTGTCCACATCCTGAAGTCACCATGGCGACCCCTGAAGGGGCCTCACTCTCTCTCTCCCAACCTCCCCTGCTCTCAGCAGGACCGGCGACTTAACATCCTTCAAATATTTGTAGAGCTAGGTGAGGGGAAGGATCCTTAAGGAGAGTGAGAGGAGCGTTTGTGTCCTCCGGGTGAGAGCGAGCCAAAAGAGGGGTGGAAATTGAGAAAGAAGGAAGTCTAAAAGGCACCCTCCTGGAAAGTATGCGTGAAGGCCCTCTGGAGAGCCTAATGTGCTCTCCACTACCTTGACGGGATCTGTGTGTCTGTGGGATGAAATATAAGTCAATACTGTATTAGGGGCTTGTGGGGGGGCTTTGGGGAAGGCTAAGAGGAGTGGGGCGGTAATACCGCCGCAGTAAATAGACCGCCTGACGATCGTAAATCGCAGCTCCGAGTGCCACAAATTGGGAAAAATCCACTTATGGATATACCCCTCTCCCCCTATCTCGCTGTCTGGGCAAACATTTTACACCTAACTATTCTTGAAGGATGGGAATGCGATTGGTTGAAAATGTGTCAGCAATGATTAAAGATATAATTAGCTTTTGGTCGAAGAAAAAAAATTGAAATGACAGCAGACAACAGACTATCCTGAGGGGAATTATAACCTCATCGTGGGCCAGTGGGATTACGGCCCTGGGTAGGCGGACCCCTGGAAATGTACAGGAAACACTGGAAGTGGGTCAGAGTTGAGCTCATGGCTCCTTGGCATTGTTGTCATCGTTGGTTGGGAGCCGAGGCGGTCGAGTCCAGCCCAGACCTTTAATCTGTCCGTTAGCCAAATCCACTGTTAATCCAGGGAACGCTTTACTCATTCAAAAGTGGACCAAAGAGACCGAAATATGGGTTTTTGGAGAGGGATTGGTGGGCAGATGATTTTTAGATGTAGTGGCATGATTCACACTCAAATCCACGGTACAGAAAAACGACTGCATGCTGGTGGTTGTGGCGGCATTTCAATATAATTTGCAGAGTAATACTCCTCAAACATTCTTCTCTTATTTGCCCAGATTGAACAAAGATAATTGTATGTTCTAAGAATAATGATTGTAGTGAACATAGATTGGCAGTTGAAAAGCCTAAATGTATGGTTTCAGTGGATGACAGCTTCCAGATCCCTTTATAAACCTCCTGCATTTAGCTGCGGGTTCTGCATGACATTAAGAGCTTTTCCTAATCCCAATCACATCAAGACGACATTTTCTGCTTTCGTTTTTTGTTGTTTAATGTATCATCCAAACATATTTCTATTCCTCCCCTTTTAATTTACATTACAGCCACCTTCATGGCTGTTAACACAAAGAGGGAAGGTGTTGATGTTCCAAACGGCTCCACGGAGCAGGAACTGGGCCGCATGGAAAACATAATTATGCATAAAATATGAATTCTTCCATTATTTTTCCTGGAATGTGACCTGCTCTTGTGCAGGGTTTTATAAATTGGACCGCGGGTCTTCAGTCGTGCACCTCGGAGCAGGGAGGCCAGAGACAGTCTTGCTCTTGTAAGTGCACTCTTTTTTTTTTTTCTATCCCTTCCTGCTCTTTTTTTAAGGGGCTGCTGTAGGAGCGGATAGGAAGCAGCCCAAGGCTATGCTTCAGATGTAGCCTTTAGAGGAGAGGGGAGAAGGCTTAAATGAGCGCCTCGACCTGTATGTCTTTTCATGTTCAACCAGGACCCAATTTATGCCGCAAGTTAGCCCACCGGGTCTGGTAGATTACTGTCAAACTGTTTGATTTGTTGGTGGTGGAGGTTGAGGGCTTTTGAGGTGAAATTTGGACGATATACAATATTGATGAATATTCATTGCTATTTGATTGCACACAAACAAGGAGTAATACAAAAAAGATGTTGGCTCTAGAGGTATGGATTCTGGGCCGGGGCTGGGCTGGGTGTTGTGGAGGAGTACGGTTTCTATGATACAATCACTATCGGGCCTTCATATGTATGCTGTTTAATATTCAATAAACTATGATTTATTGAACATTGAATTTGGCAAAACAAAACAACAGCGATGGACCAGAGTTGAGAAACTCAAAATAATTGACATTTCTTTTTCTTCTCTTTCCTTGTGGGCTTGAATGTAAATGCCTTTTGGATCGGTGGTAGCCTACATCTCCACTTCTGTCTGTCCAGAACCAAATTACCCCATTCTGCATATTCCATTTTCCTCTATCCATCGAGACATCCAGTGACTACCAACCAGTATTGTCTGGAACGGTAATAGTGCGCCCCCGTGTGGCAAATTGAAGCAGTGTCTCAAACGGCCTCATCTCCTTTTTCCCATCACTGAATTATGTTCTGAACATGGGACTGTGAGGTATTCTATAAATTAAATTTTGAAGTTTAACAGTAAGCAGTTTCAATCATTCATGAAAACTGAGCTCAGCCTTAAGATGGCTGATAATAAATTATAATTATGATGGATTTTTTGTTCATGATAGCTAATATTCATCACGTCTAAACTCCATGTACACCCCCTAGAGAGAGTGCAACGAGGTAATAATTTCTGGAGAGAAATACAGATGATTAATTGGAGTTCAAGATTGCTAATTGGCGATACGTAAATATTTTCTTTCAGTGGTGGGTGTAATTAACCTTTTTGAACGACTGTGGGCATCCATTTTTATTGACATAAAACAATACAGGAGAATCTGGAAATTCAACCTAATGGATCTTGTTATCCGCGTCCTCTTGTCCAAGGTGAGTTAATCAAAGCTGACTTGATTTGCTTAGCTCCCCTCCTCCCTGCTCTCTCTCTCTCGCTCCCATCTCTGTCGCCCGCTTCCACTTAACTCTCTCTCCTTACGCTTTCTCGGTCTCTCTCCCTCTCTCCATCTATCTCTGACTCAGTGTCTCTCGATCTCAGTCACACCGAGCCTGCTGGAGATGCATTTGTCCAGTTGATTAATGATGAGAAGCGTATCCTCCACTACAGCGCTAAAAGGAAAAGACGTTGTCATCGTCTGTTCTGAATGCACGTTGTGCTGCTCACACCAGCTCCTCATTTTGACATTCTGAAGGAACCATAACCCTTACTTTGAACTGTCATTGTTGTGGTGCTGAGTGGTAATCGCTTGATGTGGTTTTCAATGTAAGCCAAAGGCTGCCTGGCACACTACAATGTGATTAAAACTGAGCGCTGACAATCTATCCAACCATTTTTTTTATACTGTACTATACTGTTATACTGTGCTGCACTATGCAATACTGAACTCTGATACTATACTATTGTGTATTATGTCATGTATATACTATTCATTATTGTGTACCGCACGGTATTATACTCTACGGTATGATACTATACTGTGATAATATCCTATACCTTACTGTTACTGTGCAACCCTATACTACCCTATACTTTACTGTACTTAACCATACTGTCTGATGGTATTCTGTACTATAATATATAGTACTGTACCATCCTATACTGTACTGCACTATACTGCACCAGACTATATTGCACCATACCATATTGGGTATATTGGGTGTGTACATTGTAACATCAGACAGTGTGTATGTGCGGAGAGAGAGAGAGAGAGAGAGACCCAACAGTGACCCAACAGTGACAGCAGGGGGCTCCCAGCAGTGGTTGTCAGTTTGGGTGAGGGTGGGAGTAGGAAAGTGAGCAGAAGGGTGCAGATGTATGTGGGAAGATTATGTTATCAATGTGTAAAGATTCAGTGGGAGGACGGTGACAAGTGTATGTTCTAAATTTGTTTGCAGGCTTAAACGTCCTACCTTTGTATATGCAATCTGTATCACAGCTAAGTAGTCTGAAATAGATGTGTGGAGGTCATGGGAATGTGTATTGGGGGGGGGGGGGGACTATATTAAACAGACTTTATATCAAACAAGGAGCATGGAGACAATGAATGAAACGTAATTGATGTAGTTGTATATACTCCCGTTTGCTTCCTCCAAATATGTTATCTTGCCCACAGCACCCTCCAGTGTCATTAAATAAAGTAAATTGAATGTAAACAATAAATAATGCTATAAGAACACATGGTAACTGTTGTGCAGGGCATGTGGAATAATTTATAGCAGATCTACGTAATCATGTGTTAGTACGGTTTGGAGGAACTTATCCTAAGACGGGAACTCTTGTTACATAGGTCACATAGGTCTTGGAATGGTTTTCTGAATGTGTTTAGAAGCCAAAAGTGGATAAAGAGCTTGCCCCCATAGGTTAGCGTTATAGCTATTCCATAGGGCTGGCAGCCAGTGCAGATCTCTGGCTTGGATGAATAAATTTTCGTTGGGTTTTAAGCTTCCCTCAACATGGGGTGACTCTCAGGAAAACAATAATAGGGTTAAAAATCGCCGAAGTTCTCCTTTTAAGGTTCACTGACCTAGCTACGTACATACAATAGGCCACTCCACTATGGTGGGATGTTTATATATTGATATACTGTACCATACTCGTATAATTCATTCTCCCTTCCTTTTGCCCATCTCATCCTTGACAGCTATTCAATATTTTCTTTTCTTTCCAAAGGGGAATAAGAATTGTATTATTTATGTCTTGCCTAGGAATCTTTTTTTTTTTTACAATCCTTGTCTTTTGAGAACTTGGAGTGAATAAAGTTAATTTCGACACAGACAGAAATTGGGCATCTTCCTGAATGATGTGTTCAGTGAAGCTGTGCATATTGGAGCTCTGGGTAGACTAACCCCTAGCCACTGGCCCAGGGCCGTTTCTAGCTGTTTAGGGGCACTATGCAAGATACTATTTGGGGGCCCCTATTTTTTCAAATTCTGAGGTAGAGATTCCTATCTTTTTCATATATTCTGGGACGCTGCAGCAGTCTGTTACATTTTAAGAGGAAAGCAGGCTAGAGTACACTAATAAATGCAACAGATACAGTATGTTCTAGAAAAATGTTTAATGTAAACTTTGAGGTGGCATAACAAGGTGGCATGACTTAAACAAACTTTAACCCACCATTCCAAAACAGTAAAAATAAATAACTAAACTTACTTCAGTGTTTCCCCTAGATTTTTTTGTAGCAGTGGTGCTGTGAGTTGGTAACCTAGCAACGCTAGGGGGGCAACATTTGCACAATGGCAGAAACTAAATTCATCTTTTATGTTCATTTTCAGCTATTTCTTTGATATTTATCATAAGCCTAAGAAAAAACAGATGAAAAAAAAAAAGAATTTGGGGGGCCCCCTGGTGGCTGCGGGGCCCTATGCAGCCGCATAGTCCGCATAGCAAGAAATGCACTGGCCTGTTCATACCTACCACATTCAACCACATTCTTTCAAACGATAGCTCACACACATTTTTAATAATACTCATTTATTCTGGACAAGAAGAAATGGGTCCAGCACCGAGCCATGTGTCAGTGAGTGACCATGGATGGCAACCATTATTTTACACCTTTTGTTTAGTAACCAATGAAACCAGTGAAAAGTGCTCAGTCCAATTTTAATTCCCGGTGCGTTATTCAGGTGGATGTGGCTACACCGTAATGTTTTTTGGTAATTTGTACACTCCTTGAACACAAAGCCATACTCCCAGCATGATAAACCACACAGAACAAACACACAGAACAAAGTAAAGTTAATCACACTGAAAGCCACAAATGTCGCTTGCTAGTTGCTAGTCCATCTTGTGAACAATAAATGTCCACGAAGGTGATGGGGGGGTCTAATAATGGGTGGGATTAAATTTTTATTCACCTAGCGGCCATCTTGGCTCTAAACCCAACAAAGATGTCCACCAGGTGATGAGAGAGAGAGAGAGAGAGAGAGAGAGAGAGAGAGAGAGAGAGAGAGAGAGAGAGAGAGAGAGAGAGAGAGAGAGAGAGAGAGAGAGAGAGAGAGAGAGAGAGAGAGAGAGAGAGAGAGAGAGAGAGAGAGAGAGAGAGAGAGAGAGAGAGAGAGAGAGAGAGCGAGAGCGAGCTCACAACAGAGGAGAGAGCGATCCCTCCTTCATCCTTGTAGGGGGTACTCTCTCTCATCTCTCGACCCGGGAGGAA
Source organism: Micromesistius poutassou (assembly GCF_964030765.1). Classification (NCBI taxonomy): domain Eukaryota; kingdom Metazoa; phylum Chordata; class Actinopteri; order Gadiformes; family Gadidae; genus Micromesistius; species Micromesistius poutassou. Next base: position 17,961,666 of record NC_140280.1, read on the forward strand.
CAATTAGGTCAGGAAGACGTAGCTTTGAACTCTTCTGCCCCCACCTGCTGGGCCAGAGCTGGGCTCCCTGAGGTTCTCTAGTGCCAACCCCCTCACCACGCTCAGGCCGGTACCCTGACCCTATCTATGAGAACAAAGTCCTTTTTTTTCCTTCTTTTGGGTATATGTGCCCTCAAGGCTTTTAGTAATTTATATTTTCTTTGTGTAGTTTTAGATGAATTATGCACTTTCTGCCTATCTGTGATAAATGAATCTGTATTCAAGGGAGACGTGAGCACGTTCCCCCCCCCCCCCCCAGCTCACAAACGCATGTGTGCGCACACACACACACACACACACACACACACACACACACACACACACACACACACATGACTGCAGATCTTTATCAGCGACCATGACGAGATCTTTCTACCTAACCAATGACAATTGAAGAAATGTGCACCGGTTACATCACCTACCAAGTGACATCATCTAACACATACTCGCCTAACAAATGACATCACCTGTACCATCACATCACCATCAACTACTGACATCATCTAATGCCGCCTTCAAAACGCTCTGAGTTTCCGGGAATTTAAAAAAAAAAAAAAGCTAGGAGGAAAGTGCTTTGAACACCCTGTTGGGTCGGAGTTTCGTGCGGAAGTAGAGCTATCCGAGACCTTTGAGATCACGTCACAACAATGGATACCTATTACAATACAATACATTTGAGCTTACAATTATAAACATCACCTGATAAATTCTCGCTCATTGTGAAAAGGCAGCCCTCCTTTTCATGTATACATCTGCTACCCACAACATTTAACTGATCAACATGCATTCACACATCTGGTAATGACACGCAGTGCCGGCAACCACATCTTGTCATTAAAACATTAATGATCACATCCTACAAAACTTTTGTAACTCATCTACACATCCTAGCAATCGGTTAGGTACAGTGGCAGTTCTAGGGGGGGGCCAGTGCCCCCATAACTCTGAGTCCGGCACCCCCTGTGGCCCCCCCAAACAAGCCAACCCCACCCCCCGTCAACAATCGCGCCCGCAATAGCGCTCGTCCGCGATCCACCACCCCCGTCAACAATTTCGTTTGTGGCCCTCTCGGCCCCCCCATTAAAACCGGTCTAGAATTGCCACTGGTTAGGTACCAGCCGATCTGCTCCATAACCCATTCTCTGCCATTAATCCATACATTTTGCACAACATAAACAAACACTGACAGTCCTCACTCACTGGTCCCCTCAAGCATCTCCAATGCACCTGGAGCACCTGGAATCACTTAATTGCCTGATTGGGATGCGGGAAGATGACAGTTGTAAGGGGGGATTGTGTAGTAATGTACATAATCATCATTTGAGATATGAGTTGACGAGCAAGGAGTGGTGTGTACAAACTTTTGTCAATGTTGTTAAGATGAACATAGCATTGCACATGGACCTCTATGCACCCCTATGCTAATGGTATCTCCCAATGGAGTTAATTGAATGGCTTTATTTAAGCCCTGTGTTCTTGCCTGCAAAGGGAACCGGGAGGATCGCTTGTTGTGAGGCGGTGTATGTATCACAATGCTTTCTTGTGACCTAGGAATAGTGAACAACCCTCGAGTTGATTTTTGTTGTTTCTCTAAGTATTTTTGTTTGGCTTGGCCACTTCATTTTTGAGTAAGCACTATAAATAAATATTCAAAAATTCCATGCAAACCAAGGTGCTGGCTGTATTCCTGTGACCTCCTCAACCAATCCAGTTGCCCACAAAGGGCAGTGAGAAAGGATAGGTTAGAGAGGCAACGGCACAGCTGTACAGACATACAACAAGGCAGCAACAGGGACCTGCAGGGTTAACATACAGCTACTCAGACAAACAAAGTACGAGTGAAGAACAGGATTAGATAAACAAGGCAGAATAGCAAGAATAAACTTATAGCAAAATAACAATTGTGAAAACATAAAAACATTAAAAAAAACCTAAACAGGGTTAATAACAAGGATTGATTACAATATCATGAAAGCATAGGCCTGAGCCAATATCAGCAGGTATGTGGGTACAGATGAGACAGGAGACTGAGAGGAAGGTTAGATGGTTAGATGGAGGGGAAGCAGTTGCAGGAATCTGTGAGAAGGTGTGAAATGGAGTCTTTAAAGGCTGGGATGGAAATTAATTTGACCAGTTTGAGTTGTTTTTGTAGTGCATTCCAGTCAATGGCAGCAGCTGACTGGAATGATGCAAGACCTAGTATGGATCTGGTTTTAGGGGTGGTTAGCAGGATGTGGAGAGAGGACCGGGTGTTATGTGATAGGTAGTCGATGCAGCAGGCGGGACAGGTAGGGGGGAGTCCATTAAAGGAGGGTCTTGTAGATGAGTGAGCCAGTGAATATAACGATGAGTGTGAAGCGATGGCCAATTTAACAGTAGTAACAGTAGTAACAGTTTACAGAGTAAAGACTGCAGTGGTGGGTGTTGAGGGGGGCATTTGTAGCAAAATGGATAGCAGAGTGATATAGTGTGTCCAGTTTGGCGAGAGTGCCCTTACATGCAGTTCTATATATAGTATCACCAAAATCTGTGTCGGGAGAATGGACATTTTGATAAGTGTGAGTTTAGAAGAGGAAGAGAAGGCGTGGCGGTAAAGGAAACCGAGTTTGGCCCGCACCTTAGACTGTAACCGGGAGATGTGATGTGAAAAGCATAGTGTAGTGTCTAACCAGATGCCCAAGTATTTGTAGATGGAGACTTGCTCCAAGATTGCCCCCTCACAGGTGGAGATGTTTAATGGAGACGGAGAGGGAACACCCTTCTGATGAAACCACATGGATTTAGTCTTAGATGTGTTGAGTGACAGTTTCAGTTGTGAGAAGGCATGTTGTACTTGGAGAAAGCTATCCTGGAGCGTAGATTGGACAGAGGAGGGAGATGGACCAGAGGTGTAGGATTGTGTCATTGGCATAAAGGTGAATGAGTGAATTGCCAGCAGCTAAGGGGATGTTATTGATGTAGATGGAGAACAGTGATGGGCCAAGTATAGAGCCTTGAGGGACTCCCTTGGTGACAAGGGAGTCTAATATGTCCCCTTTAAATCTCCTGCTCATTGTTTTCTACAGCAAGCTAACCCTGACTGTCACAGCCCGTATGGCTCTCACACCACACATCTCACCACACATCACATCTAAGTTGGGCTAATCAATAATGTACACGATGGCCATCGCCACTTTAGGCCCATTCAATCACAATCACAATGTGCGGTAGGGATGACTACTAATGACATGTGTTTTATTTAAAAGTATGTTCTGAAATGCATTGTGATAACTGATATGAACGAGTCTATTTAATGGATGATGAAATTAGCTGCAGCAGATGGTTCCAGGTATAGTATAGCGTCTACTTCTGCACGCTGAAGTCAGCTAATTAAAAACATGCCTGAATGATTGTTTCGCTTCCGCAATGCTGTAACTACTGCTGTCAGAAGGTCGTCTTTTGATTCAATTTTACGGTTAACTGCTGCCCACATAGTAAGCTGCGACAGGTCCTTCCGGAACATGGATTAAAAACGACCCACATCCTCAGTTTGCAAAGGGATTCTGCTCATCGAGTCATCTGTTATGCAGCATCCTCTGCGTGTTACCAAAAACAGAAGGTAACGTTTTACCTAATATAGTTTGTGTTTTACCTAATATAGTTTGTGTTTTAACTAATATAGTTTGTGTTTAGTTTGTTGGGAATTATGTATAACCCTATTATTATCCTATTATACTAATATGAACACTTATGGGACCACATAGACAATTGGGACCACATAGACATACTTTGCTTTTGATCACCAGAGAATAATATTTTATTATTCGAGTACTGTTTTGTAAATGGTTAAACAAAATGTCAGTGAATTGCAAAATAACGAGTCCACGACAGTGTTGAACATGCCTAAAATACTTACCAAAGACGGTACCAATTATTCCTTGTGTTGTAGCGGCCTCTAGTGGCAAGATCTTAGAACAGCAGCCTTTACGTAACGCAAATTAAAGCGCAACTTTGTTGCGTAACACACACACACACACACACACACACACACACACACACACACACACACACACACACACACACACACACACACACACACACACACACACACACACACACACACACACACACACACACACACACACACGGGGTGAGGTGAGTGAGGGCAGATGTGAACAGATTACACGTGACAGCCGGGCCTGCGTTGTAGAAGCCCACGTGGTCCCCCGTGTATTATGGCTGTGGCAGGTCAGAGTAGCTTCGGCGGGTCTTCTGCACAACTGCACCGTTGCTAACACAATGTTCAACGAGCGAACAACAGGTGTATTTATAATCTTTCTGGTATGAACACGGTTTTTCTGCACATCATCCACCCAACTGCACCTCCCTGTATGTTCCCAAACGTCTACCTTCAGAGCTACCCACGTAGAACAAAAGTAATGCTAAGTCAACCTTAAAGATATAGCCAAGGCCTCAATAAAACTATCTGTAAGTGGGATGTCTTTCTACAGAAACGAGAATGCATAAGCAAATGGGCTGAAATATCTCAAAACTGGATTTAAATGACATCTCAAATGTAAGCGAAAGAGAAATAACAATATGCTCCATGAATCAATCCAAGACAATAGATGGCAGAACAGACAGACGTGTACAGATAATCCCTGGGTATGGTTTCTTCTTGTGCTCCACCCCAGGAGTAGCTACGTCTGTGTGCTCAATTTTTCTGCTTTCTAACCCATCTCCCCCTGGTTTGTTCTGTGCTAGTTCTGTCTCTCCTCTGTGTCCTTTACCTACCCCCATCAAGCTGCACACGTGTGGAAATTGGCGGAAAATCTGTCAGACTTAATAAAGCACCTCTGTGCCTCTGTTGTGTCTGTTTTATGTTGCACCTGGTTAACCAAATGATGGATAGTGGGGTGTTTTTTTAACCCTGAATTCTTTTCCTCTTTTCCTCCTCCATGTGAGGGACAGACACAGTAAGCCTTCGACGGTCCTCTTCAAGTCAATGGTCCACAATTCTTCCCCACTTGGCCTGAGAGGACCTCAGTAATGTATAAAGGACATTCAGATAATTTTATTTTTCGCCAGCTACCTCAAAGTTATTCTTAAAATGCAGGGCTGGGCTAATGTGATACACTTTGTGGTGTGTGAGGACGATTCAAGTTGAGTTTCTTTCCCACTCAAGTGGAGTCTCAACGGTACTTCTCGAACCCAAATGTTTTAAAAAGAAATTGACATATACAGTGTTTAATAACGATCCCCAGTCCTTTCCAATGCTCTCCAGCAGCAGGTCTTTAGTGGTTTATGTTAAGTGCAGCTTCCCGGTTTAATTGAGGAATGAATAGTGAGCTGAAGTAGCCTACTCCACTTGCCCTGTCTATTTTGTTCCGGTGGGCGGTAACACGTTCCTGTATTAAAGTTTCACCCAGGTGCCTTCTACATATTTATTCTCTCTGTCCACGTTTTGTCTAAGACAATGATACAAGCATATCGCAAGAGGTCCTTCCTGTTCTGATACAAAACAACCCATAAGCCTCTCCAGTCTCCCCTGTTGCTCAACTGGGGTTCTGGTAGGCTTATGGAGCATGTATCAAGTGTGAAAGTTGTGTAAATATATAGCCCCAACGCCGGGGACGAGTTATGTCTGGGCTGTATAAACAATGGTGAGAATATCAACAGTGCATTCCCCGGTAGGGGAAGCACTTGAGCTGAATTATTGACATAGCACAGCATGTCGTGATTCTGACCTAAAGGCTGTGTATGAGCCTTATGTAGGCTCACATTGTTGTATTTTAATGTAAGGTTTGATCATGTCTGTAATTTAAAGCATTATCATTTGAGAGTGTCCCGGCTACCTGGCTTTGCTTTTCTAGGTCAATTGTTTTTGGTTTCTGGATAAGGCTAAACATTCCCATTTCTGGTGTTTATTTCCCAGGATGTTTCAGACAGCGTTAAACTGAGGTGTTAGATGTTGTTGTTGTGGTTAAGGGTCAGGGCAAAGCCATAAGTATCAGAAACCCACATCGGTAGATAACTGATGTTCTCTAGAATTGTTCCCTCACTTAAGGTTTGTGAGATGTGTGTTTAAGGTACCTAAGCGTGCTATAAAGCTTTTAATGGAATAGTACTTATTTCTATATTTCAGACTCCCTGTCGCCTCATGTCTCAGAAGGACTCCTTAGGCCTCTGCTGCCGGCGTTTTAAACATTCCTGCGGTTCCCTCTAAAAAAAGGGAAATGGCCGTGCACCTGAGGTTGTGAATACACCATCCAACAAAGAGGCTACCTCTATCATATTTTTTAAAGGAATGGTACCAATGGCCATTAACTTGTAGGATTGTGTTATCACTGTCTTTCACCCCTCTGCACTCTATTATTTTGTATTGTTTCATGATATGATTTATCTCTTTATGCAGTGTTGGGGTTCAAGCTATATTAAATCCCAGAGGGCGATTGTTTCATAGTCCAAGTGCAACACAGTCACAGACAAAGTGAACAATGCAAGATTTTAGAAGAGAAGATTCAACAATCAAACAATTAAAACAATCAAAAAGAGTCAAGAACATACAATCCTAGACACCATAATGGGTCTTGTTTGATTCTGAAATGTTCGTTGAAAGCCTTCCCAAGCTGGGTTCTTGTATTTTACTTGTTACACCTCTCCGCTCATTTGGCTATTGTCTTCATCGTTAGTGTGTCTCCAGCAAGGCCATGTCAGAAATGTTATTGCAGGATGAATTACCTGATTTATCACATTGTACAGTGTTGTGCTGGAATATTCGGTTAAAGCACGTTGAGCTCAACGTCTGCTGATTATTGGTCTTTCCAAATTAAATGAAGACTTAATCAGTTTAAAATAAGGGATTTTCTCTGAATGTGGATTAACATTGTGTTTTGATATGTCCCTATTATTGGCATGTTTAGACACTGACTTTCATTCAACTTCTTTGCAGACTACATCTGATTAGTGTACTACTTGTTTTTTGTGTGCTAAAAGCATATTTTTTTCTGCTAGCAGGGCTGATGGCAAAGCTTGGTTATATACTGAGGGGCTTCAAGATTAATCTCAAATCACTTCCTGAACCACAATGGTTTCCACAAGAGTTTCATTAAACACTTGAATGGCGGGTTCATCCCATGCTATCTGTTATTGCCTATTACTATTATTATTTATGTAACAACTTTTGCCCTTTTCAAAGTCTGACCTTATCTTTGTTTGAGTTTCTGGCTTTCATCCGTCCAGAGAAAAATATTCCAATAGATCGAGGTGGTTATGAAAGCATAAAAGATATGCTTCAGTAAGTCTTAGCAAAACCCTGAACTCCCCATATCTTCAATCCTTAAAAACTATTAGAATATTATAATGGGTATTTGTTGGATGTTTTGGGGAAATAATTTAACTCATTTGAAATGGAGAATTTTCTCACCTTAGTTTCCAGAGAATACGATGCTCTATGAATATGCAACACCCAAAGGCCCCAGACCATCTAACCAACGACAACCCGCTAATTAGCATTTATTATCATTTTGGAACGTGATAAGTTGGATCTATTTTCCTATCCAACACATTTGCACTTGAAGTGTCTGTGTTCTCCCATTCTTTAGTAATGTGAAGACGGTGCGAGGTAGAGAGACAAACACGCTGGTTGATTTGCAACGAATAATCTTGTCTTTATCGCAAATGAGTTGGCACAACTTTTTTGGACTTTTAATAGATAACTGTTCATCACCCAGGCTGGCCAGGCCAAAATGCGGCTGGAATGTAGGAATCCATGACCGCACACGGTTCCACTATAATTTCTGGCCGGACTCTTGTTTGAGCCTTACACTCTGCTGCAGCTGTTTGACATCCAACGCTTTGGGCGCCGGGAGGGCCGTGAACAGACTGCAGATGGAGGACAGACTCACAAGAGTCCAGCTCCGACACTCCCCCCGGCTGAACCTCAGCCACTAGGTGTGTTTGGTGTGTTTGTTTTTGGTGGATCGATTCGACGTACCTCCTGACCAAGGCTCAACAGAGTTTCACTATGTAGTAGTGTTTTAAATGTTGTATTATCAAACACTTCAATTTATATTTTTTATGTATGTTTTAGAAATATTTATGTTCAATATCATTTCACTTAGACAGAGATGGGCCCACTTCTTATACATCAGCCCTGTGCAAGAGAATCCTGTACACCAGGGGTGGGGAATCTTTTTGACATCAAGGGCCGTATCAATTTTTGTAACTTGTTTCGGGGGCCACACTTTTTTTTTTTTTAGGCCTATAAAAATGACTCACTCCCCACATAACTTGCATGCACAACGTTTTCTCTCTCTAGATTTGGTCTGGTGAAAGCTGCTTGTTGGGCACCCAAACTTTGCTTAAGTGAATTTATTTTGTCCTTGCGTAACTGCCCCTGCAATTCACTTAGCCTAGCATGTTTAGTATTGTAATGACGTTCCAGGTTGGTCTTTTTCATTACAGCGAGCGATTCTCCACACACAAGGCAAACTGGCCTGCCCTTTACTTCAACAAAGAAGTTATCATCAGTCCATCTTTCTTGGAAAACACAACAGTCATTATCAACCTTTTGTTTCTTGGCAGATACCATGCTAGCCGTCAATGGTTAGATTTAGAAATGACACTGCGAGTTGTTTAGGCTACCCCAATGTGACCCTCAACATTCCAAAGTAAACAAAAAGGAAATTAACCTTTTTCTCCTTAATTCATTTCCTTGAAAAGTTGTCACTTATGCTTGTATAACTATATTGTAGGCTAGGCTATATGCTTTGTTAACATTTTATAGAATAAATAAAATGTATCTTGTCACAAAAAAAAAGGGCAAAAAAATAATAATAATAAAAAAACTGTAAAAAAAATAAATAAAAAAAAAATATATATATACAGGTATATATATATATATATATATATACTTTTTTTATTATTATTTTTTTGCCCTTGCCTCCGCGGGGTGGATGAAAGGCTTTATCCGGCCCGCAGGCCATATGTTCCCCACCCCTGCTGTACACCAACAGGTAGCCTAGGTAGTAACCAAACCTGATCAATGCAACGGCACCACATCTAAGAGGTGGTGTTAGCTGGTTGATGATGGTTGACACATCTGCCCCTTCATGTGCATGAAAGTAGATCTACACAGGTAGAGCTGGGCTGGAGGCCTGGTGCAGAGTACAGATGTGGGCAAAGCTATTGATGTATGCTAACTGTCTGCTCTCAGTCATGATGGGTTCAGCGTTCTGCCAATTGTCCATCAATGTGTGACCGGTGCAGGTGCCTCTGCTTTGATGCGCCTCTTATTTATCCGTCAAAGGTATGAAAGGCATCATCTTCACTGTGATATCAACTGCTGCGGATGCCAGAGTACTGACTGAGGTCCTGTGTTTCCTCACTGGGCTCATGGCGGTCAGGGCCTATTAGGGCCTGGACGTCGCACAGCTGTCATCACTTACATAAGCACTTGTCCAACCAAACCGGTACTTCTATTTAAATGGAAATGGGAGTAAACATTAAGCGAAAGATGGATCAGATACAGATCAGATAGAGGCAGTCCAGTGGCTACCCGGTTTACAATTTCACCCAAATGGTGCAGGGTTCAATCCCCAATATCAATAGCCTTACTTTACAAGTGCCCTTGAGCTAGGGTGACCAGACGTCCCCGGTTTCCGGGGGCAGTCCCCGTTTTCAGTGACCTGTCCCTGGCTACTGCTGTCCCCGGAAATGTCCCCGGTTTTCACTGTGACTGAAAGATCCGAAATTGGAATAAAGGTAAAAATGAAAAAAACAAGAAATTGGTGCGGTTGTCACCCCCCCCCCAGGCAGTGTCCCCGTTTTAGTTGAACCGCTGAACCGAAAATGTCCCCGGATTTTGTCATAAATCTGGTCACCTTAGCTTGAGCAAGATACATAACCTCTGCCTGTAGCTTGTATGTCCATCTGAATGCCCTTTCAGTCAATTTGAAAAGCTGAAACCCATTTTGTGAGCGAGGGAGTGAGTGTCCTTGTCTTGTGACCTTATGCATCCAGACCGTCATGGCAACAATGGCCTTGCTGAAGACACACACGCACACACACCGAGGAGGAAGGAAGAGCTGGCTAAGCAGACTTTGTACAGAGGTCATTTGGAAGCATATGCAGATTGAGCTACATTTATCTCTCTTTGTTTTAGAGGTTGCAACAGCCCGGGGACACAGATTTATGTGTTTATGTTTGTATGGGTGTGCGCGCCTGAGCACGTGCGAGTGTCCAACTTCCTGCCAAGTTTCTCTGCCAAGGTTTACTGGCAGTGGAAGCATTTTTCATTGGATCTTGAGCTCCGAGTTGCCTTATTTGAACAGTTGCATCTGTAATGTCCTTGTATCTTTGCCTTAACCACGTCATTTACTTGATAATTATTATTTTTTATTGTATCACTTAAAAAAAGGGATGGTTTGTGACCCGATATGCATGTCGCCTTACTGCTTGTTCAGAACATGCTTTACCATGACCCAACCAGTTTCTCTCCCCCTGTAATTTTCTGCTGAGTAAGCACAAGGGTATAATGGAGTCTCTCAGACTAGCGCCTTGGAGTTAATTAGTGCGCTATGTAAATTATTTTCTTGCTGAAGGCGGTATACTGCACTTCTGACGTGTGGCATTTTTTTAACTTTGTGTTCTGCGTCTCGCCCACACACACATTTCTTATCCCTTCACCTACCGATGATCCTTTGGTCTGGCCTCATCGCTGCCTTTGTTGTCGCCACCGCAAGTCATCTGAAAATGATACATAAATTATGGTCACAGCTATAAAATACTGTCAAACTGTACGTATTTATATCCTGGCTCTTGCCATCATTTTCCTTCTCATTGCACACCTGCTGTCAGGTTTAATAGCTCAATAGCTCAGCTTTTTAAAATGAATCATTACCCTGAGTGATGTTGCATGTTTTTTTTTGCTGCACTTATCTGTCTTTTGTGGCACTTATCTTTGCCTTTCCAGGCCTCGTGGGCCTTATTCACCCAGGGGCATCCATCGTGGTTCAAATGCTAGCTGGGAGGGGGGGACTGAATGGAAGTTCTGCATGCAGTTCCTCCCACTGTCTAGAAATGACCTATACGTTTGCAATGATGCAAATTGTTCATGACTTCAGTGAAATCTTCACCAGTGATGTGGAAGTTACTTTCAAAATGGAATATTGTCTCATTACTTCTTACTTCCATTTGAAAAAAAGTATAAATCTGCTAACTCGTTATATTACTTGCATAACTTACGTAGACATAGGCAGAAGCCAACCAAAAATATTGTAATAGATTTTTTTATGAGGCCGTACAAATAAACATTTAATATTATGTCATTATGTATTTTGGCATACCTTTTGAGCAGGATCTATATATCTATGTATCTACATATTTATGTATATATCTATCAATCCATCTATATATAAAGTCTTAGAGGAAATGTCTTCTCTAATGACGTGTGGGAGGGGGGTCGGGTCTGCCTGTATCTTCAACTTTAACTTTTTTTAACGATTGTAATTGATTTGTATTCTGTATTCATTGTTTTGTTGTGCCCCACCATTCCCCATCCAGACGACAGGTTGTACGATAATGACCACCCACCAGGAACGTCCTAACAACCAAACAGTTAAATACATTCGCGATATCCAATCAGCCAAATCCATTTAGAGACTAGCAACAGCAGCAGCATTAGGATGTTAAGTGTGCAGTAGGAAATCTGTCGCAAATAAATGGAATTAAATTAATCTTTCTGGTTGCAATCCCTGTGCACCCTGCACTTATTAATACATACATTGATACGTATTATATATTCAAACAGATGTTATGTTTTCCTTGCAAAAGGCAGACATTTATCTTGGGAAGTAATTTGCAATTGAACAGGGTACATTAAATCACAGACAGGACAGACAGGAGACATTAAACCATAATATGTCGATGTTTTAGGTATTTTTGTCTTTTTTACTATGCACTTATTTACCACAATGAATGCATTGACTACATCTCTAATAAACTCAGATCCATGAATAGCATGTCAAACTGTTTGTCTGTGCCCTGTCCTCCCTGTTATCTTTGTAGATAACACAAGTCTCCGCCATGGTTTTCGTGGAGATGGGGCTGCTCCAATCACTCTGAGAAGTACGGATGTTCGCTTTCCCCACTGACACCGTAAGCAGAAAATAATGGTCGTCTCCGAACAGCAGCAGCAATCTAACGATAATCTCAGATTACATTGACTAAAGAATACTTGAGGTAATCATATTCAAACACTGCATTTGCATTTTTTCCACGAAAAATACCACACCATTGTGAAGCTTAATGTTTGGTTTATTAAAAATAACGGAACAGGAAAAGGCTTGAACAATCTAGGGAGTTCAGACTCCTTAGGTGTAGGGTGATGGTGCTGTATCATTGCACCGAGTCTTCAGGCTCCATTGAAGGTACTCCACTGTGGTACGACAAAGAAAGGAGAAATGGTTATTACGCCATTATAGGCTTGGGCGAGAAATTGCCTTGGGAGATGAGGTGTGGTCTTTGTTCCCCAACTTATGTTATGGAACTTTGATTGTATGTATTATTAAAGACATGTATTAGTCAGGCAGGTTTTCAGAGAAGGAGCGAATAATCAGATAGAAGAGTCTTCATGTGTGTACCCCCGCTCGTTCCCTAGTGTGGACCACCGACCTTTTGCCAAGGCAAGACGGTCAAAACTAGTCGTGTAGTTTGCACTGCCGAATTCGACTCTCACACCCCTTGTACACGTCCGTCGACGGATGGGGGCTTTTTGACGTATGTATGTGTTTCCCCGGGTTGTATTACAAAGGCGATTTCATTGGACAGTGCACTTGCGTATATTTGCATAACGCAATCTGATTGGGTGACGGATCCGTCGCTGCCTGAAAAGTTAAACTTTTCTCAACTTTTGGAAGAGACGGAGCCGATGATACGGACGGACCCACAATGCATTTTGGGAGCGTCCCATGCAAAGTCAGTGAGATCCATCGACGGACGTGTACAGTGTGCAACGGGTGTTAAAGTCGCATAATGGAGCCCCACCCAACTTTGACGCAAAAATCTGTTGCCGCACTGTTAGTGGTCCATAGACAGGGTGGTAAATAAGGTAGATCTGGGCTTGCCGGTATCTGTGGTTTCCCAAGCCCAACTAATCAATTAAACGGCCTGAATTAATTATTGGATGAGCTTGCAGTCTGTCTACCTACCTACCCGGATACCTGCACGCACTCTCATTTCATCTGAACAGATTCTTCCACAAGGCCCTTCTTTGGAGCATCTCATCATTTTCTTTATTGCTAGTTTTGTTTTGAAGGGGTGATATTATGCTTTTTCGACTTTTCCCTTTGCTTTAGACTGTTATATGATGTATGTATACATGTTTTGAGTCTGCTAAGCTAGAAAGTAGAAGAACTAGAAGTCCAAGCCTGGTAGAGTATTCGTGCCCACCGAGAACGCCCCTCAACGTTAAACAGTTTGCAGTGTTCTGCAGTGAGCCATGCAGAAGCCGCACCTCCCGGCTACCCACAATGCTTACAACTTCTCGTGGGGGGGGGGGTGAATTTGCAGACGCACGTGCAAATGTTTGACCAATCGCAACAGAGCGGGCTACTCGGGAGGGGGGCCTTAGTGCGACATGATACAAAACAGACCGTTTTGGAAAGACGCTGAAATTGATTTAGCAGAAATTAAGAGTGTGAGAATAATAAGGGGTATTTCTAACATACAGGCATGTAACCCTATTCTAGTTGTACCCCCAAATGCAATTATTAACCCTTAGTTTAATTTGAACCCCATCAAAATATAAAATATTTGGCCTGATCCCTCATGTTTTCTTTAAAGAATGATAGCCTGCATCTTGCCAGGGTATGCTTACCTATAAGCAAGGCTATGCATGCACATAGTGTGTGAGGGTTAGATTACAGTTGAACAAGACTCTTGAATCGTGGGTCTAGGAGATGTCTTTCAGAATGGTGCTCTTCAAACTACCTTCGACGGGGGAATTCCCCTCATGCGGTGACATGCTCCTCTTGATCAAGCACACAAGCCGCACAATGATAGAGCGGTGATAGAGTGGGCAGCTTCTTGTCACAAACAACTGTTGTAGCAGTCCTTAGTGGTTTGAGCACCTTTACACTGCCCTCTGCATCTGATATATCGCCGACATCCAACGTATCAGCGTCTCTGGCATTTCCTCGTGCTTCGGCACTCATCAGGATCGCCATAACAGCCGTCTGTTGTTCCAGATAGCGTTCGAGCATATCATACAAACTGTCCCATCTGGTTGACAACATCCATTATGAGTTTGTGAGACAGAAGCTGTCACAGAGCATTTTTAGAGGCTGAAACTGCAGTGGCTTTAGTGCTCCTATGAAAGAAGGTTGCCACTCTTCACACCCGGCCAAGCAAGCAGCTGGCGCGGGGGTACCTGTGGCTCCTGCTGGGTAGCTAGATTTATAGGTTTATAGTAGTGTTCCAAGACCACTTTCACTGAGCGCAGTGTCCATATTTTAAGCATGATCTGTTACAACTGCAGTCTTGTGAATGTACCTCATTCTATTGCTGCCTGTTTTAGCACTTAACAGGAGAGTTAACTCCCGTGTGTCACTCAATAACGGGCGAGTCTTCAGGGCATAGCTAGCCATCTCCCAATTACGTATGATATGCGTTGTGATGGGGATACAGCCCTGTGTGGCCGGCTAGTCCTCCCGTCTGTAGTAAGCTGTTTTTTTTTTTTTTGCTGTCTTTGTAGAGATTCGGCATGAGAACATTAGAAAAGTGTTTTTGTAACGGAATGTGGTATTTTGGCCCCAGTGTTTTGAGCAAAAGCCTGAAGCTATCGTAAGTCGTGGGATATGAACTTCCCAATGCCTTTGTTTTTTTCTGTAGCTTATTGACTTGTTGGTGGTAAAGTTGTAGCAAATTACTTCTGTAAAGTTGTTTGGCCCAATGGCAATTTATTTATATCTTCAATCTGCTCCTTATGGTACTGTTGAAGATGAACAATCATGTTGAGATGTGTATGGTTTTATTGCTTTGCACAATTCACAATTGTCTTTGTCTTGTCAACAACTCTTTGTTGTTGTTCTCAGACTTCACTGGAAAGCCAAACTATTGCCAAAGATGTGACTTCAGCATAGCTGGAGCATTTTCTATCTCTATTCCATCTGACGTTGGATTACTGCTTGCAGCCATCTTCAAGTTGTAGCGTTTGTTTCTAAAGTTACGTTGTAGGCCCTGTTGCATACAACGATGATTGCGCCCTCTGTTGTCTAAACGGTGTAATTGGAACAGAGATATTTTGGTGGTTGTCATCCCAGATCATTCTGGTTTATGTTCAGATACCAGGAAATCTTACTATATCCTTTTCCGACGTAACAAATGTGGTTCCCATCCCTATTGTAAATGAATGGACAGTAGTCTTTGCTTAAGAATACTTTTACCTTTTTACCATGGAATTATGCTAATTGCTCAGTGACACCAACCTCACCTGCGGAATTAAATGCTCCTTAATCCTTACCCACAGAGCCCTCGTGTCTTACAGCAAAAGCTACTCACAAGCAGGCTCCGGCCTGCACCCTGCAGCCAACAGCCAACCCTTTACTGAGCCATTAGAGCACATAGGAGAAAGTGGTTCTGAAAAGGTCTCTTTGGACTGCTTACATGCTCGGCCGTCATGGTCATTTTCTAAACGTCCCGCTCTACAACGAGCTCCGAGCCCCATGTGAAACCACATATCCACATCTACACTGAGGCTAGGCCACAACTATAACCCCCACTTAACCTTCTGTGGGTATGGCAATATAAATGCATTATGAATGCATTAACTCAACTCATTTGCACCTTAGGGATTAAAAACTCAATCATTGTGTGTGTATGCGTTTGTGTTTTTGTGTGCTCGTGTGTGTAATGCATTATGAATGCATTCTCGCAACTCATTCACACATCAAGAATTCAGAACTCAATCATTATGTGTGTACAAAGGTCTATTTTAGTACGATAAATAGAGATAGATAAAAAGCTACTTCCCTATTGAAATAGAAAAGTATACAGTTGTTGTTGACCTATGTTATTTCCTCTGACCGTTACTTCCGTGTAGGTATTTGTGTATCTCAATGTGTTTCCTTTCCTAAAAATCCCTTTTTACATTTTATTCAAATATCGCAGGGACACCGGTACAAGCATGGAGCATCTGTATGCATCTGTTACCAACCGAACATAAAAGCAGAAGGCAAACAAAAAAGAGCTTGTTAGGATATATTAAGGCACTTTGAGCCTAGATGCCGAAAATACAGACTGCAAATGATCTGACTGGCAGATGGTGTGCGTGCAGGTGGCGGTTCTAGTCAAAACGAGAGCAAACATCGGGAAAGCATCATCTCCAGCCCGGTGCTGAGATTGGAGAACCGTGAAAAATAATTAGATACAGCAAAAAAAAAATACAGCACAAAAAATAGCTCACAATTCTGTGGTGCCGGTATCAGTCAGAACCGTAATCCGGATTTTATATCTTCATCCATCTCTCTATCCTTCCCTCTATCCGCCTTTAATCTAGTTTTCTGTAATCCATTTTGGGTCGGCTGCGCTACACCCGCCATACAGTCTGATCGGGGTGGAGGCTGATCTGAAAACCACCTTGTATTTGTCTCCTTAGATTCGTGCAATAGAAGAGGAGAGGATGCTGGGGTTTTCATTTACACTTTGCACTCTTTCTGGATGGATGGATGAATGAATGAATGGATAGATGGATGGATGAATGAATGAATGAATGAATAGATGGATGGATGAGTGGATAGATGGATAAATTAATGAATGAATGAATGGATGGAAGGCTGGCTGGATGAATGACGTTTCCAACATTTGTATTCAGGCTTATACCCGGTAACATGTGGTCAACATGAAGAATCAAGAATCAATATCAAGAATTCACCTGGAGGCTTCCATTGAAGAGTTCTCCCAGTAATGAGGCCCTTCACAGTGTACCATTAGAGGAACTGTTAGCAGCACAGTGCTGCGGCCCTCCAGATAAGGTGTGAGGACGGAGACCTATAATCAAACATATGTATGTGCATGTGTAGTAATAATGATCATACAAAAAATATGAATAACGACATTCTTTACAATACAATAAGAACATTTTCTTTTTTTATATCTGAAAAAGAAATAGAGGTTCTCTTCCAGGTTGAACACTTGTATTTGTCTCCTTAGATTCGTGCAATAGAAGAGGAGAGGATGCTGGGGTTTTCATTTACACTTTGCACTCTTTCTGGATGGATGGATGAATGAATGAATGGATAGATGGATGGATGAATGAATGAATGAATGAATAGATGGATGGATGAGTGGATAGATGGATAAATTAATGAATGAATGAATGGATGGAAGGCTGGCTGGATGAATGACGTTTCCAACATTTGTATTCAGGCTTATACCCGGTAACATGTGGTCAACATGAAGAATCAAGAATCAATATCAAGAATTCACCTGGAGGCTTCCATTGAAGAGTTCTCCCAGTAATGAGGCCCTTCACAGTGTACCATTAGAGGAACTGTTAGCAGCACAGTGCTGCGGCCCTCCAGATAAGGTGTGAGGACGGAGACCTATAATCAAACATATGTATGTGCATGTGTAGTAATAATGATCATACAAAAAATATGAATAACGACATTCTTTACAATACAATAAGAACATTTTCTTTTTTTATATCTGAAAAAGAAATAGAGGTTCTCTTCCAGGTTGAACACATAATACAGTTTCTTCAGTGAACTATGTGGTTGAGGAGGGGGCGTGGTTTAGATGCATATAACCCCATGCCCTGCTGGCATTGAGAGAGAGGCAGAGACCGAGAGGGAGAGAGTGATGTCATAATACCTGCTGAGTAATGCAAACTCTGTAACATCACACACTAACCGCTGTTAAAATATTTGTGTGCGTGACAAAACACCTATAGGTGTGTTAACACTTTCACTTTCAGGAATTGTATCATATGTGTAGGCTGTATAAACACATATGCACAATACAGGGCTTAAGGTTTTCCATATTAAGAGTTCACACGCTTGTTGTAATTGTGCATTTACAAACAACCAATACTAATAATGATGATGATAAAACAGGAATACAATCTAACAATCTGTTCCATCTGCATCTTTCACCCCGTTTACCAAATACATTAATTACCTTGCACCACTAGGTGGTGCTGTATAAAAAGGACTAATTCATCCGATGGGAATGAACGGTGGATTACATTGTGGGATTTTTTTCCAAAGCCTACCGAAACCATTGTTAATTTTGATGGACTGCAAGATAGACCGACCATTTTAAAAAGCTGCAGATATTATGAAAATAATAGTCTCCAATGCCCACTGAAAAACGCTGTCCTTAATTGACCACATGGGGCGCTAGAACAGAGGATAAAGATGGATCAACTGTAACTGCGTTTTATCCGTTACTTGATACGTAATTGGACAACTTTTTAGGTAGACCATATTATACGAATGACCATGCATTTTTTTTTTTAACAATTCGATGTATTTTTCTAGTGTTATTTTTGGTTTGCAAGTTCTCTGAATCAGAACAAACTGTTTTTGTCTAACTATTCTGGGTGAAGTGGTTTGGAAGTGTGGTGTGAAAACGTTCCCGCTCTGCGGTCAAGAGACTCTGGTGTGACTCCTTATGGACTGAGTGAGGGCTGTCGTAACGGACTGAATCACTGCGGCTGACGCACGGGAATGCAGGCTCATAACATGCCGATTTTATCTTTAAGATATTTGCCCGAAGACAATACTGGTTAATTAGGATACATTCTGAAGTAGGTTTTCTACTGTGAGCAAGTCAAAATCCATTATGTTGACTTGGCGTTGTGTCTTTGTGTTTTCCTTCTGTGACACAACAGTTAGGGAAGCTTCTTATCCGAATTACGGCCCCCTGCCCACCATCTGCCCTTATTCTGCCGGCACTTGTGCACTACTTTATCTGCATCTGAAAATATCCACTTCACTGTCGTGTGTGTGGTTGTGGTGCCTGCTTCCGTGCGTGTGCGAGAGAGAGAGAGAGAGAGAGAGAGAGAGAGAGAGAGAGAGAGAGAGAGAGAGAGAGAGAGAGAGAGAGAGAGAGAGAGAGAGAGAGAGAGAGAGAGAGAGAGAGAGAGAGAGAGAGAGAGAGAGAGAGAGAGAGAGAGAGAGAGAGAGAGAGAGAGAGAGAGAGAGAGGCGCACACAGAGAGAGAGAGAATAATTAGAATCCGAGCGAACTACGGGCGGAGTAATTCGCGGTGTGTGTGTTATGTGTGTGTGCTACGGCTGCTTCTACTTGTCACTCATTGTGGTGCTACTGCTGTTGCTGCGCGTTACAAGGGGGGTGTAGAGACCTATAGGACCCGCATCGCTCCTGGCACAAGAATATTCCCCAAGCCGGTGTACTTTCTTCTTTCGAGTCCAGTCCCCGGCCAAGTCTGCCCCTGCTACACCGTGCCTGTTTCTTCCAGGAGAATATCCTATCTTTTGAGGAGGACATTGCAATGCTTCAAACCAGGGATCTCATCTGGACATTGCTGTTCATCGGCTGTGCAGGTAAAGTGTCTCGCTTATAACGATGATGATAATAAACGCGTGAGCCTGTAGGTTATGCACCCCGCGGCGTGACGGCCAGCGGGGGGGTCAAAGTGTGTGTTGTTGTGCAGCATCCTCGCAGTCCTCGGGATCCCTGCGTCCTTTCGAGCCGGGATGTGTGACGCGGGCACATATTCCGGATCGAGAATTTAGCAAAGTTTTCATATGGAAGTTTTTTATTTTTCTGGAAATCGCACGCAGAAAAACGCGTGATGAACGAGTGTAGGGATGAATGAACGTACTTCCATCCGCGGCGCTTCGCCTACTGCGCTAGGTGCCGTTATTCCTATGGATCTAATGATGGAGATGTGGTGCCGTCTGAGGTCTTTAGACCGCTTTGGTTTTTGCATGCCCATAGGCCTTATTACCTCGAATTTAAGGACGTACGCCAAAAAGAAACTTGTAGCCTATGGGGAGCGCGTTTTGACACAATTATGAAACTTGTAATTCCACACTGAGCGTTTCGAAAGATGGACGCTATCAGTGAACTGTGTTGGGGGGGGGGGGGGGGGGGGATTTTGTTCCACTGGACTGACGCATCGAAGCGTTTAATTTTTTTTCTAAACCTCATTCGTAATCGTATTTCAATACTAAAGTGTGGTTTGCGACGAATTTAAACTTTATAGCAGCGGTCGTTGTGTTCCGACTCGATGATGAACCGTTACATGCTGGACAGCTGCCTGTGACGCACTGGCGCTGAGGTGCTCCGCGCGACCACTCCAGATATAGGCTGTCCTAGAATAAAATGTTCAACAACCACTTGCAACCTAGAATGAGGATCTTGCTAATGAAATGGCTTATTCATTTCGCTTTGCTGCTATTTTGTACAATAAGTGGGTTGCGAAACCACGTCTAGAGCTGTTTTATTTGGTTGATTTGTGAATCCCAAAAATCCATAAATCCCTTTTTTCTCCTCACTGTGAACTTTCAATGAAATCATTCAACTGTTTAACGTAGAACCCAGATGTTGAACCTGTTACCTGTGTCTCTTTTTTTTAAATTGTAGGCCCTATTCAGCAATTTTCTATCAAACTGGCTGATTGTCAGTGTGGGCAGTTCTCTCAATCATTTATTTATTATTTATTTCAAGTGTGGTGCGCTTTCTTCGTGCACATCATTTTGTTTATTCTTTCTGCCCTGTCTAACCCTATGGGCTACGGTTTCATTATTGCTATTGAGCGGGTGCTTTGCCTTCTCTTTTAGTGCGCGGAATTATAGTCATTATGGTATTTTATGGTAAACAATGGGATCCAATCACACTGCTGCTGTGGTCCGGGGGCGGGAGGGAGGAAACCCCGTTTCTTATGTTCTCTCGGTCCTCCCAACCATCCCAACCCCCTTTCCCCCGCGTTTCTCTCTTCTGTCACACTATATCTCTTCCCCCCCCCCCCCCGCCCCCCCGCCCCAACCGCCTCTCCCTACACCCAACCCCTCCCCCCAACACCTCCCCTCCAATGTCACGTCGCTTTCCTTTTTTGTATTTTGAATGTAGACATCTGTTAGGTGTCTCTGCGTCTATATAAACAAACCTTCTGTATGAACTACACATTAACAGCAGATGGCTCTACACATTAAGAATTTGTGTGCGTGTGTGCATGTATGTGTGCACGCACGTGTCCACAGTAGGCCCATTTGTGTGTTCGGGTTTGCAGGGACAATATATAGGTATAGTACATCAGGTATAGCCTGCATGAGATGGCAGTGTGAAATCCTACCGGCTGTATATCCTTCCCTTCAGCCTCCTGCCCGTCAAAAGGACCTGATCAGATTATTGGACCGGAACAAGGCGTCTAAGCAACCAGTAATGACAGTAAGGTGCTGTTGTAGAGGCTCAGACCAAATGTGATCACAGCAAGCCTATCGATTTCCAGTTCCCGTTCCTGTTCAGCGATAATTACATTTCAAGGCCTGTGATGGAGCAACTAGGGTTAACGACCGGCCTTCTGCCAGACAAATGTACTGGGGCCAATTGATCCCTTCATTTTTTTCATAAAAAAAAAAAAGTAAGGAAAGAAGACAAAGAAATTGAGTGAGTTAAAAGTAAACCGCAGCAGCCAGTTGTCCTCTGCCTGTCTCTACCGGTCTATCGGCAGGTCTCATGGGAGGCCAATGAGTCTGGTCCGTGGAAATCGCTCCTGGGATTGAGTTCGGTGGTAGCGTATGTGCTGCTGTCAATCTGCAATCTGTGTGTGTTTGTGTGTGTGTGATTGAGGAAGATGGAGGAGAAGGAGGGGGTCAATCAAATAGGGGAATCAAGATGACTGGGGGATGCGATGAATGGTTTCTATGGAAGCGAGTCAGTTGCAACGGAGCGTGTGTGTGTGTTGGGGGGGGAGGTAATGTGGCTTGGATTAAACATGGCTTCTTTCTGTGGGGCATGGCATGTTTAACTGTGATGTTGATGCATTGGAACAACAGGAGCAAGGCTTTCCTCTGGTGCCCTTGCATCCACTCACTCCTAGGCTTGCCATAGGCCCCTGCCCTTTTCTCACGTTTGAGTCCCAAAGGCGATCACTCCATGCCTAAACATTGCGTAAGTTCTTCAAGTTCTCCCCCAGACGTTAATACACCAGATAAAAAAAAGGATCCCCTGAGCATGGGCCACATATAGAAGTGGAAGAGAAAATACACAATCCCCCCAAAAAAGCCGGCTGTGTGGCTTTGCAACGACCGTGGTGAGTTCAAAGCCACTATGAAAATAATATGGTCTATTTTTGGCTGAGGGAAACAGTAAAAAAAATAGGAGCTTAACAAGGGGAAAATTACAAGGCGTTTTAGTTTGTTGCCTAAATACAACTACGAGCCTGCCCCTTCAAATCTCCTTTGCTGTCTGTCTGTCTGTCTGTCTGTCTGTCTGTCTGTCTGTCTGCATCTCTATCTGAATCAACCACTCTGCATCTCTCTCCGCATCTCACTCTCTCACTCTCTCTCTCTCTGCCTCTGCTTTGAATGCGTTACACACAGCTATTGTTTGTATTGGTTGCCGCTTTCTAACCCATTTATGATTTATTTTGAATGAGTACATTTTGCTTGAAGACCAGAATTAATTATCTTTATGTACCGTTATTGTATCTGCAGGCGACTTGAACCACTCGGGCAACAAAATGTATTTGCAGATTGGCTGATTTGTGGTTTTGTAATAAGAGAACGTCGTTTTACACACTTGAGTTATGTCAAACAGATGTTTAATTAAAGTTTTTAAGTATAACTTTATTGCCACTCTCGGCTGCCTGTTGAGACTTTGGCTTAGTAAGAGACAGGTGTGGCCAGTGCTACGTTGACGCTCCCTAGTTCCGCCCTAGCACTCCCAAATATATGAATGGGTTTATTTATTTCACTTCCTTTTTCATCTGCTTACACAAAGAGGGAAGCTGGGATGCTATGGTGAACTATAGAGGTAGGGGTTATGACACAATTTACCATTGCAAACCACCTCCATTGCACCCAAAAAATAAAATTTCAGTCCAGTTCCAGACCATAGATACAAATGAATGCAGTTTCATACGTTTTAATGATCAGTTTACATAACACTTGAAGACCATCCCAATCAATTAATGAGATAACTGTTCATGAGCAGAAATACATTTTCAGTAAAATAGTCGACCACCATTAAATTTCTTTTGCAAAATCACATGGGATTCGTTAGGGAGCTGTTAGGATTCGCTCAAACCCCGCCAAGAACTGATGGACGCGTCCAAACGCCCCACCATAGTGAGGCCGAGACCCTGTGGCAGGCTTCACCAGCGAGGCGATAACCTCCCCCGGCCCTCTGTACCTTAGCCCCTGCTCTCTTCCTCCATGGCTGAGTGTTGGAGCTGGATGGGTCGTCCTTGCATATTAATCATTGCTGTGAATGGGGGAACCTGGAGTGATTTGCATTGTGTAAACTCCCAGGACGTCCCATAGAGCCCTGGACACAAGCAAAAGAGAGGGAACAAGGGGAGGCTAGGGAGTTCCCGTGCTGAATGGGCGCTTGCCCCTCCAAATCCTTTGTCCCCAGCCGTCTAAATGGACCTTCTTTCTTTTTCTTCCTCCTTCGTGAAAGTGGTCATCAGATGTTTTCTTTTTTTTCCATAATGAAATTAGATTTCTGTGTGTCAACATATGTAAAGATCTTGAGTTTTTAATGATGCGGTGTTGAAGCACTTTAAGCTGCAAGTGCCACCTACAAACAATGCATATCATTAATGTTGTTATTCTTTTGAACACGGTTTGTTGTTGTCATATTTTGGAAGACAAAGAAAAACCAGACAAAGGAGATTAAAAATAAAAACCGACCCACGCTACGTCTCGTGCTACTTGAACGTGAAAGACGTTTAGTTAGCTTGAGGTGACACAGCCATTCATCACAGCCTCCTCCTCCTCTTCCTCCTCCTCCTCCTCCTTCTCCAGTCAGTGAGTTTTGCTTCCCAGTCTCTGCTCAGAATCACCGGCTCGGATAACTGCATATCACGCGGTATGCTTCGACGACTGGGCCATAAACAAAGATGGTTGATGGTAGAAATTTGGTCTCCCATAGATCTTGAAAAAGACTGTGTGCTTTAAGAGGTGAGGCAAAGATGGACGGTTGAACAGCGAGACAGAAGTTTTGAATGAAGATGGGTGGGCGTGGCAGCTTTGATTATCATTTGTCTTGATTGACTCGATTTTCAGTTTTCACATTTAAGAAGGGCTTGTAAAATTTGATACAATTTAGAAACATGGAGAAAAGTCAAGTGTGGGGACATTAAGGAAATTACAATGACATTAGTAAAGTAAAAGTAAATGGACAAGTGATTACACAGAGGTCCTGGAGGTGGGGGTTCTGTCTGCTGCTCTTAACCAGCGTCTGAAGAGCGCTGTGCACCTGGCAACCCTCCCCTCAACCCCCTCCCCTCCCCTTCCAGTCCACATCCCCCCCCTCCCCTCCAGTCCACATCCCCCCCTCCCCTCCCCTCCCCTCCAGTCCACATCCCCCCCTCCCCTCCCCTCCCCTCCCCTCCAGTCCACATCCCCCCCTCCCCTCCAGTCCACATCCCCCCCTCCCCTCCCCTCCCCTCCAGTCCACATCCCCCCCTTCCCTCCCCTTCACTCCCCTCCCCTCCAGTCTACTTCCCCCCATCCCCTCCTCTCCTCTCCGCTCCTCTCCTCCCCTTACCTCCTATGCTCTCCTCAGTGCATAGCCTTCTAGGGCAGGTCTCTCTGAACTGATATAGCATTCACTGCTCCTCACTATCTGTGTCAGGGCCAAGATTTCCATAGTAAAGTGCTGTGGTGACTGGTGAGGCCAACGCTTCATAGGTTCTGTAGGTGTGAGTCCGGCACCTACGACTACTTGAAGTCTGTCCTTTTATTTACTCTGTAGTATTTACTACCTTATCGCATCGCCGCCCCCCCCCCCCCCCCATTTGACGTCTTGCCCAATTTACATGTTTGTGTAACGTGTGGGTTGAGGTGTTTGCCGTGAATGTGTGAGTACACCACTGTAACACATGTACAGCAGCCAAGCCTGTTAAAAAACAACAACCATGTTTGCAGCCTGCACCACACCGCTGATCTATGGAATACCTCGTGTGTGTGAAAGCCTCCAAGTGAAATGAATTTGTCCACAGAGTGCCTTTTTATTTCATAATGGAATTAGTGCATCCTCTCACCGGCGACAACAGAGACAGAGACGCCGGCGACACCATCTGGAGGAAATGCACGACGGTGTGCTGATTTGATTTGTATCTGTTTGTATTGATGTACCTGTTTAAGTTACTGCAAGCCTGCTAAACCCTCCCTCCCTCCTTCCCTCCCTCTGAGTTATATTTAGCATCCAAGCTCACCCCCTTGTAACCTTTATGGAGAATAGTTTATATCACTGCTGCTAGAAGTATTAGACCTGGCTTTCTTGTTGTTGACATTTTGGTGAGGAATGATTCCCCTGGGTTATGCACACATGCACGTACGCACACACACACGGAACGCACACAAGCACACAGAACGCACGCACACACACGCACAAAAGACACAAAACACACCATGTACGCACAGAGAAGCTTCAAGTATACATTCTCCATTGTATCCTAAACTAAAAGTCTTGACAAGGTGTACCCAACAATGGCCACTGAAGAGGAGACTGGCCTGGAGGACACGAAAGGACACCCTTGTGCGTAGCCTGATGCCTAAGAGATCTGCAATCGATTTCAGGGCCTGATACCTTCTAGCCGGCCCTGCCATCAGGGATCGGGGCGAGGGGCGCTGCAGAGCCTGTGGCACCAGGGGTCGAAGTGACTTGATAATTGTGGTGTCATTGGGAGGAGAGCTGGGGGTTGACGTGGGTTGTGAGAAGCTCAGTGCACTTGATTAAGTTACAACAGCACTCCACTGTTGTCCTCTCTCTCTCCCTCTATCCTCCATCTCTCTCTCTCTCTCTCTCCCTCTATCCTCCATCTCTCTCTCTCTCCCTCTATCCTCCATCTCTCTCTCTCTCACTCTCTCTCTCTCTTCTCTCTCTCTCTCTCTCTCTCTCTCTCTCTCTGAAAAGGAGGGCGGAGGAGGGGGTGGATAGGAGCTGGAAGCATTTTATGGACCACATTAACCCTGGCAAACACATTTTTGCGCTAAGCTTGACTGCTTCCTACCGTATGATTTAGAGGCAAAATGCTCTGATTTGATTCGTTTGACTGCATGTGTGACATTGGGCGGTGTCCCTGACTCGAGCACATGTCCAACACTTTCTCCAGAAGCACAGCCGCAATGACAAAAACAATTGCCATCATCGCCACTCCCCACGCGAGATGCTGATGTTTACCTACTCTCTATTTTTATGATCTTGTTTGTCCCCGCGCAAACGGTTGCGCACATCTGGCGCATTGCGATTTGCCGCACAAAATAGGGCTGCACTATGATTTCAACATGATGTTTATTCTTGTTTGGATAAGAGTCTGGTGTGTAATTGCCTCTCAGAGGAGTGGGGTGGGTAATGATGAAGCAGCGTTTGCTGGCTCATCTGCTTATTGCATTGTCAGGAGTCTACACCTCTGTACTCGTAGTCTCCTGCTTATGGACACACTGGCTGGATTTGAGATGCAGAGGTGCGGTGTGCAAGCGATGAATTGTTTGTTCCGATCGTTATAGTGATGGTATCGGGGCAGGAGAGCGTCCTGTGGCGCATGAGGAAAAACCAATGCTTGTTGATGTCCTGGGCGTTTTGTATACGGGTTCCTGACTGAGATTGGTCTGTTTGACTTCCTTCCCCCCCCTCGTCCCCCCATCTTCTCCGAGGCTGTAACCGTGGTTGCACCGGGGCATGAATCCGATTGGCCCACGAGATCAGAGTGACTCATCGCCCTCGATGATGTAATGCCCCCGCCAATGGGGGGGGGGGGGGGGGGGGCGCGGGGGGGCGATGAGCTCATGCAGGGGATGCGCTATGCCCTTCCCAGGGATCGTGTGTCTTTCTCAGGTGCCAGGTTGTCTCAGCCCTCCCTGTGCGCAGAGGGCACAACAACAGGCCCAGGTCCGCGGGGAGACGTCGAACAAGGTGAGGCGTGCGCTGCTATGAAGCTTGTTTACTTCCTTCACGGGGTTCAGTCTGTGGGCTCGCATCGCTCCCCAAAGACCAGCGTCCTCTCGCTCTGCCGGCGCCATCTGCAGGCGGGGCTGACTTACTTGTGGTGGGGCCCCTTACCATATGAATTTCAAATCATCTGATGACTGGAAATATGGTGGATCAAGTGCTCCGGGCTGGAATATAACAAGCACTGGGTT
Source organism: Micromesistius poutassou (assembly GCF_964030765.1). NCBI lineage: Eukaryota > Metazoa > Chordata > Actinopteri > Gadiformes > Gadidae > Micromesistius > Micromesistius poutassou. The sequence goes on from NC_140280.1 coordinate 17,989,027, forward strand.
TCCCCACATACAGCCTGCTCTCAAATTAGTGTGCAAGTGTGTTTTTATCTTTGCATGCCTTCCCTCGTTTTGGGGAAATAATGAGAGAAATACAATTTATGCTCAAAATGAGTCCCACAAAATCCCAGTTTAGACCTTCCCTATAGTGTATCCAGATTGTTGCCTCTCAGCAGGGGAAGCAGTTATAAATGTGCACACATTTGTGTGTGTGTGTGTCAGAATGTCCTGGTAGGTTGAGTTTTAAAAAAGGGCGGTAAACAAGAAGCCCACAATTCTCAGAGGAATACACAAATATGAATGTGCTATTAAATATGGGGGTTAAACATTTATTTATGAGACCCAAACAAACATGGGGTTTGTGTTTGCAGGCAGTTTGGCTGATTATGAATTCCAACATATCTGAAAGGCTAGAACAAACAAATAGTTTCACTAATCAAGGGTGATTTGGTAGTTTTACGCAGGTTTTTTTTCTTTTTTATATTGCTACTCCAAGCCCTATGCAAGTCTCGGCAAAGCTACAATTTGAATGCATAAATTTGGACCCACTACGTATCAGTTTTCTGTCAAGCAAACAATGGCAACACATCCAATTTCCTTTCTTGAGAAATTATCCCAAAATGGGAATGCACAAAATAATTATATTTTCTTATTTTGACACTGCACCTATCTCATCCCAATACGTGTCACCCTGATTATCCAATGTTTTACTGGTCGTTAATGTAGTCTACCAGCTACCGTCTAACGAGCAGCAAGCCCCCCACACAAAAAAACAAAAGAAACCCCCAGAAATGGACAGGCATAGCAGACGCTGTGCTGCTGTAGCCCATGGGGAAATCAAACTTGAACGCTGTAATTATCTCTGACTGGAGGTGATGTTGTGGTGTTTGTTAGCGAGAGTGGTTGTGTGGGGGTTGCTGGGTGGTAGGTGGATGCCATGAACATCCTGTGAGGAGGCAACAGTAATTGGAGCTTACAGCACGTCGCACTCCTCCACGGAGCCCGTTTTGCTGAGGGTGTGGACGCCGGTTCGTAGCCAGAGGTTTTGTTGACATCTGTTACCCAGGGGAAGTGTTTGGGAGTTGGGAACGCTGATTGGCGATTTAAAAACATCGACTAATCAAGCAGGTTTGCTTCGACAGTTAACACTCAACTGCTGCGATACCCCTTAATGTTGTTACCCGGAAATAACGGTAGGTGCCTTGTGTCCCTTGGGCAATGCTTTGGTTTCATTGTGTGAATGTTTAATGAATAAAATCTCCCAAATTCACTGTGAAACATGTGCCACGTTTCTAAAGAATCAGTACCACATCATATATCTAGCCTGTGCCCCCTGGCTCCACCCCAAGCCCACCCCTATGCACCCTGACTAAAGACAGTGTGTGGAGTTGGCTTCCCATTATGTGTTTTATACTGGGGCGGTTGTCACGGAAGCAGGAGGGGCTTGTAATTTATGAAGAGCAATTGTCAGAAACCCAACCCCCAACATGCCCCACTACACACACACACACACACACACACACACACACACACACACACACACACACACACACACACACACACACACACACACACACACACACACAGAAAAGAGCGGGAAAAGGCCCTGGCGGCCTGTCTATTTGAGGTAAGAGAGGGGCCAACAGAGGCGGGGGGGAGGGGGGCACAATAGAGAGTGAATGACCCCTCACTGCACTGAGGTGGGGGGGATCAACTCCTGCTTTAATTGTTTTCCTTTATGTTCCTTGGGATCCTTTTGTCTGTAATGAATCTCTGGCAGGAGAAAAACATCGGTTTTGAATCTCACATCTGCACCCATCCCAAAGCATGACCTCAAATGTCGTTGTCCTACGTGGATTCTTACGCCATGTGTTAATGCTCAACCAATACATCCACAAGCAAAAATAAAATGACTCGTTTTGCATTTTTGTTTGGTTTTGTCCAAAGTAAACCCTGCCCCCCACCAATAAACGTTATTTGAAAAGAGCACAGTGGCAATAGCCATCTTTTCAACATTTGAATATGTGAATTGTGATATGTGATTTGAATCACCCGCCCACCCCCCTCCCCCTCCATGGATGTCACAGCAAAGGCCGCTGCTTTGAGTGACAGCTGCCTCTGTCGGTCATGTAACTGCTGGCTGTTGTTTTGCGCATAACATGCCGCTATCATCAAAAACTGCTGCATCTGGCGAGTTGCGGAGCAGCGCAATTATGGAGCTCCCGGAGAAAATGCACAACACATAAATAAACTGAGAATATTATCATTGCTTCATTTGTTCCCGCTTTGGAAAACAAATCTCACCCGTTGAGGAGGTGGATTTCACATAGGGTTTTTTTTGCTGGCCGCTATAGTGTAGCATTCCACAATGTGTTGTGTTTGGAGATATTGTTGCTACACACAAAGGGAACTATGTGTTGCTGTGAATCCCTCCTCGAGTTACATTTACCTCCTGGTTTTGGCTCATACTTGCTTGCCAAAGGAGTGTCAGGGTAGTTTCGGTAATGGCATGGCAACCTGCGATAAACAAGGCATTTGGTGGGAGCCGGCGATAGCTGAACTGATAAGATACCATTCGATGAAGTGCCTTTTATCCATTTCTCAAAGGTTCATTTTTACTCCTCTTCATTTCAAACATTTTGTGTGAATGCAATGTCCTAGACTAGAGTACATAGAAACCAATGTATTTCAGGCCTTCTACCCCTTAGAAAATTGCACGGCACATGAAATGTCAAAAATATAACCAAATTATTTCATGGGAAGGACCAATTAGTTTTGACCTTTGGCTAGATTCCTAAAAGATTAGGAAGGTACGGTCAAACCCAAACCAAAAATGTTTCTCTAGGTTCTCCTCCCTTAACAATGACCGGTAAGGAGCTGAATGTCCAACAAAGCCCATGGAGCATTTCAACCGCAAAACAGACCCACACCCGATAAGTTCAACTTGGAAAATTAAAATTAAAAATAGGGAGCGTTTGATTGATGCTGATTCGGCGTGCGGGCTAGCCAAATCTGGGCTGGTTTCAACATCCTCCAAGGGTTTGAGGGGTTGCCCTTTACTCCTAGCCAAGAAATGGCTCAAGTCAGATTATAAACACTGATAACGAGGCCAGAGAAATGTTCCACCGTGCCCTCGCCGTGCCTCATGAACTCCTTCCCCGATGTTAGCAGTTGATATATACAACAACAACAACATCCATATTTTAAACGTTTTCTCATGCCTAGAAACGGCAGGCAGCTGTCTACTATTAACGTACACTGCAGGATTTCTTTAGAAAGGGCAGTATTTTAAGTGGGTAATTTCTCCCCCGTAATGGCAGTAAAAGAGAACAGCGCAAACAATAAAAAAAAAAGGAAAGCCGTAAATAAACAAACATTTTCTTTTTTGTCTTTCTTGCGAGATGAAGAAAGGTGGAAATTATAAGAACGTATACACCAATAAGTAACCAGGCAAAAAACATGCACCCCTGCTCTGGGAGAAAACCCAAGTGCATAAATCCTACTCAAATGTTGTATGTGGCCAGATGTTGTCTTGATGTTTAAACTGAGCTTGAGTGCATGCAGCACGTTCCAGTTGGAAGGAGTCAATCAAAATTTGACTGTTGCAAAGTGTAGTCCAAATAACTTCAAAAACACAGATAGGAACCGCTAACGAAGCAGCCAGCTCACCTCTCGGTTGTTGAAGCAATTGGCTGGTAACAATGCAATCCATCTCGCTATGGGTTAAATCTCCTACGTTTCACATAATTCCAAAGCGATGCAATTGCATTGTTGGGTAAAATCGTATCACTTTTTTCAGTGACGATAGAGCTTTTGTGAGTACCCATCCAAGTAAACCCTCCAATCCATTAGCCTACTTTACTTAAACACATCATAGTGGTACATCCTTTACACCCATTTGAACACCATAATAATAACTGTCTTGCAATCCATCTTCCAAAAACACTCTACACCACTACGTAAGAGCTTCCTCGTGCATCGGTCAGCAGAATCAATATTTCCCCCTGGATCATCATGTGTCCTGTAAATGCCAACCATCATGATTCCACGTGTCGGAAAAAGTGGTATCTGATGTCAGCCCTTCCCTCTTTGATATTCCACATGGTGGATAAAGCCTGCAGCCTGGTAATCATCCCCACTTGCGTACCACATGTTAGCCTGGTTTCGTGGGTTGACATCTGATACCAGCAGTCCTGTTAACACAAGAATACTCCCATCACACGGAATGGTGGGCACGACTTGGTAATGGACGTAGCTTAGCTTCCAGGGTTCATCTCCGGGGGTGGCGCGTTACTCATTAACGTTTAACACCACTGCTACTCGACACAGCGGGCCACTATGTTACTATGCTCCCCGCTTTGTTGTATTCCTTCATAGTTTCTCACCCCCATTGGCTTGTTTCTGCTCACTTCTAGACGGACCCATAATGCCAGGGCCACACTCAAAGGCTTCTGTTGTCTCGGGGCAGTGGCTGTTGTGTTCGACCGACCCCCAGGAACCCTAGCAGGAGCAGAGCACTGATGACCCTGTGAGAAAGACCTCAAGGGAAGACCTGGTCAACCCCCCCCCCCCCCCCCCCCCCCCCCCCGTCCATCACTCCTACCACCACGAGCCCTCAGAAGTACACCAGTGCCCGGGTGGGTGGTGTTTGTGGTGGTCATCCGTGGCCAGTGTTTGCACCACCTTAGACCACAATGGGTGGATCGATTATGTTGAATCAAACAGGTAGACAATGAAAGCCGAACAGTGCCCACCAACAAGATGTACGTGCGGTGTCTTGAGCACACTATGCAATAGTGCAATAGTTTCCTCGACAGCTCCCTGATGAATGTATACGTTTAGGAAATGTCGTGGTGGTGAGCGAGAGGGTCAGCTTCAGAGATCAGCCCTAATGAATGGGCCAGTCAGACACATTCCGGAAAAGTGTTGAGTGTATAGTCCCTATTTATGCGAGGCCAGAGCAGAAAGATGGACACTGTCCATGGGAAATGGACTTCGGTAAATGAACAGTGATGATGAGAGTTCCAATTGTTGAGGGTTTCCAATCAAGGTTCTCTCTCTCTCCTTTCTCTCCATCTCTCCCTCCCTCTCTCTCTCTGGTAAGAATGAAGAGTCTGTTAGCCACAGGCTACAGAGGACCGGACGAGATACAGTGCGGCCAGCAGACATGGCTTCCCAAAGACAGGAGCCTCTTTTTAACCCAGCCACTCGCTCATTAGGGAGCACGACTCTCATTGTTTATGGGCTTTAATGAGGCTTCGCCGCGGCCGGGCTGGGAGAACAAGGAGAGATGGGGTAGGGGTGGGGGGGGAGAGAGAGCACAGGCACTGCATTCAGTTAACCAGTGTTGCTATTCTCGTTTCTCCGAGCGACGCTGGAAAGAAGGGCTGGAGGGATGCAATAGGTTTAGGTTGCGTGCATCGCTGTGGGCTGCGTGGTGATTTGGACGACGACAACTCATGCAGAGGACTTAAACTCCCATCTATTCCATCTATTATTTGTTGCTTGTCTATAGCATGTCTCCTACTTTGGTCTTAATGGGATTGTTAAAAGCCCTGTCTCTGGGCACCGTTTTGCCAGGGACATTGAAGAGCTTTAATTAGTTCACTTTACGGATATTGTGCTTTTTTTTTGCCAGGCCCTGTAGCTTTAGTCTCTGGAGGGTTTTTCAAATGCCAGCTTTCTGAGGCGAAACCACACAGACCAAACAGCATCGCTGCTGCTCTCTGTTTTGCGAAAACAAAAATCAGCATTTGGACAATTGGACAGCAGGGTATTTCTGGGATATTCTGAGATTAATTATGATGCAATTCAATACAGAAAGATTATAACATACCAGCCACTCCACTGTTCCCATTCCCCACATTTTCACAGAAGGCGTTTCGTTTTAAATTGACTATTACTCTAATTTTGATTTTAATCAAGTCCTTTTTGTTAGCTTGTCATAAAAGCGATTCCATTTGTATTGCAATTATATACGACATTGAAGTAGAAGACATGAAATTAAGTTTGAAATGAGCGGGGTGGGGGGGGGGGGGGGGGGCGGGGCGGCCTGAGAGCCCACATTTTATTTATTGAATAGCAGTAATCAATGTCAATGACATCACCAGGTTCTTATTGTGTTAGGGAGTGTATCAGGTGTGGCCCCATGCGGTCTGCGTGTAGTGTTCGGTTACCCCTCCGAGCACTCTCCAGCCAAAGAAAAAAATATAATGCAGATAATAGTGAGATCGTAATAGTGTTAGAGGCTTGCTATAAGTTTCACGCAACTATGTGATTCAGTTGCTCTCTATCTTGCCATTTAAATGACATTTGAACTCATATTAGAGGCGTGACCCCTGCAAATGGATGCATTATATGGCAGCGCAGGAAAGGAAATGTATAGAATTCACAGCTTGAGATGTGCTTAATGAAGTTTGGAGGATCCCAGGCTCTTTTACAATGCATCCTGTAACAGTATCCACACTGTGTGTGTGTGTGTGTGTGTGTGTGTGTGTGTGTGTGTGTGTGCGATGATGTGGGGTGAGGACGGGTGGGCATTCCTGAAATGATGTTTAGTTTCTGGGCAACCGGGCGGCAGCTGTGCATATCTTGGTTTCCGAGTGATCGGGTAGCGGGGTGGGGTTGATGGGGTTGATGGCGGTGGTGGGGGGGGGGCAGAGACGTGCTCACCGCAGGGCTGGCGATGAGGCAAATGTGTCTGTGTGTGTATTGTGATGATGGAGGCTCACTAATGCAGCTGTGTTTAAATAGCGAGATTGCGGTTCGATCAACAACTCCGGGGACTCTGTGGCTAAAAGAGTGGAGAGAACCGCAAATAAAGAGGAGGCGAGGAAGGGAGCGAAAGACGGAGTCTCTCAGAGTTTTGGCATTTAAAACAGAGGAACGCTTGATTATTGTCACCACTTGTGCGTCAATTACAGCACCGCCTGCTGAGGGGGATTAGACACAGGTGTAAATTCAAAATTTGCCTTGGGGGGGGGGTATCTTGAATCACATTACACGTCCGCTCTCTGTCTTCTGAGCGTTCTGCCCCCAATTCACCGCAGATGTAGCTGGGGTTGGAGTGGATGCCTTCCCTCTTGGCCTGCCCTCATTCATCACGGCCCGCCATCTTAGCGGTGGGCTGGGCCGCATTATGCTGTTGGTTCCTCTTTTCCCCTCTTCCAAAAGACTGGATGCATTCATGCATCCACCAAGTGCTTATACTCAGTTGCGTAATACAACCAGTTTCGAGCGGTTCTCAGTGCCACTCTGGGTGTTTTCCCGCCGACGGCTCCTCTTCTTTGTGGGTAATAGATACCGTGTCGGGTGATGGATAGGGAACACTGAAATATGGTGTGGTCACTCTTATCTGTGGCTCACGGCCCGGGATGAAGTAGTGTGGGAATAAGGAGGAACAGGATGGCAACACTATAGGGAAGCCGTGTTGGACGTACAGTGCAGAAACGTCAGATCAGGGTACGGGAAGCATATGGCCTGGCGCGTCATTTCTGCATAACAAGAAAAGGTGTTAGAAGGATAAAATGTAAGCACCAGCACCGGGAATAATGTCGGTAGTACAGAACAGTCCCGTTTGAAATGGACATATGGGCCCGCTTCATTTGTGTAGAAGGATAATGTGTTAGTAACGCTAACAGGAACAGTGCTGCTGGTTCAGAATAATCCCGTTGGATACAGAACACAGACATATGGCATGGACCCATCGTTCCTGTAGGACAGGAGTCTTGAGAAGAAATAGTGTGAGAAATGATAGTGTTGGTTACACTACAGGGAACCATGTGGTTTTCTGACAACCAGAGACAACTGGTACATTTTGAAAAACTGAAGTGAAGCTCGGCTTACTCAAACAGCCTAGTGGACCTGAGGGGACCACAGGACAAGGTGAGGAACGAGCATGGTTCCAAACTGTCTAACTGGGTAACAAGGGTACCGTTCAGTCCTCAACACAAACACGCAGCTTCAAACAAACCAGCCGGGGCTTAGCGCGAGAGAATACAGCGGCGTGTTAAAGTACCAAGAAACCCGGTCACCAGTTTGTCTTTCCCTGGAAATGTAACCAAAGACTTAGAGGACACTAACAGTGAAGTTGGGGCAGTTAAATCCTTGGCAGCCCAAGTGTAACAAATCTAATTAGTGTTCAAAACAGTGCGTTTAATTTATCCTGCTGTTCTGTCCTGCAGTGGTCTGGTAGGTACTCTCTCTCACCGGCTGCTATGAGATATGCCCAGAACAGTTGTTATTTTCCATTCACTTTATCAATATACCAATGAGTGAATTCAACGTAGACCTCTATTCAATTATTTTCCATTGATTGAACTTGTTCTGAACCGTCTTTCATAACACTGCCGCAATACATGTTCTCTAGGTAAACAACAAAATACTCTAAATAGAAGTAATGTATACGCTATAAAAATAAATATTATTATATACGCTATAAATATATCTACCTATCTATATATATATTTACACAAACTAATCATATTGTACAAGGCAGACATGGCTCTGTGCAGGGCTGAAGATACATCAAAGTGGGTCTGGGATGGGTGGTCCTGCACAGCATGCCTCCGCTAAGTCAGACACCCGGCAGCTAGCGCCCCGTCTCCGGCATACTAAGACGAGAGCAGTCCTCCCTGGACACTGCACACGCGCCTCGCCCCACAATCTATTAATGCGAGTGTGCTGGATTGCTCTGGGGAAAAAAAAACAACCTCGGGAGACACGCCGGAGTGGAGGAGGAGATAACAACAACAACAGCGGCGGCAGCGGCGGCGGCGGTAGCAGCACGAGACCACCGTCAAGGTCTTCAGCGGCGTAGAGAACGGGAGGTGGAGGAGAAGTTGGACCCATCAGTCGAGAGCAGCAGGAGGAAGTGCCGGCGTTGTCTGAGCTTGTACCGGCACGCAGCGATGGCCCCTCAGCCATCTCCGCCGCCTCCATCCCTCGTGAGAGACGGAGGACTGTGTGACAATCTGCTGTTCGCGCACAAGTGTGAAACGAGAGGCCTTGCGGCCATGAGCGAGCCACGGAGCAGCAGGCTGGCTGCCTACCCAACGCTTGAACCCCCCCCCCCCCTATCTCCCCTCTTTCCCTTGTGGGGGGGGGGGGGGGGGTGGGATGCGCCCCTGGGTTCACAGGTCCTTGTTTTGGTCAGATAGCCCCTGCCCCCCTCCTCCTCCTCTCTTCCCATGTGCAGACTGAAGGTGTGGCCTTGGCTCTGAGGCGGAGGCACTGCTGTGTGCTGTAATGAGATTTCAACGGTGTGCATCTACTACTATGATGTTGTTATCTTCAAAAAGAATGCGTCGGCTCCCGAGATCTAAGGAGTGATTTTACTTCTGTGACACATCTGAGGCTTGCTTGATGTCTGAGAACGGATTACATTTTTGTCCTATATAAATGAGGCCCAAGCTGCCAGTGTACATCTGTTATTGTTAAGATGAGCTAATGGATCAGATTAGCGATGGCATGTTCCTAGCTCAATGACTCAACGTGGGCACCTCTTCAGAATGCCTACTCAACCGGAATTAACCCAGAATAATGATCCTCCCCATATGTGATACATATGTACTGTGCGGTGATTCAATCTGCTATGTCGGAGGCCACAGACGGATTCCTGGCCGACTAATGCTCAGTGGATTTAAGCAGACAGGATGACTGTGGAAGCGAGGTATGGGTAAATGTAGGTCCAGATATAAAAACAATTTGACAATTCTTTCTAGCATTACGGCAAGGACTAAAGGACAGATAAAACGACCACACCGCCCCCTCCAAACAGACACCAGGAGCCATTTACACAAAGTAACCCCACATATGGCAAATAGAAAGTCGATTTAGAATGGATTTTGTGGAGTCCGGTTGGTGTGTGTGTGTGTGTGTGTGTGTGTGTGTGTGTGTGTGTGTGTGTGTGTGTGTGTGTGTGTGTGTGTGTGTGTGTGTGTGTGTGTGTGTGTGTGTGTGTGTGTGTGTGTGTGTTGGGGGGGGGGGGGGGGGGGGGGCTGTTGTTTTTTCAGTAGGCAGTAACTCCCAGGACACACTGGGCCTCAGAAGACCATCCCGTCTCGCCGAGACACACTGTCTGCACCGCACAGCCCCTCCCACGTCTGTAGCGGTGCATGGTGCTTGATTAAGGAGAATAGCCGACAAAAACAAAACAAACCCCCTGTTACACATCATCCAACTCTCCCGTCCTACCTCAGACTCCAAAGGGAGCCAGCCCACCCCGCGTTCTCTCCCACTCCCCCCAGATCTGGGGGGAGTGGTGGGTGGCCAGTGGGATCAGGGAGAAGGTGCATGATGAGCCCCATAGGGAGGGAGGTTCCCAAGCCAGTTAGCCCCAACACAGTGACAACAGACCGGCTTGGTTGGGGGGGCGGGGGATGGGGTCCCTTTGCACACCTACCATCGCATGAGGTGGATGTTGGGATTTGCTGAGGGAGGTGCGGCTGGTGGCAGAGTCTGGGTGGTGAGGTTACCTTTTCAGCCTGGTTTCCTCTGAGATGCTGAGGCGGTCTGGCAGATTGGTGCCGTGGGGAGGGGGGCTATGGGAGAGGGCGGGGGGGGGGGGGGGAGTGTCACAGAGCCAAGCTGAAACTGAAAAATGTGCACCAACAGCATAGGACCACACACACACACACGTGGAAGTAAATATACATCCGCACCACACACACTTGTAGACATAAACACCGCCCACACACACACACACACACACACACACACACACACACACACACACACACACACACACACACACACACACACACAAGCCCCTTAGTAAAACAGAATTACAGGGTGACTTTTTCAAACACAATTACAGAGTACTTTCACAAAGCTGATGCAAACATTAATTGATGAAATGTCTGTAAAGAAACACATAAAAGCCCTGAAAATGACACACACACACACACACTACAGCACACATACACGTGTGTGTGTGTGTGTGTGTGTGTGTGTGTGTGTGGGGGGGGGGGGGGGGTGGGGGGGGGGGGGAAGGAGGAGTTTCTTATTGCTCATGTCTGCACAAGCAAACCTACAATTAACATGCTGACGTCATGGCACAGGGTCTGTGGTCATTCCAGAGACCAGACTGTAATGCCCTTCCACTGCAGCTTCTGATTTAACTCTTTATGTTCTCTTGATGTATGTACAAAATGAGTCCTGGAACTGCCAATATCGTCCATATTTGTGTGGATGTATCAGCGTTTACAGTGTTTCTGCTAGACCCTAGATCGTCAAATTGATTTTCATTTCTCTGTTCACACAACATTGATATGTTGCTTACGTTAGCGCCAGAGTTCCATGTGTAGTATGGAACTGGAGGAGGAATGAGATGGAAAAAGAAAAGGAATTATTGTAGAGTAATTTGTTTTATTTTTAAGCAGCAGGATGTTGCACTGACCTATCTGACATTGATTTGAATATCTTGCATGTAGCATTTTTATTAAACCTTCTACTTCTTCCCTGTGTGCTGAAAGATACATCACATTCAGACCAATGTTGGCTAGTTAGTGCATCCCTTCATGTTTGTTTGTGTAATCCATCTACTATTGATCTCTGCACTTATAATTAAAGCTTTACAATTGAAGATGAAATTCACAATTCCAATTATACCATCTCATTAGATCTAGCAATATCAGCCAGGATATGGCTACAGAAAATACAACAATTTTCAGTAAATGTGAAGATATGAGCTGAAGTAATTTATGCACAGTTGGTTTCTAGCCATTTACAGCCTTTTGTTAGTCTGGATCTTTTTGTAGAGAAGTATTGCTAAATTGCTACTTTTTCCATAATTCAGTCTCAACTGATTGTCACTCCTGGTAGTGCTGTATTCTTCTTGTATTTTCATGACCTTTTAGTAAGGATGGATTTGGCTAGAAGTGCTCTTTCAAGACTTTGCATGTCCTTCGGCGGATGAGCTATTATTAGTGGTGGCAAAAAAGGAACATCATGATTCAGCTTTTCAAATATTCCCCATCCAGGAATACCTCTACGTATTACTCAGTCAATGGGTAAAACAAGCCCCTCTCCACACCAATGCATCCGTCTTCCTCTCTCTCGTCTACTGATTCGCCAAAACCCAAACAATGCCCACCTACCCCACCCCCTGGCAATGTGTGTGCTGCCACACTAGCTTAAATGTAATTGCCTTTTCTTTTAGCATCCCCTTCTCCAGGCAAACTATGGAAAGCCATTGCTCATGCTTGTGACACAGTCTCCTGAGCCGAGGAGGGCGATAAGAGCCCCACCTTTTCTCTCCATTAAAAATGCATTTGGAGAAAAATCCTTGTCTCCTCGTATAAACCACTTAGAAAGCAGACGTCACTCGCCTGAAATAGACACACAGAAACTATTTTCCAACCACGAACCCACAAGTGCAAGATACCCACTATATCTTGCACATAAAGCAGAATTGTCTTTGTGTAATCCCCCTCTATGCTCAATATAGACATCCAACCTTTTTTTGTAGATTATATGCGTAACCTATATAGGTGTTCCGTTACAGTCATTCTCCTTCACACAGTGTTTCTCAAGCTTCACGCTTATATAGCCTTGGGGTGGATGGAATAGTAAAAGAGGAGCGAGATGCCGTCTCGGTCAAACAATATGGCGTGTCCACGCCGACCTTGAGCCCGGTCTGCACTGTCGGAGCCTGCACCCGTGTTTGCCCTAGACCTACATAAGCAGACAGAGCCTATATTGGAAAAGATATCACTTAAGACTGGAAATTTGTTAAGGCAAAGACACACACGCAGACGCACACGCACGCACACACACACGCACACACCCCTCTGACGGAAAATAGTAATTTGAGATGAGCGTTCCACCCGGTGGTCTCACCATGGAAGTGGTAGTAGAAGCAGATGAAGTTGGAGCTCTCCGGCCGAGGTGAGGGACGTGTGAATGTTGGAGCTGTGGTGGCAAGCGTGCGCGCGCGGGGGGGGGGGGGGGGGTGGCTTTCAAAAATGGAATGTACCGTTGGTTTATTTACGTAGTGGATAATGCCAACAAACCCTAACGATACCTCCATGCCTTGTTTAAAACCTGTGTCTAAAACAATTTTACTATATAGACGTGAGGTTTTTTTTGCAGGGGCTCTGAAATAATATAGGGTCAGGGGAAAAAGTTGGAGGGTAAAATAGGGTAACCCAGAGGTTACAGAGGTTGGACATTCCAGCTTCATAAAATGGAAATCAGGCATGCTGTGATACAGCCTGATTTCACTCTATGCTGGAACAGTACCCACAAAACCCTACTACCTCTGGTAAACCCCTGCATAACATCACCCTTGTTCGGATAAGCAAATCCCACCAGCTCAACTGATGAAAGAGACAACATTCCACCGATTAGAGAAGGGAATATAGTTCAGAATGCAAGAATAGCAGTCTTCGAGGGAGGCATACCCCTACTCCGACATCTTTATCTTCAAAGTGGATTTGTTGCAGTTCGCAGTGTCTTTGCTCAGGATTTTAATGTAACCGAGGCTCGAGCTATAAACTCAAAGCACAATGGAAGGGTATTCACACAATACGTTATTCTCAACAATCCACATTGATGATCATCTCAAGTGATTGTCCCGTTTAACCCTCAAAACTATTCCCACCTGCAAAATCTCTCCCAGAAACCCCAATTGTCAAGTGTGCCATACTGAGCCACTTGCAGTTCAAATGAAAAAACAAATGAAACCAAACTGTGCCTTGGACCACAAGGGCCTATTGAGTTGCCTGGTGGGGATTCCAGAGGGACAGACTGTTCAGCTGTTACACTTCGACCAATGGCGCCCCCCAGATGGAATGAAGGAATGCCATGGCTGGACTTCCTGTCAGCACCTCTTACATGATCTCACAATCTATTCTCTATTAGCCATAGATTCACAAATGACAGCGATGTAGGCCTCTCTCCTCCCCCCATCTGTGTCAACCCCTTGCCTAGCTGTCGACAGCAACGCCAGCTATGGATCGTGGTGGTGGTTGACGAGGACAATTTCAGAGGGCATGGCAGAGAACTGATGCCTTCTTCATTGGAATGAGAGCTAGCATCGATTTGAATCAGTTGCTTAAATTAAAGGGCCTGTCATTGATCATTGTTCATGGATGAGCTGAAATGTGCCCGGTGATGAAACAGTGCCTGACTCTAATGCAAGTAGTTTGGATGTGTTTGACGGTTTGACTGCAATACTTCAAAGTAAATGGAAAACTTTGCTTTTTTTTACTTTTGCTTGACCTTGTACAGTGTTAAGTGAACACATTTCACACACTTATCCCATTGTTCCATTGTTCCAACTAATTACAGTGGAAGATTTATTTTTGCTATAAAGTATTTTAATAAAGGCACATGCAGCCTTTGATTCAATAAAATATTACATCCACTTGTCGCATACAGAAACAAATACAGGTGATTAATTAGGTTAGTACATCCACATGCACAGCAACAGCCCACCAACAAAGGACATACTGACAGTTTTACTGTTGAAATAATTCATGTTTAATATGAATTATGAGAGCCATTTGCTTGCGATGATTATGCTTTTATTCATGTTTTTCTTTGCTTTTTTTTGGAGTTTTGCTTACATTCCATGGTTTTATATGAATTATTACTCCTTTATTAAATGTTTTATGAGAGTTCTCAAAGCTAGTTTTATAATTGCCTAAACTACAAACGGAATTGTATGACTTGTGGTGCCAGGGACATGCTTAGAAGCTATTTGTAAAAGCTATGAAGCTAAGAACTATTTGACTGGCGTCAAACCAGGGACAAAAAGTGACGTTAAAATTACACTTAATGGAGTGTAATGAAGTACTCAAATTTGAAATTGTCATGGCAAACGTGGTTTTCAGATCATTTCAGACAATTATTCATAGCTGCTTATCCTTTTAATCATCCGTTTCTAATTGAAAAATGAGTTTCCCTAAATAGGTATTTCAGTACACTCGCACAGTCATGGGGAGGTGAACTTAGACGCACACACACAATAGACAACCTCTTCCATTTTTCTGCTACCCTTTGTCCATGGAACTCATTCAGTCTGGGAAATAGCCAGAGATATGCTAGCAGTTTAATGCCAGCATTTGGTGCGGATCAGAAGAAATAAAAAGCAGACCCATCATTTTCTGACCCATCCTCTCATTGAAATGTTCCATGATTCACCAGCCTGCAATTCTGGCCATCCAACCCCCCCCTTAACCCAGTCCATCTCTAACACAGTCATGCAGTGAAAGTTGGCTCACAGTTTGGGACGTCTTTATTTTTTTCAACCACCCACCCTCTACATACGCCAGTGTGATGGTCATTGTTATTATTATTAGTACTTGCAGAACATAATCACTGCTGGCCTTAGCCGCACTTCATCCCCCCCTAACAGTGATTGATGCTGGCCCTCCTTGCCTTGCCCAAGCTCCCCCATTGTGGATCACAGTCAGGGCATCTGAGTCTTCAGGGAAAAGGAGGAGAGGAGGAGGAGGAGGGAGGGGGGGAGGCCTGGAACATGAACTTCATCTCTGCCACTGCAAATCAATGTGACCGGCGTTTGCACTCTCTCCGGGAGTCTCTACGGGGGCGGAGTGGGCTTTAGGTGAGAGGGTGGCAGGGGGGAGGAGGAGGATGAGGAGGATGAGGACTCTCCTATGTCCTCGGCACCTTGACTTGACGCCAGCTCGTGCTACGCTGGCACCCCCATGGAGGGCGCTGGCAGTGGACACTTCACGCTGTCGACACCGGCAGTCAACAGCACAGTGCAGCTGTGGAATGATAAACCAAGAACCCTTTATTTGGTTGATCTATTTTTATTCATAACATATGCCGACATCCAAAAGAGTGAGAAGGAGAGATAGCCGACAAAAGAGTCTTGCAGACGAAGAAGTCGATCAATAGTCGTCTTTGAAGACGAGGTGAAACGACGTTGCTTCCTTGATGTGACTGCAGAGGAATAGGGGGATACAAAAGTACTGAAAGTATGAGGAAACAGGCAGGGATGTGCATTGCGATTGTTCAGGAATTAAAATGGTGATCGCCGAGGTACTTAGAGAAAGAGCCTGCAGTGCTATTAATATTATTCATGCTTGAATTGCTGTGCCTGTCTTCTCCGACTGAGAAGCCTTTGAGCTTATTTTAAGAAGAAATAAGCTGATAAGGTAACTAGCTCCGTGTCATAACGTCGGGGAGACGCCAGTGCATGAATGGAATGGATTAAACAGATAACACACTAGTCAGGGCTGCATGGTCTATACATAGTAGGGGGGTGCGACGGGGAGGCACGCCCTGCCATCCCATCCCCTAGGGTTCAACTAACTCCCGGTGATCACTGCTGCTTGACATTACACGCCCGTCGAGGCTTTGTCAATAATGGCCACATTGAATTCCTTTGAAACTGGTCTAAGTTGAGCGATAAATGGCAGTCATAAAAAGGATTCCAATTATTACCCCAGGAATACCATCCATTCTATCTCGCCTTTCCCATAAGGTTCAAGTGCCGTATGGAGTGGCTGAATGATTTATCTGAGCTGGAAAAACAGCTTTTTTTCCAGTGGTAACATCGCTGTTGTCAGTGCTACTAGCTATAACTAATAACCATTTCAGGAGGGGTCAACGGAGGCAAGCTTTAGGGAGAAGCCTTTGACTCCTTAGTCTTTTTAAAGGAGAACCAAATGAGAAGCATTGCACCTCCTTTGACCTGAATGTGTGACTTGAGGGCAAAGGTCATTGCTGTTTCATAGCAACCGTTGTACTTTGTTTCATCGTGGTATTTGGGGCCGACTTTCCTCTCCGGTTACCTCTCTTACGTCACATCAAAGTTTCTTGGTAATTTGTCTTTCTGAGTGGTGGAAGGGTGAGAGGGGGGCGGGCATAGCTGTTGGCCGTATATAATGCTCAGGTGTTCAGTTTCAATACACTCTGCGGGCAGGCTAGTTGAATTCAGCAGTGTGTAATTGAAAGCACTTTTCTGGGTCGTGCTCTGTATGGATCCGAGGAACATTCCTACTCGGCAGGGATGGCAGCTGCAGAGAGGCCGAGGCGAAGAAGAATAAATGTAATGTGATCTTTGCAAAGGGTTCAAGTTTGAAGATCAAAATGGAGCCAATGTCTTAAGCATTCAAATCAAGGTGTTGTTAGGAGTTTCCTCCCCTCGCCCTCCCCACCTAGCCTGGCTCCGCCCGCCCACCTACTTCCGCCCAAATTTCATTTTCCCTTCAGTAGTCAGTCTGGGGCTGGGGCTTGTTAGTGGGATTTTGCCCGAACAAATTTCTGTGTGACCAATCAGCGAACAGAGGAAGTGGCTGAGAACGATGACGTCGAAGTAGCGATGTATTGTCAATGACAAGACCCAGCCTCGACAGTTGACTGCAAACATTATCTCTGTCCTTACTATCGAATATTAATGTAGAATTTGTAATTGTTCCTTGAACTCTAAAATTAGATGAACAAAACCTGCAGCTATCGTTGACAGACATCTTCACGCTTGTTTTGTTTGTGTACACAGCCTGCGCATGCGCGCAACGTAGTTTCCGGCCGGTCCCGGCATATGACATACGTCACGACCAAACGCTATTGCGATTGGTTATGGCAGATCCAGAGTGGCACTGGGCAGATCCAATAGTTTTAAACTTCAACAGACACCCACCTCCAAGTGAGTGAACGTTTGCCAATTACAGCAGTTCCAGACCTTCTGTACAAATGAAATGAAGTACGATGGTCTGGTAGCACCAGGCTACTCCCCACCTGCCAACATCCCCAATATATTACCCTTTTTTCCCACACTAAAATATTTGTAATTGATTTTCCTCACCTCCCTCCAATAACTCTTCCACCCAAACCAACTTTAACTAATTCCTCCCCTTGCTTTTCAATAAGTCTGCCTTGATTGCTCTTCATTTTGTGCTTGCCTTTCATTTTTATGCTCTGTTGTTTCAATTTTACGCTATAATCTCAAGTACACAGCAAGCTGCTTTGGAGGAAAAAACCTTGCATAATTAATTTATTAAAGCCAGGAGGATTTGTGAGAGCTTGCTGAAGATGGCTAAATATAAAAAGCGAGACATGAATGGTTTTGGAATTTGTTTTTTATATTTATTCGTTTTTTCTTGTATATTTTAGCATTTTCTTATTTAAGGCCTTTTGAAACCGGGAGAGAAGGCTGTAACTTGCGATGGAGCATGACGGAGAGAGATGGAGAATACATGAAGAGAGAGAGAGAGAAAACCCTATCTGATTGACAAAGTCATCTTCATCGTCTCTCCCACATGACTGAACACACACACACAGCCTTCTGGGCTTCTGCAGAGAGAGGGCAAGTGAGGGATAGGAGGAGAACGGGTAAGGGATTACAGGAGCACTGAAGTCCAGATATGTTCTTCCTCCATCTTCTCTCTGGCTCTAATTAATCAGACAGGCTCTGTCAAGGGGATTAGCAGGTCTCTTGTCAATTTGCAACTATCAAGCAGCTTACTCTACTCCCCAGCAGTCTAGTTAGTGTCCTCTGTAGATAGCAAGCTTGTCCTATACACTAACCTTTGGTAGGCTGAGGACAGGATGCCAATTTAAAAAAAAAAGAGTTGCTAATCTGTTGTCCGCGGTGTCAATTATTTAAAGCATCGTCTTGATGATAATGTCAATTTTTTGGTCAAATTTGTGTCATGTGAACTTGTGAGGCAAACTTAAAATTTAACTTATATCATAATGGGTTGAGGCCCTGCTATACATAAAACCAATTGTGGTATACATAAAACCAAACAGGGACAGCACACACACAATTTCTTTAGAACAGGGCCTTTATTTCCCAATTATTTCAACCAGAGACAAGGCAACAAGCTGTCTGATCAATCCTAATATCTGCACTTATCTGGAACATCAGGGTTTCCCTGCCAATATGACAAATTGTCAGGCCTAATTAGAAACACTTAACATCTTAGCATTTATCACTTAGCCATTAACGTACTGTCAATTGTTGATAATTTGCAGTTTGGGAAACACGTCAATGGCTTATGGTTTATGGGCTCTGCTGCGCCCCAATTAAATAAAAAATTGTATTGTACGTGTTAGTTTGTGATAGAAGTTGCTTGCTGGAGTTATTGAATTATCTTGAGATGGCAAAATGGCTACCCTCTCTGTGTTTTAAAGTTATTAAGAAGGACGAACTGTGCCTCCGTATCAGGTGAGACGCCATCTACTTGGACTCTCATATACTGTATTGATCCAGCGGGTTTTATCTTTTCCCCATCTGAAAACAGGTGTCTGTCTTCTAATAGGTGAACTTGAATAATATTAACACAGATTCACCAAGGCGTCTCTTGCAGGGGAAAGAGGTCAGCCTTGCTCCAGTTTCTATGTGAGCATAAATAAAAAATGGTCGCTGCAGTATACAGAATGGATCAAATGAAGCCTTGAGCGCCGGTCATGTGTAACCTGACATAGGCCACCACAGTGCCTCTATCATCAAAACCTACAACATATGGCAGCTATACATTTTGTGGAAAGATTTTGCATGGCACACTCCATTGCAACCTCCTGACCCCCCCCCCCTCCGCCCCCCACCCCCCTCCAAAACCACATTAGAGTCTCGTTGGTTATTGCTTTAGAGTGTTCAGTGGGATTGTTTCTATATATATATATATCTTTGCCTATGGAACTTTAGCTTGCTGCCAGGCCTCAAGGTCTATTGACCATCCTAGTGGTATGTTTCAGATTTACTGGTTCATGCCCCGCCAACCTTGTTTTAATTTATAGTATATTGGAAGAAGCGGATCTAAGGCGAGGAACATCTGGGAGCCATTGAGACGAAATAGGACGGGACCTCTTCAGAAGCACTGCACGGATATTAGGCTACTGAATTCCCAACTCTTTCCCCTTTCCCAACTCCTATTTCATTATTTCTTGTCTTAAAAAATCAGTACTGAGTCCTCCTTTGTTTGGCTGGGTGGAAAGGACACGCGGACAGACGATTGCATGAGTTCTGCCTTTGAAAGTGTCCTCGCTTTTACTTTTACAGAATAAAGAGCCAAGCTGTTGAACTTTGTGTTCACCTTTCCGAGATTATCCTCACCTAACGCACGCATCCTTCTCCGCTCCGAGGCCACGGCGCCCGGTGTCTATCTTCACCGCACCCTTGGAAGAGATTCAAAGGGCTACGTTGGCACTCAGAGTTCCTATCGAGCACCGCGTTGCACTATGTGTTCGCCTGGCGAAAGTTGGAGCCAGCTAAAAAAAAGGAAGAAGAAGAAAAGGCAGGACTGGGAAAAAAAAGGAATAAAAAGGAAATATTTCTGTATAGGTCTGGCCATGGGGCTGATGGGCCGAGACACTTAAAGTCATGATAAGAAGAGGGTCACGGTGCTGTTGTCTATCAGATGGATACAGATATGGCCCGGCGGGGCTTAAAAAGAGGGCGGAGTGATGGAGAGATTACGCCAGCCAATCTGTCTAACGACAAGGCGCAGGCCACTAGGATACGCACCTTAGAGGAAACGCAATGTACACTTCACATTACTTTGTCTTTCGTCGTGACTCTCATAATCTTTATTTCCCTTCCAGTCGCAATATTTCTAATAATTCACATTTCACCGCATGACTCATCCTTCTGTGATATTCAATATGAGGGTTTGCGTTCCTGCAGACGGAAATTAATTCTCATTTTTGCGATTTTCCACTGGAGAGATTAGAGATTAGAGGCACAGCAACAGAACAGTTGTAGCTGTACGTTCGCCTGGCATCTGGCCACTTGTTCAACCGTTCCCTAGAAAAGAGGAAGCAAAATGGATAAAAAAGGTGTTCTGTCAAGCTGTCCTTTGTGCCCAGTTACTGTGCAGAACCTGGCAGCTGATCTGGAAGTAATCTGAATTTGCATTGCATGCTAGTCACTATTAGACACTGAGCAGGAAAAATGACACGCCTGTTTGATAGCGCCCATGTCTAAAATTCTTTTGTCGGTTGTCGGTTGCGCTACGACAAAAAAACCATAGCATTACAACTTCCACAACGGATTAACCCGTCACCCGTCACTAGTCTTGGTTTCTGATGAGGAAATCTTTTTGCACAGTGAAAACCGAAGAGACCGACCGTGGAGATTATGAGGCTGTGGCGCAACAAAACCGTGACAGGTGTATTGGGGAGGAGATGCTATCAAACAGAAGTCTTCAGGACCATCCGTCTCTGTTTAGCGACAGGTTACTGATGGAAATCACAACGGCTTCCTGTCTTGTTCCCAGGGGGCAAACCGTGTTATGCCAGATAGGAGTGGAATAGGAGGCCTGGTCTGGTCTCTTACCAGTCTAGACGGAAGGGTTTTCGTCGGAAGACTTTGAGAATTGCGCTGACAGAGGGAATTTGTTTACCCCCTCTTTGAAACCAGTATTTATTGTTCCTGTACCTGGGTTTGTGTTGTCGTTATTCAAGCTGCACTGTTAGTAATTATTTGTTCCTTTCTTCTCCGGGACAAGCACTGGATTCTTCATGCCCCTTTAAATATTTAGCAAATTTGAAACCACTGCTGTGTATTTTCAGTGTCATCCATTTCCTTAACAGTACGTTTTGAAAAGCGAGTGCAGCAGGTTGCAGGGATCTCTGCAGACATCCGGAACAGAAGGAGCTCATGAGCGAGCAATGAGAGGACATGTTATTTTTTGATTAACATTTTTGCTCTATTTGATGTCATCTCAACATCCTGCATGCTACAAATAAATACATCAGAGTGATATTGGATAACTGGGAAGATGATCCAGATTTAGGATCCGTGGAGGGTTAGGGGAAATGGCAAATATTTTCATATGTGCACTGGTCTACACACGCACGCACGCACTCACTCACTCACTCACGCATGCACGCACGCACGCTCAATCTCGCACTCTCCCTCATAATGGCCGCTCTCTCCGAGTGATTGCTTGCACTCATTCACTGCTGCTAAACAGAAAAGTATGTTTTTTTTTGTTTGCACCATCATGAGTCATTTTCCATGATAATTGGAGTGGGTTAAGTAGGGGGAGGGGGGCTCACAGATCAAAATTGTGATAAATGTCAGGTTTTTCAAGAACAAGTGCAGACACCAATGGGCAATGAGACTGCGTGCACTCCGTGCAGCTTTTAAACCACTTAGCATTGAATACGTTTGACTAAATATATCGATACCATCGCATTGATGGCATCGCATCGTATGGTAAATACCTGGAGTGTGTGCTTCTCTCAAATTCTACTCCCAGTAGTTAAGCTAAAGCCTGTCAAAGGTAAGAGCCTGCTCTTATCCTGTGCTTATTCAAATATCACTAGGAATTATTGTGCTGTGTATTTTGTCACTGTCAATAGCGCTACAGTAATCCAGTGTGGAAATCCGCTGTTTGGCATGTTTGTTTTTTTAAGGCACACTCATCCTCTCCCATTGCATTGCACATGTCTGCCTCCGAGATGACTATCCCCTTAACAAGGCTTAAGGAATGCTCGTCTTTTCAACCCTGCATTTTCAACCTTGTTCCACTGTGTCATTCTTTAACTCTGTTAGTCCATCTCTGTTGTGTTTGTTTGTTCTGTTGCTTCAATTGGAAGTGTATGAGGATGTGTTCTATTGGGGTGCCAGCCAGCTGTGGGGTGGAATTGGATGTGCTGAATGGGACTGTACACTGTATATATATAAAATACACATATATATATATATATATACACAGTACTGTGTCTGTGCATGCGGATGCACAGGCCACTGTATGTCATACACACACGTTTCTTGTCTTTACATAGTATTATGTTCTGTTTAAAAGGAACAGAATGCAGCCTGTGAAAAGACATTAGCTGGGTCGTAGGAACAGTGCAGCCTAACAGAGAGAGCAGACAGTTAAGTTTAGCATCTGTGGTCAACATGTTACAGCTGCCCCTTTATTTGGTCTGGCTGTGTATAGCAGAAGAAGAGGAGGAAGAAGGAGAAAAAAATCCAAACACAAAGGCAAACTATAACTCAACAAATATACAGTCTGTTTGTCAGCATCACAGACTACATTTTGCAATTTTATGACAATGTCTGTCTGGGATGGTGTTTTGAATGTCTTCGGAATACTATTACGGCTGAGAATAGACAGCTGAAAGATGTCTGCTCTCCACTGCCATAGATAAAATGTGGACATGTAAATAAATTAATTACACGTACACGGCATGTAACCAAGATTACACCGCCGACACAGGCGTACTAAAGGTTGTGATCTGAATGGAGATTGTGAATAATCTTTTAAACCAATACAAATTCAATTATGGCAGCACAAACAATGCCACTCTAAGCAGTGGGAGATTTTAAAACCATTTAGACAAAAGCGACCTTCAAAACCGCTCAAGGTCCAGATGTTCTTGTTCTTACAGAGACCCTGAATTGTTATCACAATCTTAGACATAATTTGTTTCTATTCCATTTTCATAGGATTTGTCCTGAAAAATTGAGTTTGTCTTATGTTGTGTTATGTTTTGTTATGGGTTTCATTTCACCATTGAGGTTGATCAGAGTTTTGATCTGAGATTCCTGATTATAGAAGCATTGTTACATTATAGTATCAAATCTCACATATTCGTAGTTTATTGTATAAACAGAACCACGTTTGTAACAAATGTTTTCTCTCTCTCTTCCACCCACATATCGTCTGTTTGATCGTCTGGTGACCTGCTGTTTTCCTGTGTCTGCCTCCGTAGGTGAGTGATTTTCAGGCTTTCACAAGGTGTTTAGAGTGTTGTGGTGAAAGGAACTGCTAAAGTTCAGCCTTCAATCAAGTGAATTATTTTAATTGATGTCAGATGTGATTCACATAATTTAACATGTGGTCAAATTCTTGGGAGTTCTGAAATGCTTTGAGTTGAATGAAAGGCTGAGCACACACACACACACACACACACACACACACACACACACACACACACACACACACACACACACACACACACACACACACACACACACACACACACACACCCAACCCCCCTCAGCACCCAAGGTCTCTCAGTTAAAAGCTACTGTCTGCTCCGTAAATCCATCAGCCCCCTCACCCACTTTCCCACTATGCCACCATGCATTTGTCCCAACAAGTATGGGGGGGGGGGGGGGTGATGCTCCGCAGGGAGGATACGATGTCATGGCCACCTCCTCAGATAGGTGATACATGGCGGTGCTCTGTCCACTTCCTGTCTGTATGCGTCATAGGATGAATCCATTGCGATGGACTACATCCTTGTCACCCAACACTGAGCAAAAGGGTGTGGTTGCGGGGGGGATTTTCATTGAAAAATGTATTTTTACTTAAAACAAACAGCACCACAACAGTCATTTCACTTGCACAACTGAAGTGTCCCTCCAGTGTAGAACTCTGGCCATTTTAAGGAGCACCACAATGGGTGTGGCTCAATTAACGTATGAGCCCCAGCTGCAGACTATTAAGTCAACAGCCTGACTGGAACATGTGCATCTTTTAAATCATGGTTCAAAACAGTGAGAATGCCATTCACATCTTCACAGTTGTATACTCAAGATTTGATTAAGTCAACCCGTGATTAAATGTGCTGAAGGTGAAACTTTAAGAGCTACAATTTCAGCATTAGAAATTCACCAGCCACCTGACAGCTGTTGCTGTGTGAAAGGCGAGAGTAGACGTACTGGTGGTCTGCGCGCCTGCCTCTGTGTCAGAAGATTTCTGCTCCAGGCTAATTTCTTACCAGTCAGGGCATCTCTTCCCTGATTGGTTCAGGGGATCCACCTTGCCTGTCACATTTGTCCCCACTGCCTTATCTTTCCAATGGCGGAGAAACGTAGGGAAGGATATAGAGAGGGAGGGTGAGATTTCTTTGAGTTGTTTCTGTTCCCTATCTTCCTCTCTTTCCCTCTTTCTCTCTTTTCCACTCAAATATTATCTCCAGCACCTTTGACCTCAACTTTTCTCACAGAATAGAGAAATAGAACAAATAGCACAAAAATAGCACAAAACACATTACATTCCTATCCCTGAACTATATCCAAATTTACTACAGAGATCACTCCATGATTTACGTGTGTTAATCTTAAGGACAAACTGTTATTTTGGTATCCGCAGTGTGCAAAGCATCCTGGGCCCAACGGCTACTGTCACCTTAGCTAGCTTAGCTAGCTTAGCTTTGCTTTACAGCAGCTCTCCTACTGGCTTGCCTTTTCCTGGTACACAACGAAAAAACACAAGAGCTCTTTTTGTCCTGGAGGCCAACAGACTTGTTTTCAAATAGCGACACGTCCAGGGCTGTGTTAAAGGGGTTACGGCGCGGCGGTCTGGAGGTGGTGGTGGATGGATTGCTAGAATGCACCATTATATGGACCACTTCCCCAGGGCACCTGACCCCGGTGGATAGACTTTTAAAAAAGGAGCAACCAAACTTTAGTTGAATTGAGGGAACTCAAACAGAAGCTCTGGGCGGCGGGACCCCGGGAGACCCCTGCCTTGGATGGCTTCCAGTCGAAAAGGCGAAGTTAGTTATGATTGCGGTGTGGAGGACGCAGACACGCCAGCTGTAGAGAGTGTGACATCACATCGTTTCCTCCATTTCTCAGCAGCATGCAACCTGTGGCAGTCAAGTGCTGGCTGTGCGTATAGCTGTATCGCTGATGTCTCCAGCGTTGTGAACAAGGCATCGCTGGTTCTGTTTGTTCTGAGCTCTCAATAACAATCAACACGTGTTTTTCGCATCTGCTGTTTATTGAGTAACATAACAACGTGATTTAATAGGAAATACAAGCCATTTGCCTCCTAGCGGTAATCGTTGCAGTATTAACCAGTTGCTACCACAGGGAAGCTGCCTCAGATGTATATAAATATAGAGTATACATATATATATATATATATATATATATATATACTGTAAATACTTATAGATTTACAATTATATTTGATTGTGATTTATTACAGGACAGGTTAATCACTAAGCAAGTTTAAAGCACATGCAAATTCACCCATCGCTCAAAACATGCTGTTTTTTCGGACTGAACCACAGATCTATCGATTGTTGCGTTACGCCTCGCAGCGCGCAGGGTCAAACCTGCCGATGGAGTGGGTCGCACCTGTGTCTGAGCACATCTCAAGGCTACCACCCTTCATATATCAGCGAACAACAAACAAAAATGATTTTAATGAATAAATGTTGTGTTTCCTCATCCATGTGCTTCTCACGAGAGAGATGTTGGGCTGCAAATGACAGCTTTTTGTTGTAATTGCAAGGCCATCATTTCAAATGTGCACGTTATTATTGCGCAGCGGCGTGCTGTCGGGATAAACGCAACCCCAGAAAAGCATTCTGTTCATCCGGGAATAAAAGCAGGAAAAAAACCAACAGAGGAGGCACCAAATGCATCAAAACAGTGTCACACATTGTTCCTTTTCTGTCAGACCAGAGTAATTAATTACTCTGCACGAGCGCACGCACGTCAGACATGGGACGTATGAGTCGCGCCATAATGGGGAGGATGTAGTGCACATGGGGCTGGGGGGTTGTACCGGGGAGGCTGAGTCACCACGGGACAGGAGAGGAAGAGCAGCGTGATAACTCTCCAGTCGATATGAGCGCGGATGAGCATTCTTTCACATGCCGCTGTGTTGGTTTCTGTTTTCTCTTTCTCCCCCTTTGCACACCCTTGCCCCGCCGGACAGCTGTGAAGTATTGTGTCGTCGGCTCATGGCACGCGCCACTCCCTGCCATCTGTCGCCGCGTGCCAGAAAAAAATACCGGTTGCATAGCACTTGCGTGTGCACGAACACACTCAAACACGCACACACGCACACACGCACACACACACACACACACACACACACACACACACACACACACACACACACACACACACAATCTCATTCTCCTCCCCCCATTATCATCCCTCACCTTCGGCGTCCTCTCTCCCTCTTCCCTCCCTGACGCTTGTATCTTGCACACCTTGAAACCACCCGTACCTCACACACACTCTCTCTCTCTCTCTCTCTCTCTCTCTCTCTCTCTCTCTCTCTCTCTCTCTCTCTCTCTCTCTCTCTCTCTCTCTCTCTCTCTCTCTCTCTCTCTCTCTTACTCACTCACACCATCTCTCTTTCTCTCCCATCTCTCTCAAACACACACACACACACACACACACACAGGTAATGACATATCCTGCACCAACAGATTCAAATTAATTTCCATGTTGCTCTCTAGTCTGTCAGTCGAAGAGACGAGGTGGAAGTCAAACATGTTTTTTTTTGTTGTCTTTTTCAAGCCAGGGCTCAGTGTCAACAACACTGACGCTAACTGCCTTTAAAAAGAGCCACATGGGCTGCTTCCCCCCCTAAAGCACCCACCCAGGCAGCCACAATTACAGCGTTGTGAGGTTTAGAGGGCCAGCATGAGGGAGGAGTTTTGATTTCCAAAAAGAGGTCAGATGAAATGTGGGCGAGGCCAGGATTGGTGCCGTGCACGGCTTTTTATACCCTGCTCTATTTAAGGAATGTTTCGTTACATGCACTGTGTTATTTGCGCACGATAGCCGAGCACTGCGTTACAGTACGAGTCGTACACGGTCAGATGTTGACTGTTGACAGACACGCTAGCTAGGTCATGTTAGCGCACCACTTGAGCAAATTACATCTCATCCGGTTGTTCGGTGTTCCTAAAGTCTGCTTGAGAACAATACCGTATCCTTGGTATTCTAGCATGAGTGCCACGACAATTGTGCTTTCCCAGTGGGTATTTTTCCTCTAATATGTTGAAAAGCTGTTATGCAGCAAATAAAATGGAACTCTGTGCCATGCTCCTAAAGGATTACAGCTTTGTTACGTTGAGGATGTCTGGTTCATTAAAGTTGCAGTCCGGTGATAGAAATGGTTCTTTTGTATAAAAAAGGCTAAGTTTGTCCATTAGCCATGTTTATAATAGTACAATGAATGGTGCAACTTTTAAGAAACAAAAACTAAAGTTTTTAATTGACAGGTTCCTCTAGCATAACTGTGTGTGTGTATCTCATGTTGGTCCTGTTGCTTTTTGAAAAGCACTGACACATTTCTTTTTCACATTTTTCCAGGGATGAAATATTTAAGAATATTCATTCTGTTAGAAAATCTGCTCCTCATGTCTATCAAGTTTGTTTTCATAATATTCCCTCAGCAAAAGGACCATTTTGTGGATGGACAATAAAATTCCATAATGCAATACTTTAATACTTAATACTATTTCAACAATGGCATTCAATTGTTCCGGTCATTCCGGTCAAACACTTAAGCTTCAAGGTCCATTTTATTTTGTGAATGTACGAGTACAGAAGCAACCACAACAAAGAAGAAAGGAATCGGCTTCCCGATTTGTTCACTATGGTGAATTTACTTCACCAGATAGATAATGCTTTCCAGATCGACTGTAGTGGCTCAGGGCTGCGTCGGACCCAGATCTCCTCTTTGGTCGCGTGGATGAAGGCTTTAATTGCATGGCGGCTAATATCAGGCTAATGGAAAACAGCTGCTACGAGGAGATCCAGGCAGACATTAAAACTGGTCCAATTTAGTGAACCCCCTTCCCTCTCCCCCATCGTCCATCTCCTCAACACACAACAGAACGCCGGGGTCCTCTTGACCTCATGCTGCTTCTGTACATGAGCAGCATGAGGTGTGTGTGTGTGTGTTGTAATCTAAGCAGTTGGCTAGTGCAGATCATGCAGTAGGATTCACATATCAAAGAGGGCTAGGTCTTTTTTTGTTTGCACAAATTAAATGAAACAAAGAATATTGTGTTGCATATTGACAGCCCTATCAGTAAGACATTTTTTACTTGGGATTCACTGTTGCTTTTCGTTGCATACTCCTAAAGTGTCCTGATTGAGTCGACTGCATCCGCAAGCCAAAAATGACCTCTAATGAAGACGAAATGGTCGGTGCGCGGCACAGATCCTGTCCAGAAGCCCGGCCATCGCCCTGCTCAAAGGAAAGCTACCGAGTAGTTTGCTCCGCTCGATCGCCCCACTCTCATGAGGAACAGATGGCGCTCGGACACAGCTAGCTGCACGTGAAAGTGGTTTGTGCATCTCCAAAGTCGATCTACGCCTCTCAGTTACCCAGCGAAGGGAGATTCGGTTATCTGGCCATTTGAAGTTGGTAACTAGATTCCCCTTTATCTGTTGTATTGGATTGAACAACCCCCCGATGACCCTCAACCCTTCCACCCCCTCCCATCAGCCCCCCCCCCCCCCCCCCCCCCACCCCTGCTCCTTCCCTTTTCAAATCTCCTGACAACACCGCACACAGAGGGGGCCTTATGCTCTATCGCCTCGACGAGGGTCTGGCTCAGAAACGCATGGGACACTTGGACAGACACCGCAAAGTGCGGAAATCAATGTCGCAGGCTGCGAGTCGGGGTCCTCCTTCCCTTCCCCAGATCCCTCTCAGAGGATGGAGATGTGAGGCGAGGAGGGAAGTCAAACCCCCCCCCCCCCCCACCTTATTCTCCTGCACCGTATAAATCACAGGACCTCCTGTCTACAGCTAATCAGATCCCCTGGCGTGCGGCTCCACCCCCAAAACTTGATTATGGTGGATCTGGCTTTTTTCTCGCCCTCCCTTCCCTCACCTCCCCTTCTCCCTCCTCCCCCTCCCCCTCCCCCTCTCTCGCTTTCTGTACCACTTACCAACCTTTCGCCACCTGCTGCTGTGAACGGCTCTGCCGCTATAATGTTTATTTATGTGCTTATTGGCCGCCAGCCATTAGGGGAGCGTTTGGACTCGCTTCCTGCCAAGTGGCCGTGCACTGTCTTCGCCTTCCAGGAAGAAAAACATGCCTATAACCGGGATATATTTGTATATATTAAATAGGGCTAATCCATCCCGCCGTTAACCGGCTTTGTTTATATGTATGCGACGACTGTAGCCACCAGTTGTACTTGAAATTATTCTGCTTACTATTACGACATCACAATGTAAAGCATTCTCATTGCAATGACAATGGCCTGTTGCTTTCCAGACTTTGTCGTAAGCTTTCTTTACAATACGCAGTCTGGAAAATGCATGAGCTCCAATCCTCCACGATGTATGTTGGCTGGATGTGCTGCTCAGTGTAACCCAGTTATTCCAGTCTCCTATAAACAAACTTTAATGGCAATCAGGCTTTGCTCTGACTCTGTTAGGTAGTGCTCTACCTAACAGAGGCAGGCCTGGGTTTTAATCGTAATCCCCGTTTTGGTTAATGGGCGCACAGCCACTGCACGGCGCGCTGACTCGTGGACACAGACACACAGTTAGGATGTGATCGTCGATTAGCCCTACTTATCCTCCACCTCAGCCATCACCTGTAGGCACGAACTCGCCTTAGACGGGGATTCACAGCCAACGTAAGAGTTGCATCAGCCGCTGAAGAGATCAGTACTATTGAATAAAAAAGGGTTGACCTGTTCTGGCTTCAGTTACGTCTGGCCTCTATTGAGGCAAGGACACAAACTAAAAGGTCACAAACACACAGCCATGTTTCAAATTGCCCTTCATTTTTTTTTTTTTAGGTTAAATGTGTTTTAGTTTATATATGAAAGTTTACAAAGTGTGGGTAGATGATAAAAATGTCTAAGATGGCTTCATCGTCCCTTATGAGCCAGACATTTCTAAAATATTTTCTGTCTACATTTTTATCATACTTGATACTGAGTGTAAGCTATGAATAAAATATTAATGACCCCCTACTTCAGTTGGCGGAGAAACATTGCACTCACAAGTCAATGCTGAGTGCAGGGCTTTAAGTCACAGAGCAGGGGGTTGGATGGGTCGTGTTTTTTTGACTCTGAGCAGGAACCAGACTGAGATAGTTGCAATATACCGGAGACATAGTAACAGTTCACTTTGTGGGACGGATAATAATTCAAATAGCTCTTATCAAGCTCCACTGGTGGAGCATGGCATTGCAACACTGCCAGCGTTCAGGGTTTGAATCCCACTGGGCCCACTACCCATGCTCATAATGCGTCTCCTAATGTATTTTTGAGACGCTTTTGATAAAACCTTCTACCAGATGTCATATATTACTAAATAACTAGCTGGGACTTATTGCCCTCCCCTGAGCAATATGCTGTGGCCTGTGGGGACACATCCCAGCTAATTACAGATGATGCCACCGAACGTGTGAAGCAACGTCAAAGTTTTAAAACATGGCGCCACAAACACAAAGGAGGAAAGGGGCGAGTTAAAGAGAGGAGGAGAAGAAGGAGGAGAAGAAGAAGAGGGGAAGCAGCCACCCTGGCTTGCCAAAATTGAATTTGGCTGCAATTATACGTCTAAGGGTGGCTGGAAGTGTTTGAAGGGCATAAAGGAAGAGCTCTTTAAAGTAAGTGTGTGTGTGTGTGTGTGTGTGTGTGTGTGTGTGTGTGTGTGTGTGTGTGTGTGTGTGTGTGTGTGTGTGTGTGTGTGTGTGTGTGTGTGTGTGTGTGCAGCTGTGTGTCGGTGTGAGTCGGGGAGTGAACGAGAAAGATTGGCAGTCTCTTGGCTGTCAAATATGTAATTTCTTTTTTTGCAATAGGAAATTGTTTACAGCCCAACTTGATACTTGCTCCAGTAAATATTTGAATTCCTCCATCAAGGTGACGGGCAAAGTCTTCACTTTTGTTTACTCCATCCGAGTGGCTGTCAGCCTTCAGCACAGGGCTGCCTACTTCCCTGTTATGCATGTTATTTTTTTGTTTTTTGCAACCTAACTGAATTGTTGTTGCCACGGCGATGGACCGCTCATCGTAGTATGTTGAAATTCGAAACCTGAGATTGCACCGGAAATGAGAGCAGGGTAACGCTTTTCCTTGTCTGGGGAAAGATGTTTGCAACGTGGACCTTGACAACCTACAACGGCCATCCATCAAACCGTCAGCTGATTAAATATTGAACAAAGCTTTTTTAGATTTTTCAGCAGGCGGTAAGCAGACGGTAGAGCTGTTGCAAATGGTAGGTTAGACAACAGTAGAGTGGAGATTGGGTTTCGGAAATAGGTCCCAGTGAACTGCTTTTATCATTCTCTCCTCATACACATGGGTCGTTGGCCCTCTGTTTGACAAGGCTCCCAAGTCTAACATTTACCTTTTAGCTTCAGCCAAGTTATTAGAAATCCCGACATGTGCCATGGATGGGTTTAAAATTCTGCTTTCCCGTAAAGGTTGTGTGTCATCGGTCAACAAAGGCGATCCCCTGAAACAAATGCCACAACGCATTGTGTAATCCGTGCTCTTCCTCGTAGATTGACCTCCTCTGGGCCCTGTTGATACCTTTTTGATCTTGGAAAACAAAATTGGGCATTTCCTTCCGCTAACCTATAGGAAATTGTTGGTTCAAGAGGCAGGTTGTTTGTTTTTGGTGTATCTTTTTAAACATGGCAGTTTATTGTCTTCACCAAATAGCCTTCTGTTAGAGGAACTTTTAACTGGAGCTGTGTGTGCGTATGTGTGTTGGCCTGTGTGTGTGTGTGTGTGTGTGCACGCCGGTTGGCCTGTGAGTGTGTGTCTGTCGGTGTGTGTGTATGTGTGTGCGTGTGTGTGTGCGTGTGTTGCCGCTGGGGATGATTAGTGGGGGGTTAACGCCTTCCATCGGATGCTGAATGTGCTTACAATGAAGAATTGTAAACAAGTGGAGGGCTTTTCACCGCCCTGGTACGTTATTATTATTATAATGCCTTACATGTCATGCATATTCAACAATATTGGTATAGTATCGACCTTGACATGCCTTAAATCTCACCATGGGCGTCATGCTGTGTTGTATGGAAAAAACATTATTAGAAAGTGTTGTGTACTTTCTAACAATCCATTATTTCAGATTGTATTCGTTGCAATATTTTTTGCATATATATATTTATATATATATATATTATTTTTTTTTTTTAAGGATGAAAAATAATATCTCTTGTAAGACAAATCATTTGGTTTAGTTGGGCTTGAGCATGAAGGTTATTTAATTTTTGATATAACCATCAGGAGGAAATTCCCACCTCAAACTTCATGAAACAAAGAATAATTAGTTGTGGACCTTAAAGGGATAGTTCAGGATTTTGGACATCGGGTCTCATTTCCAAGTGAGCCAGTGTGTTATTTATCATTGGAGACCGTTTTCAACACTTTTCATTCAGTCCTTCTAGTTGCAGAAATTGCTGGTGCTAGGCTAGCGCAACTCGAGGGGAACTGCTAGCCTGCCAATAAAAACAGTTTTACCCACTCCCGAGGCAAACCAATTATAATGCCTGACTATCGATGTAAATGTCTGTGTTGATAGAATAGTGTTAGAAATAAACTTACCCTTGCATCGCATTGAATTTAGTTTATAATCCCTGTAGTTGGAAGCAAGCTACGGCAGTGGCGGACTGATATTACCTGGAGTGCGCTTCTCTGTTTACCTTCTGCTGTAGTGAATTGGTTGCTACACCGGAACAAAGTGAAATTCCGCCGCTGCTGAGAAAGTAATCCCCCAAAATGTAATGTGATCATTGCGATACAAGGATAGTTTTATTTCTAATATTATTCTATCAACACAGACATTTACATCGATAGTCTGGCATAATAAATGGTTTGCATCGGGTGTACTTTGGAGTGGGTAAAACCGTTTTTATTGGCATGCTAGCAGTTCCCCTCGACTTGCGCTAGCCTAGCACCAGCGATTTCTGCAACTAGAAGGACTGAATGAAAAGTGTTGAAAACGGTCTCCAATGATAAATAACACACTGGCTCACTTGGAAATGAGACCCGATGTCCAAAATCCTGAACTATCCCTTTAACTACTTGGGGCTACATATCAAAATGAATAATTTTGGAGCAATATGCTGCACTTGATAGCCTTATAGTTCCTCATCAGAAATAGTGTAGTGTAGTAGTAGATGTATTTAAATATCACATCAGATGCACTTTGACATCCATGTGGGTATCTTTTATAAACTGGTTATAACAAACTAAAATAATGAACAGAAATGTGCCACAATGGTTTTTGGTTGCAATATTCACCCAAATGTATGGTGACTCTCCTTTCCTTGGGTCCCCCTAGAGATACAGGTCTCCTACCATGAGAATGGTGGGAACCTCTAATTGGCAAAGAACATGTGTGTGGGGTCGCCAGTGAGTGTGTGAACCTATTTACTGCACAAAACTTCCACTCAACTCTGAGGGCTTATGAGTGGCAAAGGTCAGAGACTTAGCCAGTGGATAGTTTTTGAATTGCTGGGGGTGAGTCAAATCATGGGATTTGACATCGTAATCTCCGGGGCCAAAGTGCGAGAAAATTGCTTTATTAATCAAAAAAGTAAGGAATGCAGCCTCAGCCTCAGTCATATGAAATATTCCTCTGTACATTGCCTTGCACTGCCTCTCAAACAAACCAGATTTATTTGAACTGGCAGAACGATATATTCAAACACAAGTATTGACAAAAGCAACTGATGGATCATTCAGTAGCATGATCCAGCAGTTGCTTTATCACTTCTTTATTTTGGCAGTCGGCTCTGTTCATCAATATACATTTTTTTTTTCCTTTTTTCATCTCCTTAGAAAGTATTTTCATAAGCATTTCTTTTTTAATATATTATATTTGTTTAAGTCCCTGCGGTTTTATTGCTGTTGTCACAGAGGGGGTCAGGTTATTTTCCTTTTTCTTTTCAGTGCTGAAGCCGGAAATAAGGTAGCACTGCTCCCCTTCAAAATAACGGAGCTTGTGTTTCTAATACTTGGCTTGCAGAACATAGCTGAGAAACCTAACCTCTCTTTTTCAACCTCAGCCTATATCCAGGCTCTCTGAATAGCCACCAGGCCCACTCGGGAGATTTATCCGGGATTAATTTGGGTCCAGACCTTCCCTCAATAATGGCAGGGGATTTGAAAGAGATAAGGTGGCCATTTGGTTGCTTAACACACAGATTCGACACTATGATAATGCCAACATGGTGAATCACAAAATGGCGCCACTGAGTAACTCCACAAGACTATGATCTGTGATCGGCTTGCTCGAATTAGCTACTTTGTCTGTTGAGCCAACATTTCATGGCGTTGATGAATGAAAGATTTCCATTGTGAAAGCAATGCCAATGTAATTTAAAACAACCTCAGACCATACTCGTTGTGGCAAATCAGTTAACGCCTGTAAATAGGTTGAGCCGTGTAATTTGTTTTACACTCACCAATTACTCATCGGCAGTGGTTTAAGAGCATTAGAAACCAGGCTAGCGCAGCAAATGGTGCGTCTAAAATAATGCCTAAATAAATCACATTGCGGCCTCAACATCCCCCTTCCTCCCTATTCCGGGCTACCCCCCCTTCATCGAGGGCGTAAAAAAATCCCGCCTTGCAACACCACTCGCCGTTGTTTGTGTTCTCTCTGCGTGGCGCGCACGGACCGACGTGACATCACAGGCACCCTGCAGATTAACACTGGAACCGCTCCGACACCCGATACACGAGTCATCTTGCCAGATTTCATCACCATGTAGTCGTGATGCAACGATCATAATGAATCACCTAAGCCAATCTCCATCTCCAGCCATCTAGAGTGAAAGTGAGTGTCCAACAGAACCACATAGTCTGGCTTTGTGTTCCGTCCCGTCAGAACCATCTCGTTTATATGTGCTCCCCTGTGGCCCGGCATCCAGTCCATCTCTTGTCTGTTGTTTTTTTTGTCTAGACAGCTGTGCATGGCCGGTTTCCCCCCCCCCCTCCATATAGGTTTTTAAATCCCTAGGGGGGATCGCTCCCCATTGTAGCAGCTGCTAGACACATTGGCTCTAGCTTGCTGAGCGCGCTGGTAACTGGAGACCCTAAAAGGAAAGCCTAGTGGATGGCCTGTCTTGAACAGCCGCCACAACCGGATCACCGGCACCATCTGAGCAACTGTTTGATGGCTTAATTTTCCTTTTTCTTTTCTTCATGAAAGAATCCCTCTCCCTCCCCTTAGATGGACACACATGACGGGAATACTATACAGAATAAAATGGTGGCATTCCTTGTTGATTTGCTGTGTTGTTTTTTGTCTGCGGCCAGGTACATTTTGTGCCCCCATGTGAATGTAGTTTTGTTTTTCTTCCTTTTGTACGACCTATGTATGGTTGTGTTTATTCTTTTTTACCAGGAAGACCAGCTGCCTCAACCACACACATTTCCTTTTTTTTAAGGGACTCCATAATGGTTGAAGGCACCCCTTTAATTTATGTCTGCTCGTGGTCGCTTAAGTACCATGTGAACCTGAGTGGAGTGGACACGTGGACTGGAATAAGAAAGGGGAGAGGGGGTGGGGATACTCAGCCATCCCCCTCAAACAACCGTGGGTCGGTGTTGGTCTCTCTCTCTCTCTCTCTCTCTCTCTCTCTCTCTCTCTCTCTCTCTCTCTCTGCTGGGTGCTTCCCGCCAAATGTGTCCCTAGCCCCTCCCCCTTCTCTCTGCAACACTGGATCCCCACCGCTGGCAGATATTGATCATCTTTCCTGTCAGTGAACACTGCCCTTCCATTGATTATTCAGAAAATGCTTGATATTAGGTCAAGCTTGGGGTTCCAGAAAGGATTCAAGGCAGCTTTTTCCTCATTTGTGCCTCTAAAGGAAAATAAAAAATGATACATGATGAAATTGAGGGGAAATTTCCTGTAGCCTATACTGAAAAATTAAATTAAAAACTTTGGCAACGTTGGCTAAATTTTGTACCATAAGAAAAGTTGTATAACAAATGGAAATAATAACTAAAAATAATATAAACCAAATATAGGGACAACTATTCGTTTTTGTGATTCATGTTTTCGATTGCATGTGGAGAATGCTGTGAATGGTAGTATGTCCCTTAATAAAGACATCAATAGCTGAGGCTATGTTGTGCATGTATATACATGCAGTCTTAAAGAACATACTAAGATCTCCACACCACTCTCTTAGTAACCTGTACTCCTCCCTGACGAGCCGTGAAGTCGTGACGTTCATTCCCTCTTCCTTTTTCGTCAATTTTTTGCGGCAAAAACTAAATGGATTGCTCAGGCATTGCTGCAAACTTATTTTTTTCCTTCATTTGCCAATCATGTACGCCGATGCCGTGCTCCTCTTTGAGGGTTACGCTGAACAGAACCTTCCCGGGGCATCAGCCTCCATCGCGTTATGAATGAACTGTGTCAGGCTCTGATTGAAAGTGCCGCACGCGAGACGCACCCTCGGGTCTATTGAAAGAGGGGAACCCGGGGGCTCTGCTCGCATGGCTCTACTCTTCTGCTCCCGGGCTTGTGCGCCACATTCTCTCCGCATCCAGCAGCTGTGAACCATTTTCCGCTACGCGTCTGTCGCAATGAAAAGGTTTTTCGGGACCCTGGGCCCTTTTGATGTATTCACATTTCCGCACGGCAGCACACTCTTCTAGCGCCGTGCTGTAGCCTGCTTCCGTTACTTACACCGCAATGCTGTCCACTGTGATATTTAACACTCTGAGGTGTCACCGGCTGAGTGTTTTTTTATTTTTATTTTTTTCCTTTTTTGCTGTTTCACTTCTCTTCGCAGGGGCGTGCAATGTACCTGGATCTCACAGGGTTGTGGCTGACGCCCAACAGATCTTGGCAGACATGGCTCTTGTTCTAGTTTTTGTTGTTGGAGAGAGAGGCAGGGAGGTAGGGATGGCTAGAGGTTAGGGTTAGAGAGAGAGGGGAGAGGGATGGAGAGAGAGAGAGAGAGAGAGAGAGGTAGAGGGAGAGAGGGTTAGGGACGCCAGGGAATAACTTTGTGACAAGCCGGTTGACGTGGTGGAAAGACATCATGGCATCTGTAGAAACGAACACACACACACATCCCCACACGCAGACAAGCACACACACTTCGATGGTGCAGATGTGTTTCTGTGTGTGGGGGTGTGACATGTGACAGTACAACAACAGTTAATATCCTGTCTGTGCATCGCAGTGTGGCCAGATGAGTGTCAGTTGTGACAGGCCTCTAGCCAGCCGGGTGGCATAGACTTTCTACCCCTGTCTGTCTGAACATAGACTTCATATCCATGTCTGTTTGAACATAGACTTCATATCCATGTCCATTTTAAAAAAGATGTTCTACCCTGTCCATTGGAACGTAGACATTATTTCCCTGATGATTAGAACAGACATTCTACCCCTGTCTATTTGAACACAGACTCCATCTATTTGAGTCTATTTGAGCAGAGCAGGTCCTCTGAGTCAACGCTGCCCGCACTTTTATTTCTGTTCTTTTTGTTCTTTAACAAAAATGATGTAAGCTGATTAATATGGTCGACTTATATGACCCATATATGGTTCTCCTAAGATAAAAGCCCACAGCCCTTTCATCTTTTTCTCTTATCTTGGCACACAAATACTCAGGAGAGGCGGGGGGACAGGGTGCTTGACTCTGTGTTCTTTGAACCAATTGTCCACAGTCTGCTAGTGGGCACCCTCGAGCTCCGATCCCTACCTGCTCCTTATTGACATGTATCTACCATTCACCGCAAGTTGCTTTGGAAAAAAGGCATCTGATCAATGACTCAATGAGAATCTGAGCGTAAGGACTGTACGGGTCATATAGTGCTGACATGTGCTATTCATCTTGCAAGAAAGCCTTCAAGGCACGCGTTGGAGGGAATACAGATGCACTCCATTGTACCACGACGGCTTAGCAGGCCGATGAATTTACTGACCAGCGAGTCTTATAAACTAGTCCTGCAGAAGTAAATCTGCGGGCCCACAGGCTCTTCCAGACAGATACTGTCTTTGGCTCATAGACTTTATAGGTTGGATTTTGTCATGGTCCTGCACATATAATGGATGGAAAAACTGAAGTGTAGGGTTATAAGAGGACGGAGGGTCTTTATTGCAAAAGTAATCTACAAGACTTCCTAACCTCCGTCTAGACCGAGTCACCCAACCCAGTGTGTCATATGGAATATATGCCCCCGCCAGCCCACGGGGGTGGAATGAGACTGAGTGTAACTTCCTGCACTCGACTGCGGAAGATATTCGAGGGAGCCTCGGCTTGATTGTCGAAACTCTTACTCATGGGCTATCGTGCTGCGCTACATTCTGGTTTCCATCTGGAAATGTTTAAGGAAAAATACCATCACTTCTCATGTGTGGTGGTGGGTCCCTGGAAAGACGCTTCGCTAAACGTCTGTCACTCACACGGCTCAACCGTTTACGAGATGAATCGATTTTCTTTTTGTAAGAGAGGACACCTCGAGGCATTGCCCTTTTTAAATCGTTCTCTCTCTATCCAGGATTTTTAAAATGACATCAAGGTGGATTGCTGGGATCACAAATACTCTAAGTTCTCCAAAGGGACCCTGCTAATCTCACTCTTAGCTGTCGCTTGCCGCTTCTAATTACAGCCGAGGGACAAAATGCCAGGTTTTGTGTTGAATGTTCTGGTCTCTCCAGGAGTAGATGCTGAAGCGCTACATGAGAGCTCAGGCGATGAGGGGTTGTTTGGAGGTCAGCGCTTGGAAACTGCAGTTGAGAAGGGGCGCCAACAATGTCTGGGAAAGGCCAGGGCACAATACTCGGCCGCTTCAGGCACCGGACAATGGACCAGCTTGTCTTCTCACCTTTGACCCAGGGTATGAATATTGTCAAGGCCTGTCTGCCTACAATGTTAACCACTTTAATAATGACCGCATTTTAACACAAGGGCCTGGGAGAAAAGGGCGGGGAGGGGGGGGGGGGAGAGGAAAAATTGTTTCCTTGTTATTAAATGTACATTCCTCAGTGAAAAATAAATAAGTAAAAAGATAAAAAAAAGAAGAAGAAACAATCGGTTAAACTGCTGATGCCCCAGAAAACGCACTCTTGGTCGAAATAGAAAAAAAAAGTCTGGAAGCTCTTTTGTCCATTTTCTACCCTCCTTGCTAAATGTGTACTGGACCAAAATAAGAATCCCCTGCAATATATATACACCCACAAATACTGTTGTGCTCAAATGTGGGCCACTGCCCCTCAGTACCATCAGTGGAAGGGGAAAGAAACATAAAAATAGAATAGGAAAGCCTTATTAATTGTGAGTGGGCCCCTGCTTGGCAGCTCCTCCCCACTTCACTGAGCATGCAGGGAAACTAAAGACTTCCTGACTGTCTGTCACCCACTCGGTTAAGCATTTTTTCACCGCAAACATCCATGGTAGTCAGTGGTTGGGGATGGTCGTGGGGTGCCAAGATGGGCTTGCTTGGTTGGTGCTGGTGTTTTCTTTTGGGTGGTGGTAGGGGGGGGCAAGAGCCTCGGACCGGGCCCCCCGCTGTTCCAGAATAATTTGCCGATTTGAATGGGTAACATGGGCTGTGCCGTAGGAATTCATCATTTTATTTAACCCGTGCCCCGGCAATATACTGTGTTCATGGTTTGAGAATTCAATATTTTTCGGGTGTTGGTTCCACAAAAGCCTGACATGGGAATAGACAATTTTTTATTTTAGAATGGGGGCGGGAGGGGAGAAAGGGAGACATCTTTCTAGAGTGTGATTTGTGTCTGAAAATGGAAAATCGTCTTACTTAGACCCTGGAAAGTAAGAAAATAAAATCATGATTTGACAATTTCCTGCATGCCCCGGCCTCATATTCACATCTTCAAGGTCAGGGCAGCCGCAGCCCAGTTTTTCGACGAGTGAATTTAGATTTCATACTGCAGAATAATAAGGGGGGGGGGATCCTAAAATATAGGGACTCTGGCACTTGTGGTCCTTGAGCCGTCAGTTGGAGGTTTGTGGGGGGGGGGGGGGGGGGGGAGATGACTGCTAAGGAAGCCGACAAGGCCCCTCTTCCCCAATCTCCTCTCTGGGATCCTCCTCTCCCGTTGAAGTGGCTGTCAGAAAAGTAACCTCCAAAAACACATTCAAACAAGTCACCAGAGTAAATAATGAAACAAACACCCCCCCAAAAAAACAAGGGAAATAAATCGTGGTGTGGCTGACAGCTGCAGTGAATGCGTTTCTATTGGAAGACCAAGAGGTTCTCCTTCAGCGGAGCCCGGGAACGCCGCTGGAGGAGACAAGGCTGGTGGAAAACGTTCCGAACGTCATAAAGAGATTTGAATTATTATTTTGTGAATACAATCTATCATGGCATAGAGCCAGCACAGCCTATTAAAGTCTGACAATGTTGCAGAAATTTGAAGTGTTGAGACGGGAGGATAAACTTAGTGCTTTGGGTAGTGGCACAGAAAGCAGGGGTCCACCAACGCGCAGGATCTGGGGCCGCAGGTTTTGGCTCTGAAACACGCTGTTAGTGCAAATATTAGAACAATTGGCTTGACCGGGCACAAGGGGGTCTGCTTGCAAAGAAACACATTTCGGTGCCTCTTGTCACTATGGGGCTCTAGCTTTCCCTCTGTTTTCTAGCCCATTTTGTAGGAGAATAGCAAGAAAGATTGAAGCAAGAATAATATCATTGACAATGCTGGCCTGAGCGACATAAGCATTAGTACAGTAAACATCTCTGCTGCTATAACCAATTAGGGTTGCATAAGGTGGCATAGCCATCAGGTAGACCAACTTTTAGAATGTTTTTTCTACACTGTCTGTATATTATTACTGGATTGAGACCTTGTCGTATTTCTCTACTCCTTTGCCATTTCAGCGCTTTCTTTGTTTTTTTTTAGCTAA
Organism: Micromesistius poutassou; assembly: GCF_964030765.1. Classification (NCBI taxonomy): domain Eukaryota; kingdom Metazoa; phylum Chordata; class Actinopteri; order Gadiformes; family Gadidae; genus Micromesistius; species Micromesistius poutassou. Next base: position 18,030,553 of record NC_140280.1, read on the forward strand.
TGATGCAACTCAGAAACAGGCAACTGCAGGCCATGGAAACAAATTGAGTTTCTGCTTCTGCTTTGTTGTGGGGCTTTTCTCTGCCTCCAGAAGGAACACTCTCTGTCTATAAGTCTCGAATTGCACTGGAAAAGCTAAAAGCTGACAGGGTTGCTGCGTTCCCCTGGTTTCCGTGACGAGGTTATGAGTATATCCCCCGACAGATGACCTATTTCAGACCTCTGGTTGCGCCTTGCGAGGGATTTAAGTAATCCCTCTGGCCTAGTCAACCCAGTTGTTACCTGTCATCAAGTGTTGCAATTGTAAATGTCACCGCTAATTGACTGTGCAATGACCTTTCCATCAAGGTGTCCAATCCCATTATATTGAGCAGTGTCGGAACCAGCGCTGCCACCGACGCCACCGTTGCGCATGCTTATTGAGTATTACCTTGGCACGTCTGCCACTCAGCGACCCTGGGCTTCACTAACAAGACAGAAGTGACTTGAGGATTGTGGTCGAGTCACACAAACATTGACCACCACCTTGAAACACCGGCTCCTATTGCTGCATCGATTCTCAAAGTAGTGCTTTTGAAATTGAACATAGCACTGGGTCACCTGTTGTCTCGGGTTCAATCTTTTACTCCCTAGGAGTTTGGGTATTGTTGTTTGAACACTTATTGAATACTGAATTTCAACAGTACGTCGCTCATTGAAACCCCCTTGCCCACCCACACGCGCCATGCTAGACAGATCACTCTGGTAGGTGGTCGGTGAGGTGGGCTTAAGAAGTAAATCCAGAAAGTGGAAGGGCCACCGATCTGATCTTTTAGCTCTCCACGTGGCCCAGCGATCCATCATGTGGCTGGCACTTCACTGACTGCAGGGCTCCAGCAGTGTCCGCCGCAGGATTAGCTAGCGTATGACCTAGGGGTTTCAGAAATGGCACACCGCGGAGGAGGATGAAGAAGAAGAAAAAAACTAAAGACAAAATGTGGGCCGCCCAGAAGAATATTCACTTCTCATTTGAACCTCCACCGACATGTAGGATTTTTCAGCATTGCTGGGTGCGCGATGATGAAGCTTACGCCTTCTCCATTAACATCCACACTTACATGAGAATGCAGTTGATCAATCTTCCCCCTGACAGAGAAGCAGGAGGCAGGCAGGGAGCTGGGCTTCACATGGCTGGCTCTCAGTGTTTGGGATTCATTCTCCCCCGACAGGATTGATGGTGTTTGTGCATCGATTCCTGGTTAACGGGTGATTAAGATGACAAGTGTGGCCAAATGACAGATGAAGGTGTGTGTGTGTGTGTGTGTGTGTGTGTGTGTGTGTGTGTGTGTGTGTGTGTGTGTGTGTGTGTGTGTGGGAGCTGGCAGGAGGTTTCTTTTGCATTTTCAGACACAGGTATTAGTTGAGACCTCTACTCCTCACTCTCTGTCAGTTTGCTTTTGGAAGTGCAGGAAGTCTGTGACTGTAAATCCCTGATTCATCAGTATGTTGGGTGAGCAAGTTGAACTTGGCATTCCGCTACCAACCCTGTGAATCACTCTGATTAAACCAATGAATAACATCTTTGGACCACCCTGTTTGTCTATGGTCGTTTTGCATTATTACTAACAATTTGGCATTTGGTGACAGAAAAATTTGTTCAAGGCACAAATAGAGACATGTTATCTCTTGGATGTGTATATGCTGCTGTCCTTTTCTTGCCGTCATTTTTTTGTTAAACTTAATTCTGGCAAAGATGCCAGACATTTCAAAACATGCTTGCAACAAAGTGTTTTGTATCAAGGTTGCAACACATTTTAATTACACAGATGAGGACACAACAATCACAACACAACAAACATGTTTAGGACAAAGGGGAGCTCACAGAAGTAACTAGCAAAAATGTTTCTCAACCAGAGACAAACAGTCTGTCTCTGTCTGTCTGTCTTGTCCTCCATTCCAATGTGTTAACTCTGCGATGCTTGAGTTGCATTTGTCTAACATGTTACCCCTTCCGTGCCTGGTATTCATTTATTCACAGTTTCAAACGATTCCTGTATATATTTTTCTTGTTCCGTTTCCCATTTTATTGTTATTGTTAAGCAATCTCAAGCCACGGAAGTTCTGTCTGGAACCTAAAAATGTTTGTTGCTCTCAACAATAGAGGCTTATGCACAAACGTTATGACAGAAGCAGTGGATCTAGCAGCAGCTGCAGTGGCTCTTGCGGTTATAATAGCATAGTGAGTGTCTTTGACAGTAAAGTAAACTACTAGCTCACGAACTCTGTGCTGCATAACAACTCACCAGCACCCCATTGGGGGACCACTGGTGTCCTGCAATCAGGACTTACAGCGAGAAATCAGCAAATTACAATAGCTGTACAAATTACGTAGCCTGCATGAATATGCTTATCATGGCTGTTTTTCCTCCGAATATGCTAGAGGTTTTTTATGTACGTGCTTTTTATTTTGATTTCTTTGTTAAGCATACAAGAGATTCTGTTGATTTCACCCCTGCCAGTTCACAACACTGCATAGTGCTTTGAGGACCCGTGGGCTTTTTAAAGCCTCTGTTCGGCCACTATGCCTCAGCAAAAGTACCCTTTTAGGCTCTCAAGGCTGCAGGCCTAGTCTTGGTGAAGAGACAAACACACACACACACACACACACACACACACACACACACACACACACACTTCATAATAAAAGATTGGATTTGCAAAATGAATATTTACAAGGGACTTGCAAAATATTTAATTTCATTTAATTTCCTCCATGTTTGTGTTTTGATTTGCTCGTGCCTGGGCAGCGTTTCAACGCGGCTTTCTTAAAGGGAGCCATTGGGTGGTGTAAATGAAACAAAACAAAATACTGGGCGTTGCCAGGAAGCAGAAACAGCCAATTTAAACATGAACAAGGACATGCTCCCTCTCTCCCGCTCCTGCCCACCTCCCCACTCGCTCTTGCTGTCTCTCAATCTCTCTCGCCCACACACAGCGAAAAAAATTGACCCAGAGAATATTTCCGCCATTGTGCGTCATTGCAAAGGGCTCATTTGCATACAAAATCCCTTCTTTTCAGCAGGTAGCTCTCTGATTTATGATGACCCCCATAAAGAGTGGCAAGCGGGGGATGGAGGCCCGGGTGACAGATGCAAATTGCCTTTGGGATTTATTGTTGAGCAACCCCTGGTTTACAAGGTTAGGGAGTGCTTGGGACAAAGGATGTTAAGGGTGCTGTGGCATCCCCAGCGGTGTTACATGCATGTTTACCCATCCATCTATGTAATACTGTAAGAGGGGCCATTTAGATTATTACATTTCCTACCCCCCCCCCCCCCCACACACACACACACACCCCTCGGAATTTGAATACAGAAGTGGAAAATCTGAAAGTGATTCACATGCTGAGGTTCTACATGGCTTATTCTTGTAGGTTTAAGCTTTTATGATAAATGTGTTAGAGGTGTGTATTACAGGGATTGTGTTAACCCCAAAATCCCAGTTGAAAACGGTCCTGTTTGGTTCTCAGAAAGTGTTGGTGAACAAATCTGTGTACAATATAGATGTTTAAAGCTGTAAAACAGGGGAAATTCAGGGAAAAACAGGACAGTGGTAGTTTTATATTGGTTGCAAACTCTGCTCAAGCGAGTGTGACATTGGTTTTAACAATGTTTGACAATGCACCTGATTGCCCAGATCACCATTTTCTAACTTTGATGGAATAAAAAACAAATTACAATCTGTTAATGGAACATATTGTGATTGTTGTTGTTTTCTGCGTCTGTTAGAACCATGATTCTGGCATGACACCCCATCCTCTCCCTTCTCGATACTCTGTTATGAGCAATGGAACTATCCAAGCAAAGTAAGGAACAATCAGAGTAAACTTGAACCTAAACAAGTACAGGAGCAATGGAAACAAAAGAAACACAAATCTAAATTGGTAATTTTCCACTGTAGAAACTTTTGCCATTTCAAAAGGTTATCTTGCACTCTCCTCCGTATCCTCATATAAAAAATATGAGGTAATTTTGCACTCACAAGGCAGGATGAAGGACCTTCTTGAACATGGAGTGTTAATTTAATGCTAAATGTGGCAGTGTAAGTGAATAACTCACACTGTGACTCACCCCCTGCCGCCCTTCTCCCAAAAACTGTCTGATGTGTCTTCGCCGACTCTTAAATAAGGCTTGTCTCTGAAATATGCTGAACACTTTCAGTAATGCATTCTTCCCTTGTTTTTTTTTCCTCCATGTGATGAACTTTGCCGGCCTATCATTTGCATCTCAAGGTAAGACATCTATTTTGTTTTTTTTCAGTTAGCTCATTGTAAGAAAAAACGTTGAGGGATAATAATTGTAAAAAATAAAATTGGCTTAACTAATTAGTGAATTGTTATATTACAATATTATATCATGAGCCTGGGTATAATTAATTTCTTCTTCTTTTTTTTCAATTATACCTGCCGCTCAAAAATTGCAATTAAGTTCATGCACTACCCACGACGAAAATTGTTTGTGAGATTACTAACCATGGAAACAAGTCACCATGCAGTATTTGCTCTAAATATCAGCCTATAAATTAGTTCTGAACTCAAACTCAAACCACTATATTTACCACATAATATATTATATTTGGGAAGAATGTTTTGCAGTGCACACGACAATAAATATAATGGTATCTCAGGAAGGAGTCTTCGAAAAGCTTTCGCACAATCCCCAAAATGGTAACATTAGAACCAAGGTTACCGGTGGGGAATTCAGTAGGGGACTTGAAAACCATGCAGGCTGGGACAGAACCGACACTATATGAATCCTCTAATATATAACACTTTTATGATGACACTTCTGCCTTCACAGTATTAAACGATGCTTTGGATAAGCGTGTCCACCAAAGGGCATATATATATATTGTATATACTATATTTTACAACACTAAATAGAGTTGCTGGACAGTGTTGAGAACAACAACAAGAAAAGCAAGTGGGTCAAGTTTTAAGATTTTCATACAATAATGTCAGGTTGCATCGTGGAATTGCTGGTCATTGCGTATCTATTACATAATAGCATAAATAGCATGTTTCTTTTGGTTGTTTTCCATCCTGTGGACCTTGTCTTCATGGAAAGAGGCAGAGGTCATTTGAGATCATTTTCATCCTTCATCCAAGACTGAAGTTCCAAGTCTGAATAAGTTCACACAGATCATAGTGAACACAGATCAAAGTGAATTCAACATTATATACTCCTACTCAACCCTTAAAAAGAACTCTTGTTATTTTGTGGCTTCCTCTTTTAGTAGAGAGACTGCCATGGGGGGGTCAAAAGAATAATTTGTCTGCTTTCTTTGTCATACTTACTGATGACAACTTTGACAAACTTACTTACTAATGCACATAATGACCACACACAAACAAACACACACACACACACACACACACACACACACACACACACACACACACACACACACACACACACACAAAATGAAGACCATTCTCGGTTTAAAATGCATGGGGATTTCTTCAGTCATTAAATGAGAATGTTTGCAAAGGAAATGCTAGAAATATGATTCATGTTTGACCTTGGCCTTGGCACACATGAATCACACATGCACTCACAAACATAGTCACACACACACACACACACACACACACACACAGCCGATACACACGCACACAAACGCAGAGTCAGAGACACACGCACACACACTGTCTCTGTCTCTCACCTTGCTCTCAGGCACACACACACACACACACACACACACTGCAATCGAGACAGGCAAATACTGTGTCTGTCCCTGGGCAGCAATTGACCTGAAGCCATCTTGGCTGGCGTTGGACTGTTGGGAGTTAGCTTGATCCTCATTGTTGTGTGTGGTCGTCTCGCCTCCACCAACCCAGACGTGCACATTTGAAAATCCGGTGGCACGCCGCTCACCGTGCGCTCACACTGCGGCGCTCTCAATTCCCCTTTAATCCACTGTCAATCCCCTCCCATCTAAATCAATGAGCCTTTGAGCACCCTTCGCAGACCATTTTGTTATCATCCTCCGCTCTTTTGACAAATTGAGCGGGGATACCACGCGGTAAGGTGAAAAGCATCCGGAGCTCTATCTGTGCTCTGAATCGGAGAAAGGTGGATGAAATCAGTCTGATGATAACTCGGCTGGTTCCGCATTCATCTCTTTAGCTCAGTAGCGCCCAATGTATGTATGTGAGTTCACACTCAAGTTCACACTCATAAGCCCTCGAGACCTTCAGAACGAGACACTTTAAAACCAGACGGGTCAGTAAAAAAGGAAATATATGGAATTATTGGATGTGCAGTATCCAAGTCGCACACGATAAAAGGGCATGGACACAGATTACTTCAGCTTGACAACTCGGAGGTTCAGCCTGGTATTTCTTCAACAAATGCCGTTTTTCTGTCATTCACGTTGGATGAATACCCTTTCCCTCGCCATGCACACAAAGTTGCCTTAGGCTTGTATCGTGGTAATTGAACCTAAATTAGCCTTGTTATACACACAACTTAACCTTTGTTTTACAAATATATCACCCTGACATGATCGTACAGTATTGTACAGCATCAAAATCTAAGCCACTGTGGGTCGGGATTCACTGCTAGCTTAGCTGAATCTAATCGTGCAGGTCGTAATCATCAATCAGGTCGTGGACAGCAAGTGTAACTGTAAGCATGACGTACTGTATGTGTATCCTGGTGCCGCCCTATCTATTTAAGCACAACTGGTTAAAATATCACTCTGTTGGCTTCATCGAGAGCACACACCAAATGATTAGCTCATGGTAACAGGGTCAAGTCCATCTACTCCTGATCCAATCAAAGAAACGTCACGTTGCCGAGGCGCGTCGCGATCGGGCCGCCGCCGTTGCTTCCTCTGACCCCTTCTTATACCCCCAACAAGCCGCTCCATTTCACAAATTAAAACCAGTGATGTTCGAGGGGGAGACGGTCTTCGGAGCCCATCACACTCGCGATACTGATCGAGCATGACACCTTACTTTTTTCAATCTGATTGAGGTTTTGCGTTGCTCCGTTGCGCCCTCCCTGTAGCACAGCAAATAGTTGCAATTACCCCTTGTCCGCAACAGACATTTCTCGTTTGCACAGAACATGGATCATTTTATATTGTGATATTACTAACCCTCATCGGGAAGGATGGTAATTGAGCACCAGCCGTGGCTCCACGGACAATGTGTTTATACTGCACTTAAATTACATATAAACACATTATACTTAAATAAAAAGTGACTGCAGATAATGCTTTTAGTAGCTGTCAGGCTTGTGCATGTGTCTAAAGTGTGTGTGTGTGTGTGTGCGTGTGTGTGTGTGTGTGTGCGCGTGTTGGTGGTTAGCCTGTTGTGAAGCAAAATCATGAATCATTCAGGGAGATGGACAGAGAGACTGGGACACAGAGAGTTGTTGACATTGTTAAATATTTTGCAGGTTTAAATATGATACAAATTATGAATGATGAAGGCAAATTTCTCTATATTAACACACAGATACCAACACACCTTCATCTGGCAATGACCTGTTCATCCGGAAGATCAACGCTATATGGCAAACCCGATATCAGTTGAGTGTACCAGAGCAGGACGATACAATTAGTTGTTAATGGAACATAGGCAGTAGAGATAGACGGCTTTGCTGGCTAAAGTTAAAATATTACAACTTTTTGCCGTCTGTTAACAACAAAGAGAAAACATGGGCGATCTGGACAACGAGGAGCGAATCATTTTGGTGCAACAACACCCGGAGTTATGCAATACTTTAATTCAATATACTTTATTCCATCATTTGCATTAACAATTCCATTAACAATACAACATCACCATAGCATAATATCATCGTGGGTTTTGTTTGGCCGTTTGTTTTTCCCGGGGCTTCCAGAAGGTGTTGTCTGTCGGCTGAGTACCGTCGGCCTGCATCCGTGTGGACGCAGCATCAGGGGTCAAATGTCAAAACCGGGAGGAGGCGAAAGTTGAATCAGAAAGCCTGGAGCTGTGATACACTCGTACTGATTTTAAGCGAGGCATTTTCTCATATCATGATGTTTTCAGAAGTTAACTGTTCCGTTCTTGTAGTCACAATCACTTCGACATGGTAAATAATTCACGTGGGTGACATACCTTCAACATGCCCTGCTCATAAATTATTAGTAGGAAGGAGGGTTATTTTCTGCTGCTGTAAACTGCCATAGAGCTGCACTGACACGCTCTGGATTCTCCCTGGTTTTCTATAATGTATGGAGATAGAAATGGAAAACACATGCAATGGGGAGGAGGGGATTGAGAAAAGAGGGGGGGTGGGGTGGTGCATGTCAAATGCAAATGTATACTGTCTAGAGAGCACTCCTCTCAACTCATCTCCTTCCTTGCTCCTCAACTCCACTATTCTCTATCACCTTCTCCTCTCTTGGCCTCTCCTCTCCCGAGCTCTCCTCTCCCCTTCTCCTGTCTCATGCCCTCCCCTCATCGCCTTTCCTTTCTCCAGCCCTCCTCCTCTCCCACCCTCTCCTATCTGCTCCTCTCCCTTTATCTCCTCTCTCCCCTCTCCTCTCCCCCTACCCTCTCTCCTCTGCCACTTTCTCCTCCCCTCACCTTTCTCCTGTTTTCGCCTCCTCGTTTCTCCTCTGCCACTATCTCCTCTCCGCTTCTACTAGCTGCTCTCCTTGGCCACAATCTCCTTTCTACTCTGCTCATCCTCCTCCCCTCTCCTCCTCCTCTTCTCCTCCTCCTCTCCTCCTCCTCCTCTTCTCCTCTGCTCCTCCTCCTCCTCACTTCTCTTTTCTCCTCTTCTCCTCTGCTCCTCCTCCTCCTCACTTCTCCTCTTTTCTCCTCTTCTCCTCCTCTCCACCTCCCTCTCCTCCTCCTCCCTTCCCCTCTTCTCCTCCTCTCCTCTCCTCCTCTCCTCCCTTCTCCTCCTCCTCCTCCTCTCTACTCTTATAGCCAGGTGTCTGTTTGACATGGATGAGGAGTAGGTTTTACTCCTCTCTCTTTCTTCACCCTTGTCTGGCCTCATACCTGAATAGATTTCACAGTTGTCTTGGCAGGCTGAACACCAGCCACCAGCCCACCCCCACCTCCACCCTACTGCATATGTCGGTACTCCATTGTTGCGCACCAGCATCCCCCCCAACAACTAGCCCCCACCCTGACCCCCTGGCCTTGATGTCAATCGTTTTTTTTGTTTTTTTCTTCATTTTTGCAGATAGGCCTGACCAGCTAACACAAGGTCACAGAGCAGAAAGGGGGGGGGGTGAAGGAGTAATGGTAGGGAGTTAAGATACTGTTCTGACACAGGGAAAAGTGCCGAAATAACCATTTAACACCACAGGCTGAAAGAAAAACACACACACACACACACACACACACACACACACACACACACGTAGGAACACCTGCCGGCACACTGAGCTTGGACAGTTGGCCTTGGTGCGGGAGGCCTTTACAGCATTAAACATTTGGAGCCATTTTATGCCTTCCCTAGCTCTCTCCGTCTCTCTCTCTTTCTCTTTCTCTCTCTTCCTCTCGCTCTCTCTGTCCCGCTCTCCCTCTCTCTGTCTCCCTCTTTTTGTCATGCTTGCTCGTGCGCATCTCGCACTTCTCACACTCAAGACGGTACAGGTATACAGACACTGTCATGCAAGGGTTTTTGCAGCAAAAAGGTAAGCCTGGCGGGCGCGTGCCTCAAGTCAAAAGAATATGAAAGAATGGCAGGGAAAGACGGGAGGGAGCAAAATCGAATTATAGCAAAGCCAGACATTTATGTTTGTATTGCAGTGAAATGGCTTTCAGAATAGGATGATTTTTGGAATGAATATAGGCGTTTTACTTTATACCGAAGCTAGCTTTTCGGTATTCCCCTGCTTCCCATTGTCCTCTATAGACATGCTATCCAGGATATGGATTCATGCATCCATAGTTCCATAGTAGTGTTTAGTATGAAATGGGCTTCAATTATTTCCACTGGTTTCATACAATGTTTTACATGCTGTTCCTCTGCCAATACCGCTGCTGTAGGAAGTGCTGATAGAACTGACAGACTGACTGAATGAATGAATGATTGACTACTATCATCTGTCTGTCTGTCTAAAATCTTCTATCTATCTATCTTCTATCTCTCTGTCTGTCTCTACCATGACCTGCTTGTCTATCTGTCTTCCATCACCTGTCTGTCTCTCAATACAACTATATACCATCACCAGCCTGTCTGTCTGTCTACCATCACCTGCTTGTCTGTCTGTCTTTCTCCCTTTACCTGGATGTCTCTCTGTCTGTCTTTCTACCTTTACCTGGATGTCTGTCTGTCCATCATCTGTCCGTCTGTCCATGCGCAACTGTCTAGCATCCCAGGACTGTCTGTCTGTCTACCATCAAGTTCCTGTCTTCCTGTCTTACATCACCGCTCTGTCCTTCCACCATCGCCCGTCTGTCTGTCTGTCCGTCCAACTGTCTACCATCACCTGCCCGTCCGTCTGTCTGTCTGTCTGCAGACGGACAGGCAGACATACATGTGAACAGGGACAGGCTGCATACAATTGGTGTGAAGCATTTAATTTCAGAGTGGGTCCGCGGGCCATGGATAGTGTTCCACTGGTGTGAGTTAGCAAATGACACGAATCACTCCATCACAATGAAGGCAATCACATCCGCGGCTAATTCTCTAAATTAATTATTTTAAGTGCTCAGCCTGACACATAGTGGTTGTATTGTTTCCATATCCATTACTGTTAAGTCATACATAGTTAATCATTAGTAAACATAGTAGATGCCTTTATCCAAAGTCACTTGAATTCAGATACAGGTAAACACAATACCCTGCAGATAGGGGTTAAGCAGCTGGTATATTGAGGCCTACAGTATGCTGCAGACATTTGGGGATCAAACCCAGAATCTTTTGGCTGGTACTCAAAGACTCCAGTTACTAAACTATTTGGACTGAACAATAGTCATGTGATGGCTGTCGTGGTTTGTAGTTTTATATTATAATGTGATTATATCAGTAGGAGTAGGATATATGAACACCTTAACTGTGTTACTGTGGTCGTTTGATATTATCATACGATTGTACCAGTATGAGATGATATTCCTATACTGTGTATTGACATTGGCCTAGCAGAAGCATTCCTCTCCCCTCTCTGTGCTGATGTTTCCTGTAAACACTTAGAGTATTAAGTATCAATATAGTGAGATTTGGTTTTCTGACTGTGGGTCTTTCATATTGCCTCAGATACAGTTACTTTTTCATTTAATTCATGTGTTCCCTTAAGGGGAATTCAGGCATTACCACAGTCTATATCGACCAACAAGATCAGCTACAGAGCAGGATTTGACCTGCAGTAATATAAAAAAAAATCAATGTCATGAGTTTATATAACTCTGTGTTAAGAGTTTTAACCACTTAGACACAGTGAACACCAACATTTAACACTGTATAAAACACTGTCAAATATATAATTGTGCTAGGCTGATGGTATATATATTTCAACCTGGACTAGATTCATAATATTCTATACCAAAATTATATCTCCTCAGGTAAAAGTCTTTCTATTAAAGCATTTCCATAATCTACTCCAGGGTCTTGCGTGTTGTTCAGGAATTATGATCTGTATCAGATATGCTATTTAAACAGTATTAACTCCTGGCAAGAAATATAATCCTGGATTTCTGAGAATTTCTGAGTTTTATGCAAGAGGAAAAGGTCACTGTAAAGCAGACACATTCAGTATTGTCAGGGAGGTAGTTTTTTTATATTTGCCGTTTGTCATTTGCTCTGGCTCGAGCCCGGAACAAATTAAGCTGGCAGGCAAAACTACGCTACATTTATTTAATAATGTCAACTGACAAAACCCACAGGTAATCTAAGCCTAGTAGTATTTACACAGTACGAAAAGTGTCAATGTCTCTTGTTTGTGTGTGTGAGAGTTTGTGTGTATATGTCTTATATGTCTGAGCGCCATCTCTATGTTGTCGGTTCTACACTTGAGAGAGAGAGAGAGAGAGAGAGAGAGAGACTTTCATGGTATAGTAACTGCTCTGTAACTATTGTCAATTCTGTATTTCACCTATGCTCACATTATCTCTCTCTGTCTGTCTATCTGTGTGTGTGTCTCTCTCTCTCTCCCGCCCCCCAACTGTCTCCATGGGAGACTTTGTGGGCCACAGAGGCTACCCCTCAGCAGCGGTTATCCATGCTTCAAATGCACTAGAAAGTACAATTTCTCCAGCTAGGGTTTTCTACCTCCTGTGGGGTTTACACATGCACGCACAAACACGCATGCACACACACACACACGCACGCACGCACGCACGCATGCACGCACGCACGCACCACACACACCATTTACACAACATTCCCTGTTAAATAATATATATGGATGGTCTTGACACACACGCAAACAACAACATACAGTAAATTAAGTTATTTCTACTGATATCTCAGTTGGTGCTCGAAACATGTTTTTATATTATCTCTTTCTCTTGCGCTATTTCCTAAAGCCCCCTCTGCCATGTATAGTTTTATTTTTGTTTTTCCTTTACCCCTGGCCTGTTTTGCTGTTGCAGCACAGCAAGCTTTGTTCTGCTGAAAACTTTCACCAAGTACACTGGTTCATCCCGTTTTTTTATTTTTTTATTACAAGTTCCATCCTAGCTGTTCCTGCGCAGCGGCGCGGCGTCAACAGCCAACATGACAGGCAGGTGTGTTTGTGAGTGTTAATACTTGGGGCTAGGGTGCCCGGTAGTTATTCCTTAGCTTGAAAACAGCCTACTTCTTTTTTCTTTTTACCAGAATGACATAAAGGAAAACGACAAGAGCAGGACTGAGAGAAAGGAGGTCGGCGTATGACAACACTTTAAATATATTCTACTTTCAGCAAGCCCACACACACACACACACACACACACACACACACACACACACACACACACACACACACCCAACCCCCCAACCACACACACACACACACACATGAGGAGGCGGGACGCATCTTCCCGAGGCAGACAAACACAAAAGCTGTGCAAACTGTTCTGGCAGCTCCTTGGGGCTGATGTTGGGTTACAAGTGTTATCAGTTATCACTCTGGTAAACCCGAGACAGCCTTTTGAACCTAGTGAAATCTTATTAGACTTTGTGCTCCCCGACACTGTGTTCATTACAAACCTGTCAGGGAACATCAGCAAGTTAGGTAGTAGCCACCCCTTGGTTGCCGGGTGCTTCACGAGATATAGCTATATTCCTTCATGTCGCTCACCATTAGGACAGACTTTTTTTAAAAGAGCCTCAGAACAGACAATGCCAGCCTTGTATTAACTGCCGCACCGACTTGTCCAAATCAAATGTTTAATCAGACTCCCGTGTGCCGGCTAATAGACAGGCTTCAGTTTCTATCCGTTTAAACTTCTTAAACACCAACTGTCAAAATAATGAAAAGAAAAAAAGAACCCTGCATAATGGATGAAGCTTAAAGCAGTAGGAACTTTCTTCCTCGGGCTAAACGACAGATAATTTGCAGAGGATTTTAAATGGATTTCTTGAAATTCATGCGAAAATGAAATATGAAAAATTAAACATGAATCGAACATGAACACAAACAATTATCCCTTCCATTCGGTGCTACCGACGCGTCTCGCTGAGGCTCATTGGCTGGGGATATGGAAGTCGCACGATCATGTAGAAATGATAAGTCATCATGTGAACAGAAAAAAAGAGACTTTCTGTGCCACGGCCCCTCTCTCTCGAGTCAGCATTTGTGCCCGGGCCCCTATTGTTATTCCATGGGTGCATTCCCCACTTCCATTCAGCTGCATGGAAAAAATGTCGCCATGGCAACCAGTGGACCTGTTGTCGCCCCGTGTCTTAGTGAGAGCGTCTCTGCGGCTGTCAGGGCGTTTCGGGTGTTTGCTAAACACCCGATAATTGGGTGCTTCCACTTTATCAAGGCCATCATGTGTAACCCAAGTGATGGCGTTTTGATGATGTAATAGGTTGGTTGAGGGGGGGGGGGGGGAGCCATCTCTACTCTTGCAGCCAGCAAGAGTAGAGATGATATGAGACATGGAGGAGTACTTGTGAAGTTATCATTTCAGTCATTGGATGAAAACATTACTCATGCCTCAGTTTTCAAATGTTGCTGTTGTCTAAATGTGCATACCTTAATCTAGTTTGTTGTAGTTCTGTTTCTTGCGCCATTGTGTGTGTTGTGTCCCGACCGATTAGCAGTTACAAGAAGAAAAAACGTTTTTAATGACAAGGCCAGTTCTGTCTGATTGGTTGTTCCATTAGGAGGCTGATAAACCTCTCACACGGAGTCTGAGCAAGCGGAATACAAACCAGTATATTTGCCTGAGGACCCGTCTGTATTCTATTATAACAATATGAAGATTCTGTTAAATGCTCAATCTGTTATGTCAGAAGGCTATCCACTGAGAAGGCAAAAAGTTTCCCTTCAAAGAATTGAATGCATGTTGTACCACCTGTCCTTGTATCTTTAGGGTTGGATGGGTTTTATTTCTTGCCTCCAAAGCATTTAGGTTTAGAGAGGGGAATGGACTTTTAAGTAAATTGAATGGAAAGCATAGCCCAGCTAATGGCTAATTGCAAATACTGAAAGCGAAAGAGTGTGGTGCCCGCAATTACAGAATGAAAACCATCACTTCTTTTGAAGCATAATTGTCAACCAAACAATTTAAATGTAACCACATCCCCTATCCCCATTATGTCGACACCAATTATATGGGAATGCTGGTTTAATTTTAAAATGTGACCATTATGGCATGTGCTGAAATCATTTCTAGGTTTGGATGAGACATTTGCATTTTATACGCAATATTTCAATTGACCTTGACAGGATGAATCTGATTCCAGCCACAACTATTATGTCATGATACTTACAATATAATGCAAATGCCTCTACCAGCCTTCTCCCCAGCCTCATCCCCAGTCTCCTCCACTCTATCCTGTAATGAGGACACATGGACCCTTTTAATCTCTGGTACAAAATTAATATTCTATGGATACGCGCATACATGTTTTTAAGTAGTTAATCAAGAGAAAGTGTGATTGCAAAGAAAAATCCGAACAAAATGTCCTTATGCGGTCTTGCATGGTTTTATTATTAAAGATTAAATAATGAAGTGGCCCAGGGTAGTGTGTGCACCAGCACATAAAGAGAAAGCTGCAGTCAGATAACGACTAGGCATCTCCCTCAGATCTCCAGTCAAAAATGGAACAGAAAAGCCTTGCAGAACTGTTGGAACGCCAAGCCGACGGTTCAATGCGTTCAATGCATGAGTTCAGACGCCGCCACGGATGATTTATGCTGAGGTTTTTCCTCCTTGTTTCCCGCTATAGGTGATTTAGTCATCATCTGTATAGCCTACATCTGCCTTTAAAGTTCCAGCCTAAACGGGAGTTTTCTTTCTTGTGATCTCTTGTGTCGGAGGATCGCGAGGCTCACTTTATACGTCCTGCAGTGGTCCTGTTATACACTGGGGTTACTGTCTCTCTTATTTGTTCGCTCCCTCTCTACCCCGGGCCGAGATTTGGAGCTTTGTCGTTCTGTTTGTAGAGACAAGGAAAACATTCATGTGTTTCCACAGTTAAGCCTAACACACCAAAAAACGTTCTAAAGTCCTGGCACACATTATCCCATCTTTGGGAGGGAATTGAACTTAATATATATTCCGAAGTATTGACAGACATGTGGATGGATAGAAGGCTAGACAGACTCAGACAAACATACAAGAGACAGTGAGACAGACGGATAGCTACATGACATACATGCTGGAAGGATGGACAAACTGTGATGGACCGATGAATGGAGAGGCAAATAGGAACAGAGAGCCACAGACAGACGGTATACGTATAATATCACCGTATAACATACGTGTATTTATGTATCGTCCCCAAATAAGTAACAATAAGTAACAATGTAATGGGCTCTGCTGCTTTCTTAGCTGTTCCTCATTCTTCACACACGATGTGCAAATACTGTTCAGACACCCCCACAGGATTCTCAAAGTGGCTCTTTAAAGAATGTGTTTGAAGCTTTGGGTTGAAGTCTCCTCCTGAAGCTCTCTGATAACACAGTGAGCGAAGAGCTGTTTTGCAATTTCACTAGCTCCTGGGAACATTCTCTCCGTTTTTGATTTTCCAGATGTTGGTGAGACTGTTCGCTGACCGAATCACATTCACCCTCTCACCCTCAAAATAACGGATTGCCTTGTTTGAATCGTCACAGTGTGTGACTTTAATAGCAACCAGTGTGAGTTTAATACCAACGTATGAAAAGGAAATGGAGACAGCTGGTGTCAAACTGGCTTAACATACTTAACAGAATAACAGACAGTTTTTATTTATTTTACTGAATCATTTAAATCCTCATTCCCACTTATAGATGTTTAAACATTTCCATAAAAATCACTCCCTTAATTGTGTTTATTGCAGACTGTGAGCATATATTGTATTTCTGATGGCAAACTACATGAATGTTTGGTTATGGTTGGGGAATGGTGGCTTTCTTCACTTTGTTATATTGTCTGAAAATACAGATCCTGGGAAGGGGCTTGGAGATGGGGGCAGTGACTGCGTAGTGGCTTGAAAATGCTAGCAGTGAGACAATTAGTGATGGTAGCAGTGACTGGGAAAATAATTAGAGATGATAGCAGTTACTGGGAAGAGATTTTGAGATGGTAGCAGTGACTGGGAAGAGAATTAGAGATGGTAGCAGTGACTGGGAAGAGAATTTGAGATGGTAGCAGGGACTGGGAAGATAATTAAAGATGGTAGCAGTGAATAGGAAGTGGCTTTGATATGGTAGTGGTGAATGGGAAGAGGCTTGGCTAGTTAGTGGTGAATGGGAAGATGCTTGGGTAGATATTGGTGAATGGGAACAGGACTTGATATGGTTGTGGTGACTGGAGAGAGGCTTAAAGAGGCTTGACAGAGTAATGACGATGACTTTGAATAAAGAGCAACAACACTCGTTCATAATCTGATCGCCGTAATAAACGGGACGTGCGCTGCTTATGTGTAGCTGTTTGTTGGAGTGCTTGGGGGGGATGGGGGGTGAGAGGGGGGGGGTAATGGACTGTCTTGACGCCTGGACTGTTTGCAAGGTGGGATATGGCTCATAAGCCCTGATCATTGAGGAGCGAGGCAGAGCCGGCCCATTAACGGAACACTTTAATCCACCATGGATTCCATCACACACACACACACACACACACACACACACACACACACACACACACACACACACACACACGTGTTGGCATGGGAATCAATAGATAGCGATTCACCAAGCCAAAGCGTTGGCAGTATCATCACTCATCCACACAAAGGGAGAGCTTCCCCTTTTTGCACGTTCATGTTAAATAAACCCAGGAACAGTTCAAACGGACCTGCTGCCCATTACTGCATTCAAACAAAATCTTTTTCAATGTCTGTCTTTTTTTTTCAGCACTTTGCGGCTCTTGTACACCGGATGCAATGGAATATTGTATTATTTATGACTATCTTTTCGTTTGACTGTACTGTGTCTCACTGTACTGTACTACTTATTGTGAAATACAGCCAGGAAACATTTTAGGGAAAGGGTACAGAGGGATACAGGCTGAAATTTATTGCTGTGTTTTAAGTGTCTGGTGAAGGGAAAAACAATTTCACAAAATTGCAAATGCCACAATATTTCTTTGAGGACCCTTGAGTTTTATTGCCATCTGATGTTTTCTCCCTTATTAGGAGGGGACTTAATTATATCTCTGGAACGATGGCTTAGCTCTGCTCATCTCCACCGCTTTCACACGCCACTGTGCTATGCTAGCTATGCTGTAGCATTGTAGCACATTCTCGCTGTGCTGCGTGGCTGCGTTTGCTTTTTTGCTTCATCTTTTAATGTACACCAAGGGAACTTTTCCTTTTGATTAATACCTGCTTGTACCGCACTGCCTATAGAGCAACTGGTTATTGAAGAAGTAGATCTATGTAGACGAAACATACTTTATGGCTGTAGTTCTTCACGGTTTTGTGCTCCCTAATGATTGTATGTTTGGGTTTGCATATTTTCTGACGCCAGTAAAAATGAAGGCCTCAGCTTTTTCTGGGGAGGTAAGCAAGCAAAAAGATGCAGTGTGCTTCTGTATTTTCAATGCCAAATGTAATTAATACAACCCAATAAAGCACAGAAATAGACAATATAGAAGTCAGTATGGCTTTTTTTATACAGCCTATGCAGTACCTTTAAATTGTTTTACAATTTCATCTTCTTGTTGTGTGTTAGCCACTGTAAACCTGTCCAGATACTCTGAACATAGCTGGCAGTGTAAAGGCAGTGTCTTCTACTTCTCCTGGTATCAATGTTAGTCAGTCTAACTAGCTTGGGTTGCCACGTTGGACTGCCTCGTGAATACTGCCCTGGCTGGAAGACACCATGTTACGGAAATTGAGGTTTTATCTTGGCAGCTAATTTCCTCTGAAACCAAAATGTTGTTCCACCAAGTGTGTGTGTGTGTGTGTGTGTGTGTGTGTGTGTGTGTGTGTGTGTGTGTGTGTGTGTGTGTGTGTGTGTGTGTGTGTGTGTGTGTGTGTGTGTGTGTGTGTGTGTGTGTGTGTGTGCGCGCGCATCACATTCCAACCACCAATAGTATTGATTAGTGTTGAGGCTCTTAGCATGCAGATCAACTCCTGAAGTATCAATACACATCTTCTTTGGCTTCGCTCCGCCCCAATTATGTTGTATTACTTGGCCATGCATCATGTCACTCTGGGGCAAGAATGCCATTGCAGTTAATATTTAAATATAACAATATTCCTTTGAAATTTAAATCATATTTTAACAGTCTATATGTTTACTCGTTTACCAAAATATGCTAAGAAATCAAAGAATCTCTAAGAGTAAATAGTGTCTGGGTTCCTTTTAATTTAGAAAAACTATCCTGAATTATTATAAGAATTTGAATTGATTTTACTATAAGGTTTCTCTTTATGTTCTGATAAGACAGAAATGCCCCTGATAAAGCCTACATTGTACACTTTACTTCAATATATAATCACACATCCTAATCGGTGTTGCGACAGCTGAGCCACACGATAGACTGGATGACTCTTATCAATACTGTGCCTTTTTTTCTGAGACAGAATCATTTAAACTTTTTACCAAAAAAACTGAAATTGCCAGTTTGAAAAAAAACTTTTGAAAATATAATTTCCCAAAGCGAAGTCTCTGAATGTTGGCCCAGTGGCTGTGCTGGACCCAGAAGTGATTATTGATTAGAAAACCATTGATACACATTGTCTACCATTCACTTATCACAAATACAAGAACCAAGGTCACAAACTCCCATTTCAATGACTTGATTTGCATAAATAATTCATTCAAAAAAGTGTGGCTACAATCCAGAGACAACCATTTTCCATGTCAGATGAAGGCTCAACCATAGGATTCCAATTATCTAGATCTGCGCTCAGCATATGCATGGATAAACATACGTTTTACATTATAAAAGAAGATGTTTGAGTGCCCCAACAATGATTGGTATTTTGTAAGTAAAAATGGAAATGTTGCTAAAAAGTCTGGATTTTTTTGGGGGGAAGCCTGGAACTTTTGGATGGAGATCAAATTACCCTGAGTGGAGCAGTAGTTGGCAGCGCTGGACTGCAAGTGTGCATCAGCATCCCAGTAAACAGACTTGCATCATTGTTGTAAGAGGAAGCGTTGTGTGGCTGGATGAATTCCTCCATAAAGCGCTTAGCAGTACTGGACCGAAGACTGGGTTAGTGAAGGGATAACCCAGGGAGCTAAAGGTGATTCGCAGTCAATATACGCATGGATAGAAAAAGTTGTTGTGCCCTCCCTGGAAATCCAAGCAGATCTTCCATGCCTGGTCACACTTGCAGTAGCTGCCACCGTTTTCTGCTGTACATTGTCCAAACCTTTAAAAAAAAAAGCTAACAGACAGCAAGGAGAGCAAGGGCCTCTGGGAGCCTCAGGGCTGGGACATTGGCTTTGAGGAAGGTGAACTGTGTCAGCAGCTTCCTTTTTACGATCGCAATATCAGCAAAATATATATTTAAATCAACCCCTCAAGTCATTTTCTCCATAACTTTGAACAACAGCCCACATCAGAGCT
Source organism: Micromesistius poutassou (assembly GCF_964030765.1). Lineage (NCBI taxonomy): Eukaryota > Metazoa > Chordata > Actinopteri > Gadiformes > Gadidae > Micromesistius > Micromesistius poutassou. The sequence goes on from NC_140280.1 coordinate 18,050,686, forward strand.
GTCTAGATATTATTTTTTTTGCTCTCCTTTCTCCTCAAGAATGGCTCTCACACTTTGAGATGTAATCAGAGTGCGTCCGACCATGGTTTCAGGGAAACTTCTTGAATTCTGAGACATATGACAGACTATTGCCTTGACCTGGGACATCCTTCAAAGCTGTGTTTAAGTGACACGTGGGATTGACGGACAGCAGCATGTGCTTTGTGATGTACGAGGGGAAACAGGTTGCAATAGAGCTTTGATATTATCATTATTAAACTGTTGTATCAGCTTAATAATCTAAATTAATTGTGCAGAGATGATATATGAGAAGATAGCAGTTTCTTAGTGAACGATGATTAGGGGGTGACGGGGGGTTCCAGACATTAATCAGACTATGCTTCAGTGTGATACCTCACTATGGTATCTTCTATGTATAATGGTATTGAGGTATATCTTTATCAAATTGGATTACCCAGGTTATCCTAACGAAAAATCTGCACGCGATGGCCACGTAGTCAGCTGGCCCAAAGCAGGGAGAATCATTGTCGTCGGTCCCTTTGCTAATTAGCTTGAACAGTAAGATCACTGGTCAGATAGGTGTTAAAATCCTTCTGGGGTGGCATTATAGTAGCCTTACTCAGGGTGCTATCATGAAAAGGGTTTCAGTGCACATCCGTAGACATTGAGTAGACTAGGGAGTACCTGCCAGGGCAGCGGTGCATGACCAAAGATCTGGCAATTGTAAGGTCTTTGGCGCCGGGCCACACTTAGGTCTCTGTGATCCAATTCCTTGAGGTGCTGGACAAGTTCTGCTAATTGGCTGATTCGTGGTCCCTGGAGAAGGAGATAGAGCCTTGGATTATTATCTGGAGCTCTGGGCTGCTGCTGCCCAGTTGTAGGGAAATGGGAAAAAGTAGGTTGAAATGGCCAATTATTAAGCGATAGACTTATGTGTTCGCACAAACGTTTGTGTGTTTATATGTAGATATGTAGGCACATATATACAATCCTAGCAAACAATATTTTCTGTCTTGTCTGATTGTTAAACAGCCCACACAGATTACAACCTTTCTTAATCAGACTTTCTTTTGTTATTGCAAAATCTAATTTTGATTAGTCCCCAGCCACATATTACATTAATACTTAATTTCAACACACCTCCTTTTAAAGACAACTCATTTAACACTTCTGACAGACAAATAATGGCTTTTCTGAATCCTCGACTGCATTATCGATTGGCTGGTCCCCTTCGCTCTCAGCCTTCAAAAGGTCTCCCTGCCATATCAAGACAACAAACCCTCTGCCCTCTGCCTGTGCTGCCACAGCTCCTGGATCAGCAGTAATATAAGCACATAGTAACACACCTGTTTCATGACACATGTTCAATGGATCTCTACAATGCCCTATTTACACCGAGGTCAGGAATAGTGCTGTGCCATTTGGTGGACACTTTTATCGAATGGGTCTCATAAAACTGTGAGTGCATTCACTTTTTGCATAGGTAGCCTCAGTGGGAATTGAACCCGTCACCCCTGCAGTGTTCATGCCATGCCGTACCAGCTGAGGTAGACGGTTCCACTGATGTTTTATCTTCAAAACAGCAAGTGAATACCGTCTTCTTTCAAATATAATGTAATAAACTTGTTCAGCCAAGGCCTAGTTTTACAATCTAGAAAGCCTCCCAAGAAATGGTTTTAACCCTAACCCTCGATTGAAGAGTTTATCTCTAATAATAAGTATCTGAAAAGTTGGCCCAAACAAAGTTAGACATAAATAAAGCTTAAAAACACTGGTTGGATTGATTGGCCAATGTTACGTAAATGTCAGAGTGATAAAAGACGATTCATTGGATTCAACAAAGGTGCCCTACAGCACATTGGGATTTAAAAGGTCGGCGGAAGATTATGATGCCATTAAATACAACGTGACAGTTTTGTGATTTTGTCTGTTAATACTGTAATTTTGAGAATTGGTATGAAAGACAATGAGTTGGGTTAGGCCATCTGTTCACCTTGAACAATGATATTCCCCCTAACACAGTATATGATTTTCACTTACACAATGAATTGGGAGACAAACACTCGACTAAGCTCACTCCGGTCATGAAAATATGTGCTTTCATGAAACACCAACAGCTCCACATTTCAATTCCGATTGCAGATTGATCTGTTGTCTGTATAAAAATAGTATTTTGAACTGAACCAGGGTATTGCCTCTGCACATCCCTACTTTTGTGCTTAGGTTCTTCGCTTTGTGGTTCCTCTAAACCACGACAATCCCTCGCTGTCTCAAACACAACAATGTCTTCTGTGGCAAGTGAAACTGAACATATTGGATTCTTTTTTTTTTTAGCGGCGGGGATCAATACATTTCCATTAGCAGCAGCGTGAAGATTGAATGACTCTCGTGGGTCACAGATGGGTGCGCTGCATCACAATGGGTGAGGGGCCCCTGCCACTTAGTTAATTACCCACAATCCAGTTTATTCCTCCCCAAGGCACCAAAAGAATAAAGACAGGACATCGCTGTGACTTTCAGAAATGCAAAAACCACAATGGCTCCACAACGTGTGTAGTGTTTTTAATTTGTATTCATAGTTACTGCGGTGAATATGTTGTTCATGCAGATGTGATGAGCCTACTTTCCTTGGATTGCCTTTCTTCAATTTCAACTGAAAAAGTTTCTTAAGTTGTTTAAACAGGGCTCTTACTTATTTTTTTCAAGTCAACACGTAAAAGTTTATGGATCCTGGGCAGGTTTAGACTGGTGTATTCCACCTAAAGGTGCACAATATGTCAAGTTTTGTCTTCGAGTCAATCAGCAACTAGTGCAAAAACAAGCAAAGTGGCATAACATTAAAATAAAGGAATACGCTCCGAGCGGTTGAGATGTTTGTGAAGCAAGAGGCAATTATCGCCAAAGGCACAAACAATCATAGAGGGACCCAGGAAACAGTGTTACCCCACTCCCAGATTGTTAAGTGAGGTAAAACATAGGCTCTTAGAGGCAGAAAAAAGTAATTTCATTAGTAATGCGATACTGGCTGCTTTGGGGCCACAGGGTCGTCCCTCATGGGGATGAAATCTGGTGCAGCGCTCGTCTTCTCTTCCTGCTCTTTAGAAACACAATAAGAGGAGGATGAGTGGGGTTTAATATAGGAACTGTACACGTCGCAGGAACCAGGGCCCCCCTTTTTTCATCCAAGAGAAGTGGTGGTGTTGAGGTGGTGGTGGGGGAGGGTTGGGAGTAGGGGTCACTGCTGCCTTAACCCTGGTGTGGCTCACCGCGCTGCCCATCATTTTCAAGTTCTAGTTTAATGAAAGAATGAAAGAAGAATGACTAAGGAACGGTCTGGGGGGAAATGGAAAGGGGAGGAGGTGTGCGGATGGGGGGGGGTTAAAATGGTGTCTTTAGGAATATTCAAGACAAAATGATTTAGTTTATATTGTGCTCTTATCAGCTTCACCTGGCACCCCAATGTAGGACAAGAATGGTGGGGTAGGGGTTAGTCAGAACTGGTAATCCTTTCCCCAAGGATTCTGAAGGATGTAAATTAACACCGGAACTTCCTGGCGTCACCGGGCACAATTTCCTGATTGAGGATGTTATCACTGCAGTGCAGAACAACAATGATCAAGTTCTATGTTTTTTTGTGAAAATGTATTCGGGAAAAACGGTGTTCAGTATGGTTCACGTAGAGTCAAGTTTTCTGTCGATGACTTTTCTATTTCTAATTTCCTATTCATGTATTTGCTTGTAAATGCTTTGTGCATTTATTGCGTGTTTTCATTGCTTGGACCATTTTTAAATCGTTCAGTTCATTGTTATCAGTGTGTCCCTTGTCAGCTGGTGATGGAAAGGTTTAACGTTGTTTAATGGTATGTTGTAACTGTCCTTGAAATGTAGGAATCATACTACATTTACCAACAATTATTAACCTGTCCGTCATAGTTACAGTAGCCTTATGTTGCTATACATTTACATTTTACTGCATAAGCTATGACTCCCATTTTCAATATTCGATCAGAGAATGCTCAGCCTTAGACATTATGCAACGTTGACAGGTGCAGTGCACTTGAAGTGACACAAAAAACAAATGCTAATGCACACTACCAGAGCGCATTCATTGTGCCGATAATAACCAGAGATGTCGTGGGATTGTGACTATCAAGATTTCGGGATTCAATTACATCCCGGAATAGATCTACATAATCAGGACGTTTGTTCCATCGTGTCCCAGAGTCCTCGTTCGTAATGCAGTTGGGGAGAAATGACGATGTCATCGTGTGATCATGGGGCAGAACAGTGTCACTGGCTGCGGACCACCCCGACACCCCCCTGAAGCCCTCCAGCTCCATGATAAAGACACTGTCCTGGAGGACGGCCCTGTGTGAAGGATGGCCGAAGCCTCTCTTTTAGAGGAGGTGATGCAGTGATGCAAAGCATTGTTGGCATTGGCTGACAATAGATTGGGGGGGGGCGGTCGATGAACCATCCGACAGGGAAGAATAGCCAGGAATCTTGGTCTGTTGGATGCAGACGTAGAATGCACACACACACGCACGCACGCACGCACGCGCGCGCGCACACACAAACACACACACATACCTCCTTCATCTTTGTTGCTTCTCATCACCACAGCTCCAAATCCAAACGCTGTTGACAAAATCAGTACCATTCAGCACACACCAATTTTATTTTTTTGCAGGCCGTATTTTCACTGATCCAGTGTGGAAATGGGGTCTCTCTCTCTCTCTCTCTCTCTCTCTCTCTCTCTCTCTCTCTCTCTCTCTCTCTCTCTCTCTCTCTCTCTCTCTCTCTCTCTCTCTCTCTCTCTCTCTCTCTCTCTCACACACCCTGGAGCTACCTTCCCATGTGTCTCTCACAACATACTTCCCGGACATGTAAACCTGCGACAAACACACAACCCCATCTGTTAAAATGGGCTTCAAGTGGTTTTCTTCCGTTTGTATGTTTTTTCTGTTTTCTTTGTAGCTGCCATTTGAATTCCCCCCCCCATCCAAAGCCTGTTGCTGCACTGCCCTGTGTATCAGAAACAACACACCCAGCTGTCCTTGATTAGTCGCAAACGAGGCTGAAATCTTTACATACACACACAGCCCTAATCTGCGACTCATCTCGAGTGCCGTCAAACCAGAATTCCTTTCATCCATGAGGCTAGGCACTTAAGTAAGGATGTAAGGCTGGGTTGGAAGGGGAGGGGGGGTTTGTTTGTGTATGTTTGGCCGTCCGTCTGTTGAAGAGGTGAGCCGATGGGGCCAACAGAGCTTTCCTTCTGGCGCTCCCCGAGCACCATTATTTTAAAAAGTGGGCTGGGAGGGTCCTTTGCGTCCCGCTGTTTGAGAACACATACAGTCCACGCGAGACGTTGCACATCTGGACACAAATTGTCTCTCGCCCTTCCCCTTTTTTTGTGTGGTTTCCACCGTTTCAAACACAGACTCTGTTAATACACTCGCTCTCTCTCTCCCTCTAAAAACACTCCTAGCCTGCGACGCCCCCGGCGTAGGCTGGGAGTGTTTGGCTGATGCGTTTTCCCTCTTTCTTTTTTTTTGGACTTTCACGGATCATTTGAATTGCTTGCATTACCCACACCACCCCCCCCCCCCCCCCCCCCCGCTCCCACCCCACCCCACCCCTCCTTGGGTTCAAATATCATCTTATTGAGGTCTAGCAGGTCCATCCACTGGGATTTCTGACAGACTTTGTTCTAATAAAAGTTCAGATACGCTGTTGCGCTCAGAATAACACTGGAGATCACGGGTTCACGGATGATACGCGTACACAGATCTGGTTCACAAGAAATGACATCCCTCCCGTCTCCCAAGGAATATCAGGGCAGATTCAGGGAAACTTTGAAGGGATCGAGGCCCCCTTTAAAGCCCATGCTAGTAGTATTGTGATCTAATAAAAACTGCCTCAGACATTTCCTTCAAGCCGTTATTACATTTTCATTCTTTCCATGGCCGGCTTCTTTTTAGAATCTGTGATTAGGAGTTTTCCAGGCTTAGAGGAGGTTGCTGGTAACTGGACGTCTGTGAATTCTGTGTGGTTTCCACACAAGTGGTCCAGACCAGTGCTCTCATTCTTCAGCAATGTGCAGTTGCGTTGACTCAGTAGATGTATTTTTCTGCTTCAATAATCCCAGGTTAATGAATTGATATTGCAGATATTTAAAATGGTTAGGGGGATTTTTGAAATGTGCGTCCTCTCATAAGTGGACGCTCGATAAACACCCAGCTCAGCCCACCCTGTGCGTTCATGAATTATGCAGCTAGCGAAGTGCATTAGGTGCTACTACAACAACAGGTCATTCAAAGAAATTGAGTGATCAACTCTATTTGTTTAGAGGAGAGGGTAGACACCCACCAGCAAACATGTCCCCAATAAATTTAGGTTGTTCAAATTGTGCTGAAAGAAGAAATAAATATAATTTATTTTCTCCTTGTCTCTGTTATATCCATCCTGAGCACTTGGCGTCATTATCTTCTTCTGGCACCTCTGGTTTGAGAATCTAGAAGGCACTAAGCGCTAGCGTGCGATGACAGCACGGCAACATCACAGCTACTGTGGTTGTGAATCACGAAATTAAGACCATTTTTTCTTTTATTCTTCCCCACTCAAAGATAATGAGCCTTAAAAGGGGTCTGAGCTCTATGTATGAAAAAATGGATTTTAAAAATATGCTCCACACCAATCTGTGCTTCTGGTAATTTCAAGAGAAGAGCATTATACTTTCTATTAAATCGTTTTGTTTGTGAAGCAGTATACATCCGCCTATTGTATGGATGTGCGTATTAACCATGTTAATGAAATCCCTGTTATTAGCTTTTTGAGAACATTTTCTTCCTCTTTTTTTTCTATCGGGCAATTAAATGAGCCCTTCTGATGCTGACAACTCAGACATCACTGCTGCTAAAACGTGCAGGGACCGAAGTGCCATGCTCAAAGATCATCATTCTGTGTATTTTTCTTTTTTTTCTTAACTTTTTTCTTCCGTCTGGTCTGGAGTTTTACTCTCACACATCCTCCAGTTATTGGTGCAGCCCTCTCAGACCACTCTTTAGGATTGGAGTGGCCGCTTGTCTAGAAAGCCACAAAATCTCAGAGTGAGATTGATGCTGGCCTCCGAGGGCCTCAGTAGAAAGGCGGCAACTGAGGGTCTGGCGGATTTTATAGAGATTGAGGCGGGTTTCTGTCGTGCCACCCCAGGCAGACTGGAAAGGTCTGCAACTTTGTGTCTATCGACGGGAGGAGGGTTATATAGAGGAGGGATCATGGGGTAGTATGGATGGGGAGGAGAGCGGAAGAAAGCCCCCGGCTGTTCATCAAGTGAACCACGGACATCCCAAAAACCCTTCCCCTTGCGTGTACAGCCGTCATCTGACCATATGGGCCTTGGTGCAGCTTTCTAAGTGTAAGTAAACTGTGCTGCTCTTTGCTCGAATAAATCAAATGGAAACCCACTGAACTGAGGCCTTAGAAATGTTAAATACATTTTATTTGCGGCGATTCTGATTGTCACAGAATAACAGCGTCCTGATTATTGACTGAGGCCAGTAAAAGATATGCTAGAAAACTTAGAAGCTTATCTATTTTTTATTCAGTTCATGAACTTTAATGTCACTGATTTGTGACTGCATAATTACTGTATATAACACAGTACCGCAGCATGAGTGAATTGAGATGATTACATACACCCTACGATTTTCCTGTGAGGAGGAGGTGAGAAGGGAAATACAGCCAAAACCCTGTTCATTAGTTGCTGGTTGAACATGCGCCATTGCTACTGCAACACTGAAGTGATATCAGCACTTAGAGGGAAGTTCTACAAACTTTGTTTTTTTCAGTCCATCTATTTGTCTTTTTAATTGGTATGTGAAAAATAAAGACCAACTATGTTTGCTTTCCCATGAGGAAAAAAAGAACAAATCTGTGGCAGTTCTAATGTCCAAACTCTGTCTCATTATAATGTAAGACAATTATCCTCACCCGCAAACATCTGAATAGGACTCATAGATATTGTTGGCATAGCAACCAGTGCTTTGGAAGCCGGCTGGGTCTTCTTTGATAATATGACCTGTTTCTCTTCCCTTCACTTGTTCTTCCAGTTGGATTTCTCTTGGTATAGTTTACGGCGCACTCACAGCATCACAGTGCACAGGGCACAGGGCACAGGGCAATCGTACTTGAGTACGGTACAGGGCAACTTTGCCTAGTGTGAGTATGCCCTTAGAGTAGGATGGCCTTAACATCTGTCTGAAGACAGATGTTGGAGGACCTAGCATCTTTATTCACTTTAAGTCGCTTGGGATACAAGCTTCTGTGGGATGACTTAATAGTAAACAGTTAACTAATCCACCAACCCCCCGCAACCCCCCCCACCCCCCCATATCCCCTCCCGCATGGAAACCGATAGCTCCCAACTGCCAACGACCTAAGTATCCATTAGGATTGAGTTGCTTGTGGACATATGATGGTGTCGTCACCTTCCTCCCCCATGTCTGTTGCACGCAAAGCATTAGGATTAGCCTACACTTGGGGCGGGTTCTGTTTCCTCCTCCCTCCTCTCTCCCCCATCCATTTATAGGGAATATTTCTGCTGCGGTGGCATTCATATTAAGCCCCCGCGGTCCATGTTCGTTATTATGTCACACCTTCGGCAGCTCATGAATCACTCACTAATTATCTGCCGGCCACGGCTACTGAAAGAAAAAACCATCCCACTCATTTCCTGCTCTAGAGCCGCTAAATTAGCAGCCAGCGACTAGCTCTTGAGCTCTGCACACGAGACTGACAGACTCTGAGAGGTTCCGGAGTGATGGTAAAGGGGGGTGCAGGGGTGTTGCTCGAAGGGGCCCAGCGGTGGGCAAATCGTTAGCGCCGGAGAGGTTGGCAAAGCGGCGCTTGTGCTCATTAGCCTTATGCTAACTCTCCTTGCTTGTGTCATCTTTTGTCATTCGCAGTGTGCACCTTGATTCAGTGAACGTTCCATGGATAAAGTACCAATAGTCTCTTCAAAAAACGCATAAAGTGAACGAAATGTTAACAGTTTTAACCTAAGCTAAGAACATATGAATAGAGGATGCTAAGAAATGGAGATAACGAGGAGTGACTGATGCTGGCTAGCTAAAAACAGTTTGTATAGACATGTATGCACACACACACGCACACACACACACACACACACACACACACACACACACACACACACTGACAATGAATGAAACTATTCAAACCCTGAAACCAAAAGGAATTACTCGGGGTGGTCGTAAACAGCAGAGGAACTTAATACATGATAATGAAATTATAGTATTGGCAATACAAAATATCATATCTTTCAGGGTGGATTTGGGATTTTGAACAGAGTGTTCAAATTGATCTATATAATCCTTACACACACACACACACACACACACACACACACACACACACACACACACACACACAATTTCATCAAATTCAAGTAAAGGTTTCTCCAGGAATCTGCCTGGGCCAGATAAGGTGGGTCTTGCAGCCAAATGCTGCTGGTAACATAACCCAGCACGGCTCAAAGAGAAGGAGAGAAAAACACAAGCTAATAACTTGCTTCCATGCCTTCTGACTTTTCTACTTAAAGAGAACCACCAGTAGGTAGGATCCTCCCCGGGAGCTCTTGCAGTAGATATACCTCGGTCTCGACACACCTTAATGACCATAGCGGCAGCGGCGGTAGGAGGAAAACACTTCGGATCGTATTTCACACCCACGGAAAATAAACATTTTATTGCAACGCCAATACATTCCATTTTATTAAGGCACTCCTGGTGTTCATTGTATCAACATGATTCATATCGTATTGTTATATTTTCTGTAAGCCCCGAGTAGCTGTCAGGGATTTAGGTGGCAAATAAAAAAAGAGATATGAAATGGGCTTGGAGCAATTATTTCACTGTAAGTGAGATCAGCCGAATCTGGCATTGCCTCGTAACATGTCTTTGTGTGTTTAAACTAACGTCCTGAATATCCTTTGATGAGAGCTCTGTTCTTAAATAATCTGGCAGCACCATTTATACAGAAATTACTTATGCTGAAAGGTAAAGCACAATGCAGTATTATGTAGTATTATTTTAAAAGACTTATATTATGGTTACTGGAATACAATAGTGTATCGTAAACAGTGGTTTGAATTTGAGTGATTTCTTAAATGCACCTATGGACATTTCTCAAGTCTCACCTTGTGATTTAAGTAGTGGTTAGATGTTAGTGCAAGGGTTACGTGATACTGTGGGTTTGTGGAACTCTGTGTCCCTTATACAATGTCACAAATGTGTAAGCAGGGATAGCAGCAATAAGCCAAATGTTGCAAGTTGTTATTTATCAAAATAGTTTTTGCTCTGTGGGACATTAGGGGGGAGGGGATCCGGCTGCATGGTCATTGATAGAGATGAATCGTGTGTCCACACTCCACACTCCCATGTTCTCCAAAAGAGGACATCTAGGCCGCCACTTCAAAACTTCAGAGGAAACATATTTTATCCCTAATTGGACTTACCATTACAAAAGCAGCGCCTTTGTCGTGCATCATTTGGCCAACGACAACCTAGTATCAATCTGTACCCTTGTCACCGATTCACCCCATGATTAATACACATCCACAGCTTCCTATGACATACAAAAATATATTTTTGTATTGTATTTCGAAATTGTATTTCGAATGATACATCACGCATGAGAGAGGAGAGACGTCTTCATGCTGTGTTTGGCAATTCATAATGCACCATTTCCTATGCAACATGTCCATACCTTCAAATGCCATGTTGTGTAATATTCCCACCTGGTAATTCAGTAGGACATGTTCTGTGTGTGTGTGTGTGAGTCTGAGTGTGTGTGTGAGTGTGTGTATAAGTGTGATTGTGTGAGTGATTGTGTGAGTGAATGTGTGAATAATCGTTTGTGTGTATGTGTGTTAGAAAGAGTTTTTAGGGTGTGTGTGTGTGAGAGTTTAGCAGGTGTGCGTTTTGGTGTGCGTGTTAGTGTGAGCGTGTGTTTTAGTGTGAGTGTGTGTATGTTAGATGAGTGTGTATAAGTGTGATAGTATGAGTGAGTGTCTACGTGTAGTGTGATTGTGCGTGTTATATGATTGGAAGTGCAGCCATTCTGCAAGTGCAGCCAACTGACACTAGTTAAGGCTGTTGTTATTATTAGATGGGTGACATGTGCTATCTGTGTTATCGCTGGATGTGAAGTTGAGCATAGTCTCCGGTTGACAAAAAAAATACTATGTGCTTATTAAATTGGCACAATTCGTCAGCATTGCAGGTGTGTGTGTGTGTGTGTGTGTGTGTGTGTGTGTGTGTGGCGGAGGGGGGGGATGTTAAAATCCTTTATTTCTCATAGCTCAGACACGGCAAGTGCTCTGTGTCGAAGCACAAAGTTCAACCTGGTTGAATATTTCTGCACGGTGTGTGCCGTTTCAAAATCCAATTCCAGAAGTGAGCATGGCGCACCGGGCGTCCTATCTCCCGGGTCTCTGGAAGGCTCCCTGAGCTTTGCTCTAACACCACCCACAACTCAACTACTCTACACCACCCACAACTGAACCACAGCTAGGAATAGAAATGGAACGTATAGAGGGTCTGTAGCTCCTGCTTACTCTCTCCCGCTCACTCCCTCTCCTATTTGTGTCCCAGTTAAGCAAGAGCCCTCACTGAGGGTGTGTCTTTGGCCTCGTTCTAACTGAATCCCCCCACACCCCCACATATACGTGTGGGGGGGGATACGTGTGTGTGTGTGTGTGTGTGTGTGTGTGTGTGTGTGTGTGTGTGTGTGTGTGTGTGTGTGTGTGTGTGTGTGTGTGTGTGTGTGTGTGTGTGTGTGTGTGTGTGTACCGATTCTTTTTTTATACCTTTTTTTAAACATGCTTTGAATCTAGTGAAAAGTATGACATACTTGACAGAAGCAATAAAATCAAAGAAACAAGGAATGGCTCTTTAATCTGTTTCCTTACTTCAATTTGGAAAAGCTGAGCTCAAAGCAAGAGGAATTTGAATTAACCCCCCCCTCCCCCCCCCAAAAAAAAAAGAATCCCAGAAATGCCTGCAAGAAATGCATGAATTATTGGGAGAGTGGTGGCTTAACAGGCCAATCAGCCACTTTACGCCGGAATTGTGTAATTTAATAATTCAAAAAGATATTACTTCTCAGAGGAGGGAAATGAATAATTCAAGATATTATGACTTAAAATATATAGCTGCTGCCTGACGTATGAAAGGGGGACGATGATTAATACAACATCTGGACTAATAGACTTTCAGTCACAAAATAGATTTTTATTGGCCTGACTCAGAGCTGGCTGTGTGCTCACCTTTTACCTACTTCGGTAAAAGAAAGCCAACAAGAGTATGAAATACGCTCTGCTGCTGAAAGCCATCTCGGAGGAGGCTGGGCGCTGTGCCCATTGTCTATCCATTCCACCTCATGCAAATGCTGAATGGAAAAAAACATGTGTATGGATGTGAGTGTCCTCTCTCTCAGCAGCCAAAACGAAAGACACATCCCTCTGCAGCCTATTGTTCAAACATTGGACATAATTGTGAAGTACGAGTCCAAAAAGCGTGTAAGCGTGTGACCACTTGGAACCGGTTGGAGAGAAATGGTGACACCGTGGCCACTGTAGCTCCTGCAGCCAACTCAGAAAGTGGACTGCTATTCTCAATGCGTATATCATTTAGCTAAATGCAGTGAAGCGCTTTCGGAGTGTGGCGTGTGGTCAGACTGAGAAGATGTTGAGATTTCAATACTCACCAAGTCTTCTGGGAGCAAATCCTTTTGCAGTGTAGCAAGGTTGCAGGGACTAAATAGATGGCCATGCACTCAAGAATAGTTTCTTCTTGTATGTTTAAGTCAAACATAGTTATTGAATAGGCCATGTTGCTTTGACTCTATCAGGGAATGAGAGCGTATTAACAAAAGCCATTGTAACTTGCTTTACAATTCTACAAAAATGATTCCGTCAAAGTAAAAGTAAAAAGCTGAACAAATGGGCATAATGCAGAATTACTATTGGAATCAGAACTCAAGGTTATAATCTATTTTTCAAATGTCTATTTTTTACAGAAATGCCATTACAGTTCATCAGTGCAAACTGAATTCTAAATTCAATAAGAGCTAAAAACTCCACCTTGCACAAGTACATTTATGGCATGTTTTGGAAGAGGTGGGTCTTCTTCAGATCTTAGTCTCTTTGTTTATGATGGCTGAGGGATTCTGCAGTTTGTTTCGAGCTAGGAAGCTTCTTCCACCATCAAAGTACCACACATGAATAGAGTCTGGACCGAGAATGAGTTCCAGTGGAGGCAGTTATATAGGCTACTGAAAAGAGAACTTGTCCTTATTTTACACAATCGCTTCCTTTGAGCTTTCCCCAAATCGTTGTTCAGATGAGTTTTAGCGAAGAACAGCCCTATTGCTGACTGAGAGACCACAGACAGAGACATGTCATTGGTTAGCAAGAAACGCTGGTGTTGAATGACGTTAGCCTGCCATTTGGGCTTTGAAATTTTGACCAGCTCCTTAGAGTTTGGCGACCCCAGTGTAGCATTTTAGCAGAACTCTGTGTCGTTAAAAAACATAATTGTATCCGTCTGCATACTAATGCTTGTACTTAAGAGTTTTTAGTGTGTCATATTGTACCACACTCCTTTGAATATTTCATCATCTTAAAGGGTAAAGAATATTTGAAAGCATAACGGGTCAAATATGAATCACACACTATTTTGACTATACTTTCAGCATTATGTCATGACTTGGAATAAAAAACCAACTGCAAAAGGGTGAATCTGATTGCTGTTCATTTTAAATTATTTATTTTATAGTATACTTTTATCCATTTCATGAAAAAAACATGATACAATTCTTCAGCTAGGATATGCAAGAAGAGATATAAATAAAGAGAGGTAAATTCTACACGGATCCATTTCAGTCCATCATTCATCTTCTGCTAGCGGGACTTCTGCTAGCAGAGAGAACTTTATGAATATCATTATCTGGTAACATAGCACAATAAGCTGGTGACAACCAATCATTTTAAGAATCAAGAACCCACAATCAGACACATCAGAATCGGCATCAGAATTATATTATTATTTTATTATTATATACAATCTATATTGCCACATATATTTACAAAAACAAAAGCAGTGTTTTGTAGGTAGAACAAAAAAAATAGGAAAGGATGTAAATATGTTTTTGTTTTTGTTTGCTGTTGGGTGTTGTTGATGTCCCCATTGATCCACTCTATTGATATTTCCCTGTGGGAGCGAGTGGAAGGTTTGCATTTACGTACGAATGAGCCAATGGACAGATTTAGTTTTAGTGCCCTGGAAAATCAATGTATTTTTCCCTGTCCCCATGCCTTTCTTATCAATTACACAAACAGACATGCAGTCTTTCATCTCTTTAATAACATTCTTTCCTGTGTTCCAAATTGATAGCCTGTATGTTCTCAAGGTTGGCACAAAATGACTTTCTGCCATTTTAACGTCCTTGGGTGTATGCGTGTGCATGTGAGTGTGTGGGTGACAGTTTGGGCCTAGTTGGGAAGCATGTGACTTTTGTCATTGTAAGGACAACACAAGAGCCCTGACATACTGGTGGGTTTTCACACCCCAAAAACATTCTCTCTCTCTCTCTCTCTCTCTCTCTCTCTCTCTCTGTCTCTGTCTCTGTCTCTGTCTCTCTCTCTCTCTCTCGTATTTTTTCAGTGGTTGTGTCTCAATTGCGAGGAGGTTTCCTATAAACTTGATATCTATTTAGGAAGATTCCTTGTTCAATACCTACTTCTGTGAGTGATTCAGTGTGTCTGAGGGCCAACATTCTGACTGATCCACTCTGACTGTGTTCAAATACAGGCCGTCCAAATCCAAACCATTCCATGGAGGTGTGTGTGTGTGTGTGTGTCTTTGTGTGTGAACTTGCATGCGTGCGACTTGGAGCTAAGTGGTAGTTGATGTACCAGGGGTGAGAAAATAAACAGTTTTCCAAAAATATATATACTATATAGATATATACTATACACTATTTTTGTTGATTCAAATTTTCCAGAGAAGGCTGCTTACTGTATCTGATTGCCTTCTCAGACTCTAGCATGTCTGGTGAAGGCCAAGGATGAATTACGTTTAACAATTTCAAACAGTGTGACAGTAATATCAGTCCATTTCTTGTGATTCATGTTTTCGTGACTAGCTGTTATTTGCCATGCCGTCCCTGTCTCTATTGACGACTTCACACAAGTGGCCTGGGGCAAAACATCCGTTGTCCTTCTCCACTCCTTTATCTTCCCTCCATTGATCTCATATCTCTGCCGCTTCATGTATTTGTTTCTGTATCTCCTCCTGCTCGCCACTCACAACATTGTCCACACCTCCTCTACGAGCTCTATGGAGTGAGCTGATATAGAATTCCTGCTTTTGACCACTATTGAATTGTTCAGCCAGACGTTTTTTTATCCAAGGCAACTTCAGTGAATTCAGATGCTATTCAGTGTTATTCAGAAGCAGGCTTGGGGTTAGGCTCCCCTACTCAAGGATGTCGTCAGGAATGGAGTCAGGAACTCATGTAAGGAACCCTTTCACAACAAGGTTTTGTGAGCCGACCTGGTGAGACCATGGTTTAACATGTGGTGTGTGCCGACGCATGAAACATTGAAATATATATTTTTCACACTGTTCGTCTTCTGTGTTACACACAAGTTTTGCGAGTCCAAAGTGAAAGGCTTAAGCTACTGTACGTTCTCCAGTACTGAACAGACTTTCTCTTCAGCAATTCGTTGGTTTTTTGCTCTGCAGGATTTCAGAGGAGATGTTTTGATTAGCCGACAGTCACTGTGTAGTCATGCATGGACTGTATGCTTGCTGTGGCAGGTATATGGGAAAACTACATTGTGTGTGCTTTTGACTTCCAGCTTTGGGGATTTTACTGTATTCTTGTTACTAATTATGTGTGTATAGTGAGCGGGGGTATGGTATTAATAGTAACAGTTATGCTACATTAAGAACCTTTGTTTACTGCCATTTGTGTTGAAACACTGCATTCAACGGGTAGGAAATCAGCCCTCATGAAAGACATCAAGACGGATGAAAACATAACACTTGTAAAACTGCAATGCTTAATTATTTCAGCACTCTTGATATTAAAAACTCATTGAGAGTTTGAAGCACATCTGGGCGACATTCTACATTCTATCAGGCTCCCTGCTGTTTCATTGGTCAAGATGGATTTTCCCTGTGTCTGATTGGAGGTCGGGATCAAGGTCGTCCAATCAGCCACCACATAACACCCAGGAGAAGTTACTCACAGGGGTTTTAATGAGCAGGCAGGTGCTAGCAGCAGCTGCTTCCTCAGTAGGAGGAGCAGGAGGAGGTCCTGGAAATAGGTCCATAAACGAGTGGCTTCACATAAAAAAAGTGTCATTCTTGAACCAGTATCGTTGTTGTCAGTCCCTCGCACTGCTCTGTGTTTTGGGCTTTTTTGTTATGTTCACAGACTAAAGCAAGGAGAAAGTGTGATTAATATTGAACTCATGAACACTTCAGTCCATCTTATGACCTCTTGTTCATCCTCTTGTTCATATATATATATATATATATATAATATCAGTGGCGGCTGGTGGTTTTTAAAGTGAGGGAGGAAGGACTGCGCGCTTGGTTGCCATTGGCCTGCTTGCACTGTTAGTGGCGTATGGTGGCATAAGAGACTCAAGTTGTTTCAGGGTATTTTGGTGAACTACAAAATAGCAGGGAGGGATAATTATGTGAATAAAATTGATACAAATCCACCAGTGGCAGCATTGTACTTTGAAAGCTGGTGGGCAACATGTCTTGGACTACAAGGGCAGAAGGAAAGGATGCAAAGCCAATTAGTCAAATCAGGCCTACTCTTGATTTGTAAAACGAAATAAAAAAAATCTGGGTCTATTTTTGCCCTCAATGACTGAAGCTATTGGTTGTAATTTGGCTATGTTTATTTTCAGCTACAATTGTTTTAAGAAAAGTTAATACACAAGACCAAAAGTGATGCCATTTAAAATGCATCTCTGAATCATTCACTAACATCCTTTCCACAATATCAAACAGAACGGTCAGAGTAACAAACAATTAAAAGAACAACAAGAACATCATTTCACAAATATTTACATGGGCTGTAAGCCTAACATTGTTTGAGGCAAATGTGGATGTTAATGGATGTTTCAGAATGGTCATGGTGGTCATGGTGTTAAGCCAATTAAGGGGATTGAGGGACTTAGATATACATCAAGATCAAGTCAATCCTCATCTCTGTTTGTGTTGCAAAGATCAAGATCAAGGTCATACCAAACAGGATATTTTAGTGATTTCAGAATAACGGCATGTGTAGCTCCACGTTTTCGCCACCCTTTCAGACGGCTTGGTAACCCAACGGAGGTAGGCTCAGCGTGTTTATTACGGCAGATTTTGGCAGTGGAAACGCCAATATAAGCGAACAGAGCCACACTGTACCGCAACGAACATTAGCGCACCGCTCGGTGGAAACGAGGCATATGACTGAGCGGGTTCGTTGGATCTCGTAGCCTAGAGACTTGAGGGGATAAACCCTCCCTCCGGGCTGCTCCACAGCCAGGGCTCCTGCTTATTGGTTCATAGCGAAGCCAGGGCTCCTGCTTATTGGTTCATAGCGCAGCCAGGACTTCTTCTTATTGGTTTATAGCACAGCCAGGGCTCCAGCATATTCGTGAATAGACGTTGACACGATTCAGACCCCTTATGCACAGTAAGCTAGTCCCACCCACTCAGAGGAGGAATTTCCTCCTCTCTCCCATTGAACCCCATGTTATTCACCGGCTGCCAGTAGTGCCCGAGAAATGAATGGGAGTCAATGGAGGCTGAGGGAGGAACGTCCTCCCCGAAGTAATATTCAATAGGCGATAGGGGGTGCTAATATCCCTTTACCCAGGGAAACGAACATTACATATACAAAGGCATTAAAGTAGTCATATTTAAGGGCATTAATTCATTAAAAGTAGTGTGGGCAATCTACACTTTTTATTCTCAACAATGTTAAGGAGGATCTTCCTCCCTCTCCTCACTGGAGAAGCCTCCACTGATATATATATATATATATATATGAATACATTTTTAAAAGGTTGTTTATCAGCTAAGTTTATCAACTTCGTTCTCTTTTCCTGTTTTCATTTTGCTCGAATTTATTTTTCCTGAGACCGTAGGGACTGGAGGCATGTCTGAGATTGGATAAAGAAGTGTGGCAAGAAAGAGAGCGAGAGAGAGGGAGAGGGAGTTTTAGGAATCGATTGGCATTGCTGCAGGCCAAAACAAATCAGTATGGGAGAGGGTCACACTTTTTTGAACTTAATGCAAAAAAAGTACCCAAATCGTATCTGCTTTGTTCGATAACCCTCCGGTGAAATTAAATGGCGTTGATGCGGTGTGATAGAAATGTATTCTCCCTTGGTCGGTTAGCAAAAAGAGCCTTTGCCAACCTTGTGTCACAGTCGGTCAATGTGTCGCATATTCACAGGTTGTACTAAATAAAGAAGAACGTTTACCTACTATGGACTGCATATTTCTTTGGAGGGGGGGTTGGATTTAAGTGTTCAGGTTATCCGCTTTAGTAGTGATATAAACTGCCTGCTTGCGGCACAGTTGCGCTTAAATGATTCACTCATGCATTGAGAAAGATGAAACTGTTCCCTGAAACTTACTTTCTTCTGTTCTCAATTTTTCCCCCCCCCCACCATCCATGTCTTCCTCCCTCCCCCACCTCCTGACCTGCCCCGCCCCTGGACGTCGTCCACTCGTCTTTGTCCGCGAGCAGGTAAGGAGTGCTTGTTGGCTTTGATACAGGCTGGACAGCCCATTCTCTATTCACAGAGAGATTGATGACACCTGTCATGCTGGCTGTCTGAGGGGATGATGAAGTTTGATGCCGCATTGCAGCCAAACAGAACACAACGGCAGTATAAGCCAAGAAAAAAGAAAACAAGTCATAGTTTGTGCATTGGCTGAGAGCCATCTCCGAGACTATAATTAATGCTTGTGAAACCCACCTATTGCATATAGTTCTTTTAAATCCTAGCTGCATGTCGTTTTTTAGCACACAGTCGTTTCAGCCATGGCAAATATTAAAGTGGGGTCTGCTGAAACGCGGCGACGCGGGACGCCAAGGCCCCGGGGATAATCCCGGGCGTCGTCACAGTCTTCTCGCTCCACTTTTCCTCACTCTCCATTCTCGACGGAGGCTCTAAATCTGTTACAGATCAGGGACCGTAGAGGCCCCCATCTCTCTCTGTCTCTGTGTCTTTCTGTCTGTTGCTCTGGTTCTCTCTCTGATCCCTCTCTCATGCTCTCTCTTCCATTCTCCAACCCCCTCTCTCTCTCTTGCTCGCTCCCTATGCCTCGCTGTCTCTCTAATTCTCTCTCTGATCTCTCTCATGCTCTCTCTCCCTTTCTCTCTCCCTCTCTCTCTCTCCATCTTTCTCTCGCTCTCATTTTCTCTGTGATCTCTCTCTCATGCTCTCTCTGTCTCTCTCTCTGATCCCTCTCGCTCTGTCTGTTTTTCTATATGTATGTCTGTTTCTCTCTCATTGTGCTTTACCACTGTGAAAAGGGAAATTAATGTTAGATGAAAAAAAAACTCTCCTTAGGAGAAAGAAAACATAAGGTTTCGTTCAACCTTACCTTGATATTTTCCTTGATACGCTTGTGAGGCTGTGCTTCACATCCCGTCGTCGGTGCATGATTAAATAATATAACATTAAGGGAGAATGGATTAGAATAACTAAAGATCATACCCTCATGAGTGGCTACATGCCGGAAGCAAATACAAAAAAAAATAAATAAATAGAAACATAGCGTGTAAGTAGTTTAGTTTGAATGTGGGATACTTGTTTTTCTCAAGTGCAAACCTTGCGTCTCTCTATTAGATAAAAAGTTATTTTGAAACTAAGCACAGATTTTCCCTCTATGTACCAGATGTAACGGTGTCTAGAAAAACAGAACGCTTTTTTAAAAATACAAAACCCCCAGATACAGCATTTCTGTTGTCTTATCTCCCAAGGGCCAGCCACGGCAATCCTGAATCTAATCTCCATTCTGGTTTGGCAGTCATGTTTTTGTCTGTTGTCCACTGCTGTCTTTTCTCTTTTAGACGTTTATCTCTATTTTTTTGGAGTGGGGGGGGGACAGAAACAAAGAGTCCTCTGAGAGTACAGACACAAAAGAGGACATAGGAGAAGTGGTTAGCCCACCAGTGTGTTATCTTGATACAGGCCTATTTGTAGCCTACTATTTTACCCTGTTATTCAAAAGGATAGATATTGAACCAGTAGAAAATACCATGACCAACAGTGTTGGTGTTCACAGCCCCCGGCCCGGGGGAACAAGAAGTGGCATACTAAGAGATGTTTAAAGCACACAAGCACAAACTGGCTCAGAATAAGATGCTGGCTTCACTATTAAAAGTGTTGCGGGCTATATCACTTTGGCCCAGTGGAGGATTAAGTGGTCTTCGTCAACGCTTTGCAATGCAATTTCTGTTGGGATTTTTATATTTTCTCTCTCCCACTCCTCTGCTCATTAGTGGTTCCTCAAGAACCGACCGTCACTTGGGGTCTGTCTTTGTACTTAATCTATAATGTAATACTTTAGCACTGTAAAATGAACTTTTTTTTTTCTCGAAGCCCCCGGTGAATATATATACAGAAGTCTGGCTTGATTGCCTTGCCACAGTAAGAGCGCAGGAGAAACTCACCGAGAAAAAAACAACAACCCTCACACGTTTGTGATTGCCGTCGTGTAGTTTGGGGTAGTCTGTCCGCGATTACATTCTAGTGTTTGCCTGCTCAAGCATAGACCATTTTTGTTTTTCCTGTTTCGGGGCTTTGGGTTTCCCTTGTGTAGACAGAATCATTCTTACTTAAGCCAGCAGTGTACTCAAGATTAAACACTAATTGCAGCATTCTCTTTAATGTTCCGGCCACGTGACATGCTCCCCCCCCACCCCCCGCATCTCATCAGCACTCGAACAGCAGGGTCACTCGACCCTGCTCTCCCCCCCTCCCCCCCCCCACCCCCTTCCGGGAGCTTTATTGGTGTCATGGTAACAAGTCGTTAGTTCAAACGCATAACAGCCCCCGCGACGGAGCGATATGCTCACAGCAAACACAGCAAGAAGACTGCGTCCCCCCTGAGAGACTCCCTCATTGTCACCTGACACCTGATGTCTCCCATTGAAACGAATGGAAAGGCTATGGCAACAGGGAGAGCTGGCTCACGGCCATGGGAGGGGAGCACATTAAAGCATAGGGACCGGGGGGAGAGATGTGGCGGCACATTAACAACCTGACAGATCGTATTTCTGCTTTTTTGCCCCTTTTTATCATCCGTTCCCCCCGCAAGGTCCGCAAGGGGAAAATTATGGCAGTAAATTACACAAGTGATGTTTTTATTTGCAAATTGGTGCCTTACAGATATCTTTGCCTGTGGGTTGCAGTCAGCTTTTGTGTATAATTTACCACAAAAAATGTATTATCATATATATATATATATATATATATATATATATATAGTGGACTAAATAAAGTAAAATAATAATGAAAACTAAAAAAATGCCGCTTGTTTAACGACTACCTTGTCGTTTTTAAAAGGGCATTAGTATCATCTTGTCACCTATGCTGTCTTTCTTCATATAAAAAAGGAAATCCTTTTTTTGGATAGTTAGTCAGTGAGGGCAGAGAGAGATGAGGGATGCTGGTGTTGCCGTGGCGACGGTGATCTGTGTGCCGCTGTGGAGCCGGCGGCGTGTGTTTACGTCAAAGCGAGCGAGGGGGAGAGAGAGGCAGAGAAAGAAAGAGAGAGAGAGGAATAGGGACCATGAGAGAGGAAGGAAATAGAGGACACGCAAACGCACTTCTGTGTAGGTGACCTGATTTGTACACAATGATCCACTTGCGCTTCAGAAGATACAATGCGGTCCACACACTAGCCAAATGCACACACAGACCCACGTCAACAGCCTCTGTGATAGCAAGGATATGATAGACAACCACATGAGGAACCAAAAAATAGAAAGACAGACAAAAGAAGGAGATATACTGCAATAATACGCATATTTACCATTCTTTTGTGGTAGAGGGATACACCAGGGTACCCTCAGAAACGTACTCCTTCTCCAATTCAAACGCCAGATGAATAATGCATTAAGGGTCGTTAGCGCACTGTAAATACTGCCGGTTCTGTCTTGAGAACCGTTTGGGTTCACTACTGCTCGCTCTTCTCTCAGACCACCAGGTGGTGGTGACCTCAGGATTAACGACCCTGTGGTAATTACCTGCTAGAAACAACATTGGGGGAGGGGCGACGCCGAGATGGGAGGGATGGGTGGGAGTGGGGGAGATTGTGTGTGTGTGTGTGTGTGTGTGTGTGTGTGTGTGTGGGGTGGGGGGGGACGGGAGGGGATGCTTGCTTGCTTGCATCTCTTGAAAGTGCTGCAGTGTCATCTGGGGAATTAGTGACCAATGGCGTGACATCAGCGAGTGTGTTCTAAATCCCAAGCCGTGTTTCGTCCTTTTTTTTCCCCCCACGTAGACGGCCGCCAGAGCTAGAAATGCCTGCTCCGTGCTTTTGTGTTTACATCTTGCGCCTCATCTGTGGTGTAAGCCAGGGGGCAGATGTGTAGGGGCCTCTGAGGCTTTTTCATGTTACCACTGAATGTTTATTTAAACAGAAGAAGTAGGTTGGCCTATGGATGTTTAACTCATCCTCTGGTGTGTTTAGTATAGTATGTGTTTTATTGTTATGGCCGCTATTCTTATTTACTTTGGTTATATAGATGATTTGTAAATCCACAGTGTCAGTAAAGCAGCCGAGCATATTTTCTGAACTCTTTGACGTAGAGAGAGAAAGAGAGAGGGTGAGAGGCAAAGAGAGAGGGACGGAGACAGAGAGAGGGACGGAGACAGAGGGAGAGAGACAGAGGGGGAAAGAGAGAGAGAGAGAGAAAGAGAGGCGTGGAAAGAAACAAAGGGAGGGAAGCAGAGAGAAAGAGGGAGAGAGAGCACAGATAGACATGAGAAAATAGAGCGGAGAGAGTGCAGAGATATAAAGAAAGAGAGAGAGGTAGGCAGAGTGACGGGCTGAGAGGCAGCCTGTCTTCTCTAGTGAGATGGATGAGAGCATGTTTTTTTCTCACCATGAGATGATATGCACTCAGTAAAAAGCGGAATCACAGCAAGCAGATTCTCTAACAGAGAGATTAAACATAACAGGCAGCAGAAGGGGAAGTGGCATAAAGAAATAAGTAGCCATGTTTTATCCAAGCTGCGCAGTAATATTCCATCATGCCTTTCTTCCAGCTGAGTACCGGATTGGCTAAGGAACAAGCAACTGTAATGCCATTATCAAAATCGGGGTTTAATCAGAAAGGCTTACAAAAGAGCTAACCCTGGAATGTTATATTTTGTTGAATAGCATATCTAGGTGTCTTCTCCCTATAATCACAATCAACGGTTCAAGTTTCTACCGATTATCAGACTTGGTATTTCTTTCTTTAAAACCGTGAATTTTTATTATAATGAATAGCCCTAGCTGGATGTCTCTTCCACTGGTGTACTTAACACTGGTGAGCCTTGCTGATTGAGGCCATGCTCACACTCACATTGCAGGTGTGTGAGAAGCCAGCGCCAACTAGGGTGAAGCTAACAATACACGTGTTCACATGAATCATGCAGAGAGAAGAGAAAATCTCTCTCTCTCTCACTCTCTCTCTCTCTCTCTCTCTCTTAGTTATATATATATATATTTATATATATATCGTCGCCGCCTATGAGCAGTCATTATTTTCTGCATTGGTGCATCGACTCATCTTCAAACCACACTTCAACCCAGTAATATGTGTAAAGGGCAATGCTGGTGAACCATCCCCGCATGAGATCACCCAAATGCAGTCTGTGCTTTTTTGCCCTGCACAGTATTCTATAACCTAAGTATTGTCTGGCTGGCAAGACAACACATTGGTAATAAATCACAGACATATGATTTTGACCATATACTATCAAAGACTTCCATTGTTGTCCAAAGAGAAACAAACCCATGAATGGTATTGAAGTTGTTGTAATGGTTTCATTCAATGCACTCTCTATGCGCCCATGTTTATAGTGTAGAGTAGGCTTCCACCCAACAGTTATACCGTGCCGTGAAGTTGGTGAGTGATGACATTGTCACAAAAAAGACAAAATATTGTTAAGAAACACTGATTGTTTATTAATTCTGTGCAATTGGTTTTCGCAAATGGCTCTTTGTGTGGAGCCCGCCGCACTAAACACTTGTTGCCTCCTTCGGTTCTTCATTCTACTTAAGCGACCGTAGGCATGCAGAGTACCCTGTATTTCATGTGTTGAACGAGGAGAGCGGAGAGAGTGAGTTGGCCTCTAGGACCAAGGGGAAAACTGGCACCCTGAGGACATCCAATGCTTGTACGCCACCCAATCATAACATGTATCATGTCCCCTGATAACAAACCAAGCCAAACTAAAAATGTCAGAACGTGCTAAGCCGAATGTACAAACTTACCATAATTCTCCAGACTTTACGAACACAGTTTGAAATAGATTTAAACCAGGAAAACAAATTGTTCCAGGAAATGACAGGCTACGGGGCTGGCAATAATCTGATAACTAACTGATAAAAGATACCTCCTTTCATGTGTTTAATTGCTGACTCAGGGTCTGGAATAACCTCTTTGTCGGTAGTAGTTGTATTTATGCCTCATATCCCCCTCCTTGCCTGGAATGTCCAGTCTTGGCTGCACTCGCCGTAATATGAGCACTAAGTCACATTAAGAGTTAGTATCAGCCTAAAGTGAGAATTTATGAACCGCTAAATGCATTGGCTTTACTGGTCAAAGAAAGAAAATGATTTATGCATTTGGATTGTAGGGGACACGGACAAAAGCATAACAGGAGTCACTTGCGTATTCTTTTTTCAAAGCTACCATCCAGTCAAGTCGGAATGAAAGAAAGAAAAAGATAAACAGGCTATTTTTGTGTTTGTGAATGTGTGAGCGCGTGCACGTGGGCACTTTGGGGAAATGTAACGCATGGTAGGGCATATAATGTTAGCATATTGATGGTAAGAAATGTAGTTTCATATGCACATACATAGGTAATGGGTGTAGTGGGTTGCCGTGGAAACTGCTCTGACTTATTAATTTG
The DNA here is from genome assembly GCF_964030765.1 of Micromesistius poutassou. Lineage (NCBI taxonomy): Eukaryota > Metazoa > Chordata > Actinopteri > Gadiformes > Gadidae > Micromesistius > Micromesistius poutassou. The sequence goes on from NC_140280.1 coordinate 18,075,932, forward strand.
TGACAGGGGTCGGAGTCTGAATAAATGGCTCTGGGAATTGGGGCGTGCTCCACATAGCCAGAGAACTGGGGTAAAATTAGCCTTCCCTCTGAGAAGCAGGAACTGGATGTGACTTGCTAACATAACAGGAGAAAATGAGTCAAGAGAGGAGAGAGCAAGGAGTGCACTCACTCCAGTTCGGTTCACCTTGCTTATCAGTGAGCTGTTTGTCCTCAATGTAGAACAGCTGACCCCAACCAAACGCTGGACACTGTAATGTGACTTTATGGCGCTTGAGCGTTCCAGTACACAGGGCCACATGAAGCTATGTCAACCAAATACAAACCTAGAAATCACAAGAGAGTGTCATAATAACAGTGCCAAGGAGAAGGCAACACAAACAATCCTTCACCACAAGCTAAATCGATAAATGCCTGTTGTCTGTTACCGATGGCTTTAATCCGTTCCTCGATGCATGTGTACGCTTTCATTCTGAAAGCTTAACCCGCAAAGAAGGGGGTCATACAATGGCCATGAGCCTCTCAACCTCATCTCACACACACACACACAAGATGTCTAGAAGCCCATATTTATATCCATCCTTTACATCTCAATAGAGGCCCAGAAAACACTGTTCCAAAACAAAATGGAAAGTAGGGATTTATCAAATTTTGGAAAGAAATTGCGAGTAGGGGGTCCCAGTACTCCTTCTATCCTGTTTCTATAGCTTCAGCACCATGTCACTCTTTCACCCCCACACACACACACACACACACACACACACACACACACACACACACTTCATTTAACGTGTAACATCTGGAACCATTGGAAAAGCTCCCTTTGTCTACGTAGCCAGAATGAAGACAATGAGAGCAGGGTCCACTGAGCCCAGTTTAAACCACAGGTCTCGATTTACCATGACAAAAACACCAAGGGGCCATGCAGCGGTCACCGCTGACACATACTGAGGAAGCCAGCCGGTGCAAAATGCTGTGCTCCTCGCCCAGACAAACACAACATTCATACGAACGCAGTTGACTGCAACGATTGCTTCTCCAGAAACAGTGAAATGCACCCGATTTCATGCAACTACAGCGAGACCACAGCGAACCACAAGTATGCAGCGTGAATGCGATGCGATAGTCGTTCAGAGGCTGGAGGAAAATAGCTGCTATATATTTCCTGTGTTTTGACACGCATTTGGTCATGAGCAAAAATATGTGTGAAGGCTGTTTTGACCGTAGTCGATATGTGTGAGCATATTGAGCCCATCTAGCACAACAACGCTTTGTTCATGAAATAATACACTGTTATATTGTTTTCTTTTTCTTACTTTCCACCTAAGGCCTGCATATGATTCAGAATATCTCTACTAGGTGAAAGAGTATTTTAAATATTCATGCGAGCCTCCCCCGTAATACTAGCACTACTTATATGACTAATACTTCTAGTACTCGTTCACCTGTTGTGAAGAAGTGAAAATAGGTTTTAGGCTGCGGAGCGAGCTCTGAGTTTAAGAAGCCACCATGAAATTAAAAATGGCTCCGCGGGAGCTCCATTTGTCTTCGGCGATTCGGGCTATGTCATTGCAACGAATTCCATGACACCACTGATTTGACGCAGTGAAAACAAAACAAATAGCTCACTGCCGTTCATGCAAAGGGGATCATTTCTCTCATGCATGAGCTAAGCTTGATGAATGGCCTGAACCATATCATCTCTATTGTGAGGCATGCAGCACAGCTTTGCAGTAATCATACAGAACGCAGGGACTGGGCTAGGCTGGTTGCATGGGGAAAGACTCTTAGCAATGTTGAAAATGGCCGTGATGGGAATAGATTGTGTGTCAGTGATTATTTTTATTGATGCTTCAATCGATAGCGCCAAGCTTGTTAGCTATCCCAGGCGAGGCAGTGCTCTGCTGGTGGGCTCAGGCTTTTTTTAAGAACAGGGGGTAAAATAATTGCCCTCATTGCCAGGTCGTCCTTGCTAAATAAATTTGAATCACAATGTGTTGTACCTGGCTGTATGTAGGTTAAAAAAACATCTTTATCTTTTTAAAATCGAATTAAGGTAGTGTGGGTGGCTCCATTCACAACTTTATAACAGCTTTTTACTCGATAATGGAGAGCTGATGTTGTGGACATCAGAAGTTCAAGGCGTTAATATGACATTTTTTGTTGGACATGCATGGTGGACTGCAATGATCACTCTGTAGGTTTTTGTTCAATGCTGTATCAATTAAGGGAGGGAGTGGGTGGTATTATTGAGCACTTTATAGTTGAAGTGTGGATTTTATGTGTGGAAAAATGAGACTGTAATGGTATCTGTTGAACACAAGTCTGTGCCGGAGTCTCACCAATGTTTATTTCTAGTTACAGAAAACACTGGGAACATAAATAGTCCAACATATTTCCTATGATTCATGCAACTGATGTCTGTTAAGGTAATAGTAATACAAAACAATCAAAGCCAAAGCCAAAGTAAGGCATGCTGCTATTGGGTAGCTGTTTTTAAAATCGAGTATTTCAATAAACATCTTGACCATGGGACAGCCATAGGTTGGGGTTTGAAATACTCAGACCAAGGACAATGACGACAGAATTATTCTTGTTGTCTATATCCACATTTAAAACCTTTTCCTACCCGGTTTGTGTATTGTTGGTGATCCATCGCAAATTCACACTTGTGTTTAGAGACATAAGATAGGTAGATCAATACACTAACCAATCAATACTACTATTTGAAGGGTGAACATCACACAGATGCAACGCCAGATTTGTTTTATTATTCAGTCTCTCTATCTTCGGTCACCCCATATGTGGGAGGAGTAAAATGGTAGGAGTAAATGGTATGTGTGGATCCTGCCGACCAATGCAACCCTAAGGTACAGGTCTGTTAACTCGTTTCAATGTGTTTTTGGACAACCATGGAAGTCTGGCCTTCACACCAAAGATACAATACCATCGGGCCTGCCCCAGGGGCCACTAGCAAGGAAAGTCTGTGCGCTGTGTTTCATTTGGCTATTTCATTAAGAATTCCAACAATCGAAGAACACACAAACACAATTCCACCCAATTGCCCTTTCACGTGTCATTTCTATGCGGAGAGTGCGAAGGACACAACAATGTTTGGGTTTCGTTAGACATGGCTAAACAACAAGCAAGTCAAACGCTAAGTGGGAAAAGCCTTGCAACCCCTCCCTGTGTGGATGACTGTTAGATTAGCTTTGTGCGGCGCCATGATAACAAGAACCAAGGTTGTGGACTGGGGCGGCGTGCCAGGGCAAGCACCCTCGGCTGAGAACTTCAGATTAAGGTGATGAGACGATTGCAGAGTAGGCAGTTCCTAGTGGAACGATTGAGACGTTTCTTTGAGGGAGGATTTAGGCTTCGTTGAAGGAGTTGGGTATTAACTGTATATCTTTTTCTTTGCATCTGTCCATCCATCTGTGTGTGTGTGTGTGTGTGTGTGTGTGTGTGTGTGTGTGTGTGTGTGTGTGTGTGTGTGTGTGTGTGTGTGTGTGTGTGTGTGTGTGTGTGTGTGTGTGTGTGTGTGTGTTGGCACAGGGGTGTATTTAATAATTGGTCTAGATCCTGAAAATTGGTTGCTCTCCAAGGGTGTGTAATTTGTATATCTTGGGTATACAGCCAGTTGTCAGTTTGGAATAGAGTACAAACACTGAAACCGAAGAGTAAACCGGTGTTAGAATGTGTGAGATATTTGTGCATATTTTTGGGAGGACTTTTAGGAGTCTTTTAGGAGGACTACATCACCATAGGCCCAGCTGACACAATGATGCATTCTGGGGATTAAGGAATCAGACATGTAATGTCTGTAAAATGCTCAATATGATAACAGTTGGTCTGGCCAATAATATAGTTGATTAGTTGCTTATTCACTCACATATGCGGAACATGGATCCTTCCTGGTGAACATGTGCATGCACATTTGCGCATGCACCCAAACACAAACATACACACATTCCACTTGCCACCACAGCAGTTTTATGTGACAGTAATAGTAGGACAGGGATGAGAAGGGAAAAATGTGTACAGCCTTGTGTGCGCGTGAGTTTTTATAAAGCATGCGTCAGTATCTATCTTTGCTTCTTCACCCATGAGCAAGGCAAAGTCGGCCGACCTACTTCTGTGGTGCCTGTCCTCCTTTTTTCAAGGGCATGTTAACTTCTCACTTCCTCCTCTGTCCTTCTTCCTATGCAGTCACACAAACACACACACACACACACACACACCCGCACACATGCATAACACTCACACATGCACACACACACTTGTCTGCACACACATCCACCCACACACTTGTCCACACACACATCCACCCACACACTTGTCCACACACACACACACACACACACACACACACACACACACACGCACACTCACAAATTCATGCATGCACACACACACACACACACACACACACACACACAGACACACAAACATGTAACATTACATAATATCTCACAAGCTCTCTGCAGGAAGTAATGCCTAGTTTGCCTCTGGAGACACGAGACACAAATTAGAGACAAGCTGCGCAATAATAAGGTTACTGATCAATCTCCCTCTGCATAACTGATGGGCAAATTCAAATGGTGCCTTCTTTTTGCCCTTTCTATTTTTAAGTGCAGACCTGTCGACACTCGAGAGGGGCTTTGGCTGCTACACTAAGCCTCCCTCCCTTCACTTTTATTGCCTTAAGTGTCTCACAGACATTGATGTGTAATTTGGCCATACCTAAACACTGAGGGGACTTCGCTTCCTTCATTGTTTATTTAGGAGTTTTGGCTTTGCCACCACTGACCGCCATCAATCAGCCAACGATCAGCCGATGAGCGACTGGTCTCATCAGGTGGAGTATTATTAGTTCGGGACCGAAGACAAAGAGCGATAACAACTGCCTGAAACATCTCGATCGATACTGAGCAATTTCAGAGCGGTGGACAAGGTCTGCTGCTCCGTTGATATTTGCATTCGAGATGTCAACCGAGCGCTAATTTAAACTGGCGCGCCGACGCAGGAGGATCACAGCTCACGGCAAACACCAGCCACCTGTTTGCTGGAGAAAAAGCGATTGAGCAGAGTCCTTGTTTGTCAAGGTAGACGAGCAGGTGCAGAGCTCTCAGGGTCTTCTTCTCCCCCTCTTCAAAGCATCCATTTCGACTCTCTATCCAAAAAAAAAAGTGAATTTTTTTCATCAACTTTCATAGTCTGTGGTGACCAAGTCTGTAATTGCCTCGACTGCTGTCCAAACTTCACGCTTCTTGTAAATGAAGTCAATCATCCATCCATATGCGATGTAACACTCATTTGGCTGCTTCCTGCGTAAGACAGTGCCATGTGTCAAGGGGACAGCTCGGCTGATTCTCCACCTCGTGTTCATGTTTCAGATGTCTGGCTTTTACAGAACTTTTGAAGAATCCGTCTCCTTCCTTCTACCGGTGTTGTTATGACCACCAGGGCCCACTCTGTTTAATGAATTCCAAAAAACTATTATAGGTTAGAGATTGCACACACAGTTATGCCGGGTGGGATAGAACCGAGGTAACATTCCCGGTGGCAAGTCAATCACACATTGCGAGGCAATTTCATTTCATTCGACATTGGTGACATCTTCTCAAAATCGTAGACTCAAAAGTGACAGGGGAAGGGCTCCGATATCGGCAGTAGTAGTCTGAAAGTAGTAGTCTGTAATTTGGTTGGAAACTTATTTAGATGTCGTTAGTAGGTTTGTGATGTGGAGGGCCCAGAGAAAAAAAAGTTATAAGCACAGCCTTTAGACAAGTCAAACGTTCCGGTAAGGTCAGGTGTTTAGCACGCCACCCGTTGGCACGGTAACTAAAAGATGTGAGGAGACGGGGCTGAACATCACAGGTGTGTGTGTGTGTGTGTGTGTGTGTGTGTGTGTGTGTGTGTGTGTGTGTGTGTGTGTGTGTGTGTGTGTGTTGTTTACCGACAAACACTTTAGTGCTCTCTCCTTGAAGAAAGCTCTCCATTTAGTGTGTCTGCAACAACTCGCTCCCTCTCGCTCTGTCGCATTGCATTATGCCGGGACCCTGGTGTTAATAACAGTGGCTTGAAGTCACACTGGGCCACAGAATCGTGGCAGAATTTTTACAAAACTGTTTTCTTTTCCTTTTTCTTTCTTTTTTTTTTCTCGTTTCCTCCAATATTCACCCCTCCGTCTTCCTTCATCCCCCCCCGGATGGTGAAATTATTATGTATTACCAGTTTGCATCCCCCAGCTGGAATGCGGCATGCTGGATGCAATCGACACTGGCTGACAGCGAGCATCTGACACGTTGCCAGATTTCACCTGTCATCAGGACAGGCATGTGACACCTTAGGCTGATGGATTGCATATCCCTCGCATGTTTACCCACATTTGCAAGTAGGATGAGGATAAGGATAAGGGATGAATCCTTTTTCTTCGCTTTTTCCTTGTCTGCGAACACTGTATTTTGTCTTTTTGTTTTCCTGCTACTGTTAATATTGTACTCCATAGCCTTTTTTATTCAGTTCTTGGAATATGAGGTGAATCATCGCTGTGCACCGTGCAAAAGATTATGTTTGCTTCGAAACACAAATGCAGACACACGCGTAGACGGGATCAATCTGTAGAAATCTTTGGAAAGATGGAATCTCATGGGTTGGAATTCATCTCCCGTTAGACCAATAATCTTTGATCATTATTTCACCCACCCGCTGCTTTCTATCCACATAGAATCATAATGACTTTTGTCTCCTTTGCCTTACAGGAAATAAGCCTTAAAGTCTTAGTGTTTCCCATGTGCCACAACAGCAAGCATTGTGTCGCATTGGAATTCGTTTTACCCACACACACACATACACCAAGACATTTGTTCAAATTGTTGTTTTTTTTACAAATGTTTCTTATTTTTAATAAGCTTTGCATTATACATGGACTACTAGATTCATTCTTGCTGATATCTGCTATCAGGGCTAAATACACATCTACATAGTGCTTTCTTTCTGCCCTTAGTTGATTACTTTGTCCTTTCGCATATTCTACAACAATGTTCAACAGGCCTGGATGCAAAGGGGTCTTCCATATTCAGTGTACATAGGACACACCATGTCCAAACAGGGTAACTTGACACACCTAGTGTCAGAGGTGGCCAGAAAAGAAAAAAAAGCTTTTAGAAATCAAGTAGAACATGGCCAACTCATTAAAGGGCCATTTTAATCCAGTGCAAATGGTGCGGCTGTGCAATTAAACATCATGATGATTTAGGGTCATTGAAAGATCACAAATACATCCCCCCCCCCCCCCCCAGTTGGTGATATATGCCACCTGGTGGGTGACAAGGCTAAACCATCCATTAGGGAGATGAGGGAGATGATGCCCACACCCTGTATTATAATGAAGGCCCATGGTCTGGAAATTGGTATTATTTCTCTATTGCCCAAATTTACAGCCTCAGACACTGTCTGGTCCTTGATTTCAGAATGGGAGGAGGAAGCAATTAACTTGCAGGTAATAAAATATTGTCAGTTTCTCCCACTCTCCTTTTACCTATTGGAAAGAACTGAGAAAATGTGCCAGGCAATATAATGCATCTAATTAATGAACAGGCTTTATTTGATTGTTATTCTTACCCTCATTATATTATATAAGTAAAGATGCTATTTGAAATTTAAATGAATGATGTCGGCATCTGCTCTCTGCCTTTATCGCTTAATTACAAAATAAAAATAGCAGTTGAAGGTTTATCATAGATGTAATGGTTTGTGTTTGAACACAATTTTAAACAAAGACAAAGTCAAATAACACCAAAATGTATTCCGAAAACTTTTGACTTGCCAGACTTTTGACTTTTTTTTTAAAAATAAATCCCCAGTCCACTGTTCTGCATATTTTCAAGTGGGAACCTGTGCTTCCCCTCCTCCCTGGTCGAACCCCCACAGACAGACCCTGGCTCTGT